>NC_140951.1:59057904-59657904 GCF_014529385.1 Adiantum capillus-veneris | reverse complement strand
TCATCGGGGGAAGATGCTTGCCATAACTGGGCCATGTGCATCGCCTCTAGACAACCTCCATAATAGAGATGAAACCTGACTTTGCAGCCCCAAGTTAGCACGCTGCAGAGAAGTTACCATCTCAACTAATACTCGTACAGAGTTATACATTATAACCCAACCCTAGTGAAGTCTACCAAGTGAAAAAAAACCCCCAAGGACTTTTATGCTTGGTTATATAAAAAGGAAGCAATATTGCCGGCCAAAGGAAATACTATCTTGCCTCAATATACCTCGAGGCTTGTGTGTGTGTGTGTGTGTGTGTGTGTGTGTGTGTGTGTGTGTGTGTGTGTGTGTGTGCGCGCGCACGTACGTGTGTGTGTGTGTGTGTGTGTGTGTGTGTGTGTGTGTGTGTGTGTGTGTGTGTGTGTGTGTGTGTGTGTGTGTGTGTGTGTGTGAGAGAGAGAGAGAGAGAGAGAGAGAGAGAGAGAGAGAGTGTCTGTGTTATAGGTTGTCGCATTCGGAGAGAGCAAGGAGTCTTGGCTATTGATCACAGACTCTAGTGCAAAACATAGGAAAATGCTTGGACAAAGGGTTGTCCTTGTGCTATAGAATGGATATGCAAAGGAGAACGTTGGGCTGCAATATATAAGATATATTGCCAAACAAGGATGTACATAGAGTGCATTGAGTACTATAATACACAACTTAAATTGGCAAACTGTGAGAAAAGAAGTGTGTGTCTATTTGATATATAGATTCAATGATCAAGATTGACCATGCGCTAGTGAGGAAAACATTGAATCTATTTGATATATAGATTCAATGGTAGAGATTGACCATGCACTAGTGAGGAAAACATTTGGCTAAACTAAACTTAAGGAAGCATTGACAAACTCAAAAAAATACAAAAAGCATCAACATACTAAAAATTGAAATCCAGTACCAACCTGGTAATTGTGTACGGGTGTCATTCAATTGTGCCAGCCAAAGGAAAATGTTTGAATCAAGCTACATAAAAGCAATGTGAATAGTTAAACATTTTATTTTGCAATTAGACACAAAATAAAAATGCTAAATATAAAGTGTATGTATGTCATGCAAAAGTGCCGTACAAAATTATGGTGGAGAGTTGGCAATGTGGTCTCTCCAAAAATCATAAGAAACGGTTTTGTGCCCTGCCCCATAGCATTTATATGTTGCACCAAGAAAATACATAGGCATAGGGAATTGGATACAGAAATGGACCTTGCAATGTTGTTGAGCTGCAATTGTACTTGTGCAGTCGAAACACTGTTGTGAATATGTGTCCTCTCTATCATACACAAAACAAGAGTCAAGACAAATACAAAAGATACAGGATATTGACTAAGCTTAAAGAGAAGCAAAGGTAACTTTATATTGTACGTCATAAATGATTAGAGTTTATTGTAGTGATGAGTCATCAATTCAAAAGGCCCACTAAAACCTAGTGAAGCACGTTGCTACCATTATGAGCCATCTTATAAATTGCAAAGTTTACATAGCTCAATCATTAGCAGCTATCTTCTTTTGAAAACGTAGCTACTACCAAAGAGGTGACGGGTGTCGGACGTGTCCAAATTAGATGGGCGAGTTTCGTGGTTTTGAGAGGTCTGGCAGTACCTCCACCATGCTCATCATCTCCTTCCAACCAGTTATGGATCAAGGTTTAAGGAAGATGCTTTCAACCTATTGTCACAGGTTGTACCAGAGGTAATGGAGACAGGGTGGGTACTATAAACCCCAGTAGTTGGTAAGGGGAACCCACATTTGTTGGTGGTATCATTCAAAAGTATCAAAGCAGTTGGTAAGGGGATCCTACAGACATTGATGGCATCATTCAATAGAATTGAGGGGACAATTGAATTGAGTGTGCTTGTATGTTTGGTAGAGGATATGTAGCACAAGGATTTCATATGTTGCATCAATTGCCACTTGTTGGCAGCCAAATTGTGTGGAGAGCCATCAGACGGCTATAGTGTGTATGCAAGGGTGAAACAATAGCTCGAATCTGCTTGAAACCATTGATAAGTCTCTTCTAGATCACCTGCAGCCTCCTCCTTGGAGAGAGAGAGAGAGATAGAGAGAGATAGGCACCAACTACTCCTTTTTGCAACTCAAAAACACAAAATCTATAGCACACCATCGTTACGCACTAGAGTCAAGTTGACCCAACCTCCTCGCAACACGTAACCGTAGAGCTAATCGCAAAGATAAGGTTCAATTGAGACTTTGCTCCACCATGGAAGTCCATAAGTTGCCATGAAAATTCATGTGAAGACGAGACGAGACCCTGCCAAAGGGGAAAGACCGGAGTATTTTCTTTTTTCAATGACAATAGAGCCGATGGCAGTGCTTTTTTTTCAATGACAACAGGGCTGATTGCAGTGCTTTTTTTACTTGGGGCAACGTTTTGAGGTTGGTGCTTTGCACCATTGGATTAACGTTTTTATTCAATGCATGGATTAATGCTATGGCAAAGGAAGATCCCGCTATATTGGCATCAACGGGTATCACATACTCCTACGTAGGCGTGTGGCTTCATGATCGTGTGGAGATCATCGCCAATGACCAAGGAAACCAAATCATTACTCCCTATCACAAGAAGATTTAGAAATTTTCTCATGTAGGAAAATGGAGTCTTTTCTAGTGTTTTTCACACAATGAATAACATCATGAGCTTCTGCTCGAGAGGCACCGCATACCTAGCTAGGTACGATTGGGGGCAGGGGACCACCGGCCCCCCCCGCACCGGGGCCGGCGGTCCCCTGCCCCCAATCGTACCTAGCTAGGTATGCAGCGCCTCCCTCACAAAAGCTCATGATGTTGAGGTAAGTCACAATGTGGGAATTATTGTGAGAATTTGTCCAAAACTTCTTGTGTATGTGGCCTTAATTGAAACTGAGTGCGTCTCAATGACTTGGCCAAGAACCAGGTCGCCATGAATCCAATCAAGCCATTTTTGGTACGTTCTCATGTCTTGATTTTGTTGATTTCAAGATATGCATGATAGTATGCACATGTATTAGATTTATAGGGTTTTGGCTGGATTTACATGCATCATCTGTAAATCTTGTGCTTGTCATTCATGCGATCTTACTCTTCTCTTATACTTTTACATGTTTACATGTATTGCAATCACATGGTTACCCATGGGCACTTGTGTATTTTGTTGTTTCCATGTACCTATATGGGGCAAGTAGTTTCTTGCCCAAGGCTACCGCATATCTTGTAGCTCTTGTGCTAGCTATGTATCGACACTCTTTGATGGGGCAAAATGTATCTGACTTGCTCTTTCTATTGATTCCTTTCACATATGCCAAGTGCCTCATTGGAAGACGATACTCCATCTCCTTGAGTGTAGAGTGATGTGAAGATGTGGCCTTTCAAGGTAATTGTTGGGCCTAATGACAATCCATTGATTGAGGTGCACTACAAGGGTGAAGAAAAATAGTTTATTGTAGAGGAAATACTTTCTATGGTGCTGATCAAGATGAAAGAAATTGTTGAGGCATTGTTGTGCGCCACAATTAAGAATGCCATGATTACGTTATCTCCATATTTTAGTGATTCTCAGAGGCAAGCCACCAAGGATGTGGATGTCATTGTCGGCTTGAATGGGATGAGAATCATCAATGAAGTCACTACCACAATGATTGCTTTATGGTTTGGACAAGAAGACAGCCTGCCACGACAAAAAGAATGTCCAGATTTATGACCTTGGAAGTGGCACCTTTGATGTCTCTCTTCTTACAATTGAATAAGGTATGTTTGAGGTGAAGGCCAGTGTTGGAGACACTCATTTGGGAGGCAAGGATTTTGAGACTCACATGGTCAACCACTTCATGTAGGAAATCAAGAGGAAGTACACGAAGGATATATCAGGCAATTTCAGGGCCCTGTGTAGGTTGAAGATAGCTTGTGAGAGGGCAAAGTGGGCATTGTCATCCATTTCTTAGACAACTATTGAAATTGACTCCCTCTATGAAGGTATAGACTTCTACTCCACCATCACAAGAGCCCAATTCGAGGAGCTGAACATAGACCCTTTTAGAAAGTGCATGGAGCCTATGGAGAAGTGTTTGCGAGATGCAAAAAAAGGATAAGGCCTTTTTTTTCAAATCAAACAGGATTGTTAGAGATTTGCAGCAACGCAATAGCTGGATATATCGATTGGCCTAATGTTAGGACAGCCCATGGCTTCATGGCCCTACCACATTTGGCATACATGTCAATCAAGGCTTTAGTCAGGCTTTAGTCAGGGGTGCTGAAAAAAGAATTGTTGCTTGGCATTGCCTGGGTCGATAGGTATGCCAAATATGGTGGACTTTACTAAGCACAAAAAGTTCTTGAGAAGCTTCTTGTAGGGAATGTCAACTCTCCAAACACACTGATTGTAGCACCATGAGTTCTTGAGGGGCTGAAGTAAACACATCTCTCTAGATACAATCACCTATGCTTGCATCTTGAAGGCGTGTGGCAATTTTGAAGATGGTGTGATGGGCAAGAGCCCTGGGCTATTTTCAATAGATGCAAAGCAAGGGAATCTCTCCAGATGCAATCACCTATGCTTTTGTCTTGAAGGTATGTGGCACTTCCCAGATGTTCAAAATGGCATCTCTTCAAGTGCAGTGATTGTTGCAAGATATGCCCAATAGGACATGGGCAAGAAGCTCTAGGCAACGATCATGTATGCACAATTTAGTGTTCTTGAGAAAGCACAAAAAGTGCTTGAGGAGCTTTCTATCATCTTTTGGAACGCATTGATTACGGGATATGCTCAACACACAAAGCTTTGGGGTATTTTCAGTGATTCCAAAGCGAGGGCATTTCTCTAGATGCAATTACATATGCTTGCATCTTGAAGGCATGTGGTACTATGCAGAACACTGATATGGACAACATAATTCACGATGATATTGTTAACAAGAGCTGTTAAACAAAATTTTCCTGTATATTCTAGAAGTGGTGTACTTCAAAAATCACAAAGAGTCCTTGGAGAGCTGTTTGTCTGGAATGTTAAGTCAAATTGCATTAATTGCGGGATATGCCAAACAGGGGCAAGGCCAAGAAAATCTAGACTATTTTCAGTTGATGCAAAGCGAGTGCATCTCTCTATATGCAATCACCTATGCTTGCATCTTGAAAGCATGTGGAAATTCAAAATATGCTAAGGTAGGCAAAAGAACTTACGATCATATTGTTAGTCAGGGACTATCCAAAAAATATTTATACTTGGCATTGCCTTGGTCAACACGTATGCCGGCAGGGCCAAGAAGCCCTAGGCTATTTTTAGCAGATACAAAGCGAGGACATCCCTCAAGATGCAATCACCTATATGGGCACTATGCAAGACATTGATATGGGCAACAAAACTCACGATAATATTGTAAGTCAAGGGCTTCTCAAAAAAGAATTTGTGCTTGGCATTGCTTGGGTCGACATGTATGCCAAATATGGTGTACTTCCATCGAAAGCACAAAAAGTTCCTACGGAGCTTCTTGTACGGAATGTCAAATCTTGAAATGCACTGATTGCAGGATATGTGGAATAGGGGTAGGGCTAGGAAGATGTGGCATACATCAAAAAGCACCTTGAGTGGCTCAAGCAAGTGCATCTCTCTAGATGCAATCACCTATACTTGCATCTCAAGAGCATGTGGAACTTTGGAAGACGCTGACATGGGCAAAAGAACTCACATCGATGATATTGTTACTCAGGGGCTGTCGGAAACAAAATGTTATGCTTGCACTACCTTGGGCGACATGTATGCCAAGGGTGGCAAGGCCAGGAAGCCCTGGGCTATTTTTAGCCGATGCAAAGTGAGGGCATATCACCTATGCTTTTGTCTTGAAAATTAGAGGACGATCAGAGTGGAGTTAAAGCAACGACAAAAAGAGGACCACACCAAAGAAGTTAGAGGAGTGTGGCTCTACGCAAGACGCTGATACGTGCACTTGGAATGACTTTTCTTGGAATGCACTGATTGCAAGATACACATAACAGGAGCAGGGTAGGAATCTCTAGGCTATTTTTAGTGGATGCAAGTGAGGGCCTCTGTTCAGATGAAATCACTTATGTGAGCATCTTGAAGGCATGTGGCTCTATTCAAGATGCTAATTTTGATTCACTCTAATATTGTTAGTCAGGGGCTATTGTAAAAAAATGTTGTGCTTGGCAATGCCTTGGTCAATATGTATGCCGGATTTGGTGCACTTTAGAAAGCATAGAAAGTGCCTGAGGAGCTTCCTGTCCGAAATGTCGTCCCTTAGAATGCATTGATTGTAGGATACACACAACAAGAGCAGGGGCCACAAAGATCTAGGTTGTTTTTAGCAGATGCAAAGCGAGGGCCTTTCTCCTACTACAATCACATATTTGTGCATCTTGAAGGCATGTGGCTCTACACAAGATGTTGATATGGGCATATAAATTCACATTGATATTGTTACTCAGGGACTATTGAAAAAAAATGTCGTGCTTGGAAATTCCTTGGTTGACATGTTTGCTAAATGTGGTTCACTTCAAAGAGCACCAAAAGTGTGTGAGGAGCTTCTTGTGTGAAGTGTGGACTCTTGGAATGCACTAATTGAGGGATTTTCTAGAAAGCTCTGGTATGTTTTCAGCAGATGCAAAGCAAGGGCCTCTATCCATATGAAATCACCCAGGCATGCATCTTGAAGCCATGTGGCTTTACAAAAGATGCTCATATGGGCACAAAAATTCACAATTATATTGTTAGCTCGAGGCTATTGAAAAAAGATGTCGTGCTTGGCACTACCTTGGTCGAATGTATGCCAAAATGTGGTGCGCTTGAGAAAGCACAAAAAACGCTTGAGGAGCTTCGTATCCAGAATGTCGTCTCTTGGAATGTACTGATTGCGGGATAAGTGCAACAAGAGCAGGGCAAAAAATCTCTATGTTGTTTTCAAAAGATGCAAAGCGAGTGTATCTCTCCAAATTAAGTCACCTATACTTTTATTCTGAAGGCTATACTTACATCTTGAAGGCATGTGGCATTACGCAAGACGTTGACATTCATGATGAGGCTCTTAGCCTAACTTTCCTTTCCTTTGGTCCTAAGCAGGACACAATAGGCAGCGAGCATGCACCAAGGGAATAAAATTAGCCTTTCCATGGGGGATGTGGACCAAAAGACAAGGCAAGATTGTCTATTGATGAAATGAAAGTCTTTGGATGAGGAGGATGAACATGTCCCTTTTAGGTGACCAGAGAACGAGTTTACCCAAGAGATGGATACAAAGTCAGCCTATGGAGAAAATTAGGTGTACATGGGTGCATGTTCTCCATCTATCATCTAGGTGTCTCTCTCCTAAGAGCCCTTGTAGTACCAAAATTGTGTGTGTCTCGGGACTCTCAATTCTTGAGTGTATCCTACCCAACATTGGCATGCCAAGGAAGCCTTTTTTCACAAGATGCAAAGAAAAAAGAGCCTCTCTCAAGATGCAATCACCTATCATACACCTGAAGGCATGTAATTGTACAAGACATTGCCAAGGGTGATAGTATTCACAATGATGTTGCTAGTCAATGTCTATTGCAAAAACATGAGGTGCTCTTGAAAAGTTTTCAATCAGCTTCCTGCTTGGAGTGTGGTCTCTTAGAGTACATTGATTGCAAGATATGTCCCCAACATGGTCATGCTAAGGAATATCTAGACTATTTTTACGAGATACAAAGTGAAAAGAGCCCCTCTTTAGAGGCAATCATCTGTGCATGCACCTTGAAGGCCAAGGTGTTACCATGGGGGATAGTATTCATGATGAGGTTTCTAGTCAAGGGTTGTTGGAGGGATATGTTGTTCTTGCAAGTGCTTTTGTTGATATGTATGCTAAATATTTTGACCTCACAAAAGCTTGAAAAGTTCCAGATGTGCTCCATGCCCAAGATGTTTTTTGGAGTGCATTGATTTCAAGATTTGCCCAAACATGGTTGTGGCAAGGAAGCTTTGGACTATTTTGACTAGATACAAAGAAAAGAAGAAATTGGGTATGGGAAATCACTAAGTGGCTCTAAGGAGCTAGTAGAGTAGCTCTTTGATGGGTTAGAGGTGGAAAGCAGAAGGTGAGACAAAGAAATAGGCGGTATGGATAGATATGAAACACAACAATAAGGGTTGAGTACCAGGAATGAGAGCTATATTGAGTGGAAATTCTAGCAGGGAATGGGCACAAGTTTGAGGTCCAGTATTTGGGGTTGTAGAATAGGGACTAAGTTGAGGCGAGGGGCAATAGGGATCACAAGGGTTAGATTGGCCATTTGAGTGCACAAAGGTATACCCACCAACGCGGGCCTAATGAAAGGAAGGGTTGTTGGATGAGCTCACGGCCCAGGATGTTGTCTCTTGAAGCAAGTTGATGGTAGGATATACCCAACATGATGGTAAGCTCTAGACATTTTTCACCAAATGCAAAGCAAAAAGAGCCCCGCCTCAAATGTAATCGCCTGTGCATGGACCTTGTAGACCTGTGGAATTTTGGATATGTTTTCCACATATGCAAAGTGAAAAGTTCCTCTCTACAAGTGCAATCCCCTAAGTAATGCAAGGCATTACCTAGGGCAAGAGTATTCACAATGAGATTGCGAAACAGAGGTTGTTGAAGTAACATATTGTGTTTAGAGGTGCTTTGATCAACATGTATACCACACAAAATTTTTGGTTCAGCTTCTTTCCTAGAATGTGGTTGCTTGTAGTGCATTGATTGCAACATATGCCCAACATGGTTGTGACAAGGAAGGCTGCATTATTTTCACAAGATGCAAAACAAAAAGGCCCCCTCTCAATGCAATACCTATGCATGGACCTTGAATGCCTTTGGCATGTGTGAGACATTATCGTGGGCAATAGTATTCATGATGAGGTTGCCAATCAAGGTCTATCGTAGAAACATGTTGTGCTTAGAGATGCTTTGATCAATATGTATGCTAAATGTGGTGTCATCACAAAAGCTCGAAAAGTCCTAGATGAGCTCCCTGCCTGGGATGTTTTCTCTTGGAGTGTTTTGATTTCAGAAAATGCCCAACATGGTTGTGGCAAGGAAGCTCTCAATTGTTTTCACCAGATGCAAAGAAAAAAGGTCCCTTTGCAAGTGGAATCACCTGTGCATGCACCTTGTAGGCTTGGGGCATTTTGTATCTATTTTTATCATATGCAAATGAAAAGGACGTTTCTCCATATACAATCACTCATGAAGTGTAATACATCACCTTGGGAAATCTTCTTCATGATGAGGTCGCTAGTCAGGGGCTCTTGGTGAAACATGTTGTGCTCATAGGTGCTTTGGTTGGTATGTATACCAAATCTAGCACTCTCAAAAAAGCTCAAAAATTTTTGGATCAGCTTCCTACATAGAAAGTGGTCTCTTGGAGTGATTTGATTGTGGTGTGTGGACTAATAGTCACGTGGCTGTTGGTTTGTGCCAAGCAAATGTGATCTATTCAAGAGCGGCAAGAAATCAAGGTTACCTGAGAGAGCACATCTTGCCATGTAGAGCAAGGAGATTGTGGTTTCAAATAGCTAGGTGGGTTATCGGTGCCTCCTTTGCTCATCAATAAAAAAACCAAGGCCCACATCAATCAAAGGAGTAGGAGGTAAATCATCACATGCACTACTACAAAGGGAACTAGGGTTAGGAATTTTAATAGCCATTAGGAAATAAGCTGAGCGGTGAGGGTGAGGGTGAGGTTCCGGATTACATGAACACGGCTGCAACACGCCAAGTCAAAGGCTAGGTTGCATCTTGAAGGCTTGTGACCTTACGCAAGATATTGGCATGGTTTAGAGATTCATGATAGCAGAAGGGATGATGATTGCAAAACACATATGAGTAGCAAGGTGGTGGAACAATGTAAGGAAGGTCTAGGAGACTATCCATCCAAGGTTGTGCTTTAATGCAGATGACCAGTACCAAACGGTACACTTATATTCCATATTTTGATTTTTTGTATGTTGGTACTTAGATTCCATCGTGTACACATTAAAGCAATGAAATTACATCATTTTGATTGAAAATATTGTAGATGAAGGTGACAAGGATTGTAAACAATTTGTGATGCCCAACAAAAGGCCACATGGACAATACTCCACGGCATGGCAACCTGGAATGATACATGTGCAAATGAACTTAGTCCATTGAAGAAAAAAGGTTTCCATTGAGAAGCTTAACTTGACGCCAAAGGAGACAAGGTCTTGTACCGCAAACCATGCTATGCAAAAGCATTTCCTTGCACCGCATAACAGTTCTGTGCACATGCAAGAGCTTCCTCACAACGTTGATGAGTACCTCTGATCTGCACCCAAGACCTTATGATATTGTGGCCCTTAGAACTTAGGACTATTGGCAAAAATTTAATCTCGTTATTACCCACGCAGGCTGGTAGGTCACGCGAAGTCTTCAGTGCTCACGCAAGCAGATCATTAAGGCCCTTGAGAGAGAGAGAGAGAGAGAGAGAGAGAGAGAAGCAGGTACTAGCGATGGTGTCTCTCACAGCAGCCACAGTCACCGTCCCCTCCTTCTGCGGGTTGAGTGCATCAGAGGCAACGAGCAAGGCATTAAGCTGCACCATTGTTCTTGCAGCCCCAGTGCGCCCATCTCTCGCAATCTCTGCATCGTTCTCCGATGCGACTGCAAAGGTTTTGTCGGTGGCGCTTGTGGCCACCACAGCCGCAACTCTAGTGATGGCCGGATCTGCAATGGCGGCCAAGATCAAGGTTGGAGACAGTGGGAAGCGCCATCCACATGACGGTGTCAGCAGGCGAGGCCATTGAGTTCTCTCTGGTGGGTGAGAGTGGACATAATGTGGTGTGCAACATCCCTGCCGATGCCCGGCAACGCTGGCGAGTGAGCTCTAGGCTGCTTCCATTGATGAGATTGACCTTTTGACAGAGGATGAGCCCACCTTTACCGCCAAGGTCTCCACATCTGGCACCGACACCTACTACTGCACCCCCCTTGGCACCATCATTGTCAAGTGAATGACATGACCCGCCCTCATACAGAAACTCCCCTTTTCTGTGTTTTGTAGATGAGCCGTCCATTGTTATCTTGCGCCCTTAATGAACTAAATTTGTTCAATACGAGAGAGAGAGAGAGAGAGAGAGTTCCAAATAGCAGTAGTAGGTCAAAGGCTCCTATTACAAGCATGTAAGAGTTGATTACCAGCAACTCAATGGGGTTTAATAGTGAAGGAGCTTTGTCCATGTTTTGATTGCAAACGCTGAGGCTGAAGTAGGAGATCAGTGCCTCAATTAACAGGCTGCCTACTGATGTCATGCAAAAGTTGAATAGGCAGCAAAGAGAGTTGTCCTACTAGCTGCCAGTTTGATTCGAATGATTGTTTTTCACTAGGCCCTTCCACATTGCGTTTTGAAATGCAACCCAGATAGGCCCAGTGAAGACAAACAAAAAAGTTGCCAAAAAAAGATTGGCACCATGGCAGGTAGTTATGGGCTGGCCCGGTTTGAGAGCAAGAGAGTCTCAAAGAATTTCTATTACACTAACGTTCAATATTTTTATATGGCGTAAGGTAGTATGTGGCGCTTGAGTACATGCCGTGCATGCACCCTCATTACTTTCAAGCACGCATGCAATCACAAATGTATACAGAGGTCCAAATTAAATGTACGTATATACTCTCCATGGTTGACATGATTCATCACCTACCATCGTTATTGGACAACCAATTGCATGTGTGTAGATGAAGACAAAATAACCCTTCATGAGATTATTAGCCCAAGGGTACTGAAAATTAGCATTCTTCAGGGATGTTGCATTCAATTTCAACATGGCTCTGGTAGCGTTGCAAAGATCATGAACAAGCACTTTGGCACTCCTATATGCTATTTTTGAAAGCATAAAAAAGTTCTTGATGAGCTTCTTTCTATGCGTTATGGTTTTGGTCCAAGACGTTGGCTGTTGCTGTTGCTTGCACAATTTGTGTTTTTGTACAAGTTTCAAGTTGCACTAGCAAACACCCATTTTCTTTGTTATTTCATTTTCTTACTTGTGGCTTTTATTTTGGTTAGGACTTGTAGTTTAATTAGGAAGCATCTTTCCAAGTACCAATTTGGAGACGCATAGCAAATGACTTGATTATTTTCATTTAGACATTCAAAGAAGCCCTTCTATTTGCACACTTAAATCTATTACAGAATTAGGCACTAATAGCTGCCGTGTTTGCGAGATAGGAACCAACTTCACAAAGTAAATGTGTAAAACATGTTTGACCAAAAGTGATAAAAATTTGACTTTTTTCATGTAACCTACACTTTTAACATGCCTAAAGTAAGATTAGGGAAGAAAATCAACATTTTATCTTAAATTCAATGATTGCTAGCATAGGCACTGGACTCCTTGGCAACAACGCCAAAAAGTGGCATGGCCATTGTAGATGTCATAGCCATACACTGTAGGATCCTAAGGAGGATCAATTAGAGTAGTACCATTCACAATTGATTATGAAATTAATTAACAATAATAAAGCACACATAAGATTAATGGAAAAGCGTTGCTTAATTACTTACTAGATGCATGAGATGAAAAGAAACTTGGCATCATTCTCACAGCACTCGATGATAATTTCATTCATTATCTAGATAAAGCACCAAGTGCACTTAAGGCTTGGCAAATCTTTAAGAGGCTTTTTGGTGCAAAAGCAAAGCACTCTAAAATTTCACTTAAAATGCAACTATATGGCATAACAATGGCTCACAGAGAGAAGCTTTGAAGTCTCATCAACAACTTGAAGAGTATCTTGACACAATTGGTCTATGATCAGGCACTTGTTGATCCTAAAGATAAAATTGCAATGCTTCTTAAAGCTTTGCCTAAAGAATACAGTCAAATTGTAAATGTGATTAAAGAAAAGGATCCTATTCCAATTTTTAAAAATGTCATCAATTCTCTTCAAGAGGAAGAGAAGAATACTCCAAAAGACAACCAGGTGTTTTGGGAGGTTATGTAGTCATCAATTCAAGAAGAAAGTGGACTCAATGCGGTAGGACCAATCACGTATACAAAATTGTTTCAAGGTCAAGAAATGTAGTCATTGTGGATGAACAGGGCATCCACCTTTTATGTGCTACCACAAAGAAAACAAGATAAAAGACAAAACAGAAAGCAAAAGTAAATGTTGTTGAAGAAGAAACCGTTGGAGTCACTGAATTTTTCTATGAAGATGATGGTGCCAAAATACTTTAAATGTGCAAGCATAGGATTTACTTGAGACCATGTACTGATGTATCCAATCGAACCATGCTAATGAAACCACTTGAGGTCCACCATGATTAATCATGTGAACCTTTATAGAGAGGGATTGTATGCCCCTATAAGGAAAGAATGAGAAAACTTGAATGGAAGGAATGGTTGCCTTTTAAATTTTGATCATCCTCACCCTCACATATTTACTATGGAAATGAAAGATCACAAGGGATTTATCCACATTATGGGCCAATGGTTGTGGCTTCCCTTGAACTCATGGCTCTCTTGCATGATACGTTTCAATGTTACACCACTAACTTTCCAATGCCATCATGTAATGATGGAATCAATACGCCCTAGTTATTACTCTTGTTCTTGGTTGGTGTCTCCACTCAAGGCAAGAAGAGATCATACCATATTGGTGCAAATAGCTTGCCTACTTAAAAATATATATATAACCCAAAAAGCCAAAGAAAATTGCAAATAGCTACCTAGCTCAACCCATATGGGCAATCCAAGCTTGACGTCATCCCCACCCCAGAGTGAAAACGTGGGCACTCTTGGTCTTGGGTTCTATTGTCAAAACATCTCTTATTCTATGTGGTAACTTTTAAAAAACAATCCATGGTTCAAGATTCTATAAAACGAATAGTTTTTCTCCATATTTTGATATTCAAATGTTTGGATTGGGGGAAGTATTACCATGAACTTTAGGTTTACTAATTCGGTGAAGTTTCAAAAGATACTTAAGGAATACACGATTTGAAATTGTGGTTTTATGATATCCATATACTTATTGTGATTTGGAGCAAGGGCAATTGGTTACTAACATTGTTTTAAACAAAAATAATAATTTGATTCTATATTTAGCCCAATTATGAAACGTGAAGCATTTAGCCAATCACACTCACAAGAATTTTGTGGCATGTATAGAATAACATGCACTCCACACTAAATGGCACAGTGTGCTTGAGATAGGAAAAAGGCTGGGAAATGTTTGGGCCTTTACATTTAGCAATTTGGAGTATTCAACTCTCCTCGTCGGATAGATCTTTAAGGTCTCCTGGGATAGTTCCCTAAGACGTTAAAATATTATTATTATTCCTCGTCTTTAGGATATGTAAACTGGGGTGGAACCGAATGTGAATTCAGGTTGTAATTAAACATTGGCCCTAGATCATAAATATTATTGTGAGAATCAAAGGCCCTCGTTCTTACCATTATGCTTGTGCTGCTTCATGATATCCTAGTGCCAAACCTATTGACGTGGCCGTAGATACTATTGAACAAAAGTAAACTCGAACTCCAAGTCAAGTCAGGTTAACAAGTTCTAAGTTTCACTTCAAGCCCCAAGATGCACAAGGGCCTTTAATCCCAAGTGAACCCCATCAGGAGGGGCTATAAACAATACAAAACAGATGATGCCTTTCAGGCTCCTACTTTGCAATAAGGCCAACGAAAGGCTTTCAAGCTCTTTTTGAAATCCCAATAACTACCTAGATTTCGATTATTCGCCCTTCCCTTGACCCTGCCAAAAAAGGCTATACATACTTATGGTACACAATCATATGGCAACACTTGAGTAGAATGTATCAGTGGAACCGCGATCAACCATGCAAAATTGCAGTTTAAGTAACCTTGATTGGTTTGGCATCGAGCAAAACCCAACAGCACAAGTTTCATATTTTCCTTAACTAGAACTACAATTACTAAATCGTGGCTCACTAAATAGATAAATTGCTGTTTACGAGGGCCCTTATTGTCTAGAAAGCATAGTTGCAATGCGTGTCTGAGAACCTCTGTTTGGGCTTACAATTCCATTGCTTCAAAATTTAGAAATGCCAACCGTGTGAAAGAGAAGAAAACATAAGTAAAAATATTAAAACTAAGCTCAGTTTTTTCACAGTTCAGTTCTACAAAAATCATAAGTAGGAATTGTACATGCTTGAAAAAACCATTTTCCTGAAGATGCTACAAACATGTAATTTAGGAACATTTGAAACCTGCCTGAAGTTTCAAGCTCTCAAAGTCACAGAACCTGAAACAATTCAAGGTTTCTCCCAAATTATTTCCTCTAGATTGTCTATGCCACATTTCACGAATGTGGAGACTGTTACATCAAAGCAAATAACATAACCAATGGACTTGTCCTCTGGTTCAATTTGAATACAGCGAGCATCTAACAAGCGGGTGGCCACTTAACATTTCAAAACCGATAGCGAAGAAACTAGAGCACAATTCAAAGAGCTTTTTGAAAATAAAAATGAATTTAGATTTAAAAGCAACCTAGAAACTTTATATTTTTTTCCATTTCTTTTTTAAAAAAGATACTACAGACGCCAAACCTGGAGTCATGCCCCAAAAATCAAAATTTTGCCATTCAATTTGAAGAGACTCACCACTTTCACGTGTCCACAGCACAAACCTTGGCTTCACCTTCCTCTTCATGTTAAAAAGAAAACCATGTAAACTCAAATTCTAAGCCACATATAGACTATGTACAATTTCTACTTAAAATGGAAGTTGGCGCTCTTGAAAACCGCAGGCTTCAAACTAAGGGGGTCCATAGAGCTACACAAGTGACAACTTTCCAAACACACCAGTGAACATGTAAGCGTGTCAGTACAAGCTTTTGATAAGAACGACATGATACATTTCTCCCAGAATTAAGCATCCGTGGCACCAAGAGAAGTACAGACCTTATTAACCTCGTGGTATTCCGAGGCCAAACAACATAAACTTTGTTGACTTGACTCAATAAAACCTTAGCAGAAAAATTGAAAAGACTACAAATGATTGTCCAATTTCGAGTCTACTCCTGAGGCACCTCAAACAACTAAGAACCCTAACCCTCTCCCACGCCACACCATTGTACCTGTGGTCGCGACAGGATATATATGCTTGCAGGAGTCAAATGGAAAAAGAGGAAAAATTGGCCGAGTCCCATTAGCCTTTTGAGACCTTCAAGCCACCCCAAAAGTTTCATACATGTGACAAAGACTGATTCATGATATGTTTACTGCAAATCTATTGGCCATATATTAACATCAGAGTCAAAACCCCTGCTTGAGTAATCTCTTCAAAAACAGACACAGATTAAGTAAATGGAGCGGACCCATTTCAAGAAATTGTTACTCCGTTACCTTCCTCATACTATGGTACATTTACAGCAATGCACGAAACTCCGGATTTTATCCAGTGCTCGGGAGCAACTAAACCACTTGATAACTGTCCACTAGAAGTTGACGACTACCGCTGTACTTCAACGTACCCTTACCACTGGAAGGTACAACTGCTAGCACCTAAACAGCAAGATACTAAATTCAGACCGGGGAAAACGTTCGTATGTAAATGCACATCATAAGAACTTCAGAGCTCTTCCAAGTACCTTGATGTCGCAGTAAATTGTTGACGCCGTGAACTTGACATCTATAGGAAAGAAAGCGGTAGAGTCTGCAGCTGGTACCACAAATTCCATAGATCCACTGGAAACAAGAACAACATACTTTCAGACATTAATACAATCAAGCAACCAGAAACAATTAAAAACACCCAGACTAGTAATTAAATAAACTAGCACTCAACTAACGCACCTTCTATTGGTATCATCAATCAATTCTTTACTCCACTCCAGAATCGACTTCCGGGAATCATACCTGCAGTGAACAAGGAGGAAAGCCTTACAGAGAGTTTGAGTACAAGAAACTTGGACAATGAGGGCCTGGAAGATAAGTAAACTTTCTACCTCCAATCACCATCCACTTGATTCACAACTGGGGAATCTCGTAAGGCTGGTAAGGGTATGCTCACAACCACATTTTGCAGGTCAAATGCTCTTGAAGCTTCATATTCTATATTAACTATAGATTCCCTTCCAGAAATTGAAGGCCAACAATTGACTGAAGATCAGAAAACACCAACACACTCCATTTAGATAAAGTGAGGAAACGGAAGACGTGTCTTAATTGAAAGCTAATGTTACTGCCTTGAAAGTATATACCCAAATAACAAAGGGAGCCTAAAGCCATCCATGCATGTCTTCAGTGTCTTCATAAAAAGCTAATGTTACGGCATTGAAAGTATATACCCAGATGACAAAGGCAGCCTAAAGCCATCCATGCATGTCTTCAGTGTCTTCATTGAAAGCCAATGTTACGGCCTTGAAACTATATAGCCAGATGACAAAGGCAGCCTAAAGCCTTCCTCAATTTGCAAGTAAGATAATGTACCCAGCCTGACCAGATTCTCATAACCCAGCACAGAAGTCAACAAGTACTCACTATTAAGAGGTACCAGAGATTCCTGTTTGCTTTGTAGTCGCCATTTTAAAATGCCTGAAGGAGTGCCAGCTTGGAAGGACTTTGTCAAATCTCTGAGTGCTAGAATGTTCTCATCTAAGTACAGCTTCTTGTCAATCAGAGGATGAGTCTTAAATTGGAAATTCTGATTGCTGCCATTCTCAATCTGAAAAAGAGAGTAAGTTATTGAGATGAAAATCTGCCTCCACATTCAAAAAAGCGCTGGTTGCTGAAAGTAAAATGGAATATAACTCCATACCTGCACCTGAAGTTGAGTATCATCCTGGTTTTGTATTAACAAGGACATTGTGCCCCTCACTTCAAAGCTCTCTAGGCCCCCATCCTTCTTCAAGATGACTGCTAGGTTCTCTTCAAGGGCAATGACGATAGGATCAAGAGCAACTGCTGAAGGCTTTGAAGGTCCAGAATTTGGCAAAACGTCATCCACATACATTTCACCTTCTGCTTTCAAGGATTGCAAAATTTGATTAGTTTTCTGACCCTTGCCTAGCTGCATTCCGAGACCTTTTGCGGGAGTCGGCAACGAAGATGTCCTTGCTGCCAAAATAAACCTTTTTTCTAAGAGGTCTGTCTTTCATGTTTACCTTCATTTTTAATATAAAAGCAGCCACCTTTTGGTTTGTAAGCATCAAGATCAATTGAGGATCCAAAGCCAGAGTTGCTACCGAAGCCTCCCCCTCCTGAAGAGCTGAGATCACTAAAACCATTTGAGTCGAACCTCAGAGGTCCACTTGTTGTGCTTGGAATGAATGTGCCTTTATCCATTTTAAGCCTCTCTAGCTGGCAGGGAAAAACACAGCTTTTATCTTTCGTAGTAAGCAGTATCCAAAGATATTATTATGCAGATTATCAAAACACTTCATCACCTTGATTTTGTCAATCTCGCTAGCTTTGCGCTTCATGATGTCTTTAGTTTCATTTATTTTGCTTTGTACAATCATATTGTGGAGTCTCTCTTCATGACTTTCCATCTCAATGTACTGCTTTACATCAGTAACCGTAACATTCTCCTTGTGGCCAAGTGAAATGGCTTCATCGAAAGCAAATATCAGTTCAAATGCCACCTTGCAAATGCCATCTTCGTCTAGACTAGGGCAGTATTCAGGAACCTGAAGCCTTGTTAAAGAGATGAAACAATGCATAGGAGAGCAATGGAAGGACAAATGAACATACAACCAATCTCAACATTTTATCTGCTTCTCTTTTAATTACTTTTCCTTTATAAGGGTGTAAAATCAGACATTGTGGAACCTGCCAGATCATCGAGAGCTCGCTACTGCTGCCCACCTGCGCATGCCTAGCTTCATGCACCCCCCCCCCTCAGCCCGCTGCCTCTCCCCCCTACATCTTTGCCCCGCTGCCCTCCCCCGCGCTGCCTCTCATCCTGCGCCGTCCCCTGCCAGCCCCGCCCGCTGCCTGCCCGCGCTGCCTCCAGCCCGCCCGCTGCCCCCCCCCCCCCCCCCCCCCGCCTCGGTTTCTCCCCGTCAACCACTGCAGTTTGGCCTCCTCGGCATTGCTTCATTTTTTGGGGCAGTGTCTCCTGCGCCTGATTGCAGCGTCCGCCCGTCGACCTATTCTTACGACACAGCAGTAGACACAGATGGAGGCTCCAGCTTCGCCACAGAGGGACTCGCCAGAAGCCCCCTCGCCCGACCCCGCTGAGCCCACCATTAGACTTGCTCTATCACCGACAGAGCAAGCGAGCCTAGCCGCTGAGGTAGAGCGTTTGCAGGCGACTTCGGTCATCTGCAAAATTCTCGGCACCCGTCCTAGCAGAGGAGAACTGCGAGACCTTCTCCAGGCCCGCCTTCTCGCAGAGGTGGGCAAGATCTTGGATGTCCAGATTCTCGGGCGGGGGTACGATCAGATCGAGTTCGAGACCTCCGAGATGGCTTCCAAGGTCATAGCTATGAGTCCACTGGCCATCCGAGCATCACGCGCCCACTTTCGACAGTGGCGACATGGTTTTGACCCGACTTCGGATGTGCTAGTAGAGGAGACAGACATCCCCATCTCGGTCTGCTTTCCGGGTTTACAAAGGGAGTACCTACCACTTCTTTCCAAGATTGGCTCCGCCATCGGGACTGTCCTGGAGACACCTCATACGGCAGCATCAGTAGCTGCCAAGGCAGATAGCATCCCCTCAGTTCGAGTTTTGGTCAGAGATACCCACACGCTCCCGAAGGTCATCCTTCTGCCTCAGGTGAGTGGGGGTTGGTTTAGACAGAGTGTGGAGTACTCAGGCCTCCCGAACCAGTGCTTCATTTGCACATAGATGGGCCACCTAGCGAAGGCCTGTCCACGGAGGAGGCCACGACCTGCACCTCAGCCTCAGCCCTAGCCTGCCAAGGCTGGGCCGCAGCCACAGTCAGCGGCACAGCCCACAGATTCAGAGCCACCCTCCGAGCCTGGGGCTCCAGCGGAGGAGGGGTGGCAGCAGGCCCGTGGCCGTCGACGCCAGGGGCCACAGCGACAGCCTGGCACTCAGAGTGGCCCTCAGGTGCCTACTCAGTAGCAATGGGTTCCCACGGGGAACCGCTTTGGTCCTCTTGAGCAGGAGGAGTCCCCTACGCCAGCCTCCACCTCCGCTTCACCCTCGACAGCCGCCCCCCCTTCAGAGTTCCCCTCCTCCTCATCATCCTCCCCCCCGCCCTCTGCTCCCATCGCCTCTCTACCTCGCCCCCTCTACCTCTGTCGCCCCACCCCGCTCCTCTTCCCCTCCCCCCCCCCCCCCCCCCCCCCCCCCCTCTTGCTCCAGTTCCACAGTCGACTCAAGAGACTGGTCCCTCGCCGGCGGCTAGGAGATCTCTTGGCAGCGCCTTTGCCACGAGTCGCCTAGCGAGAGAGGGTCAGCCCTTCTTGCGGTCCCCTCTGCAGATTCAGACATCTTCCCTTGCAACTATCCCTCGTGGTCTGACGAGCATTGACCTCCGACGCCGCTGGGATTTCTTCGACTACGGGTTCACTCGCTTTCTCGGCGATTCCGCAGTAGACCACGAGGCAGCCTGCTTCAGGGTCCATGCTTTGTTCCTCGCCGTTAGGGGGACAGAGGCCTTGGACTCAGCAGTTGGTTTCTCCTTCCCCCTTTGTGGTAGGGCCGAGACAGAGTGGTCCCTCGACTCAGTGTTGGGATGGTTGCATACACAGGTTCTTGAGTTCTCTCATCACATGGGAGAACTTGGAGTTACAGATTTGCTGCAGACTTTGTGGCCACTGGCCAAGTTTGCGGTGACACCCCCAGACTCAACAGGATGTAGGCACATTGTAGTGTACTTTTTTGTTGATACGCAGTGTTTGCCTTGCTATGTATACATTCATGAGGACTCATGGACAGAGGAGGTTGCTTTACGCACGGCTCGCTCTACTTGGGCTTGGGCTAGGCACTCACTGCAGTCTCGCCTATCTAGAGGACGCTCGGATGCGGATTACTCCCCATCCAAGCCAGCCTCGAAGATAGCCCGTCTTGCTGCTGCGGCAGCATCTCTTCTCTCTCGCTCCCCATGAGGATCGTCTCGTGGAACGTGCAGGGACTAGGTGGGCCCCAGTTTCAATGACAGCGGGGCCGATTGCGTCAGGAGCTTCAGCGTTGCCTTGTGGGAGGAGAGATTGATCTCCTTATGCTTCAGGAGCACCATCTGTCTGAGAGCCGCATTCGGCGATGTGGTCAGATTTTGCGTGGACGATATGATACCTTTTGGTCAGCTGCTTTTGGACCTGGAGGCATCCAGGGTGGGGTATGTATGACTATTGCGGACTCTTTGCAGCAGGCGATTGTGGGCAGAGGGATTATTGTGCCAGGCAGGGCTCAGTGGATTACTATGCAAGTCCAGGGTGGCCTTGTGGGCTTCCTGAACATCTATGCGCCCAATGTGGCGAGTGCTCGTGCAGAGTTTTGGTCACAGATTGTTAAGTCTTTGCCGCAGGCTGACCATTGGTGTGTAGGAGGGGACTTCAACATGTTGGAGGACCCTTCTGATAGGATTGGAAACAGTCGTGCTAATGTGCATGGAGTCGAGTTAGCAGCTTGGGAGAGGTTGTGTATGACTTTGAGGGTCTCGGATACATGGCATCACTCTGGCTTTGTGAGGCCTCCAGCCAGTCTTGCCTTCTCTAGATCGGACCGCAGAGTGGGAGGAGTGAATCTATCGCGGATAGATCGCTTCTACACTAGTGACCACTTCAGTGACTTGGGGGGATCAGTGGGCATCCTAGCACGGACATCCTTCTCGGACCATGCACCAGTGATCCTCACAGTGGCAGACAGGCAGAGGAGTGGGAGCACGATGCTTCGCATCCAAGAGCAGGTCTTGTTGGACTCAGCACTCAGAGAGAGGGTAGAGGCTCTCTGGACAAAGGGCATGGACAGCCAGGTTCTACCTGTAGACAGAGTGGCCTTAGGCCTAGCTCAGCTTAGCCACTTTTTTCTCCAGGAATCTCTGGCTCGCCGGGCTGCAGCAAGAGAGGAGGAGCGGCGTCTCAGACGAGGCATTGCTTCACTACAGAGGATGAAGGAGCAGCATCCAGACAATCCATGGTTGGAGGAGCAGTTACAGCAGGCTCGACAGGAGCTTGCTAGCACAGAGGAGAGGCGTCATGAGTTTGCCTTTCACCGACAGGCATCTCAGTGGACTCAGGTGGGTTACAGAGTGACAGGTGCTTTTTTTGAGACAGTGGGACCTCGGCACTCGCATGCCAAGGTCAATCAGTTGAGGAGACCCGATGGGTCAGTTGTTTGTGAGCCCGAGGATATGCGTGCAGTTGCTACTAACTTTTATCGTGAGTTACTGTCGGCTGAGCCCCAGTCAGAGTGGCAAGATGCATGCAGGGAGCAGGTTTGGGCACAGATGCCTTGTCTTGTGACTAAGGAGATGCGCCAGAGGCTAGAGATGCCACTTCAGCTTGAGGAGTTGCACACGGCTCTTAGGGCCCTCCCTCGTGGTAGTTGTCCAGGTGAGGATGGGCTGACTCCCAGCTTCTTCTTGGAGTACTGGGACCTGCTTGGCCCAGATCTTTGTAGTGCCTCACAGTACATTTTGCACACAAGAGTGATGCCGGATAGCATGAGTGAGGGCCTGATTTACCTCATTCCAAAGGAGGGTGGCTCCTTGGATGAGATTCGACGGTGGCGCCCCATCACCATCCTCAACTCAGCCTACAAGATTCTTGCCAAGGCTCTGAGTTTGAGGATTCAGCCACTTTTGGAGAGCCTTATACATGGGACTCAGACAGGTTTTGTCAAGGAACGCAGTATCCTTGACAACATCTTCACTTTCTGGGAGGCTTGTGCCCTGGCACGGCTCCGTGGGGAGGACCTTGTGATTCTTCTTCTCGATTTTGAGAAGGCATACGACAGAGTTGACTGGGACTTTCTAGAGGGCACTCTACGTAGGATGGGCTTCTCAGATACTTGGATCAGAGAGGTGTCAGCTTTGTACAGACAGGCTCACAGTCAGGTGCTTTTGGCAGGAGGTAGAGGTGAGCACTTCATGCTCACACGCTCGGTCAGACAAGGTTGTCCTCTTGCCCCCTTTCTCTTTCTGTTCTATGCGGAGGCGATGAGCAGATTTTTGGTGTCACAGCAGGTTGGTCTAAGGGGCTTAGCACTCCCTATTCGGGGAGATGAGCTACTGGACGTTGAGTTTGCCGATGACTCAGCCTTGTACTTAGAGGGCGAGGAGGCCAACCTACACAGATGTGAGCAGGCTTTGGAGACCTTCTGTTGTGCATCGGGCGCACTGATCAACTGGAGCAGGACAGTGGTTTTCTCGGTTGGCAGTGCTCCTATGCCAGATTGGATGCCAGGAGAGGGTTTCAGGTGGATTCCCACAGGGACTGCAGTTCCGTACTTGGGTTGTCAGGTTGGTTTGGACTTGTCCCCCGAGCAGCAGATTGCTCCTCTTCTCCTGTCCATCAGGAGAAAGCTGTTACATTGGAGCTCAGCACGACTTTCGCTGGAGGGTAGAGTAGTAGTTGCCAACCAGGTGTTGTTGGCGACTATGTGGTACATCACTTCTTGCTGGATCTTCTTGAGTTCTTGTATCAGCCAAGTAGAGAGGCTAATCAGGAACTTCCTTTGGTCAGGTCGTGACACTCAGATTGCCCGAGCGAAGGTGGCTTGGTCGGTCATCACACTTCCTTGTTCTCAGGGAGGGCTTGGGATCATTGATCCAGCACAGCAGAGCAGAGCCCTTCTTGGGAAGTTCGTAGTCAGAGGACTTCTTCCAGGAGAGGAGCCCTGGAAGGAGTTCTTGCTGCAGAGGCTTCGTGCCAGGGTGCCTCAGTCAGGAGGTCCCTGGCAACCTTCGACCAGATGGATCTTTACAGAGTTACGCGTTACGCCGAGTTGGTTTGAGCAGGAGACTGGAGGACCGCTTCGCTGTGAGTTTGCTTCGATCTTGGGAGCTCTTACGGCGTGGCCTAAAGCAGAGACAGCCGACGTGCACGGAGGAGCGCCTACGGCAGCCCCTCGTTTGGAACCCCATGGTTAGCACTCAGAGAGGCCACTTGGTTGGGAGTCGGCCTCATGTTTCTTGGGGTCCCATGGCAGTAGGTCCAACGCGCTCTCTAGGTGACTAGCTAGAGTTCACAGGTTTGTCAGAGGAGGTGCAGGGTTTCCAGCTACAGGGCATGAGAGGGGTGCAGAGCATGTGTCAGGACATCTCAGAGTCAGTTCCAGCTGAGTGGCTCACGCCTCTCGAGCCAGTAGCACCCCGGTGGATGGGAGCCTTCACACGACTGGAGGTTCTCATTTCAGTCAGGGCTTGCTCAGAGATTGTCCCAGCCCTATTCTTCGAGCTTCAGGGTGGGGGACGATTACAGCGAGTTGCAGTAGAGGCCCCGCAGGTAGCAGAGTGCTGTTTCCAAAGGATCCGAGTTGTGGGCATATGTGGGAGGACTTGCGTCATAGACCTTGACCCAGCAGCTCTTGAGACTGGACACTGGAGGCTATGAGCTTGGGAGTGTTGTCCACTGGCACGAGTACAGTGGGATCCTGGTGAGTGGCTATGGAGGGACCCCTTCTCTTCTGCAGACCACCCAGGAGTCCCCTTCTTTCAGAACACTGTTCGGCTTGGACGTCATATACTTGCAGCACAGAGAGAGCCCCGCCCCGCTGCAGGACGTCATTGGCAAGAGGAAGGCCTCACAGTCGAGTTCTTGGCAACCTTTTGGCAGAGGCTGTGGGACTCCAGACAGCCGAGGCGCGTCACTTTGTTTCAGTGGTTGGTTGCACACAGAGCCACAGCAGTAGGGAGCTGGCTTGTGCATAGTGGTCTCTCGGCCGCATGTGCAGCCTGTGACCAGTTGGTGGAGAGTCGGCGTCATTGTCTTTGGGACTGTCCCTCGGCCCAGCAGGTGTGGCTACGAGTTCTTCGCCTTATGCCTGCTCTCTCCACGGCTCGACAGTACACTTGGGGGGCAGCGGCTTGGTCTACCCTCACGAGCCCGGCACTTTAGTTTGAGCTATCTTCCACCAACAAGATGATAGTGATGCAAGGGGGACGACCTACACTCCAGCCTGCTACAGAGCTTACTCCACAGGAGTGGTGCAGTGAGAGAGAGGAGTGTTGGGAGCTCATCAGTGGCCTGACACTTTGGTTCATCTGGCGGGCCCGCTGTTTCCGCATCTTTGAGGCTCGCCCTGTGCCACCAGCAGAGACTGTTCGTGACTTTTGGCTAGAGCTGATCCATACTCTCAGAGGACAGCTTGAGGGACTACAGGGCAGCTCCGACCGCATGCGGGAGCGCCGCAAGGCTTTCCTTCGACTCTGGCGCCCTGGGCCTTTCTACACCATAGTCCAGGGGGTGCTCAGATGGCACTACTGTCCACCTGTGTGGCTCTTCCCTCCTCCCATCTCTTGATTTAGCCTCATTGTATATATGCTGTTTTTTCATTGGGAGAGTCTCCCGATCATGCTTGTTGTAGCCCTCTCTTGCAGAGGTGGTTGTAGCCTTATGGGCAGTTTTCATTAACTAATAGAAGAATCTTTTTCTCGGAAAAAAAAAATATCGGACATTGTGATAGCCTGCAAGTCAAAAGCATGTTTTCCTTTACATCAAAGGAGGCCTAGTTGTAGATGTGGAGTGAAAGAATGAGAAAGCCACAGAGAGAGAGAGAGAGAGAGAGAGAGAGAGAGAGAGAGAGAGAGAGAGAGAGAGAGACTACAGGCCTACGTAATGCCTAGGGGCGTTGTAATTTCTTTACGAAATACGAAAGGGTCTAAGCCCTCCTTGAGAGAGTTAAGAGAGAGAGAGATGGGGGCGGGGGGAAGAGAGAGAGGCCACAGGTATCAAACAGTTAGCCCTCCCTGACTGTGTCGCCATCACCCCAGTTTCCCCAAGTTCACTCTAGCTCTGTGCACAACCATAGCACCAACCCCCACGCGCTTTCCCTCCATCGCGCTGCAGCAGCCATCACTGCAGCCTGCAATTCTTATCCTATTGCTTGCTTCAGGTGACGCTCAGCCGTGTGTCGTTCCCATCTGGCTGCATGCTGCTGTAGCATATGCATGCCTGTGTAAGCAACTCACTCTCTCTCTCTCTCTCTGGATAGTTTCCTTAAAACTCTCTTCTTCTTCTTCTTTTCTCTCTCTCTCTCTCTCTCTCTCTCTCTCTCTCTCTCTCTCTCTCTCTCTCTCAGCCCCCCTCCAGCCTCCCCCTCACGCAGCCCCTCCCTCCCCCTCACGCAGCCCCTCCTCGCTCCCCATCACGCAGCCATCTCTCTCTCTCTCTCACGCAGACTCTCTCTCTCTCTCTCTCTCTCTCTCTCTCACACACACACACACACACACACGGATACATACCCACACACACACTACACACATACACGCATACATACACGTACTCCCTCTCTTCCCCTTCTCCCCTCTTCTTCACAATATGAAGAGAGGGTAGTTACGAAGACAATCATGTCTTTCCCCATCATCAAGACGCCGACATCGACAATGAAGACAACCTTCATGCTCACGACCAAGAGGCTTGCACAATTGGAGAAGGACATGAAAGAATGGCAGATGGAGAGAGAGATATGGAGGGAGGAGAAAGCCACCTTCATCAAGCTATGGAACGAAGAGAAGGAGGACATGAGAGCGGAAATCCAAAATCTCAAAGAGGAGAAGGAGAGAAGGGAACGGGAGAACGAGAAGGAGAGGGAGAGATGGAGGAAAGAGCAAGAAGAGATGAAGGCACAAATCGATCTCCTTCATGCTTCCATCACATCCCTCACCCCCGAGGAAGGAGAGATTAAAGAGGAGGCTAAGGAAGCCCTCAAGGAGGAGATCACCAAAGCCCTCACCGCAAGCATTGAGGACAAATTAGAGGCCACCAAAGAAGGATGGGTCGAAGTGGTCAAAAAGAACATCAAGAAGGTAGCAAGAGAGGAAGCCCAAAAAGATGAGGTACTCATCGTACACACAACCATCGAGGAGGAGAAGATGCGACAAGCTCGCCGTCTCAATGTGCGAGTGACCGGCATCAAAGAAGAAGAAGGGTCTACACCCGAGAGCGATGGGAAAGCTTTATGCAAGAAAGTGGGATACAAGGAAGAAGAGATCCCTTTCTCCAAAGTTTGGAGAGCCGGCAAAGATCCAAAGAAGAGAACTCTCATCCTCCAATTCGCCTCCGAGGAGTCTCGAACTTCTTTCCTTCGAAAGAGGGTCATCTTGAGAGGGCTAGAAGGCCCCCCGATTTATCTTGATGATGACCTCACAAAGATGCAACAAGATCACCGTCGCGCGTGCATGCCTAGAGTCCACCAAGCCCGCAAAGAAGGGAAGAAGGCAGTATATCGAGATGGTAGGGTTATCATTGATAGCAAGACCATCGCATAGGGACTCGCGGCCTGTGGGACACACAAGGAGATTCATGTCACGGTTTGGAATTGCAATGGAGACCTATGGACACACCCAGAGAGACTTGAGGAGGTGATGAGAGGTCGAGACATCATTCTACTTACAGAGACACACAAGAGCCCAGAAGAGAGGGTTACCACGGATACATGGATTCCAGTGGGAGTCTCTACATCGGGGATGTATGCGCCAGCACACCACTCACGGCTCAGGAGGAGTGGCCATACTCTTTAGACAGGGGCTTCACAGCAGACTACAGATTGTTACCCGGGACCCACAGGCCCGCTACATGTGGATTCGCCTCGAGCTCTCACGAGACAGGATCGTCTACATTGCCCTTTGCTACTTTGCTCCCACAGGCTCCAGATTCGCCCCTATTGAGCAGGAGTCACCGTACGCATGCCTCACGGAGGAGATTATGGAGTACTCCACACTGGGTGAAGTCTTCCTTATGGGAGACTTCAATGCTCATACGCGCAGTGAGCAGTGTGAGGCATATGACCACGAGGACCCAGAGGCACTACACACTCTAGATGAGGAGGCTACTATGAGAGATACAGCAGACAGAGCTCCAGTCACAGCCTACGGACGACATCTACTTCGACTTGGCTCCCAACACCGTCTCGTTATTTATAACGGGATGGTCCAGTGGCCCACCTCAGGGGGCCTGACTTATATGCCACATGGAGTTGCAGAGGGAGGGGGGAGTACAGTCGACTATATTCTGGGGCCCAGGGAGGCTACACACCTTATCACATCCTTCACCATTCCACCCATACCCATCGGAGCAGACCACACATACCTCTCTTTCTCCATCACCGGAGATACCATCCCACACAGCTCCAGAGCACACACTCCACACACCACCATCCATTTCACACATGAGCTAGCCTCT
Source organism: Adiantum capillus-veneris (assembly GCF_014529385.1). Taxonomy (NCBI): domain Eukaryota; kingdom Viridiplantae; phylum Streptophyta; class Polypodiopsida; order Polypodiales; family Pteridaceae; genus Adiantum; species Adiantum capillus-veneris. The sequence goes on along the minus strand of NC_140951.1, from coordinate 59,629,625 downwards.
CTTTACTCGGCCGAGGTCGAGCATGGCCTATGCCTCCTCCACCCATCCACACCACTCTCAGTTCTCACATCACATATCTCTTCCGTTCTCCACACTTCAGCTATTAGCTCTTTTCCACACACCACTCACACAAGACGCACTCCCCCCCCCCGGGACTATGCCTCAGAACCGTTGGTATGATGATGAGTGCAGAGAGCTATACCGACACCTCCGTGCACGGCGAGCCTTAGGAGAGATCACACAAAGAGAGGCCAGACGGCATATGAAGACGCTGACACGCCAAAAGCGGCGAGCATTCGAAGAGGCACAGGAGCTTGAGCTATACCGCCTATTCATGAGCATGGATAGCGCGACGGCATGGCGCACCCTACGCGAGCCACGTCCGACTACAGCTATTGAGGATCCACAGATATGGCATGATTATGCAGAGCGACTTTATGAGGTGCCAGGGCAGCCTCCTATCCCACAGCCACACGAGCCACGCCCCACGTGCTCCTCCTTCTTTACAGCAGAGATGGTAGAGAGGGCCATACGCCGCATGCAGCACAGACGATCAGCTGACCATACTGGATTACAGAGTGAGCACATCATTTATGCGGCCTCCACTATAGCCCCGTTGATTGCACATGTCTTCAACCGGGCTATAGGGGAGGGCTTCCCAGAGGAGTGGACACAGCACACCATAGTGCCTATCCACAAATCTGGCGACACCCTGGACCCAGGGAACTACAGGACTATCATGATTGGCCACACGATGGCCAAGCTATATGGAGCAGTACTTGAGGCACAGCTCAGCTGCTACGCAGAGATCGAGGATTTACGAGCTCCAGGCCAGGCAGGTTTCAGACGAGCTTTCTCCACCACTGATCACATCTTCGTTCTGCGTTGCCTCATTGATGGGGCAAAGGCGCGGAAGAAGAGGCTTTACTGCTGCTTTGTGGATTTCCGCAAGGCCTTTGACACAGTCCCACGCGGGAGACTCTTCCAACGCCTTCACAGCATTGGGGTACCAACAGAGATGATTTGGGCCATATATGCTCTCTACAAGAGGGTGACGGGTCGAGTTCGTTGCCCAGGCGGTTTTTCAGAGACCATTGCTAGCACCATTGGTGTTAAGCAAGGATGCCCACTCTCCCCGACACTCTTTGGGCTCTACATCGACGAGATCTCCGACTACATACTGCGAGCAGGGGGAGAGGGGAGCGACTTGGCAGGTACTCCGGTCCACATCATGTTATATGCTGATGATATTGTGTTGATTTCAGAGTCACCCGAGGGCTTGCAACGCCATCTTGAGGCCTTGGACGAATTCAGCACATACAGGGGGTTGACTGTGAACCTTGGCAAAACCAAGGTTATGATCTTTCACACCTCCAGTGCAGTGAGGAGCGCTGCCACCTTCACAGCAGCAGGAGGACAGGTGGATGTAGTCACCTCCTATGTCTACCTTGGCATCACATTCACCAGCCTACCCGGACCCTTCACTATGCAACAGGCTGCTGCTGACAGGCTCACCCGAGGATATGCAGCTCTGGCCATGCTAGAGCGGAGATGCCACCAGGCACACTTTCAAGAGCCCCGCACGAAGGGGTGGCTTTTCGACACCTTAGTCACCCCGGCCTTGATGTACTCGGCGGCCGTATGGGCACCAGGATTGACAGCTGACCAGTGGACACAGCTTGAGAGGCCACAGGTATGTATGATCTCACGCTTGCTCCGCAACAAGAAGACAGTGCCACATGACCTTATTAGAGCCGAGCTCGCCACACCACCTATGGTTGTAGAGGCACTATTCCAGACAGTCTGCTTCATCCAGAGGATGAGAGAGCTACCTCCTGACAGACTTACTCGTAGAGCATTTGAGGCAGCTATACAGCTATCAGAGAGTGGGCATGAGAGAGCATGGTACTCAGAGGTCAGAGCATGGTTTGAGGGACACGGTCTTGACATGGAGAGCCTACCACCATTCCAGTACGACCCCCACTCACCATATGTTCACCTCTCTCGCAGTGAGAGGAACTTGGTATTGAGACAGGATCTGTGGCAGCTATACACTAGGAGAGTCTGGGAGTCAGCTGGCTTGGGGACGAGGATGTCAGATTACAGAGACCAATTTCTCACCATATTGTCTGGGGGGTTCATACAGAGACCACGCTACATGGACACATATATGCCACATAGCTCACGGGTGGCGATTGGTCAGCTGAGAGTGGCTTCACACAGGTTAGAGATTGAGATCGGGAGACATACTGGTGTTCCCAGGGAGGAGCGAGTCTGCAGAGCCTGCACAGAGGAGGTGGAGAGTGAGGAGCACTTTGTATGTAGATGCAGAGCATACACTGAGATCAGAGGCAGGTATGAGGCCTTATTCAGAGGACAGCCCACTCTCCGAGAGATCATGGACTCTCGAGATCAGAGACAGCTCGGACGTTTCTTACTAGAGATACAGAGCCATCGGGACACACTACTACAGCCACACACAGCTACACAGACAGAGGGGAGACAGTCGCAGCTCACAGACTTCTTTCAGAGGATTGCCGCCCCTCCCTCACCAGACACTCAGAGGGGAGTGACACTCCCACAGGCGGAGGTGAGCCGAGCTAGACGACGACCACGAGTCACAGGCTGCAGGGGCGCGAGCTCCCACCACCGACAGATCGAGGAGATCCGAGCCCGGGAGCGCCGTGCCACTGAGGAGCGAGTGGCTCAGATGAGGGCCGACCCGACAGCTTTCATCCGGGTAGCCTTGGCACCAGACCCGCCCATGTACCACATCTTACATCCCCCCATTAGTACAGGATGGAGCTAGATAGCTTGATGCATTCTCATGATTGTACTACCTTGAGCATATAGACATGTATATACCCCTAGAGATAGAGCTCCATCCCTCCTCAGATACTCCACTACCTACATTCAGTTCAGTTTTGTATCAGTTTTGTTTCATTTGTCTTTCCGATAGACGGATGACATACACACCATGTACATTTGATTTGTCTCATAGGCCGATTTCGGCCTGACATAGACGTTAAAAATCTTTCTTTCTTTCTTTCTCTCTCTCTCTCTCTCTCTCTCTCTCTCTCCAAGCCTTGAGTTCAACTCTCCTCGTCGGATAGATCTTTAAGGGCTCTTGGGATAGTTTCCTAAGACGTTAAAATTCTCTTTCTTCTTCTTCTCTCTCTGCAAGAGACTGAGAGAGTCTCCTTTTCCTGATTCTGTGCAAACTGCGCCTGCACAATAGAAAAAAGTCGCCACAACTCTTTTATTTGTTGGTCGCCCTTCTCTTGTCTTGCTTTGTTCTCGCGATCAGTGCTGCTTGTCTTTCTTTGTTCTCGCGATCAAATTCTGTTTCTCTTTCTTTGTTCTCGCGCTCGTGTTCACGCTCTATGGCTGCCATTCTTTCTTCGTATTCACGATCTATGGCTGCTCTTCTTTCTTCTCGTTCTAACTTCCTTTCGATAAACAACTGCTTCAACTCCTCCATAGGAGTTAGTGCAATCCTTGGCATAGATGGGGAAGGGGGAGGGTCGGAAAAACCTCCTGGTGGGGAAAATTCTTCTTCGCCTCCCTCATGCTCATCACCTCCAAGCGAAGTATCCATTCCGCTTCGAGTGATGACCATCCACTAAAGTCGTGGGTTATTGTGGGTTCTTGTGGTCTTGGGTTCTTGGGGGTCTTGGTTCTTGGGGTTCTTGAGGGTCTTGAGGTTCTTCATGTTCTTCTTTCGCTTGCAATCTGTCTTAAAGAAGGATCTTCTCTTCACCCGAGGTCTTCTCTTTCCCGCGGGCGCACCCCTTGGCGGCCTTGCGCTCACACCAAGGTTGCTTTTTCCCACCTCACGTCGATTGGCCGGCCGCTGAGTGCACGGTCCGCTCTCAATGAGTGAAAAGAGACACAAGGGGAGGCTGGACAAGCCCTTCTTTCTTGGGATTCCTCTCAATCTTCAAAAACACAATTAGGAATCGACATGCCCAAGAAAACTTGGGTTATGTGCGACCGCAACAAGCAAAAAAAATTATGTGGTTCTTGTGGTTCTTTCCTTGAGTGATACAGAACACTGCCAAAGCTCTGATTCCAATGTAAGGTGCAATGGAAATGAATGTTGAACTTTGCTCAAGATGAGTGCTCCGAACTATGCTCAAGGTTCCTTTTACTTAGGGAAGGGAGAGCCTTCCGTTCCTTTAGTGAGAGAGTGCAATGGACACAAACAAAGTGGTAAACACTGTGAATGAAGGTGCTAAGACTGAGAGAGAGAGAGAGAGAGAGAGAGAGAGAGAAGAGAATACGGCCCCAGAATGTTGTCAAACCCTCCTCCGAAGACCCCACTCTCTATGGCCAGAGCGGTCTACTTATGATTGCACAAATCTATACAATGCTTGGACTTGCCAATGACGATGAGGACGACGACGAGACGGGCTGAAATCTGAAAATGCTAAAGGCTGAAATCTGCAAATCTTTATCTGTTGAATTCTAACTCTATGTCGGTGACGATGTCGATGACGATGCTACGACGACGTACTGAAACTGTAAACCTTGGTGAATCTCACCGTGCGGCGAGGATCTACTGCGGGAAGGCGAGATCTGCAAGGTTCGGGACTTCTTCTGCGGAAACTGACTGCTGAAAACTGAAAACACTGGTGCTAGGGGTGAATCTGTCGCGATAGAATTATAAAACGCAGAGGCTGATCTGCAAACAAAAAATGCTAGGGCTGATTTTGGTTCCTGCGCTGGAAATCTGCTAATGCTAACGCTAGGGCTGATCTGCTGTCTACTGTCGCCGAGAATCTGCAAGTGTAAAAACGTTGGCTGATCTGATGCAAAAACACTAGGCCTTCTGGTGAGTGAAAACGCTAGAGTTGTCGCGGGGGGAGGGGGGAAGGGGGGGTCTTGCTATCGCTAGGGCTGATCTACTGTGTCTTGTGGTCGCCGAGGCTGATCTACCATGCAAAAATGCCAAGGGCTGATCTGTGGTTGCAAAATGCTAGGTCCTTGCTGCTGTGTTGCAAAAATGCTAGGCCTGCTAGGGTCCTGCTGAGAAGGTGCCTGTTGAACCGAAGTTCCTGCTGCCTCTTCTGCCAAAAATGCTAGTGCTAGGGTTTCCTTATATATTAATTTAGTCATATTGCCCTACCTAGTTCCCAACAAAAGTCACTTAAAAATAATAAGTGAAAAATGTCAAAAACATGGAAAATAGGTCTATGTACTGTAAAAATGCTCCTGATGGGTTCTTACTGTAATCTGATGATCATGTTGTGTGCAACCAGAGGATATGCATCTATTCTAAGTTTCTGGATATGCACGGTCTACGAACAGACTCACAAAAGTGTCAGATCGCTTCCTATTCTAGAGTAACTGAACTGGATTGATCCCTGGTTATGTTGTAGCTTGTCCAAGGACACATGTTGGATGTGTCACGTGACATAAGGCCTCAGTGCCACATGAGATTATTCAAGCCGAGCTAGCTGCCCCACCCTCGTGGTCGAGGCATTGACTAGATCAGTATCCTTTATACACAACATATGGGACCTCCCCAGAGACAGATACGCTCGGCTAGCCTTGGAGTCATCTCGACAGCTAGCATTGTAGGGTGACGCAGCATGTTGGTATGGACAAATGACTTCATGGTTTCAATCACATGGTTTCAGCATAGATAGATTGCCTCTGTTCCAGTGCTCCTTGGATGCACCCTCCATATCTCTCACACGGACACAGATCGCTAGACTTATACGTCAGGATCTCCTAGAGACAGATACGCTCAGCTAGCCTTGGAGTCATCTCGACAGCTAGCACTGCAGGGTGACACAGCATGTTGGTATGGGCAGGTGACTTCATGATTTCAATCACATGGTTTCAGCATGGATAGATTGCCTCGGTTCCAGTACTCCTTGGATGCACCCTCCGTACCTCTCACACGGACACAGATCGCTAGACTCATATGTCAAGATCTAATTCAGCTAGTTACTAGGTGCACACAGATACAACCGGCACAAGAGTTGGGCACAAAGATGGCTTTCTATAGAGAGCATCTTCTCCAACTCACAAAGGACGGTTTTGTGACTAGGCCTAAATACATGGATACACACTTATATCATGGGATACGGTGTTCTATTGGGCAAATACGCACATCCTCACATGAGCTTCAGATTGAGACTGTCTGATTTCAAGGGGTACTAACAGAGGCTAGGATATGTCATTTATGTCGCTTAGAGCCAGAGACGGAGCTAAATTGTAAGGTGCAACGGAATGAATATTTGCGCTTTGCTCAATGTCACAAGACGGGCACCACGTGTCAATAGAAAAGAATAGACTTAACACACTTTTAACACTTCAATAACAACTGTTCAATAACAACTGAACTGAGAGAGAGAGAGAGAGAGAGATACGACACGCAACACGGAGTGGCGGAATTCCACCCCAGAGAGTATTGGCCCCAAACCTTGGCGCCCCTTTCGGTATTTCTTTATATTATTGTTGATTCGCAAAGTACAACAGCCGAGGAGCACCTGCTCTGCAATCTGCGCGCTAAAAAGTGTCAGAGAGGGGCCCCAAGGCTCATATTTAAAGGCCCAAAGCCTAAGAGCATCAAATATGAAAAGCTAACCCCAAAAATCACTTTCCTAAAATTTCGGGATTTCCCTAAAAATCCGCCACGAATTCCGGGACGTCCGTACAGGTGCCACATCATCATATTTCGATGTGCAAAGTCTTTTGAGTGTGTTCTGCTTTATTTTTAATTCCTTTATGTCACTTGGCGCCCCATCGAACAGGGTCCCCATAAGTTGGTAGAACTTCTTCTTCTGCTGCTTGTTCTTCTTAGGGTTTCTAGAATTAGGGTTTGCAGGTTTTAGGGTTAGGGTATCCAGGTTTTAGGGTTAGATATCCAAAATTAGGGTTTGCAGGTTTTATGGTTAGGGTTTCCAGAATTAGGGTTTCAACAGTTAGGGTTTATGGCAGAAATTAGTGTTAGGGTTTCTGCTCTCGGACAGCCACATCATCTGTAAGTTGGCTCCATTCTTTAGGCTTTGATACGTCAGCAGTTTGTTACACTCAAGATGAGTGCTCCGAACTGTGCTCAAGCTTCCTTTTGTTTTTATGGTAGGTAGAGCCTTCCATTCTTAGTGAGAGAGTGCTATGATCACAAACAAAGTAAATGGACACTATGCGTGCAAGTGAATGAGACTGAGAGATAGAGAGAGAAGAGAGATACAACACCAGAGACGTTATAAAACCCTCCTCTGAAGGCCCCACTCGTCGGCGAGAGTGGTCTACTTATGATTGCACAATCTGGTACAAATGGTATGCATGGGACTGATGCAAGTCTAGGCTATGTCGACGATGACGACGGGGATGACAAAGTCGACCTAATGGCTGAAATCTGCAATCTTCCTACTGCTGTCCAAAAACGCTATGGGCTGAAATCTGCAACTGAGCCAAAAACGCTGATTTTGGGGCTGTTTTCTGTGGGTCTTTGTCGCTGAAAATCTGCAGGTTCAGGGCTAAAAATTGAGGATCTTCAAGGCTGAAAACTGATGGTCTTACCGGGGCCGAATCTGCTACACTTTAGGTGAATCTTGCAGGTCTTCTACTGCTCCAAACCTCTGAATTGTTGTGGCTGAAAAACGCTGCAAATCTGCATATGCTTGGATCCAAAAACGCTACGCTGAAGTGTTTCCAAGAAACGCTGATGAAGGTCTTCAAAAACGCTGGCTTGTTGGGTTCTGCTAGCGAGGATGCTGATGCAAAAACGCCATGTCTGAGCTTGCTTTTGGCGAGGATCTGCTAATGAGAAAAACGCTAGGGGCGATGGTCTTCTTGCTTGGAGGAAATCCACCAAGGGTCTTGTTGAGAAATTGCCTACTGAGCTTGGCTCCTGTTGCCTCTTCTGCCAAATAGTGCTAGCTCTAGTTTGCTTATATACAAACTTAGCAAAATTGCCCTACCTACTTTTGTTGGAAAGTCACTTAAATTAATAAGTGAAAAATGCCAAAAATAGGTAAAATAGGCTAAATGCACTGGAAAATTCCCCTAATGGAATCTAATGGATTCTGATGGGAATACTGATGATCATGCTGTGTGCAACCAGAGGATATGCATCTACAGTAAGTGACTGGGCATGCACGGTCTACGAATAGACTCACAAAAGTGCCAGATCACTTCTAATCTAGACTGACTGGACTGACTGAACCCTGATCATGCTGTAGCTTGTCCACAGACACAAAGGGTTGGATGTGTCACGTGACATCCCCTCCTTTTCAAAGTGAGGTACTGGTACCAAACTGTATGGTATCCCCAATAGCATGCGGAATTCTTGAAGCGACTCTTCGTCGGCCCACTCTGATGTGTGGGTCGTGCGGTACTTAAACTTCATAAAGGTCTGTAACGCTTGCTTCTTTGGGCCGCGCCGAATGCGACACAAAGTCTCCTATGGCTCCTTCGATGCTTCAACCTCGTCTTTAGTCGTGCTTCTTTCTTCTTCAAGAATCTCCATGGCTGAAAATTCCTGAAACCATTTCCAACACAAAACCATGAACATACCTATTCCATGTAAAGTGAGTGGAAAAAATATTGTCTTCCTCAAAGACTGTGCATGCAATGTAGATGAACCAATAGACGGAGTGCCAAACCGTTCACCACACACACGCAAACAATGAGATCGAATCTCTCTCTTATGATCTAGAGCAATCAACTGTGGCAATTCACAACAGAAATGCCCATCATACTTTCATGTGCTCTTGCTACAACTGTGTCATGCCAAGGAAGAGACATGGAATGTGACTTCCTTACATACATACTTTTCAGCTTTTCATGAAAAATCCGCATACAACTGTGCTCATTCATGAGTGAACGTGCTCAACGTACAATATGATCTTGAGGTTTTCTTTCGGTTGCAAACTGCATTTGAGAAGGATCTTCTCTTCACTTGAGTTCTACTCTTTTTCCGCGGGCGCACCCCTTGGCGGCCTTGCGCTCACACCAAGGTTGCTTTTTCCCACCTTACGTCGATTGGCCGGCCGCTAAGTGCACGGTCCGCTCTCAATGAGTGAAAAGAGACACAAGGGGAGGCTGGACAAGCCCTTCTTTCCTGGGATTCCTGTCACTCTTCAAAAACACGATTAGGAATCGACACGCCCAAACGAACTTGGATTCGTGCGACCGCAACAAGCAAAAAACAATTCTTGTGATTATTGTGGTTCTTTCCTTGAGTGATACAGAACACTGCCAAAGCTTTGATACCAATGTTAGGTGCAGCGGAATGAATGTTTGCGCTTTGCTCAAGATGAGTGCTCCGAACTGTGCTCAAGGTTCCTTTTGTTCTTATGGAAGGTAGAGCCTTCCATTCTTAGTGAGAGAGTGCTATGATCACAAACAAAGGGAATGGACACTGTGCGTGCAAGTGAATGAGACTGAGAGATAGAGAGAGAAGAGAGATACGACACCAGAGAAGTTGTAAAACCCTCCTCCGAAGGCCCCACTCTCGTCGGCGAGAGTGGACTACTTATGATTGCACAATCTGGTACAAATGGTATGCATGGGACTGATGCAAGTCTAGGCTATGTCGACGATGACAACAGGGATGACGAAGTCGACCTAATGGCTGAAATCTGCAATCTTCCTACTGCTGTCCAAAAACGCTATGGGCTGAAATCTGCAACTGAGCCACAAACGCTGATTTTGGGGCTGTTTTCTATGGGTCTTTGTCACTGAAAATCTGCAGGTTTAGGGCTGAAAACTGAGGATCTTCAAGGCTGAAAACTGATGGTCTTACCGGGGCTGAATCTGCTACACTTTACGTGAATCTTCAAGGTCTTCTACTGCTGCAAACCTCTGCATTGCTGTGGCTGAAAAACGCTGCAAATCTGCATATGCTGGGATCCAAAAACGCTAGGCTAAGTGTTTCCAGAAAACGCTGATGCAGGTCTTCAAAAACGCTGGCTTGTTGGGTTCTGTTGGCAAGGATGCTTATGCAAAAACGCTATGTCTGAGCTTGCTTCTGGCGAGGATCTGCTGATGAGGAAAACGCTAGGGGCAAGGGTCTGATGGCGATGGTCTTCTTGCTTGGAGGAAATCCACCAAGGGTCTTGTTGAGAAGTTGCCTGTTGAGCTTGGCTCTTGTTGCCTCTTCTGCCAAATAGTGCTAGTCTAGTTTGCTTACATACAAACTTAACTAAATTGCCCTACCTACTTTTGTTCGAAAGTCACTTAAATTAATAAGTGAAAAATGCCAAAAATAGGTAAAATAGGCTAAATGCACTCGAAAATTCCCCTGATGGAATCTAGTGGATTCTGACGGGAATACTGATGATCATATTGTGTGCAACCAGAGGATATGCATCTACACTAAGTGACTGGGCATGCACGGTCTACGAATAGACTCACAAAAGTGCCAGATCACTTCTAATCTAGACTAACTAGACTGACTAAACCTTGATCATGTTGTAGCTTGTCCACGGACACAAAGGGTTGGATGTGTCACGTGACATCCCCTCCTTTTCAAAGTGAGGTACGCGTACCAAACAGTATGGTGTAGAGGGAGATCGCCAATAGCATCCAGAATCCTGGAAGGGACTCTTCGCTGGCCCACTCTGATGTGTGGATCGTGCGATACATGAACTTCATAAAGGACTGTAACGCTTGCGTCTTTGGGCCGCGCCGAAAGCGACACAAAGTCTCCTGTGGCTCCTTCGACGCTTCAACTTCGTCTTTAGTCATGCTTGTTTCTTCTTCAAGAATCTCCATGGCTGAAAATTCCTGAAACCATTTCCAACACAAAACCATGAACATACCTATTCCATGTAAAGTGAGTGGAAAAGATCTTGTCTTCCTCAAAGACTGTGCATGCAATGTAGATGAACCAATAGACGGAGTGCCAAACCGTTCACCACACACACGCAAACAATGAGATCGAATCTCTCTCTTATGATCTAGAGCAATCAACTGTGGCAATTCACAACAGAAATGCCCATCATACTTTCATGTGCTCTTGCTACAACTCTGTCATGCCAAGGAAGAGACATGGAATGTGACTTCCTTACATACATACTTTTCAGCTTTTCACGAAAAATCCACATACAACTGTGCTCATTCATGAGTGAAACGTACTCAACATACAATATGTCATGCCTAGGAAAAGAGATCACATAGAGACGCTGACTAAAATACAGGAACCGATCACGAATGAAACACTCGAACAATGCGTGCGTATCAATCATGCGAACACATAGTACTTCCTGTGAGGGTTCTTTGGACCTACACTCGAGAGCCAAGATCGGTTCTTTTTGAGTGATCGAATCGTCCTGTGGGGGTTCTTTGGACCTCGACTCGAAAGCCAAGATCGGTTCTTCGTGATTGATCGAATCTACAACGAGGTTAGCTTCGCTAGAAAAAGCATCCACTAACACATCATCCTTGTGAACAATCACATCATCTTCATGCAACTCATCATGCTTGTGAGAAATCACATCTTGATCATGCAAACCATCATGCTTGTGAGAAATCACATCTTGATCATCATGCTTGTCATTGTCATCCAAATCATCATGTAAATCATTGGCATTCAAATCATCATGCTCATCATTATCATTCAATTCATCATGCTTCTCATAATCATGCAAATCCTGTGTGTCATGCTTGGGAGAAGAAGAGACTGAGAGAGTCTCCGTCTCCTGAATCTCTTGCATCTGTGCCGGCACTTGAGAAAAGAGTCGCAAGAACTCTTGCATGTGTCACTCGCACTGTTCTTGTCTTGCCTTTCTTTCTGCTTCTCTTTCCGCTTATTCTTCTGCGTACCTGCGATTTATTTTTGCTTTTATTTCTGCGTGTCTGCGATTCATTTCTGCTATTCTTTCTGCATTTCTTGCTTCGCGTTCTAAGTTCCTTTCCATAAACATCAGCTCCAAAGCCTCCATAGGAGTTAGTGCAATCCTTGATGTAGATGGGGAACTGTCAGAAAAACCTCCTGTTGGGGAAAATTCTTCTTCGCCTCTCTCATGCTCATCACCTGCAAGCGAAGTATCCATTCCGCTTCGAGTGATGACCATTCTGAAGTCGTGGGTTCTTGTGGGTTCTTGTGGGTCTTGGGTTCTTAAGTTCATGAGGAACTTGGGTTCTTGCGGGTCTTGAGGTTCTTGAGATTCTTGAGGATCTTGAGGTTTTCTTTCGGTTGCAAACTGCATTTGAGAAGGATCTTCTCTTCACTTGAGTTCTACTCTTTTTCCGCGGGCGCACCCCTTGGCGGCCTTGCGCTCACACCAAGGTTGCTTTTTCCCACCTTACGTCGATTGGCCGGCCGCTAAGTGCACGGTCCGCTCTCAATGAGTGAAAAGAGACACAAGGGGAGGCTGGACAAGCCCTTCTTTCCTGGGATTCCTGTCACTCTTCAAAAACACGATTAGGAATCGACACGCCCAAACGAACTTGGATTCGTGCGACCGCAACAAGCAAAAAACAATTCTTGTGATTATTGTGGTTCTTTCCTTGAGTGATACAGAACACTGCCAAAGCTTTGATACCAATGTTAGGTGCAGCGGAATGAATGTTTGCGCTTTGCTCAAGATGAGTGCTCCGAACTGTGCTCAAGGTTCCTTTTGTTCTTATGGAAGGTAGAGCCTTCCATTCTTAGTGAGAGAGTGCTATGATCACAAACAAAGTGTACCTAGATGAATCCAGGATAAGCCCAGATTCACCCTTAAAGGAAAGTGCAAGGTATAGACCCATGGTAGTCACCCACAAGACAATATAACCATCAGCTCCATCATGCATAGTATCGACTAAATACCACGACATCCCCACTAACGTCGTCAGTGCCCAAAGTGAATGGACACTGTGCATGCAAGTGAATGAGACTGAGAGAGAGAGAGAGAGAGAAAGAAGAGAGATACGACACCAGAGACGTAAAACCCTCCTCCGAAGGCCCCTCTCTCGTCGGCGAGAGTGGTCTACTTATGATTGCACAATCTAGTACAAATGGTATGCATGGGACTGATGCAAGTCTAGGCTATGTCGACGATGACAACGGGGATGACGAAGTCGACCTAATGGCTGAAATCTGCAATCTTCCTACTGTTGTCCAAAAACGCTATGGGCTGAAATCTGCGACTGAGCCAAAAACGCTGATTTTGGGGCTGTTTTCTGTGGGTCTTTGTCGCTGAAAATCTGCAGTTTTAGGGCTCAAAACTGAGGATCTTCAAGGCTGGAAACTAATGGTCTTACCGGGGCTGAATCTGCTACACCTTAGGTGAATCTTGAAGGTCTTCTACCGCTGCAAACCTCTGCATTGCTGTGGCTGAAAAACGCTGCAAATCTGCATATGCTGGGATCCAAAAACGCTAGGCTGAAGTGTTTCCAAAAAACGTTGATGAAGGTCTTCAAAAACGCTGGCTTGTTGGGTTCTGCTGGCGAGGATGCTGATGCAAAAACGCGTTCGAAAGTCACTTAAATTAATGAGTGAAAAATGCCAAAAATAGGTAAAATAGGCTAAATGCATTGTAAAATTCCCCTGATGGAATCTAATGGATTCTGATGGGAAAACTAATGATCATGCTGTGTGCAACCAGAGGATATGCATCTACACTAAGTGACTGGGCATGCACGGTCTACGAATAGACTCACAAAAGTGCAAGATCACTTCTAATCTAGACTGACTGGACTGACTGAACCCTGATCATGTTGTAGCTTGTCCACGGATACAAAGGGTTGAATGTGTCACATGACATACACTACACATGTCAATGCCCGGTGTACTATGAGATACAAGGCCACTTCCACTGTCTGTTCAGAGAGGATTTTGGACCATTTTCTAGAGTCGTGAGATACGAGGATCAAAGATGTCTTGGATTGTTTCTACTAGAGCTGTGCAGACATAGAGAGAGCTTGCTGAGGACATCAAAGGAGAGCCAGTCTGTCACAAGACGGGCACCACGTGCCAATAGAAAAGAGCAAACTGAATAGACTTCTAGCACTTCAATAACAATTGAACTAAAAGAGAGAGAGAGAGAGAGAGAGAGAGTGTTAAGAGTTACACCACCGTTCCTTCGCCATTTTGTACGTCTAGTGATTGTCCCGGGTTGGCCACCCATCGCACATCATGTAGATTGCATGGGTGGACACTTTTAGCACGTGTCCGGCTGGTCATTTTCTAAGCCTGGTTGGGTGCACACATTTTTAGCCATTTTTGGGCTTTTAGTTTTTTGCAACAATTACACATACCTTAACCTAAGATTCTATAAAGAGAAAGATTAGGGTCTTGTAGTCATTCACAGATTGTGTATTGAGAGCATCATTTGCAGAGCACTTGTGTTCTCTCTCTCTCTCTCTCTCTCTCTCTCTCTCTCTCTCTCTCTCTCTCTCTCTCTCTCTCTCTCTCTCTCTTAACATTTTCGACGGGCGTGGCTCACACTCTTTCGGCTGCTCACTCTCACATGGTATCAGTTGCCAACAACGGAGAATCTGCATCGATCTCTCCTCCTGAGGCTAGCGCTAGCACTTCTGCCGGTTTCCATCGCGGCGGATCTCAAAAACGTTGATCAGCGTTTTTCAGCCCTAGCATTTTCTGCAAGAACAACACGTTTTTGCATCTATAGCCTTGATCTGCATCGCTTTCCCTAGCGCTTCCCTCCTACAGCAGAACCGCACTAAACCGGCACCAAACATCTGCTGGCGTTTTTGCAAACCCTAGCGTTTTTGGACAGATCTGCGTTTTGCGGATCTTGCTGTGTTTTTCTGTTTTTGCTGGCGTTTTTGGTGATTTGCAGCGTTTTGTGACAAAACGCTGATCTTGTGCACCTACGGGAGCAGCCAAGGAACACCCACGAGTCTTCTACACTGCTTGGAACTTGCAAATCCATACCTTGGAAAGTGCAAGAACCCTCTTCTCTGACACTCTGCGACGCTCCCGCACAGATAGGTGGCGTACAGGCACGTTGAAATCTCTTCTACAGTAGCATTTTCAGCACCCTTTGCAGCGTTTTTTGGGCAAACAGCACGCTGAATTTTTTACCTCGTGTGCAGTTGAACCATCCCTCGCTTGTCAGGACACCATCCGGTGGTTGTCCGTGTGGTTATTTTGGACTGCTACAGCCTTGGGAACAGTACCTTCATCGACGACTTGCAATCTTATCGATCTACCTTTGGGACTTCGCTCTAAGCACGCGACATGTCGACTCCGAAGCAGAAGGGACAACAACAAGAGTCCCAGAAGGGGGCCACTACGTCTTTTGCAACTACGGCCACTTCCACTTCTGCGACTACGTCGGCATCTGCCAACACTACATCCAACAATTATGCCCTCACCCAGTTTGCTGAGGAGAAGAAGTTGGATTTACACAGTGTGGAGGACACGTGTCCGCACAATCATTGCCTATTATTGACTCTGGGAATGGTTGAATGATTTCACCCATTCGGCTACACAGCCCTCCCTTCCGACCGCCACTCAGGCCCAAATCGACGAGTGGGTGGATCGGGACATATGAGTCTTCACCTTTCTTATGATGAACCTCTCGAACCGCATCACGAAGGAAGTTTCCAAAGAGGAGCATGCACATCCATTGTGGAGACGGATTCTTGACCAGTTTGAGGAGACATCGTTTGCCAGACAGATCACACTTGAACAGGAGTTGTACAACCTCAAGTTCAAGGATTTCAACTCACTTGATGGGTTGACCCGCCACATGCGAGAACTCTGGGACGACCTTGTCTCTGTCAAAGGCGACATCACCTCGGCACGCATGACTGGCCTCTTACTATTCAAGCTTCTTCCCCCACCCCCACGCTTTGATCCCTATTTTCAGAGTTTCCTCACATATGGACGTACCTCTTTTCCCACTTGGGACGAGATTCTCCCTTCCCTTAGACAGATCGAGGGGCACTCCGCATTCCGAGCCGGAGGTGCTGTTGATGCAGAAGGGGCTTTGATAGCTAAGGAGGTAACAAGAAAGGTAAAGGTAAGAAGAAGAAGGACATCGAATGTTACCATTGCCACAAGAAAGGGCACACAGAATCAGAATGCAGAAAGAAGAAGCGAGACGAGGCCAACGGGGAGAAACAAACAGCCTCAACTACAGTTGTAGCCTCTCACGAGACGAGGGGGGACCGCTCTTGTCGCGACGACGGACCACGCTCTTGCTACATCGCAGTCAGGTACTTGGGTTGTTGACAAGTGGAGGCACCATGTCACAAACTACTAACGTGTCAAAAGCCTAGAGAATGGAGCCAACTTGCAGATGTTGGCCGAGGGGGCCTAAACCCTAAGTAGAACAAGTAACAGAAGAAGAAGTCCTACCAACTTATGGGGACCCCGTCAAATGGGGCCCAAATGACATAAAGGGATTAAAATAAAGCAGGACTCACACACTCACGCAAAGCTGATGACATGGCAGCTGTAGGCAGATTTCCAAAAAATAGCGTTCGCATGATGACGTGGCAAGCTGTACGGAATTTCGCGTTTTGCGCTGTCTGATGACGTGGCAGGTTGTACGGATTTCCGTAAATTACGCTGGCAGCTTTTGGCACTGCTTTTTTGGACCAGAAGCTTTTGAGTTTTGAAGGCTTTTCACTATAACTGCTTTTCAAGCCAAGGGCCTTTAAATATGAGATTAGGGCTCATTCTCTGGCATGCTTCCTGGAGAAGGTGCAGAGTCTGGAGTACCGACTTGTACTGTGTTGATGCAACATAAAGAAATACAGAAAGGGGCGCCAAGGTTTGGGGCCAATACTCTCTGGGGTGGAATTTCGCCACTCCGTGTCGTGTGTCGTCTCTATCTTTTAGTTCAATTGTTAATGAAGTACTAAAAGTCTGTTCAGTCTGTTCTTTTCTATTGGCACATGGTGCCCGTCTTGTGACACACCACTCATATGACTCCCCAATAGTCATGGTTTAGCTCTCTCAGGGAGACTCACGGGCACGTCGGGTAGACCGTCACTATGGGTGACAACCATGAGATTCCAGTGTTGGCACAGACCAAATTATTCTCTTTCGTTCTACCTCAGACCCGAAGTTCGTTCAGTGGAGGCGCTTTACGTTCCGGACATGGCCTTCAACCTCCTCTTTGTGTCGAGTTTGGACCAGAGTTACCAGGGAACGCCATCCCATGGGCAGGGAACGCAGGAACGGCGTTCCGGGGGGGGTTACATGGTCCGGAACGACCCGGAACGGCCAGACGTTCCGCAGGGACTTTTGGTACCGGAACGGCCTGGAACGGCTCCGAACGGTCCGGAACGGCTGGGAATGGGCAGATTTTTCAGATTTTGGTGATTTGTCTTGTGAGCCTTCCCCTTGTTAAATGTCCCTTCCCCCGCCCCTTACCTTCACTATGCCCACAAGCTTTCAAGGGTCAAAGCTAAAGCTCTACCCTCTCGACTCTCGACTCTCGACTCTCAAGCTCTAGCCTCTTTCAAGCTTTGAAGTCTAGACTCTAGAGTCTACAAGGCTAAAAGCTCTCCCCCCCTCTCTCAAGCTCCCTCCCTCTCTCTCTCTCTCAACTTTAAGCTCTCTCTCGAGTCTCTCCCCCCTTCCCTCTCTCCCCCTCTCAAGCTTTCAAGTCTACACGACACACGTTTGTCATAGTAAGACTGAATGGTCTTCAAACCAAGTGTTGTGTGAGTGTTAAGAGTCAAAGGACTCTGATACTACTTCTATTCAATCACAAAGAGCTTGAAATTGCATTATTTGGGTGTTTTTATGCCTCCCGTTCCGGGCCCCTCCCCGTTCCCCCGTTCCACGGGGGATCCTATCGCCGTTCCCGTTCCCGTTCCCGTTCCACGTTCCGGGTAACTATGGTTTGGACTCTCAGGGAGCTAACATACACTTTGGGAGTGGCACAGTCATCATTTCTGATTCTACGACAGGTACTATCCTTGCACGCGGTGCGCGCCATGGTTCCTTATACCGCCTCACTGCTCTTCTGTCTAGGACCACGGAGTCTTCTTCTCTACCACATGCATGATTTGGACATCTATATTATCAACAGCTTCAGCAGGCTGCTAGGACCTCTATGGTGGAGAGTTTACCAACGATACGCTCCTCATCAGGCATATGTGAGGCTTGCCAAATGACAAGCAACACAAGATTGCCTTTCCGAAGCAGGCATCCAACAGAGCTTCGGCACCACTTGCACTGGTTCACATTGATCTATGTGGCCCAATGAGCACTCCTTCATTTTCTGGCTCACAGTTTTTGCGTGCGATGTGACACATCCAACCCTATGTGTCCATGGACAAGCTACAGCATGACCAGGGTTCAATTCAATCAAGTCAGTCTAGAATAGAAAGCATTCTGGCACTTTTGTGAGTCTGTTCGCAGACCGTGCATGTCCAGACACTTAGAATAGATGCATATCCTCTGGTAGCACACAGCATGATCATCGGATTTCCATCAGAACCCATCAGGAGCATTTTTACAGTGCATAGACCTATTTTCCCTATTTTTAACATTTTTCACTTATTATTTTAAGTGACTTTTGTTGGGAACTAGGTAGGGCAATTTTGCTAAGTTTGCATATATAGAAACCTAGCGCTAGCACTTTCTGGCAGAAGAGGCAGCAGGAGCACTTGCTCAACAGGCAACTTCTCAACAAGACCAACCCCGCAACTGACCTAGCGTTTTCAACCCAAACTGAGAAGCTAGAGTTTTTGCAAGACAGATCAGCCCTGGCGTTTTGTACAGCAGATCAGCTCCGGCAACCCCAGAAGACAGCAGATTCCCAGTGTTAGCAGATTTCTACCGCAGGAAGCAGAATTCAGCCTAGCGTTTTTGGATTGCAGTTCAGCCCTTAGCGTTTTGCACTTCCATCGCGACAAGATCAACAAGTAGACCAGCGTTTTTAGTTTTCAGCAGTCAAGCATCGCAGTAGAACCCCCAAACCTCGCAGATCTCACCTTCGCGCAGCAGATCCTCGCCGCACAGTGAGATTCATCAAGGTTTACAGTTTCAGCCCAGAAAACGCAGATTTCAACATCTGCGTTTTCAGCGCATCGTCGTCACATCGTCGTCATCGACATAGAGTCAGAATTCAGCAGATAAAGATTTGCAGATTTCAGCATTAGCGTTTTCAGATTTCAGCCCGTCTCGTCGTCGTCCTCGTCGGCAAGTCCAAGCATTGTAGAGATTTGTGCAATCATAAGTAGACAGCTCTCGCCATAGAGAGTGGGGCCTTCGAAGGAGGGTTTGACAACATTCTGGTGTCGTATTCTTCTCTCTATCTCTCAGTCTCAGCACCTTCATTCACAGTGTTCACCACTTTGTTTGTGTCCATTGCACTCTCTCACTAAAGGAATGGAAGGCTCTCCCTTCCCTAAGTAAAAGGAACCTTGAGCACAATTCGGAGCACTCATCTTGAGCAAAGTTCAACATTCATTTCCGTTGCACCTTACATTGCTTGTGCTTGTGGATGATTTCAACAGGTACACTTGGGCTTGGTTCCTAAAGCTCAAGTCGGAGGCTTTCAATTTCGTTCGAAATTGGAAGACAATGGTTGAAAAGGAGGAGGACTTGCACGTCAAATGATTTGCTCAGACAGAGGAGGTGAGTTCACCTTGAAGGACTTTGCACAGTGGTGCAAGTCAGAGGGCATCCAACGCCAGCTAAACACTCCTTACACTCCTTCCCAGAACAAAGTTGTTGAGCGGAAGAATCGGACTATCATGGAGATGGCTCCTACGATGCTTGCGCATGCTTCTTTGCCCCCGGTTTACTGGGCAGAGGCGTGCAACACGGCGGTTTACATTCAGAACCGTTCTCCTACCCATGCTTTGCAGGACATGACTTCTTATCAGGCTTACTACGGGCGCAAGCCCTTGGTCCCACACTTTAAGTTTTTGCGTGTCCGGCCTTTGTCCATGTGCCAAAAGAGAAGCGACAGAAGTTAGACTTCAAGGTGAAGAAGCTCATCTTCCTGGGCTATTCACGAGAGTCTGACGGATACCGGTTTTATGATCCTGACGCCAAGGCCACCACAGTTAGCCGTGATGTGACTTTCATGGAGCTCTTCAGCACACCTACAGAGGGGGCAGCACCCAAGCCTATCCCTTCTCTACCTCCTCCTCGTCCACCTCCTACACCTGATCCTATCCCTCTTCTTGTTCCTGTACCCTCTACATCGCAGCCAATTACTTCACCCGATCATGCCATGTCAGATTCCAATTCTGACGTGGATGATGGTTTTCCTTCGGTGGATAGTTCCTAGTTGGCTCTACTCTACGGTTTCTTCCACTGGAGTCACGAAGTTACCAGACTCGCCAAACCCTAGATAGCCTCGACGTTCTGCACGCCTCAAGGACAGGCGAGTTTATGATGGCGCAAAGTTCGTGAACTTTGCCCTCATGTCTCAAATTCAGGCTTCACCAGTTGAGCCTTCCTCGGTGGAGGAAGCGCTCCAGCATGATTGCTGGAAGCATGCCATGCAGACAGAGATGGACGCTATCGAACGGAATAAAACCTAGACTTTGGTTCCCAAGCCCAACAAGCGGAAGGTGGTTTCTACGAAATGGATTTTCAAGACAAAGTACAAGGCCAATGGTTCCCTCGACAAACACAAGGCGAGACTTGTTGCTCTGGGTTTCACACAGCGACCAAGCGTGGACTTTGACGAGACCTTTGCTCCCACCGCTCGCATGACTACCATACGCATAGTGTTTGCTCTTGCAGCCAACTTTGGTTGGTCTATCTTCCAGATGGATGTCAAAAGTGTGTTTCTGAATGGAGATTTGGATAAAGAAGTTTATGTGGAGCAACCTCCTGGGTTTCGTATACGAGGCAAGGAGGATTGGGTCTATCAGTTGTGGAAAGCATGAAGTAGGCTGGACGACTGTGGTACTCACACTTGACCAGTTTCTCGTGAAGCTGGGGTTACGGCGTACGTTCCAACTGTTATGTTGTCTCTGATAGCTCTTTGGTTACGATCGTGATTGTCTATGTGGATGATCTTATTTTCACGAGCTCTTGGACCAGCAGGATCAAGTTGATCGTGAAAGCTATGGAGACGCATTTCGAGATGACTGATCTTGGGCTTCTTCACTATTTTCTTGGATTCCAGATTTTTCAAACACCAGACGGCATCTTCTTTTCTCAGTGGAAGTATGCGAATGCTATCCTGGAGAGATTCCAGATGACAGGCTGCAGACCGATTGGCACTCCTTTTGAGCCCGGAGAGAACGTATCGCTTCACGATCCTTCCCCACGGATTGACTTGGAGCAGTACAGGAATGTTGTTGGCTGCCTTGTATGGCTGACTTATTCCCGATCAGACATCTGTTACACAGTTTCTGTCCTCAATTCCTTCAACACCCGACCTCGTCAGCGACATTGGCAGTGTGCCCAGCATACTTTGCGGTACATCAGCGGCACCTTGGACCAATGGTGTGTTCTATGGTCGCTTCAAGGGTTGCACCCTACTTGGTTGGTGCGATTCAGATTGGGCCGAAAATCCAGATACTCGGCGCTCTACTACAGGAGTAGTTTTCACACTCAGCTCGGGGACAATTTCACGGAGCAATAAGCAGCAACCCACCGTTCCGCTATCTTCTACAGAGGCGAAGTGCAGAGCAGCTTGGTATGCTGCTTGTGAGGCCATATGGCTACGGAGATTACTGGGAGAGTTGTGTTTTCCCCAGACTCCTACGACTTGTCTTTTGTGTGACAATTAGAGTTGCATTGCTATTGCCAAGAATCCTATCTTTCACGCTCGGACAAAGCACCTTGAGGTGCAGTACCACTATGTTCGGGAGCGGGTCTTGGCTGGAGATCTTCACTTGGAGTATGTTCCTACAGCGGACAATGCAGCAGGCATCTTCACGAAGGTTGTACCTCAACGGACTTTGGCTTCTCACCTTCGACTCCTCTGTGTTGTCTCAGCATCCGGTGCTGAGAGGGGGTGTTACACCACCCTTGCTTCGCCATTTTGTACAGCTAGTGATTGTCCCGGGTTGGCCACCCATCGCACATCATGTAGATTGCATGGGCGAACACTTTAGCGCGTGTCCGGCCGGTCATTGGACCTGGCTGGGTGCACACATTTTTCGCCATTTTTAGGCTTTTATGTTTTTTGCACCAGTTACACATTTTTGCCCTACCTCAACCAAAGATTCTATAAATAGAATGCTTAGGGTCTTGTAGTCATTCACAGATTGTGTATTGAGAGCATCATTTGTTTACAGAGCACTTGTGTTTTCTCTCTCTCTCCCTCCAACGTTTTCGGCATGCGTTCACACTCTTTTCGTTGCTCACTCTCATAGAGAGCACACGCAACACGGAGTGGCGGAATTCCACCCCAAAGAGTATCGGCCCCCAACCTTGGCACCCCTTTTGGTAGTCTTTTATATTGCTTCAACTGAGTACAATGCCGGTACTCCAATCCCTACACCTTCACATTGAAGCAGGCCAAAGACTGAGCCCTCTGCACATATTTAAAGGCCCTTGGCCTCGAAAGCATTTACATGAAAAGCAGTCA
Organism: Adiantum capillus-veneris; assembly: GCF_014529385.1. Taxonomy (NCBI): domain Eukaryota; kingdom Viridiplantae; phylum Streptophyta; class Polypodiopsida; order Polypodiales; family Pteridaceae; genus Adiantum; species Adiantum capillus-veneris. Next base: position 59,607,189 of record NC_140951.1, on the reverse strand, counting down.
AGTTCTAAAAGCACTTGGCCTTCCAAAAGCAGCCAGCGCAAAACATGGGAATACCATACAGATGCCACGTCAGCATTCAGCAACGCAAATCACGGAATTATGTACAGGCTGTCATGTGGCACTGTCAGCACAAATCATGGGCATCCGTACAGCTCCCACGTCATCATCTTTTACGCATCTCTATGTGTGTGTGTAAGCGGGTCCTGCTTTATTTTAATCTCTTAGGTTCCCTGGGCCCCATCGGACGGGGTCCCGTAAGTTGGTAAGACTTCTTTAAAATAGGCCACACCGCAAGACTTTGCAAGTTGGTAAAACTTCCTCTATTGCTTCTGCTTCTTTGCTTAGGGTTTAGGCCCCTCAGTCGGGATCTGCAAGTTGGCTTCATTCTTCAGTGGCTTGACACGTCAGCAATTTGTGACAACCCTCCTTGAAAGAAAGTAATCGTCTGCGATTACAGCATATCTGCAAAACAACTCAAGTTAGCTCAAAAATTTACGAGAGTCATTCCGAGGGACAATCAGTTTTCTCATTCCAAATCGGAGCTCTTGATTTCCTGGGTCGTTGGCTTCCAGAAGAATCTCATCCAATACGGAGTCTCATTCCAGATCGGAACTAGTTCGGAACTCTTGATATCCTTGGTCGTTGACTTCTCAAAAGTATCTCATCCAATAAGGAATATTCATTGGTTGGCACATCACAATGCAACACGAATGCTCACATATGCATGTTACAAGCCATACAAACATAAAGCCGCCAATGAACACTCCCCCCGCAAATAACCATCTAGGTCCGGGCCATGAGCTATGCAACGACTCCCTCATCACCCAGCTCTTGGACAGACAATGTTCCTCTTGCGGCGATGGTAGTCCCAAGACATAGCAATCACACTGGACCTCCAAGGTTATCAGCTCGAGAAGAGACACCTACTGAGAGATGTCGAGAAATTTCAAGTTATAATCTGCTAATGTTTCTGTCACAAAAATACGGAAGCGTAAACTGACGTTTAATTGCACTTCAAATACTCAAGAGAATTAGAGAGAGAGAGAGAGAGAGAGAGAGAGAGAGAGAAAGCTTGACACTTCATTGGGGACCAGAAGATGGACTGGTCCCCCCCCATAAAGAGAATATCTTTATTACTAAGGGAGAATCTTTACAAGCACAGGAACGGGGCGAAATCTCGTCCTCTATTCTTTCTTGGCCTTTTTCTGCTTCTGACTGAGAGAGTAGAAGAACTGCTCTCTGACTACTGAGAGAATCTATCCTCTTCTGCGAGATTTTGGGAAGCTCTCGTAGGGGAGAGTCTACCTTCCACAAAACCCATCGGAAGCTCTCACGAATGAGGATCTATCTTCCGCTAATTGTGCCACTTTGGGCGTAATCATTCCTGCAATTAACCAACCACAGAAACATGCAAAACACATACACGCGCGCTTACTGTAATTTTCTGCACATAACCAGAAATTGTTACCTGAGCACGTTCCAATGCCAAAATGGAGGTCCTTTTCACGATGGAAATGCTCCAAACTTGGTGTATGTGTAGAGTAAGTAGTGGGGAATGAGATTCTATTAAGACTTTGCTGAAATTCACCCTAATACAAGTGATTAGGGGCTGAAAACAAGGAATTTGCAGCAGTTAGACAAGGGAGAAAGAGACTTTTCTACTACTTTACGCGATGAAACTTCTCCCAAAGCTGCAAGCAGCCATGAGAGGCCTTGTAATAGGTGATGGGTGCTCAGAGGCTCCACATACATCACAAGGTGCTGCTCTCAAGCTTCAATGGAGAGCTTCACTGCGTAGAGGATGGTCAACTTGGGGGGGGGGTAGTACACTGCCAACCTGGCAAGAGGGGGAGGGACTGCTCTCTTATAACCTCCCAGAAGAGGGGACGCTAGCATGAAGAGAGAGAGAGAGAGAGAGAGAGAGAGAGAGAGAGAGAGAGAGAGATTTCATGGGAAAGTGTGCCACTTGGCACACTTACTTTAAAATTTAAAAACCATTCAACTTTTGACTTTAAAAATCCTATGCTAGTTAATGAAATGTGCAATTAAGTGCACAACTGCACACATAGATACAACAAATGAAAACTTTATCTGCTCCCTAGTGCATTGCCGTACCAGCAATGCTGTGGCATTACCTGTTCGCACTTGTCCGACCATTTGGTCCAATGCAAAATCATTTAAGAATACTTTTAACTAACTTATCCTAAGGCCGTAAAATAATCAGGCTTTAGGGTGATTATTCTAAGGACCCCATCTCATTCTTGTGCTTACACTAGCACACATAATTTTCTGAGCCTGAAATCTGAGGCTACTATCTACCCCTTCATTGAAGACCCGATTTCCCAATCGCTAGGGCTTCAAGGTATTTTCTGCTAGGGTCTCCGTGAGGTGCACTGGCCCAAACTTGGGCGCACCTGAGGCCACAAAACTGCTAAATCTATTCTGATGTGCACACAACTAATTAGATAATTATTTTCTCGTAAATAAATTAATTATTTACAAAGTCTGACTTAGTTACATCCCTCTTGGTTCTAAACAGTTGACCTCAACTGTAGAGCGTCAACATAACTGTGCAAGATGTCTGGGTAGTCCTTAAGATCGGACTCAGTCATCCACTTTGCACCTAAAGGAGTGTAATTCTTGAACTTGACTAAATACTTTCGATGTAGACTCCCCCGACTTGAGTTGTCTCTCCGAGTGGTGTATTATCTGTTCAGGTTGAAGGATTTCCTCAGTCTCTTCAACTTCTGGAGGATCTTCTTGTACTGGCGCCACTAGAGGAGGTCCAACATATGGTCGGAGGAGACTGACATGATGAATGCGCCAATGAGAAGGCAAATCCAATCTGAAAGTCACGTCATTGACTTCATCTGTAATTTTGAAAGGGCCGTAAAATCTATGGGAAAGTTTAACAACTTTCCCTTTGCCGACCCGCTTTTTCAATCTACCTGTCTCAAACCGAAGCAGGACATATTGTCCTTTTTCAAGATTGAGATTCCTTCTGTGCTTGTCTGCTTTTCTCTTCTGTTGCTCTTGAGTGCGAAGAATCGCTTGCTTTACTTGTTGATGGGCAATATCAATATTGCGCACAAATTCATCTGCGGCAAAGATGTTTTCTTTGGTCACCATAATAGGAAGTAAGAGTGGCTTCCCATAAATAATTTCGAAGGGAGCTTTACCAGTTGAGGAATGTATGGTATTATTATACGCAAACTCAACTATTGGTAAGTACTGTTCCCATTCGGATTGTCGTTCCGAAACATAGCAGTTGAGGAGATCTAAAACAGTGGCATTAACGATTTCGCTTTGACCATCTGTTTGAGGATGATAAGCTGATGAAAAATCAAGCTTAGTTCCCAAGTTTTCGAACAATGCCTACCAAAATAGACTAGTCATGCGGAGATCTCTATCGCTGACAATAGTCTTTGGCAATCCATGGTGTTTAAAAATATGAGCTAGAAATATTCTAGCCATGTGATCAGCTTTGATCGTCTTCTTTACTGGAAGAAAATGTGCTTGCTTACTGAATTTGTCTACTATAGTCCAGATTGCATCATTTCCATTCTTGGATCTAGAAGATCCGTAATAAAATCCATGGCAATACTTTCCCATGGCGTGTTAGGCACAAGGAGCGGCTGAAGCTTGCCATAAACTTTATGTCTGTCATATTTTACTTTTTGGCAGACTAAACACTCACGTACATGTTTTTCAATGTCCGCACGGAGTGTTGGCCAAAAGAAATACCTTTCGAGGGCACTATTGGTGGAAGCAATTCCCCGATGCCCGGCATAAGGAGAATTATGTGCTTTATCCATCACCTTCTGTCGTAAGGGCTGAGCTATGCATATTGCTTGTTGACGATAAAGCGTATTATCCCTAATGGAATAAGGTGGCGTTGAGTGACCAACTTGAAGATCTGCCCAAATTGTGGCGAAGTCTGGATCTTGAGGACACATCTCGCTGAGAGATTCTAGTTCCTCATGATAAATTGTTGTTAGTGCATTGATCTTTGGACGCCTCGAGAGAGCATCTGCAACTGCATTCTTCGTTCCAGAAGTATGTAAAATCTGAAAATGGAACATTGAAAGAAAGTTGACCCATCTCATATGCTTTTCTGATAACTTTCTCTCTGTGAGAAAGTAGAGAAGACTTTGAGGATCTGTCTTGATAATAAAATCAGCTCCTAATAGATAGTGTTTCCAAATGGAAAGAGCATGAATTACTGCCATTAGCTCTTTCTCGTATATGGAGACATGCAACTCTGCATCTTTAAGGCGCCGACTTTCATAGGCTATCGCGTGACCCTCTTGGTTCAAAACTGCTCCTACACAATCTCCAGATGCATCGCAGTATACCTCGAAAGGTTTGCGAAGATCAAGGACGGTGAGAACAGGTCCGTGACTGAGTAGATACTTAAGCTTTTCAAAAGCTTGTTTTTGTCCAGACTCCCAATGGAATGGAATCCGCTTCTTTGTCAGGTCATGGAGGGAACCTGCTATCACGGCAAAAGCTCGAATGAAACGCCGATAATAAGAACAGAGGCCAAGGAAGCTTCGTACATCATGTACTGTAGTTGACGTAGGCCATTCTACAACTGCTTGAATCTTATCAGGGTCCATTCTCACCTGATTGTGAGATACTATATGGCCCAAATAGTGGATTTCTTTTAGAAAGAACTCACTCTTCTTAGCATTCACAAATAATTTGTGTTTGCGTAATTCTTCAAACACTAAGGCGAGATGCTTATAGTATTCGTCTTCCGTCTCTGAGAAGATTAAGACGTCATCAAAGAAAACGCCTGTGAAGCTTCTATATGAGTGGAAGATTCTATCCATCATTCTGTTGAATGTGGCTGGTGCATTAGTGAGTCCAAAAGGCATCACTAAGAATTCATACAACCCGAAGGTTGTTCTAAATGAAGTCTTATGCATATCCTGAGGAGCTATGCGGATTTGATGATAACCGCTCTTCAAGTCTATACGACTAAAAACACTTGCTCCTTGTAACTTGTCAAGAATGTCGTCAATCCGAGGGATTGGAAATCAATTCTTGATTGTGATCTTGTTTAGAGATCTATAGTCTATGCACATGCGGAATGTGTGCCATCCTTTTTCTGTACTAGTAAGACAGGTGAACAATATGAAGAAGTACTAGGCCTTATTAAGCCCTTCTCCAAAAGTTTGTTAACCTGCTTAAGAATTTCCTCTTGCTGCATTAGACTAACTCGATAAGGGGGCTGATTTGAAGGAGAACTTCTTGGGATCAAATCAATTGTATGATCCTCAAGTCGCGAAGGTGGGAGTTCATTTGGAAGTTCATATGCAAAACAATCTTTATAACTTTCTAATAACTTAAGTCTTTTTTGCTCTAAAGAGGAAGAAAGTTGTGAAACAGACACATCTCTGTCTCTTGCAAAAATCAAGTACGCTGAAACACACTTTTTCATTTCTTTCTTGATGGCAATGTGATTGGCGATAGGAATACGCCAATCACCTGCATCTGCAAGTACAAGATACTCCTTTCCTTTATGAGCAAAGGATAAGGTTTTCTGAACATAGTCAGGAATGGGATGCATCTTGTAGTACCAAGGCATTCCCAAGATAACATCGCATCCTTCAAGTGAAGCTAGTAAGAAAGACTCTTGATCTTTGTAGTCGTCGACCTTTAGATTCAACTTCCCTATGATTGGAGTAGAGTTTGAGTTCTGCCCTTTGAAAGCAGATTGTGCTTGAATAGAAACTCCAAAACGATTGGGCTGTAAGTTCAGGTCCTCAGCTAGCTTTGTAGAGATGAAGTTGTCTGTACTGCCAGGGTCAAACAAAATGAGAGCCCATTGGTTGTTGATACTACCCCATACTTTGAGAAGAGCTCTTTCTTTTCCATCCTTGGTTGTATTTCCCTGTACATCTGGGACTGCATTGGAAGAGGGTGGTTGCGGAGGTTTGGTAGGACAATCACCCTTCATATGACCAACTTGTCCACACTTGAAGCATCTTCCTTCACTAATGTAAGTTCGCAACTCAGAAGGAGAGAGATATCTCCCTTTCTTGGGCTGATTTGGCTTTGCTTCTGCTTCGGAGGCGGTTCTTTTCTTCTTTTGAGAAGAAGAAGTAGAGGTAGGTTGCTCATGGAGAGCCTTCTGCTTGGCATGGTAAGTGCTTTGCTCCATCTTCCTGGGAGTACCCTTGTCATGTATTCCATCAGCTATGCGGGCTGATTCCATAAGTATCAGCAAGTTACCTCGAGGGTAAAGCTTCATAGCCTTTTGCAAGGCTTCATGCAATCCTGCTTCAAACTTACGCATAATTTCCGAATCGTCAATCTTCTTGAATGGAGTGACTTTCAAGAGAACGTCCCAAAACCTATCCACATAGCGTGGAACAGTTTCGTTCTTTGATTGTGAAAGTCGATCCCATTCTTTCTTTACCTCTTCCTCATAGTCTGGAGGAAGGAACTGTGCGTAGAACTCCTTCTTGAAAGCAGTCCAATCTTGGGTTTACGATCTTCCAGGATAAGGGTTAACCACCAACTGCCGGCGGTGCCTTTCAGGTACATACTAACATGGCGAAGCTTGGATCTTTCTTTAAAATTCCCTTCAGCAAATGCAACTTCGAATTGGCGGATGAAAGCCAAAGCTTTATCATTATCACGACGTCCATTGTAGGTGTCGAGTTTCACATCTTTGTCTCCCAACTTTAATGTTTTCTGCCTATGGTGCTTCTTCTTATGGTGCTCCTTCTTTCTATGCTTAGACTCCTTATGGACAGGAGTCTTTTCCCTTGAATGCACTTCTTGCTACGACGGATCATGAAGAAACATGTCTTCCGGAGCAACGATGTCATCCAGATCCTTCATGAAAGACAACTGAGGGCAATCAGGGGGATCTTGCTCTTGAATCTTTGGGTTAAACCGCGCATGACGTTCTGGAGATTTCCTGTGCCTCTCGTGCATGCGGGAGGTTCCAATCAAAGGATCTTTCCTTGGTTCTAGCGCCTTTGGGTTCTGCGGGATTTCTCACGACCCCGTCGGCATTTTCTCCTTCCCTTTCTCAAGAGTATGGAGAATCTTTTGGACTTCTGGATGGGGGAGAGCTTTTTGCAACTCTTCCACCTGCTGTTGAAGGAGAGAGAACTCTATCTTGCGTCCTCCCATTTCTGCAGTCTGCCAAGAGTCGTCAATCCCTTAAGGAAGAGAGAGATGACCTTGCTCTGATACCACTGTCACAAATATACGAAAGCGTAAACTGACGTTTAATTGCACTTCAAATACTCAAGAGAATTAGAGAGAGAGAGAGAAAGCTTGACACTTCATTGGGGACCAGAAGATGGGCTGGTCCCCCCCCCATAAAGAGAATATCTTTATTACTAAGGGAGAATCTTTACAAGCACAGGAACGGGGCGAAATCCCGTCCTCTATTCTTTCTTGGCCTTTTTCTGCTTCTGACTGAGAGAGTAGAAGAACTGCTCTCTGACTATTGAGAGGATCTATTCTCTTCTGCGAGATTTTGGGAAGCTCTCGTAGGGGAGAGTCTACCTTCCACAAAACTCATCGGAAGCTCTCACGAATGAGGGTCTATCTTCCGCTAACTGTGCCACTTTGGGCGTAATCATTCCTACAATTAACCAACCACAGAAACATGCAAAACACATACACGCGCGCTTACTGTAATTTTCTGCACATAACCAGAAATTGCAATGCCAAAATGGAGGTCCTTTTCACGATGGAAATGCTCCAAACTTGGTGTATGTGTAGAGTAGGTAGTGGGGAATGAGATTCTATTAAGACTTTGCTGAAATTCACCCTAATACAAGTGATTAGGGGCTGAAAACAGGGAATTTGCAGCAGTTAGACAAGGGAGAAAGAGACTTTTCTACTACTTTACGTAATGAAACTTCTCCCAAAGCTGCAAGCAGCCATGAGAGGCCTTGTTCTAGGTGATGGGTGCTCAGAGGCTCCACATACACCACAAGGTGCTGCTCTCAAGCTTCAATGGAGAGCTTCACTGCGTAGAGGATGGTCAACTTGGGGGGGGGGGGGGGGGGTAGTACATTGCCAACCTGGCCAGAGGGGGAGGGACTGCTCTCTTATAGCCTCCCAGAAGAGGGGACGCTAGCATGAAGAGAGAGAGAGAGAGAGAGAGAGAGAGAGAGAGAGAGAGAGAGAGAGATTGCATGGGAAAGTGTGCCAAGTGGCACACTTACTTTAAAATTTAAAAACCATTCAACTTTTGACTTTAAAAATCCTATGCTAGTTAATGAAATGTGCAATTAAGTGCACAACTGCACACATAGATACAACAAATGAAAACTTTATCTGCTCCCTAGTGCATTGCCGTACCAGCAATGCTCTGGCATTACCTATTCGCACTTGTCCGGCCATTTGGTCCGGTGCAAAATCATTTAAGAATACTTTTAACTAACTTATCCTAAGGCCGTAAAATAATCAGGCTTTAGGGTTATTATTCTAAGGACCCCATCTCATTCTTGTGCTTGCACTAGCGCACGAAATTTTCTGAGCCTGAAATCTTAGGCTACTATCTACCCCTTCATTGAAGACCCGATTTCCCAATCGCTAGGGCTTCAGGGTATTTTTTGCTAGGGTCTCCCTGAGGTGCACTGGCCCAAACTTGGGCGCACCTGAGGCCACAGAACTGCTAAATCTATTCTGATGTGCACACAACTAATTAGATAATTATTTTCTCGTAAATAAATTAATTATTTACAAAGTCTGACTTAGTTACAGTTTCCATGGCAAGCATTTCAAGATACCCCACATTGCCAGAAGTTGCACTCCGAAGGAAGATGTCAGAAACCATATAACTTCGAGAAAAAATTTTCTTGAAAGCTTGCCAAGTCCTTCGATTGTGTGGCTTGGTAGCTATAGACTTCCACCACTGCATGGCACTGCATCTGAGAAAAACAGCAAAACAGCACGTCGAAACAAATATTGGATCCTTCTCTTGCAACCCTGTAAGACAGAGCGATAAAGACGAGAGCGCGCCCGATGAGCGATGCAGTAAGGGTGGGAGTGGCTTGTTAGTCCGGGGTCGGGACCCGAAGATACTTCAAATAAAATTCCAGTAGACTTTGGAAGCACCAGTTTGCTCTGTCTGCTCTTTGGTGGGACCGGTATGCTTTCAGAAAAGCACACACCTGAAGCTCTGATACCACTGTCACAAGACGGGCACCACGTGACAATAGAAAAGAACAGACTGAACAAACTTTTAACACTTCAATAACAACTGAACTGAAAGAGAACACACGCGACACGAAGTGGCCAAATTCCACCCCGGAGAGTATTATTGGCCCCAAACCTTGGTGCCCCTTTCGGTGTTTCTTTATGTTGCTTCAACTAAGTACAATGCCGATACCCCAATCCCTACACCTTCACACTAAAGCATGCCAACGACTGAGCCCTCTGCACATATCCAAAGGCCCTTGGCCTTGAAAAGCATTCATGTTCTAAAAGCACCTGGCCTTCAACGCAAATCACGGAATTCTGTACAGGTTGCCACATGGCACTATTAGCGCAAATCGTGGGCGTCCGTACAATTGCCACGTCATCATCTTTTACGCATCTCTATGTGTGTGTGTAAGTGGGTCCTGCTTTATTTTAATCTCTTTAGGTTCCCTGGCCCCATCGGACGGGGTCCCATAAGTTGATAAGACTTCTTTAAAATAGGCCACTCGGCAAGACTTTGCAAGTTGGTAAAACTTCTTCTACTGCTTCCGCTTCTTCACTTAGGGTTTAGACCCCTCGGTCGGGATTTGCAAGTCGGCTCCGTTCTTCAGTGACTTGACACGTCAGCAATTTGTGACACAATCTCGGAGACAGATCACAGACTTCTTTACACCAGCCAGGGGACAACCAAAGGAGCAATCATCGCAGCAAATCTCACATCCCACTTACACCAGAGGTACATTGATTGATCGAGCCATTCAACTAGGCAGATCCAAGCGCCCACGACCACAAGGGGCCTCACATCATCGACGGAGGTGGCAACAAAGGATCCAGATCATCCTAGCTCGACATGCGAGACGACCGATCAATCCTTGCTCGACATGCGAGACCACCGATCAAAGTATTGACCATGGAGGATATTGAGGAGATTCGGCAACGACTGTCACCAGCGTGTGACTACTATCTATCCTTTTTGTTGATTTCTTTCTTATTATCTATTTACTTTCAGTTTTTGGAAACACCCCTCGGGAAATCTAACTGCCCTGCATTGCATAGCTAGTGTGGAACTGTCCAGAGGGAGTCCAGGCCTGAGGGCAAGAGAGCACTAAGGTTGGACAAGGACTATGGTTAGCCACGTGGGGTCATTGACTAGCCAAAGTGGAATCCTTTGCTACAGAGGCTACATTTCAGTTCTGGATGTGGCCGCAGTGTACAAAGAGGGTCGGATGACCTAGAAAGATACAATGGCAGCATCTCCTAAAATTTAGGGAACTGCTATTTTGGGACCTGAAAATGTCTTCGCGTCATTACGTGCAGTTTGACATGGGGATCATTTTGTTACTCTGTGGCCAAGTCAACAGAGGCTGCAGGTGAGATATTTTTAGACCCGAGGGTCTAAAGCGGGAAAATGCACAAATGAGTGACACTTGGCACTCTGAGGCCAGTTTACTACTTATAGAGAAGGCAAAAACGTGATTTATAGCTGGGAGGCTCAATTTGCAAGTCTCTGTCACAGGTTAAGAGCTATGGAGTGCTTGCTTTCCCTCTTATGCACAGTGTGGTGCTAGGAGTGATGCCCTACACGCTACGCACTGCCCTCTCTCTCCCCTTTGGCAGTATGTTATGCCCCTCTAGTGGGCTTTTCATTTGACCAATGTACAGTTGTGTGGGTTCATGCGCGATTGCCGAGGCAAGAGCCTCTTGCACAGGTACTAGATTAGCTAGCGGCTAATCCCCCCGCAGGTACAGGTGAATTCGGAGAGGTTTCACGCCAAAAATCTCGTCCGATTCAAAGGGCAAGTAGCTCTACAGGTGCGGGAGCTCGAGGACTTGCTACGGATGCGACCGGCACGCGAAACGGAGCCCGAAACAACAAATTACAGCCTGCTGTGTATTTTTGCAGGTTTAGGGTTTTGGCCCTAAACGGACCCTAATACCCCCAGGAGGTTCGGGGATGCAAGGGGACCGCTGTACAGGTGATCTCGCGCATTTTCAGGGCTGAAAACAGAGAATTCAGCGTGCTGCAGATTCTCGCCAGGTTTTGCAAAGTGCCCGTATGCGTCGGGAAAGTCGGTCAATGCATGGGAATACTGACTGTGAAGGGTTCTAGTACAGTTATGCTGCCGAAATCGGGCTGGAACAATGGAAATTCAGCCGAGTTTGTGCAGGGCAGCTTGTAGGGAACCACAACGTTTATTCCCTCTTTTGAACAATAAAGAAATACCAAAAGGGGCGCCTAAGTTAGGGGCCAATCTGGTGTCCGTCTACTCATACAGGTGCAATCTAGCAGCCTGCATCCCTCTCCCCTTTGTTGTGTCTTGAAAGTACAGGTAAAATAGACGACTAATAATGGGTGAAAGCTAAATCAAGGTTTGAAGTAAAGTCTACCGCCCTTTTTGGATTGAACAGGCCGGTTACATGGTTCCATCGACGGGATTAAATCACTTTTTCCCATAGAAGTGAGCCTTGGTCAGTTTTGGGCTTGAAGACACAGGGGATCATAGACCAGACACAGGGAATTGCAATTATGGCTGACAGACCAGATGATGTGACTGAAGAGGTTTCCTCTTCACAAGGTCAACAGACACATGAAGTGGGTGAGTCCTCAAGACCACCACAGACAGATGACGATATATTCAGGACCCAGTTGGCTACTGCTGTGGCTATGTTCACACAAGTAATGCAGAATCCGAGGTTTTTAGCCTTTCTGCAACCTCCTGTTCCGTCTCAGCAAGTTGGGTCACTGGATCATATTCAAAAGCCTGTTAAGGCTCGAGCACAGGTGATTCATACCGCACAGTCAATGGAAACACCTACACACTTGACGGAGAACATGCAGTCTCCACAACCTATCCCTAAGGTGCAAGAACAGGTGGCTGAGATGCCAATATTTCAAGCTATACCAGTTCAGCTCGCCACCTTGCAGTAGCCTATAGCTGGTTCTAATGGGCAGGGAAGCAACCTACAGGCTATGCAACAAGTCTTCCCACCACCTTCAGTACACCCTGGCTATTTTGGAGGTGGATCCGTATTCCAGAGCATGGCTGGTCATGCACCTGGAAATCAGTTTTACACGCCAGGAACAGTGTTTGGGGGTGCTCAAACGATGATGCCTAACCCCATGTATGGTGTCACGGGCATGCTACTAGGTTTTCAGAGCACTCAGGGCCAATTTGGGATGCCACAGGCAAATTTTGGTATGGCTGGAATTACAAATCAGCAGCCAAATATGGCATTTCCAGGTCAAGTTAATAGCGGCCAAGGAACACAGATGAACCCTAATAGTGTTCCCATGTTTCAGTCACTTCCATATGACAATTTAACGCCGCTGGAGAGGCCAACTCCGTACAAAGAAGGTGGCAAAGGTGTGTCATTCACGACCTTTACAGGGTTTGATGACAGGACGAAGGCTCTCTCATTCCTCCAGCAGTTTGACAAGGCCTATGCAAGGGGAAACTTTACAGAGGCTTCAAAGGTCCGCAAGGCAGCCACTTTCTTGACAGGGAATGCGGGACAATGGTGGACAACTTTATTGCTTCAAGGGCAAGCTCCGTCCACATGGATTTACTTCAAGCAGATTTTTGCAGCAGCATGGTTATCTGATGACTTTGAAGCAGATGTCATGACAGAATGGCACCAGCTTAATGCTGCCACTTGCAGAAATCTGGATGATTACAATCGGAAGTTTTGGAAAGCTCTACTTCCAGTAACTTCCTATAGGTTTGTGCCATTGACAGAACAGATTGAAAAATACTGTTGTGGCCTACCCAAAGGATTGAGAAAATACTGCACGAAGACAAAAGTCACTACTTTGACGCAGCTCATCGAGGTAGCAAACACTGGCAATGGTTTGCTCAAGGGAGAAGATTGTGAATTTAACACTGGCGTCAAGGCAGGATCAGGCAAGAAAAATTCAGCCAAGAAGCACGTTCCCAATGAGGCTCCTAAAGGGACTCAGGAGTCAGCCAACGCAGGGAAAGATAAAGCTACGGCTGAATCAGAAATAGGACTAGCAAAGAAATGGAAAAGACGTTTTCCTCGCAAGTCAGAAGAGCAAAAGAAGGTCCTGAGGACAGAGAACAAATGCTTTATATGTGAGCAGCCTGGCCACATTGCTTACAACTGTCCTACAAAGAAAAGGCCAGCTGATTCTGATGACAAGGAAGACAAGAAAGGAAAGAAGCCCATGGCTGGTCTAGTGCCAGATATGGTGGGCGACAAGCCAAATTCAGATGCAAGTGAGCTTTGCAGAGCATGGGGAAAGGTCAGGGATCAAACAATGCTTATCTTCTTTGATCCAGGTGCCAAAGCCAACTTCATTTCCCCAGAATTGGCTTCAAAGTTGGGAATCAGACCTGAAGAGATGGGGTATACAATAGAGGCAGGTTTGGCATGTCCTGGCCATACAGAGGCTGTCACACCCATCATTGGAAAGTTGCGTCTACATATCCAGTCCTATGTAGATGCTGAAGAATTTTACATCATGCCACTGGACGGATATGATGTGTTGTTAGGTATTCCTTGGTTGTTTCGTGTACAGGGAATCATGGATGCCTACAACAAAAAGATCACTGTACAGAGCAGGGGAAAGACTCACATTCTGGATGTAAAGCTTAAAGGGGAGTCTATTCCTACTGTATCAGCTTCTGCTATTACTTCTGTAATGAAAAAGCATCTTTCTGCGTACTTGGTTTTTGCACGTGAAGTGTCAGATTGTGATGAATCAAATTTATCTGTGCTAGATAAAGAAAGGTCAATGTTTTTACAACAGTATAGTGACTGTTTTTCCGATTCATTACCGTCTCAATTACCGCCAGAGAGACCCGAGGACCATGCGATAGATTTGGTGCCAGGCAGTAGCCCACCAAATAAGCCTCCGTACAGGGTTAGTGCGGCTCAGCAGAAAGAGATATTGGGCCACGTACAGGAGCTGTTAGAAAAGGGGTTGATTCAGCCCAGTTCATCTCCATTCTGTTCTCCAGTGTTGTTGGTACAGAAAAAGGATGGCTCATGGCGTATGTGCATCGACTACCGTGCACTGAACAAGAATACCATCAAGAATAGGTTCCCAATACCTAGAATTGATGATATTATGGACAAATTATAAGGAGCAGCTATGTTTAGCAGGATAGATCTAAAGAGTGGGTACCATCAGATCCGCATTAGATCAGAGGATGTGCACAAGACTGCTTTTAGAACAACGTTTGGTCTTTACGAATTTTTAGTGATGCCCTTTGGTCTCACAAATGCTCCTGCTACGTTCAATAGGATGATGGACAGAATTTTCCGTCCACACCAGCAGTTTGTTGGTACATTCTTTGATGACATGATAGTCTACTCAAAGAATGAAGAGGAGCATAGGCATCACTTGGCCATTGTGTTCAAAGAGCTACGCAGTCATAGGTTGCTCATCAATGCAAAGAAAAGTGAGTTTTTTCTGGAAGAGATTCACTTTCTGGGACACATTGTCTCCAAGGATGGTGTCAGAATGGATCCTGCAAAAGTTGAAGCGATCAAGTCATGGCCAAATTTGAAGACGGTGCATGATGTCCGAAGCTTTTTGGGACTATGCTTCTATTACAGAAGGTTTATCCGAAATTTCGCTGAGATTGCTTCACCTTTACATGCTCTTCAAAAGAAGGCAGTCACCTTTAGATGGACACAAAAAGAGATTTCAGCTTTTAATCTCTTAAAGGAAAAGATGACTTCGGATCCAGTCATTGTGTTGCCAGATCTTAGGAAGTCATTTGTGGTCCAGTGTGACGCCTGCGGTAGTAGCATTGGTGCAGTGCTAATGCAAGATGGCAGGGTAGTAGCCTATGAGAGCAGAATTTTGCAAGGGCCAGAGATGACCATGCAGGTCTATGAGAAAGAGTTACTGGCTGTGATTCATGCGCTCTTAAGTTGGAAACACTACTTGCTAGGTGCAGACTTTGTTGTCCAAACGGACCATCAGACCTTGCGGTACTTCTTGACACAGACAAAGTTATCTGAGAAGCATATGCGATAGGCAAATATCTTGTCCATGTTCCATTTTCAGATTGTGCATGTGGAAGGCAAGAAGAACGTTGTGGCTGATGCCTTGTCAAGGAAGCCACAAATTTCAGCTGTGTCGATTCCTTATCATCATGAACTTGATGATATGAGAGAACAGTATGCAAATGATGAAGATTTTGCAAGGGTCTTCGAGCAACTAATGGATGGACAACGTCATGAACACTATCTTCTTAAAGATGGGTTCATGATGATGCATGGCAGATTGTGTGTCACAAAGCCATTGCGACGCAAAGTTATGGAAGAGAGTCATGTCCCACCGTATGCAGGGCATCGTGGTATCGATGCTACAGTTAAAGCGGTTGAGACATTCTTCTACTGGCCTACATTGAGAAGAGATGTGGATGCCTTTGTGCGAGAATGCCTAATATGCCAAAAGGTCAAGTTTGACAGGCAAAAGGCACCAGGGTTATTGCAACCACTACCTATTCTAGATAAACCATGGGAAAGTATTGCTATGGATTTTATCTTTGATCTTCCGAGAACGCAGACAAGAAACGATGGTATTTGGACCATTATTTGCAGATTCAGCAAACAGGCTCATTTTATTCCTATCAGGAAGAAGATAAAGCCAGATCAGATGGCACGCTTGTTTATGAGCAATATTTTCAAGTATCATGGCATGCCACAGTCGATTGTTAGCGACCGTGATCCACGCATGACAAGTTTGTTCTGGAGAGGTTTGTTTGAGAATATGGGCACCACGCTCAAATTCTCTTCGTCATTTCATCCTCAACCAGATGGGCAGTCAGAAGAGGCAAATTCTATTGTCCTAGATCTGCTGAAGTGTTATGTGTCAGAGCATAAAGGAAAGTGTATTTGCCATTGTTGGAGTATGCATACAATAATACAGTGCATTCATCAACTGGCAAGGCACCCTTTGAGATAGTTGAAGGTGGCAAGAAAGTTCCTCCCATACTGCATACAAAGGACAAGATATTTGAAGCAGATAAGTATGTTCAGGACATGGATGAAATGTACAAGAAGGTCAAAGTGGCCTTAGAAAGGACTCTGGCAAAGCAAAAGAAAGCAGCTGATCGTCACCGTCGTGAAGTGGTATATTCACTTGGTGATTGGGTGCTTTTACGCTTTGAAAAGGCAAGGTTAAAGAAGATGAAGGGCAAGGAAAGACTGTTTCCGAAGCTCAGCATGCGTTACTATGGGCCTTTTCAAGTATGCGACATAATCAGTGATGTTGCATATAGGCTGAAATTGCCTGACAGTTGGAAGATTCACAATGCGTTTCATGTGAGTCTTCTCAGACCTTATGTGGGTGATGTGCCAGAAGATATGCCAGCTGAAGATCAGCCGGAAGTCGAGGAACTTGACGAGATCTTGGTCCCGGAACAGATTTTGGCACACAAAGAAAGGAAAGTGAAAGGCAAGATTGCTAGGCGTTACTTGGTAAAGTTCAGAAACTATCCACCAATGGATGCTAAGTGGATGGGAGAAGGTGAACTTGCAAAGTCACCAACTGTGTTATCACTTTACCTTGAAGCCTTCGGTTTGCAACCTACCTTGACCCCTTGAGTTTCAAAGCTACATGGATTGTCAGTGTGACAATGGCTTCTGAAACAAATGATGTACAAGGTATTTAAAGTGAGCTCAAATGAAATACCTGTTACATGAATGTTAGAGCTATACAGATTGTCAGTTTAGCAATTGCTCTTATGGAATGTCCAAAAGTTTGGTTAGTGCTATAGAAGTGAGTATTTCTTGTCAGTTTGTCAAGGATACAGTGATTGCTTCTATTGAAGAGTACATGTGTAACTGCATTCTTAAACTATCGGTTTGGGTATGCTCGAAAGTGTTATGGGATCCAACGTGTACTATAAGACAGTGGCAAAATGTGCAGCTACCATTTTGTCATTGGAAAGTTAGTGACTCAAAGCAATGGCAGAGTGCGCAGCTACCACTATGTCATTGGGACAAGGTTCACACGCAGGCAATACATGAGTCGACGAGGTGTTGAATACACCAGGCTTGACAATGAGCATGTATGTGTCGTATATGTGTCGACAGGTGTTGAATACATCAGTGTTGACAGTAAGCATGTACGACATAGATGCAAACGAGGACGTTTGAGATTTCAAGAGGGGGGTATGTCACCAGCGTGTGACTACTATCTATCCTTTTTGTTGATTTCTTTCTTATTATCTATTTACTTTCACTTTTTGGAAACACCCCTCGGGAAATCTAACTACCCTGCATTGCATAGCTAGTGTGGAACTGTCCAGAGGGAGTCCAGGCCTGAGGGCAAGAGAGCACTAAGGTTGGACAAGGACTATGGTTAGCCAAGTGGGGTCATTGACTAGCCAAAGTGGAATCCTTTGCTACAGAGGCTACATTTCAGTTCTGGATGTGGCCGCAGTGTACAAAGAGGGTCGGATGACCTAGAAAGATACAATGGCAGCATCTCCTAAAATTTAGGGAACTGCTATTTTGGGACATGAAAATGTCTTCGCGTCATTACGTGCAGTTTGACATGGGGATCATTTTGTTACTCTGTGGCCAAGTCAACAGAGGCTGCAGGTGAGATATTTTTAGACCCGAGGATCTAAAGCGGGAAAATGCACAAATGAGTGACACTTGGCACTCTGAAGCCAGTTTACTACTTATAGAGAAGGCAAAAACGTGATTTATAGCTGGGAGGCTCATTTTGCAAGTCTCTGTCACAGGTTAAGAGCTATGGAGTGCTTGCTTTCCCTCTTATGCACAGTGCGGTGCCAAGAGTGATGCCCTACACACTACGCACTGCCCTCTCTCTCCCCTTTGGCAGTATGTTATGCCCCTCTAGTGGGCTTTTCATTTGACCAATGTACAGTTGTGTGGGTTCATGCGCGATTGCCGAGGCAAGAGCCTCTTGCACAAGTACTCGATTAGCTAGCAGCTAATCCCCCCGCAGGTACATGTGAATTCGGAGAGGTTTCACGCCAAAAATCTCGTCCGATTCAAAGGGCAAGTAGCCCTACAGGTGCGGGAGCTCGAGGACTTGCTACGGATGCGACCGGCACGCGAAACGGAGCCCGAAACAACAAATTACAGCCTGCTGTGTATTTTTGCAGGTTTAGGGTTTTGGCCCTAAACGGACCCTAATACCCCCAGGAGGTTCGGGGATGCAAGGGGACCGCTGTACAGGTGATCTCGCGCATTTTCAGGGCTGAAAACAGAGAATTCAGCGTGCTGCAGATTCTCGCCAGGTTTTGCAAAGTGCCCGTATGCGTCGGGAAAGTCGGTCAATGCATGGGAATACTGACTGTGAAGGGTTCTAGTACAGTTATGCTGCCGAAATCGGGCTGGAACAGTGGAAATTCAGCCGAGTTTGTGCGGGGCAGCTTGTAGGGAACCACAACGTTTATTCCCTCTTTTGAACAATAAAGAAATACCGAAAGGGGCGCCTAAGTTAGGGGCCAATCTGGTGTCCGTCTACTCATACAGGTGCAATCTAGCAGCCTGTATCCCTCTCCCCTTTGTTGTGTCTTGAAAGTACAGGTAAAATAGACGACTAATAATGGGTGAAAGCTAAATCAAGGTTTGAAGTAAAGTCTACCGCCCTTTTTGGATTGAACAGGCCGGTTACAACGACTGATGAGCGATCTCATCTGAGCTTGACCCACCTACCTCTGATGATTTGTATCTCATTTGCATTTGTATCACTAGTGATGTGTATCCATTAGCTAACCCATTATATCAGCCCTCACCCCATCACCCCTCCCCGCCTATTTTGTTTCAGCTTTAGTTTTTTCAGCTTTTTTGTAGTTTTTGTACTCAGACATTATATCAGATTCACCAATTGTGACTTTTTGGTCTCATAGGTTACTTTGGCCTCTTGAAGACGTTAATATAACATTTCATTTTATTTCATTTCTCTCTCATGCAGCTGAGTTCTCCTACACGCTGCCTCACCTGCGCGAGCTGCACTTAGCCCACCTGCGAGCTGAGTACTCCTGCGCCCTGCCTCAGCTGCGCCCTGCTTCTCTCTGTCTGTCCACCTGCACGCAGCCTCACCTGTATGTCCACCTGTGCGCTGCCTCACCTGAGCCCTGCCTGCGCGCTGCCCTAAACCCTGACTGCGCACTGCCCTGCTGTCCAGCAGGTTGCATCCCCCCACCCCAAGTGCCAACATGCCAAAGAACGCCTTGAAGGAAGAGACGACCAAGCCGTCGGAGATGACCAAGAGGGATGATAAGATGACGTCATACATCGCAGATACCCTCAATGTCCACCAATCGGCTATATGAGCTTGAGAAAGAGGTCGAAGGGTTGACCAAGGAGAAGGAGAAGTGGGAGGAGAAGAGAGAAGGAGAAAGAAGAATGGAAGAAAAAAAAGGAAGAGCTTAAGGAGAAAATCGACCTCCTTCATGCTTCTATCGCATCCCTCAACCCCAAAGGAGGAGAGATAGGAGAGATCAGAGCGGAAGCCAAGGAAGCCCTCAAAGAGGAGATCACCAAAGCTCTCATGGCAAGCATCGACGACAAATTGGAGGCTACCAAGGAAGGTTGGGTTGAGATAGTCAAGAAGAACATCAAAAAGGAGGTAAAAGTGGAAGCCCAAATAGATGAAGCGCTCGTCATACACAACCAGTGAGGAAGAGAAGATGCGACAAGCCCTCTACCTCAACTTACGAGTGACTGGCATCAAAGAAGAGGAGGGGTCCACACCCGAGAATGATGGGAAAGCCCTATGCATGAAGCTTGGTTACAAAGAAGATGAGGAGCCACCCTTTTGCAAAGCTTGGAGAGCCAACAAAGACCCACAAAAAAGAGCCCTCATACTCAAATTCACCTCCGAGGAGTCTCAAACATCCTTCATCCGAAGGAGGGTTATCCTGAGAGGGCTCCAGGGGCCCCTATTTACCTTGACGAGGACCTCACAAAGATGCAACACGACCACCGCCGAGCATGCATGCCTAGAGTCAAGAAAGCTCATAAAGAAGGAAAGAAGCACACCCAGAAAATCTTGAGGAGGTGATGAGAGGACGGGACATCATTCTTCTGACAAAGACACATGAGAGTCCAAAGCGGAGTCTACCAAAGATTCAGGGATTTCAATGGGAGTCCTCACATCGAGAGAGCACCCGCCAGCACACCCACACAAGGGTTAGGAGGGGTGGCTTCAGACAGGGACATTGGAGCAGGATACACATTGTTGCACGAGATCCACAGGCCCGTTACCTCTGAATCCGTTTTGAGCTATCACAGGCCACAACTATCTACTTTGCCCTCTACTACTTCACCCCCTCGAGCTCCAGATTTTCTACCACAGAGGCAGCAGGGGAGAGGGAGGAGAGATCATCCCCATACACAGGCCTGTCACGTAAGACTATGGAGTACTCCACACTAGGGGAAGTCTTCCTTATGGGAGACTTCAACGCCAAGACAGGCAGGAATCAATGTGAGATATGCAACATAGAGGACCCGGTGGCACTATTCACCATACAGGATGAGACCACCATGAGAGAGTCAGCGGACACAACTCGCACCACAGAGTACAGCCACCATTTGCTCGGATTAGGCTCTCAGTACCGCCTCGTTATTTACAACGGGATGGCCTACTTCAGGAGGACTGACATGCATACTACATGGAGTTGCAAACCGGGGGGGGTACCGTGGATTACATCATGGGACCCAGAGAGGCCAGCCGCCACCCACCCTACTTTGCTCCTTGACCATCCCACCCATACCGATTGGAGCCAACCACACTTATCTTGTACTCTCCTTCACTGGCGACGCCACACCACACACTACGATCCATTTCACATATGAGCTAGCCCCCTTATACTCGGCAGACATCGAGAAGGGACTCCTTCTGCTCCACCCCTTTACACCACTACCTATGCTAGCCTCCCGCATCACATCTGTTCTTCAGACATCAGACATCAGCCATCAGCTCTTTCCCGCACACCACCCATACAGCCCCCCCCCCCCACCAAGAGACTATGCCATAGAACCGCTGGTACGATGATGAGTGCAGAGATCTCTACCGCCGGTTGCGTGCACAGCGGACTCTTGGAGAGACCACTGGTCGAGAGGCTAGACGCCAGATGAAGACACTCACACGCCGAAAGCGGCGAACTTTCGAGGAGGCACAGGAGCTAGAGCTCTACCACCTATTCATGAGCATGTACAGTGCCACAACATGGCGCACCCTCCTGGAGCCACGTGTCCCGTGACAAATCCAACTTTGTGTCCATGGACAAGCTACAGCACGAAAGGGGTTCAGTCCGTCTAGTCAGTCTA
This sequence comes from Adiantum capillus-veneris, assembly GCF_014529385.1. NCBI lineage: Eukaryota > Viridiplantae > Streptophyta > Polypodiopsida > Polypodiales > Pteridaceae > Adiantum > Adiantum capillus-veneris. Next base: position 59,585,715 of record NC_140951.1, on the reverse strand, counting down.
GATTTACAAGTAATCTGGCACTTTTGTGAGTCTGTTCGCAAACCGTGCATGTCCAGACACTTAGTGTAGATGTATATCCTCTAGTTGCACACAGCATGATCATAAGCATTCCCATCAGAATCCTTCAGGGGAATTTTCCAGTGCATTTAGCCTATTTTCCCTATTTTTGACATGTTTCACCTATTATTTTTGAGTGACTTTTGTTGGAAAGTAGGTAGGGCAAATTGAGTAAGTTTGTATATAAGCAAACCTAAACTAGCACTAAATGGCAGAAGAGGCAACAAGAGCCAAGCTCAACAGGCACCTTCTCAGCAAGACCGGCAGGACCCCATAGCGTTTCCAGCTATCAAGACCAAGCTAGCGTTTTTTGTAGCAGACAGCCCTTGGCGTTTTGCAACAGATCATCTAGCGTTTGCAGAATTCCCAAATCAACCTGGCGTTTTTCATCATGAGGATCATCGCCTAGCATCACAGATACATAGCGTTTTGCATCAGATCTTCACCGCAAGAAGTCTCAGCCCTAGCGTTATTAAATAAAGCCAGATCGCCTCCCTTCTGACCTAGCGTTTCCAGCAGATACAACCTCAACCATGCAGCGTTTTTCGGCAATGAAGCACCTGCAGATTCAGCCCTAAAAGAGTAGCAGCTTCAGCCCAAAGATCATCAGTTTACAGTAGATGCAGATTTTCAGCCCTAAAGACCAGCAAAATCAGCGTTTTCCTTAGCGTTTTCAGCAACAGCAAATTTCAGCCCATAGCGTTTTTGAACAGGAGATAAAAGATTGCAGATTTCAGCCCTTAGGTCGGTTTCACCGTCCCCGTCATCATCACCGACATAGCCTAGACTTGCATCAGTCACATGCATTCCCATTGTACGAGTTTGTGCAATCAAAAGTAGACCACTCTCGCCGACGAGAGTGGGGCCTTCGGAGGAGGGTTTTACAACGTCTGGTGTCATATTCTCTTCTCTCTCTATCTCTCAGTCTCATTCACTTGCACACACAGTCATAGTAACAGGGAATGGCCGTTTTCAGGTCTCCGTTCCCCGTTCCCATTCCAAGTTCCCGTTCCGAATCCCCGTTCCGTGTTTCAAACGTGAGTGCCCGTAACAGGGAATGGCATTTTGTTCCACATCCCCGTTCCGCGTTCCCGTTCCGTTTTCCCGTTCCTGGTAACTATGCACACAGTGTCCATTCACTTTGTTAGTGATCATTGCACTCTCTCATTAAGAACGGAAGGCTCTCCCTTCCATAAGAACAAAAAGGAACCTTGAGCACAGTTCGGAGCACTCATCTTGAGCAAAGTTCAAACATTCATTCCGCTGCACCTTACATTGGTATCAGAGCTTTGGCAGTGGTTTGTATCACTCAAGGAAAGAAACACAAGAATCACAAGAAAATTCTTTTTGCTTGTTGCGGTCGCACGAACCCAAGTTCGCTTGGGCGTGTCGATTCCTAATCGTGTTTTTGAATAGTGACAGGAATCCCAGGAAAGAAGGGCTTGTCCAGCCTCCCTTTGTGCCTCTTTTCACTCATTGAGAGCGGACCGTGCACTTAGCGGCCGGCCAATCGACACGAGGTGGGAAAAAGCAACTTGGTGTGAGCGCAAGGCCGCCAAGGGGTGCGCCCGTGGAAAAGAGCAGAACTCGGGTGAAGAGAAGATCCTTCTCAAACACAGATTGCAAGCAAAAGAAGCAACTCAAGAACCCCAAGAACCAAGACCCCCAAGAAACCAAGTTCCTCGTGAACTCAATTAAGAACCCAAGACCCCTGAGAACCCAAGTTCCTCGTGAACTTAAGAACCCAAGACCACAAGAACCCACGACTTCGGAATGGTCATCACTCGAAGCGGAATGGATACTTCGCTTAGAGGTGATGCGCATGAGAGAGGCGAAGAAGAATTTTCCCCACCAGGAGGTTTTTCCGACCCTTCCCCTTTCCCATCTACGTCAAGGATTGCACTAACTCCTATGGAGGCTTTAGACCAGATGTTTATGGAAAGGAAGTTAGAACGCGAAGCAAGAAATGCAGAAAGAATGGCAGAAATGGAACGCAGACACGCAGAAAGAAGAGCAGAAAGAAAAGCAGAAATGGAGAGCAAACACCAAGAAAGAATGGCAGCCGCCGTCAAAGACAAGAGCGACCAACACATGAAAGAGTTCTTGCGACTCTTTTCTCAAGTTCAGGCACAGATGCAAGAGATTCGGAAAAGGAGACTCTCTCAGTCTCTTCTTCTCCCAAGCATGACACACAAGATTTGCATGATTATGAGAAGCATGATGAATTGAATGACAATGATTTGCATGATTTGAATGACAATGATTTGCATGCTGATTTGAATGATAATGATGAGCATGATGATTTGCATGATGATCAAGATGTGATTTCTCACAAGCATGATAAGTTGCATGAAGAAGATGTGATTGTTCACAAGAAGGATGATGTGTTAGTTGATACTTTCTCTAGTAAAGCTAACCTCATTGCAAAGACGATCAATCACGAAGGATCGATCTTAGCTCTCGAGCCTAGGTCCCCAGAACCCCTTCGGGAAGAACCGATCTTGGCTCTCGAGCATAGGTCCAAAGAACCCTCACAGGAAGTATTATGTGTTCGAATGATTTGTCAGCACGCATTATACGAGTGTTTCATTCGTGATCATTTCCTGTATTTTAGTCAGCATCTTTATGTGATCCCTTTTCCTAGGCATGACATATTGTATGTTGAGCACGTTTCACTCATGAATGAGCATGAATGTATGCGGATTGTTCATGAAAAGCTGGAAAGTAGGCATTCAAGGAAGTCACATTTCATGTCTCTTCCTTGGCACGACACAGTTTGCAGAAAGAGCACAAGGAAGTATGAGCACCAAGCATGGGCATTTCCGTTGTGAATTGCCACAATTGATTGCTTTAGATCATAAGAGGAAGATTCGATCTCATTGTTTACGTGTGTGTGGTGAACGGTTTGGCACTCCGTCTATTTGTTCATCTACATTGCATGCACAGTCTTTGAGGAAGACAAGATTTTTCCAGTCACTTTACATGGAATAGGTATGTTCATATTTTTGTGTTGGAAATGGTTTCGGGAATTTTCAGCCATGGAGATTCTTAAAGAAGACAGAAGCATGACTCTCGACAAAGTTGAAGCATTGAAGGAGCCACAGAAGACTTTGTGTCGCTTTCGGCGCGGCCCAAAGAAGCAAGCGTTGCAGACCTTTATGAAGTTCAAGTACCGCACGACCCACACATCAGAGTGTGCCGGCGAAGAGTCCCTTCCAGGATTCCGGATGCTAGCGAAGATCTCCCTCAACGCTTTCGGTACCAGTACCTCACTTTGAAAAGGAGGGGATGTCACGTGACACATCCAACCCTATGTGTCCGTGGATAAGCTACAGCACGACAAGGGTTCAGTCAGTCCAGTCAGTCTAGATTTAGAAGAGGTCCGGCACTTTTGTGAGTCTGTTTGCAGACCGTGCATGTCCAGACACTTAGTGTAGATGTATATCCTCTAGTTGCACACAGCATGATCATACGCATTCCCATCAGCATCCTTCAGGGGAATTTTCCAGTGAATTTATCCTATTTTCCCTATTTTTGATATTTTTAACTTATTATTTTTAAGTGACTTTTGTTGGAAAGTAGGTAGGGCAAATTGAGTAAGTTTGTATATAAGCAAACCTAAACTAGCACTAAATGGCAGAAGAGGCAATAGGAGCCAAGCTCAACAGGCACCTTCTCAGCAAGACCGGCAAGACCCCATAGCGTTTCCAGCCATCAAGACCAAGCTAGCGTTTTCTGCAGATGCAGACAGCCCTTGGCGTTTTGCAGCAAATCATCTAGCGTTTGCAGAATTCCCAAATCAGCCTGGCGTTTTTCATCATGAGGATCATCGCCTAGCATCATAGAGACATAGCGTTTTGCATCAGATCTTCACCGCAAGAAGTCTCAGCCCTAGCGTTAGTAAAAAAAGCCAGATCACCTCCCTTCTGACCTAGCGTTTCAAACAGATACAACCTCAGCCATGCAGCGTTTTTCAGCAATGAAGCACCTGCAGATTCAGCCCTAAAAGAGTAGCAGATTCAGCCCCAAGATCATCAGTTTTCAGCCCTACACTAGATGCAGATTTTCAGCCCTAAAGACCAGCAAAATCAGCGTTTTCCTTAGCGTTTTCGGCAACAGCAAATTTCAGCCCATAGCGTTTTTGAACAGCAGATAAAAGATTGCAGATTTCAGCCCTTAGGTCGGTTTCACCGTCCCGGTCGTCATCACCGACATAGCCTAGACTTGCATTAGTCACATGCATTCCCATTGTACCAGTTTGTGCAATCAAAAGTAGACCACTCTCGCCGACAAGAGTGGGGCCTTCGGAGGAGGGTTTTACGTCTCTGGTGTCGTATTCTCTTCTCTCTCTATCTCTCAGTCTCATTCACTTGCACGCACAGTGTCCATTCACTTTGTTAGTGATCATTGCACTCTCTCATTAAGAACTGAAGGCTCTCCCTTCCATAAGAACAAAAAGGAACCTTGAGCACAACTCGGAGCACTCATCTTGAGCAAAGTTCAAACATTCATTCCGATGCACCTTACACCACGACAAACTACCCCCATTGAGGATCCACAGGTATGGCACGACTATGCAAAGTGAGGTGCCGAACCAGCCCCTGATTCCACCACCTCTCGGGCCTCGACCCACGAGCTCCTCCTTCACCAAAGGATATGCAGCACTTGCCATGCTAGAGTGGAGATGCCATCAAGCACACTTTCAGGAGCCCCGCACGAAGGGATGGCTATTCAACACATTAGTCACTCCATCCCCGATGTATGCAGCAGCAGTGTGGGCACCCAGAGGGCACAGATTGAGAGACCACAGATCTTTATGATTTCTCGCCTATTTCGAGGCAAGCACATAATGCCACCGGACATCATCAGGGTAGAGCTTGCCACCCCCCCAATGGTAGTGGAGGCACTCTTCCACACGGTCTACTTCATCCAGAGAGTGAGAGACTCAGAGGCTGGATACGACACAGTATGGTACACACAGATTAGAGCATGGTTCGGAGCACACGGCCTTGACCTGGAGAGCTTGCCACCTTTCCAGTACGACCCCAAGTACGACCCCAACTCTCCCGGGCTTCATCTCTCACGGAGTGAGAGAAACATAGTGATCCGACACGACCTCTGGCAGCTCTATATCAGACAAACTTGGATCACATCTCCCCTCCGGCGCAAGATGTCACAATTCAGAGGCCATTTTCTTACCATACTGGAGGACAGGTTCATACAACGACCATGCTATATGGACACCTACATGCCACACAGCTCACGAGTGGCAATTGGTCAGCTCAGAGTGTCATCACACAGACTAGAGATCGAGGTGAGACGAGCTCATGACATTCCCATGGAGGAGAGAGTGTGTAGAGTAGGCAAAGAGGAAGTGGAGAGTGAGGAGCATTTTGTTTGCAGATGCAGAGCTTATGCGGATATCACAGGCCGATATGAGTCCCTATTCAAAGAGCAACCTACCCTCCGAGATATCATGCACTCTCGAGATCAGAGACAGCTGGGGCGCTACTTGCTAGAGATAAAGAGGCACAAAGACACTTCTGCAACCACCTACAGAGACCTGTTGGGGTACACGCGCACGTGCCTTGCCCAACCGCCCAAGTGATGGGTGCCCGCCCACTGACACCACCTTATTCTTGTACATATACCAAGAATAAGGAGCTCCTCATTGTGAGGTTGACTCCACCCACACTCTCTCCCTCTCCTTCTCACACGTGCACCACACCGCACACGCACACATCTGTGCACACGCACTCTTCAACTGGTATCAGAGCTTTGGTGGTGGCGACGGCGATCGACACGCGCACGACGGCTTCCTGGTGAGACGGAAGCGACGGAGCTTGGCTATGGCAGCTTGAGCTTAGTGGCATCGAATCGGAGCTTCTCGGTGAGCACTCGGAGTAGATCCAATGCATCATGGAACCCCCGACGCGTGCAGCCCCTCTTGGGCTTGGAGAATCTCAGAGGGCATCTCTATAGAGATAGGGATCTTGAGCATTTGCAAGAAACAGAGCTTGAAGACGGAAACTTTTTTTTTTCGGCAGAGCAAGTTGTGTGCAAAGAGCTTGAATCGAGCTCGAGAGCAAAGCTTGGGAGATTGGAATTTCTCGGCAGATCTCAGTAGCAAAGCTTGTGACCTTGGGAGCAAAGGTAGAAGCAAAACAGTCAATCAAACATGAGCAGGGAGGAGCTCGACATTGAGTTGCTGGAAGCAATTGATGGAATTCAATTAAGCACCGAGCAAGTCGAATAGCGCTGGGCAGTAAGCTCATATTCGAGGGCATTTTTTGCTTGCAGCATTGGGAGATTTAAAGCATTGCAAGGCAGCCGACAGTACAGCAAGGCACTTTGTGTGTACTTCGGCATGCAGGCAGAATCGAGCCGAGGAGGGCTTGCAAGGCAAATAGAGCCGAGCGAGAGTGAGCATTGACAGTTGTACGTGCACAAAACACGCACCCACCCAAGAGGTTGTGCAAACATCGTGCACATACCCACAAATACACAGTGACATACTAACCAAGACAAGATTGACGGAGATGTTACAATGGTCCATCGGCCACTAGATCTTGTGGGAGTGAACACATAGAAGCCACTCACACAAACTAACTCAAATCCTCACCGCAACAAGTAGAATCAAGGTGAGGAGTTCATCAACAACAGCAGCCTCTTGAATGGCACAAACCTGCACTCTCTCTCTCTCTCTCTCTCTCTCTCTCTCTCTCTCTCTCTCTCTCTCTCTCTCTCTCTCTCTCTCTCTCTCTCTCTCTCTCTCTCTCTCTCTCTCTCTCTCACACACACACACACACACACACACACCAGCACCAGAAACCTTCATAGATTGCATTTGAGCAAAAAAGTAAAGTTGCACTAATTTTGACAGATTACAACAGAAGCAATTTTAAGACGACAATTGATACCCCAACACATTACACCAAAAGGATACAATTTTTGATAAAAGTCTCAACATTTCCAAATCTTCTAAAATGTTGCTTTGCCTGTTTGTGACCAACAGAAGGTATAGCAGCTCAATAGGTTGATAAACATATCGAACATTCTCTGTTTCAACATAAGTATGCTGTTTGCCAGTCCCCACAAGCTTTGGGAAAGCAGCTAAGAGACCCTCGATCCTTATCCTTGTCATTTCCACGAATTGACGTGATACCAGGGCTGCCATCCCAAAAACAAAAATGACTCCATCACTAAAAACTGAAGACTACAAGATGGCATGAACAATTTCATCCTTTGAACAATTTTCCAAGGGCAAGCATTCCAAAAAGGGATGATATTAATTGCTGTAACTGTTATAATACAGCTAACAACGTGTTCATCTTTGTTTGTATGCAGCAAACTTAAGTTTTGTATTCCGATCTGAAACCCTCACTGTTGATAACCATAGGCATAACTTTACACGAATGCAACAACGCAAACTTTTTCTCGTTCATGTTTCCACTGATGAACGGACTTACAAAGCGCAACAATTAAAAGAAAGGGACAATCGACTTTTGTTGTTATGACAACCACTAACCTTTGCCCGTTTTGGTAATGATGGAGGCAGCTAAGACAACCTGAAACCGGAAAGAAAAGTGGGTTAGGCAGGTAACGGAGAAAATCGGCACCGCTGAAAGAGAAGCTCACCATTCTGGAGCGGTAGTCGATGGAGGCACGCTGTGCTGAAGGGTGGGAAGCACTGTTTAAGAAGCTTTTGCGCCCTGAGGGGAAAGTACGTGCATGATGGTCATGATCTGCAGAGAAAGAGAGGGATCGAAGCTGTTCCGGTTACAATTAGACGCTTAAGAGGAGGCTCTTCTTGCTGGATCCGCACGCTGGAGCAGAAATTTTACACTCTATGCAAACAATGACATCCTACATGGCTACATTGTACTTCAGTTTGTTTTTTTTAAAGGGGCCTGGACCAAAGAGTGTAAGTGTCTTCAGTTTGTTTGGTGGCAGTTTATACTTTTAATTTTTCATAATTTTTCAATAGAGCATGTCTAAATGTTCTAAGTTTTTTAAGTTATCTATGATATTAATTTCCTCTAAATTTTTAAACAAGGCGTCTAGAGAGACACGTTGGCACTGCCTTTCACTACAACGGAAGAAAGAGAGAGAGAGAGAGAGAGAGAGAAAGAGAGGGCGCGCACAAGAGAAGCAAACGAAGAAGAAGAGAGGCTATAGATTAAAGAGGAGAAAAATAAAACATACCTTTCAAAAATTGGAAGGGTGCTCTGCTGTAGACGGAGTGAAATTCCCTCGCATTTATCCTCCCTTTCTGCCCAAAGGTAGTGCAAACAAAGCATATACCACAAAGTTTTTATGTGATTCTTGTAATTTCAAAGTGCATTTGAAATGAACTCCTCAGTCTATATTGAATTACCAACTTCTAATAACCTTCTAAAACGAAATCAATCATTTGTTCCTTATCAACCGCAGACACAATGAACAAGTCAAGAGAAATCACTCAATTAATGAGGAGGATGTTTGCTCTAATATGATTTAAATTTTAAAAAATCACACCTTTTTGAGGAGCTAAAAACAAAAGTAGACCAGTTACACTTTTGATGCTACAATTTTTACCAACGCATTGATATATTATATTGCACATAGTGATTAAGTGTAATACAAAAGTATGGTCAAGAGTTGGCAAAGTATCTCTTCCAAACTTTTATGAACAAAAGTTGTGCTCTACCGAGTAATTTAGTGTACAATTGATCCTAATGTATATGCATGGAAATGAGGAAAGAGTTACAAACATGAAGTTTTAGTCATGGTGATGTTGCACCCTTTGCTTTGTTTACTTTGTTTCCAATCTATCAATAGCCATAGTATCAAACCAATTTCCAACCCATTAGCATGCTTACATGCATATCTATTGCAAGAATATTATTTTGCCTCTCTAGCCATCCACGAAGACTGTTGAGTTGTTGTGTCTCGATCATTCTCAGCTTCAGAAAAGGACCATCTTTGACACTACGGGAGAATTCATGTTGAAGCAAACACCTTGCAACTTTCACTACACACATGTGTAGAGAGAAAAGAACTAGTATGAATATCCATAGAAACAATATGGGAAATCTAGAGCACATTTATAGTACGGGACAATAAATGGTGGCCAAATTGGGTTGAACGAATCTATTTGTGTTGTCATAGTTTTGTAGTAGAAGTCGATATTTGTGACGATTTTCATTGAGCGAGTAGCTCTTGCTATTGCACATACAAATAAGGCCCTTTCATCATGTCAAGACAATCATAATTCAAAACAACACATCAAACATGCCATCACTTATGAGCTTTACCAATATAATACAAGCATACATGTTGGTCGTACTTGTAGGATTGCCAGATGTGTACGTGTTGGTTACAATTGTAGATGTAAGATTGGCAAATAACAAATCAAGGCAATGTGGATCATTGATGTATGCCTTGCCAAGGCCTCTTCATACTTCCTTCTACTTGCCTATGTCCACAAGGCGTTGGGAGATAGGGTCACATGGTTATAGTTTAGAGTGTTCCTACCTTTTGCAAATGTTTTTTTATGGGAGGCAGCTTCATTGTAAGCCATTTGAGTTAAAAACCTTTTGTTGTGTGTTTTAATTCATTGAGTTCTAATGAATCAAAAACTTCATTTTTAAGATTTTTCAAAATAAGTTATAATAAGTTTGCCCTTTTGTCGCTTCAATCTAGGCACAAAATTAACTTGAGGCCTCTTAAGAACAATTGAAGTTCTTCTCTACCTTCTTAAGCTAGGAATATTGTAAGCAACAAGTTCATAAAAAGCTCATTAGTTAATAGTAGGCTTGCAAGATGTGTTTCTGGATTTTTCTTAAAGGTCAAAATTGCCCATATTGAGACCCAAGAAAACCTCCAAGCCAAAAGCTTATCATGCTATTGGAGAATAAAGGTTATCTCAAATCCATCCATGACTCACTTGCCATGAATTGTGACTATCACAACTTTTGTTTGTAGACTAGGGTTGTTAATGCAAGCTCACTCACCTTAAGTTGTGAATGGCCTCATCAAAGGACCTTCATAGCATCTTCTACCTTATAGGAGTACTAAATGGATTGATATCCACCCTTTAATCTTCCTTGTTGCATTGATTGCGTCACTATTTACATAAACTCAACCATGGAGTTATTGGAAGGGTGCATTTTAAGATGCACACTTTCACCATAACCCATGAGTAAATTGTCGTGTACTTTCAAATGTGTGCTTGTAGATTAGGTTTTTTAATGCCAACCTCTAATCGCTTATGTGGATTTGATCCTATCAAAAGCTATCTTACTATAAAGTAACATTGTGTGATCTATGATAGTTGACTCCCATGAGAGGTAGCACTTCAAAAATCTTTGTAAAAAGCACCCCTTCAACATGGAAAATTTGTCCCTATCAAGAGAAGTTATTCCTATTGATAATTTCTTTTATTGACGCCATTCAAAGAAGAAAAAGTGTTCAATAGAGAGACTTCATTGATCATTGCAACCCACGTCAGACTCTAAAGATAAGCCTAATAGATTTGTTGGACTTCACTATCTATTTTTGCTATTAGGATTGGTTTCTACTAGGATTAGGAGTGTGTGGGTGGGTTGGGTGGGTGTGTGGGGGGTGGGGAGAGAGAGAGAGAGAGAGAGAGAGCATCAAAGATACACTATTTTGGCATGTGGCCCGGTAATGTTAGTTCAAAAACGTGTAGAAAAGCTCCAAAGTTTTCTTTTTATTTGGCACAAAAGCAATAATCTAAAGAACATCTATTTGTGCCGCTTTTGCTCACAAAAATTCATAAGATGTGAGCACCAATGTTCAAGAGGATGATGGTGAGTGTTTCTAGATTAGGGTCTAAAACCTGAATGAGTCAGACATTACAATTCACACGATCTCTTAGCCTTAGATGTGACTTGAACCATTTGTGAAGCTTTGCTAGTATCCACATCCATGTTTTAGCACGTAAAGTATGGAACCTCAATCTTTATCCATAAAGTGGTTGTTATGTAAATAATTTCAGTTGTGTCACAATCTTCCATCTCATAATGACTTGTTATGTGGGGTGCTTTCCCTACTAGATAGTGATATAGAGAGGGGATCCTCTCCATATTGGCTCACTCAACTTGGTTATAGATCACAAGTTCTATTCATGCCTTGTAGAAGACTGGCTTGAGGTGGCAATGCATATACTCTCTGACAAATATCACTATTTAAAAATAATTCTTGTTTAGTGCATTCCAACCATTTATGATTGTCACGTGTGGCAAGAGGGAACAAAATTCGATCAAATTCAATGCACTTCTCTTTGTCATATGCTTTTGGAAATTAGTCCAATTCTATCATAGAGAGCCTCATGATCCAAAACCTAACCAAGACCCAATCACGGTGAGAGGAAACAAATCTAGGTGATGTGTGGATCGACGGTGTGGTTGACAATACTAGCAATGCATGGATGGCGTCTAAAGAGGAGCAAGGGAGACTTGATCATATTAGCAAATTTGGAAATGAAAGGAAAATTTGAAATTTCTTTGTGCATACAACATCATTTATGATAAGGAGGAGACCTTTCTTCAAAACAAGTTGGTGAATTGAGTGAGAATGTGGTGCCCACCTCTGCCAACACTAGCAATGAAGGAAAGAAAGGTGGAAATAAGTGGATTGTTTTTACACCCCAGGTATCCAAGATGTACCCTCATACTCATTAAACTAAACCATTAAGCACACCCCTATCGGTACTCACTCTCATCATTGTGATATAAAATGTAGCCTATTTACCACAATAAAGTGTAGTAGTGTTCTTGCAAAATGTGTGTGTTAATTTCTTGTTTTGGGACAAGTTGACTACTATAGGGGGGGTTTGTACCAATAAGCAAGAGAGGTTGGAGGTTGACAGGAGGTGGTGGGCCTCACAAGTTTGGAATCTACTTACTAATATCCAAATAAGCGCTTGCTTGAAAATACCAACTAATTTTTTTTTTTTTTTTGGGTAGATGCAAAAGTTCTAGGATGCATGGGGAAATTGTGAGTGAGGTCCTTATGGCTATTATCAAGAAAGAAAATTTCCAAGGCTCTTTACACACATTTGGGTCTCATTTGTATGATCAAAAGTCACAACACTTGTTGAAGTTGGGGTTGCAAGAATGCACACACAGGTTGGAGATGGAGAAGACGCTCAAGACACACAATGGAGAATGTATTAATTGGTGTGAAAACACAAGATAAGATAGCCTAGAGTGATGGGTGTATATACAAAGCACGAGAAAAAAAAACCTCCCAGTGAGGGAAAAAAGTGCCCCGATAGTCCTAAGTGTGATCACACACACATCACTACCATATGAGTACCATATACATGGCAACAAATTCCCTATGGGAGTGATCTTGTGAACGAAAGCTACCACATCAAGTATAGGGAAGTGCCATACCCTATGGACATGATCAATCCATAAAGGAAGCAAGCCCAAAGCTTTGGAAAAGCTTCAAACTTCTCACAAGGCAATGCCTTTATGAACAAATCCGCAAGGTTGTCCTATGTCAGCACATAAACCAAGCTGATTCTTGAGTTGAGAGTCTCTCCCTAACATAGTGATAATGCACCTCAATGTGCTTTGTGCAAGCATGAAAGACTAGGTTCCTCGCAACTACCAATGCACTCTTTGAATGTCAGTGTAGATGAGAGTGTTAGCAACTCCCAAATCATCCATAAGGCGTGCGAGCCCCACACACTCAATCATAGCTGTGAAAGATACCTTGTACTTAGCCTCATAACTAGAGGTGGCCATAGTAGGTTTCTTCATGCTTAAAAATGATATGCATGAATTGCCGATTATGAAACAAAACCACTTGTAGACACACGTGTCATAGCAACTAGCCCAATATGAGTTAGAAAAGGCATCTATCTTGGCGACAATGATCCCACCTTGGGATAAAACAAATCTTGATGTAGAGTGCCGCCCAAGTAGCAAAAGATCCTCTTAACTGCCTACCAATGCTTAGAACCTAGACTATACATAAATTTTCTCACTTGTGAGACTGCAAATTGGATATCTGGCCTTGTAATGCATACATAAATGAGGCAACCAATAGCTTTCTAGTAAAGGATAACATTTATAGGATCTCAACATCAACTTCAAACATGATGCCATAAACAAAACCACTCGTGGACACACATGTGTCATAGCAACCAACCCAATATGAGTTAGAAAAGGCATGTATTTTGGCAACAATGATCCCACCTTGGGATAAAACAAACCTTGATGTAGAGTGCCACACAAGTAGAAAAAGATCCTCTTAACTGCCTACCAATGCTTAGAACCTAGACTATACATAAATTTTCTCACTTGTGAGCCTGCAAATTGGATATATGGTGTAATGAAATTGGCCTATTTAATTTGAGAGTAGCGGAAATTAATGAGAGTACTTTTGAGAAATGACTGTGAGCATAGCGGGTGAACATAATTGAAAATAGCAACATAATCATAGAAATTAGTTAACTTGGCATGAACAATACTTTTGCAAGAGAGAGAATTTAGAGAACATGACAACAGTTGAGGACCGGATTTATGTGGAGCCGGTTCCCCCTCCAATAGGCATTTGTATTATGATTTCTCCCATTAAGAGAGACTTGTTACAATACAATCTTTGTGTTCCTTGTGACCTAGGTGATGCAATGAAGATGGAAAGCTTCATGCATCACAAACATAACATAATCTTGAAGAAAGCTTTAACTATCCCAAGCCTCAGTCCCAAGACCTCAAACACCTTCGAAGGTGGAGAGAGCTAGCAGGGAATGAGGGTAGGGAAGAGGAAGAAGAAACATTTCGTAGGAGAAAGAATTAGTTCCTCACTTATCATAACTCTTATTGCTAGCATACATAATAGCATAGTAATGAAGAAGAAGGAGATGGCAAGCTTAAGCATTGAAGCATGGCTCTTGGTTGGATTTGCACTCCATATCCAAGAGTGTCGGTGTAGGCTCTCAACCTCTACTTGCTTGGAGAAGGAGAGGGAGCTCTTGCACTTTGCATAGCACACAATGAGAGTGTTTGTGAGTGTGTGTGGGTGAGTATACCCCCTAAGCAACCCCCTAGCTTGCTTGGGTCGACCCCCCCTTGTAGCTCATGCTTGAAGCTCATTGGACCCCTCCAGGCCTAGCCAATCACAAGCAGGAGGCATTACAAGTAGCAAGGGTAGCCTTGAGACAAGTGTCCCCCTTTCCCCTTTGAGAGAGAGGGCTAGATAAATTCTAAATCATTTAATTAAATCTCCTAAATTATTATTGGACCCCTTGGGTGGCCAACCAATAGGCTTCAGGCACACCATGAGGGCAACATGAGGAGGAACTTGGCAAGTGTCCCTTTTGCTTTATTTGTACCATGCATGCCTTGTGTGAGTGTGTGGGTGTTCTCTCTCATCCCCCCTCATGTAGGGCTCGCCCCCTCCTTGTAGGGATTGAATTTTGACTTTTTGACACCTCAAGCCCCTCATGCATAGGCCCAGTTCCCACCACAAGCTTGGCTCATAAGCACTTTAAGCTTGGGCTGGGTTCTCACCTCAAGTGCAACCTTAGCATCTCAAGCATGTCAAGCACCTCAAGCATCTCAATAATTAATCACCTCAAGCATCTCAATCATCAAGCACCTCAAGCACCTTAGTCATCAAGCATGACAAGCAGGACAAGCATCTCGAGCTGGGTGGGGTTCCCGCGCCTCAAGCTCAGCCCTAGCTTACCTAAGGTCAAAGGCCTTTTACACACATTATTGGAGGTCTTCAATGAAGCTAACCCTAAGGTCTTATGCTCCATTTGTTAGCCTTGCTCTTTGATAGACCATCTCTCATTTGGGCCTCTTTACCATTGGCCCCGTGTTGAGATAGATCTATAAGCACATGTCTATATCTTAACACTTGTTCCCGTTTATTCTCCCATATTAAGTGATCAATTAATATGAGAAAATCATTTGGGTTGGTTAGATATTAGATATTAGATTTTATGACATATGGCCTTGTAATGCATACATAAATGAGGCAGCCAATAGCTTTCTAGTAAAGGATAACATCTATAGGATCTCGACATCAATTTCAAACATGATGCCATAGGAGTGACAATTTGTTTGCAATAATCAAGTCCAAATCTGCTTAGCAAAGTTTGCACATACTTTGGCTGACATCATGCAATCCCCTCATCACACTACTTAAACCGAATGCCCATATAATGATGAAAAAGGCCCAAATATGATGTCTCAAAATATGGCATCCAAATCATCCTTAAATTCAGTAATATGTATCTCATTTAGACAAGTGAGTAGTAAATCATCAACATATACGATGATGATAAGATATACATCATCCACATGTTTTACATGCAAAGTCTTATTAGTTGGCCTATTTTGTAAGCCACATGCAATTACATAATTATCCATTTTCTCATACTAAGCATGAGAAGATTGCCTTAAACTATACAATGCTTTATATACATTTACACTATTTCTTTTCATGTACTTTCTGGACAAAACCATGAGGATACACTTCCTCATACAAGTCACCATTTAAGAAAGTGATTTTAATGTTTGATTGATGTACATCCCATCCAAAATAAGCCGCCAATGCACAAATTAAATGAACAATAGTAATACAACAAGTGGGAGTAAACAATCAATGCCCTTTTGTTGAGTATCTTTTCCTTGAATTGATCAATACTACCATCTGACTTATGTTTCATCTTATAAAACCACTTTGTACTAGTGGTCTTCTTGCCATAAGGCAAGTCACATACAACTCTCTATGTGTTGGGTAGTGGTGGGACTTTATTTCCTTGAAAATATGAAGAAGTTTGGGATGAATTGGACAGATCAAGTGAGAAAAAAGTGCCTTCATCTTCTTTTTTGGTCGTTGAAGTCTATTGCTCAAAATAGTAAGTGTGTGCACATGGGTTAAACAATAAAAGGATGCTTGATGCATGTGTTCCATGGTTGAATACCTATTAAACAAACACCCATCCCGTTCTAATCTTATTCTAGGATTAGCGAAAAACTCACTTTAATATTCAATATGAGGGACAAAGTAGACCCTAGAGCATGTAGGCAACAAGGATCTGTCAAATTCTTGGAAAATAATGGCTATGAAACCTACAATCAAATACTCTCACAAGTGATCTCAAAGCACCAAAGGAAAATATCAAACCGAGAGTCCATCTCTACCATTTCAATGACCAAAGAGAATCTAAATGCAACCAACTCACAGATGGCTAAGAGACTAGGATGGCCAATCCTATGGTCTCAGATTTTCCAAGAAATGAGTAGATAACAAAAAAAATAATGGACTCTAGTCATGACCTGAATAGGTCAAAATCATCATTTAAGATATTCTATGGCTCAAGAATGAAGAGAGCTATCCTAAATCTCAAGATACGGCATCAAACGACTTGTAGGCACTCATCAACAACCTTATGAAATGGTGTGAGAAACTTACATAAACTTGAAGAGCGTTCACCTCATAACGTCTAGAAGCAATCAAAATTGAAATGCGACAATAGACAAGGAAGTAAAGAAAAAATAAAGATCACAAATACAGAGATACCACATCATATGCTTAACCCAGTTTTTTCATTAATCAGGTTATCTAAAAAAGGTTACAAAAGTGACATTTATATTAGGGTCAAAGTTTAAGATTTTGGTCCTTGGCCACAAGTGACTCAGCTCTAGCACAAAATTGATAGCAATAAGGATAGTTATGATTTGGAATCTTGTAGCCTCAACTTGATGACAAAAGACTCATAATTACATCCAAAATTATAGAAAATACATTAGTTGGGTAGACAAACTACCATCTATCGATATCATAAAATAATGGCAATATTAGAAGTGGATGTTATAAAAGCACCTCTTAATCTTTGGTTAGGTTGCATCTACTAGCCTTGTTGCTAACATTTCCCCCTCCTAGGCCATGTCATCCCATGACATGAATTCAAGATGCAAGCCAATGGTCTAGGCTCCGAGCTTTGCTTCTTCTCTAGGTTTACTCCAATGCTTACCATTATTTGATGTGGAGCTTTTTATCCTTTTCTAACATGAAAGCCATGGTCATCTGGTTTTGCAACTCAATGATGGAGTACGCTACATAAACTTGGCATTTAACTTCTTAAGCACTGGCCCCAATATTCCGATACAATGTGAAAATCCTGGGTAGAAGGCCTATTCAAATGTCTGCATGAAAGAGGATGGCAAGAACATGACCCTAACATAAAATTTTGGGGTAACAACCAATGGTTGGCCAAACAACCACACCCAATCACATTCTTCATCATCTATATGATTAAGGAGTCGGTGGGTGATTCCCCACATGGTGACTGTAGAAAAAACTCTTCCTGTGTTCTCTTCTTCTTCCTCACTATATGCACGTGCATCCTCTAGCTCATGCACTCCTTCAACTAGTATCAAAGCACCAAGGAGAGCATCATCTCCGTTGCTACCTTTGTGAGCACTAAGGAGTATGTGGGTGATTACTCACACGGTGACTTTACAAAAAACTCTTCATGTGTTCTCTTCTTCTTCCTCACTGTATGCATGTGCATGCTCTGGCTCATGCACTCCTTTAGCTGGTATCAAAGTACCAAGGGGAGCATCATCTCCATCGCTATCTTTGTGTGCACTAACTTTAAAGCAAGCTAAGGTCGAATACTTAGCTCACAACATAGAAAATTGGTTTTCTACAGCTCTGGGAGCTCTGCAATCATTGCACTGTAAGAACACTAGAGCCTTGGAGCATTGAAGCTAACAACAATCCAAAGGGGGTGTTAAATTTTAACACCAACGAGAGATAACAGAAGCATCAAAGCAACACATTCTTTTTTGCAAGCTATCAAGGTAATGGAGAGCATCACATAAAGAAGTGCAAGCACTAAGCGCTTGTAAGTAGAATCAAAAGAAAATTAATGCAAGTTAGCAAGGCTCATTGATTAATGCAAGTAAAGAGCTTATAGTAGCACTATATGTGAGGTTAAGGGTTGGGCAACCAATGGGGAGCAAGTGCGAGGGGGTCCTATCTATATGAACAAACAGGGATGGTTGGGAGGAGCATACGACTCCCTCACTCTAGACCTTTTGCTAGTATCAAAGCTTCAATTAATGGTCCTTAATTGGAAAATTGTTGCATGCACGCAGCATGCAACAATTAACGGTCCTTAATTGGAAAATTGTTGCATGCATGCATGCAGCATCGTTGTGGAGAAGAAGACTAAGGAGAAAAACCCTGAGCTTGGCGTGTGTAGTGTCCGCAACACACACACACACACACACACACACACACACACACACACACACACACACACACACACACACACACACACATGCAAATCCGACTCGAACCAAATCACACACTGTCTTCTATTGATGGGTGTGAGCAGGCCTCAAGAGCGTTCTGCGTTTTTGTGGTGTCACAAGAGGAGATTTCTATAGTTCTTCATCAACTTCTCCTTCTCTGTGCAGGCGGGAGAATACCATTGGGGTTTGCTTTGGGGTGGTTTTCACACCACCAAGGTCAAAGCCCTTAAATTTTGGGGCTTTGCCTTGTTCAAGGGGTCCTTCTCATGCACAATAATGATAAATCAACTCCCTTGAGGTTGAAGAGTTTTTGTCGTGCTCAAAGTGTAGAAATTTCAAACATTACACATAATTTTTGAAGTTTTTTAAGCATGATTCTAGGTATCGAGCAAACTAGGCATAACTCTTAAAGCTCACAAAGATAGTGGATTGGAAGTCATCAAGGCAAGGCTTGACGTTCAATATCGTTTAGAAATGGATTTCACGGCTTTCAAGTTTGAGAATTCGGTGCTAGGCAAGGTAAAGTGGCAAAAATTTGAAGTTAGCAAGGTACAAGCAATTACCATCAACCAAAGACTTCAATATAGGCAAATATTATCAACCAAGGACTTCATGTTGATATTGGCAAAATTTGATGACAAGTCATCTAGTTGCCCTTTATTTGCTAGTCAATGCTGCAAAAAAACTTCGTAAGGTGCTTATTTTTCCAAGGTATTCATTTTCATATAAACACCACACTGCACTATGGATTCATACATAGACATGCATCATGCTTTTGACTTTGAGAATCCTACTCCTACTAGGCCTGCGGTTGCATCACAACTGGTTACTCTCATGGAGGGTGCCCACACGCCAACTAGCATGGATTACAACATAGAATTTCTTGATATGCAAGAATTTAGAGTAGTGCAAGCATGCATGCCTATTTTAGAGACAAATTTATCACGTTTGAATGATAATGTCACTAAATTGTTTGATCTAGTAATGCAATATATGGATCAGTAGGCCTAGGGCCTTGAAAGTGAGTTGCCTCGAGTTTTTTTGGACACTGTGCCTGAAAATCCAACCCTTGGCATGCAAAAGCTAGGCTGCAATCCGAAATTGTTGCTAATTCTCACTTTGAAAGAGGTGTACAAGTTGTTGAAAAACACAAAGCCACCAATCTTCCAAGGGAAGAAGAAAGAGAGTAACAAGGATGCGATAAATATCTTCCTAAGTAAATGGGATGGTATTCATGATCTACGCGAGACTCTGGATTAATTTATGAACTTGTCATCATGTGCATCGCCAAGCATTAATTAAGTGGAAAGGTCAACCTAAAGCAGGTGCCACTTAGGAAAACATTAGTGCTCTCAAGAAAAAATATATTGCTTTTGTTTTCAAGGACCAAAATACTTCTCCAAGGGGAAAATAATGTGAGGCCAAGGGTCGGTCCCCCCAACTAATGGGAAACCAACACAGGCGCTTGTCTACATGAATAGACAAGGATGGCGAGGAGGAGCATACAAATCCCTGACTCTAGGCGTTTCACTATAACTACTCTAGGCTTGATTGATTGCATTCATAGCCTAGAGGTACAATTGGATACATGTCAATACTCTTTGCAATTGTTCAGAGAGATTTTCAATAGATATCAGTGTGAGATGCATACAAATAGTGCTTGCTTTATGGTTTATGCATGAAAGACTTTGAGTGTTGATTAGCTCTTTTGAGAGCGTGTTATCCACACAATGATCCTTTTATTGCTTGCATCTGATCGGGGCCTATTTGTGGTAAATTTTGCTTCATTAGTAGTGACATACACTCTATGTAGGTTGAGTTGCAAATACTGCCATCATATATCATTGTGGAGCCATATTTTGGCACATATATTAATCGTGATCATTTTTTAGACTTGCTCTGAAGATGGCCATTATTGAGCTTGTTAACCATAGTTTAGTCTACCAAGTGTTTGGAGGGTTGTGATAAGGTTTAATTGAGCTAGGGGATTCTTGAATGTTGAGATCCTTACAATGATATAGGTTTGCTAGAGCACCCATTTTTGGAGGCCTTGCCATAGGATATGATATGTATAGAGAGGACTAGGTCCATTTGATGCCATGTTGGCAATCTATTTGGGTCCGTTCAGTATCAACTTATGCACACATCTTGTCAGTCATACCCTTTATGCATCAATCTTTGATTTGAGACCATTCTCTTTCATTTTGAGTTGAGATTTTGCTCCAATTATAGGGAAAACTTTGCCAAAAATTCCCTAGGATTGTTGCCATTGTTTGGTTTTTCTTGCCACAGACATGATAATTGGCAGTTATGGCTTCGAGTTTTGAAAACGATATTTACAACATTCACAAGTTTGATGGCATGAACTTTTCCATATGAAAAGATTAGATTCATGATGGTTTGATCTAGAAAGGTCAATCGGAGGTATTTTTTGAGCGCCCATAGGGAAATGGCTACATGGATGCTCAATGGAAAGTACTTGATGCCAAAGCTAGATCCACTGTTCATCTATATCTTGTACAGTTAATGTATTTCAACATTGCCAGTAGTGAAGCTTCTTCTAAAGCATTATGGGATAAATTGTGCAAAATATATAAGAGCAAGAATGCAAGTAATAAGGTTTAATTGATGAAGAAGCTATGTGAGGTTTGTATGGAAAAAGGTGGCACAATTTATGGATACTTAAATAAGGTCAATGTAATCTTCAGTTAGTTGACATCACAGGGACTCAATTTTGGTAAAGAGGTGCGTTCTATCTTCTCATCATACTCTCTACCTTCCTCATGGGATACTTTCTGCACAACCATAAGTAATTGTGCCTAAAGGCAAGTTAGTCCACAATGACGTTGTTGATAGTCTACTCACTAAAGAGATTCACAAAAAATCTATTGGGGCTACAAAGAGTGGTGGTGCATATGCCATTAGCTCACAAAAATAGTGAGATTGCACTTACAATTGTGCCAATTCTAAGGATGGCAAGAACTCTCGCAACAAGTCTTGTGGTTCCATGTGCAATGTAGAGTGCTATTATTGCCATAAGAAAGGACATATGAAGAAGGACGTTAGAGAAGCACCATGAGACAAGAAATCACAATACAATAAGAACTATAATAGTGACACAAAGCAAAAGGCTAAGCTTGAGGAGATCAACATGGCCAAGTCTCACAAGACCAACGCTTCAGACATTTTGTTATTCATAGTGCCATGTTCATAGAGAATTGGGTCATTGATTGTGGTGTGAGCTTCCATGTTACACTACATATGCGAAGACTCAAGCCATAGTGAAGTTTGGATACTCTTATGTGCTTGATATAGTTGGTGTTGGAGACATCAAACTAGTGTGGAATAATGGCAAAGATTTTATGCTACGCAATGTTAGACATGTACTCAAGCTAGCAAAGAGCTTGATATTTCCTAGATATCTAGATGATTTGGGATACACTATAGTGTTTGGGAATAGATCTTGGATGATCAAGAAGGGAAATCTTGTGGTTCTCAAAGGTCATACCCATGGTACTCTTTACCCTATGCATGTATCTTATATGAAAGATGATTTTATCTCTATAGGTGAATGTTATCTCTGAGTTGCGGCATAGCCAGCTAGGCCATATGAGCCAAAAGGGAATGAAGACTCTATTGCATTTTTGTTACTTCCTTGTTGAGTTCAGTAAATTCTTTGTATGTGACCATTGCATTTATGACAAACAAACTACAAATATATACTTGTCATTGGGTAAAAAGCATCTTTTCATTGGGTAGAAATAGTATGTGAGCATTGCTATTATGGAGAACAAACTAGGACTATATACTTGTCATTGGGTAAAAAGAATCTTGAGCCACAAGAACTTGTGCATAGCGACGTGTGCTGTCCTATGCTGACCAAGAATCTAGGGGGGTGGGAGTAGCTATTTTGTGACATTCATAGGCGACTCTATTAGGAAGGTGTGGGTATATCCTTTGAAACATAAGGACAATGTCTTCTTTCCATTTCAAAAGTTTCTCGCGTTTGTCAAAACCAAGTCACGCAAGAATTTCAAGAGCTTAATGATTGATAATGGGGGAGAATATGTCTCCAAGGAGTTTATAGAATTTTATGCTTGAAGAGGGATTGGCAACAAATTATCGCACCTTATACACCTACCCAAAATGGAGTATCTAAAAGGATGAATTGCACAATTCCGGAAAGGGTCATGATATGATTTCTATGGCAAACTTGACCCAAAGCTTTTGGGCCGAGGCTATTTTGACAGTAGCTCAACTTGACTCAAGGCTTTTGAGAAAATGCTATTTTGGTTGCAAGGCATATGCATATGTGCCAAAAGAGCTTAGTAGATGTAAGCTTGACCCAAAGTCACACAAATGTATCTTCACTTGTTATGGTGTAGATTAAGGGATGGGCTCTTATCTTTGGCACCTGGGATCTTGTAAGATCAATAGAAGTTTGGATGTCATATTCAATGATTCCAAGATGCATAAGAAGCATATAAAAGAGGTAAAGTACAAGAGAGTCACATTCAAGGATGTTGCCTCACATTCAATCAAAACTCAAAAGTCTTGTGAGGAGCCATCCACTAGGAACACTCTTGAGAGAGTAGAGAGCAGTAGCCAGGGATTGAAACATTCTAGTAAAGCCTCAAATACACATGAGTGTTTTCAACCAGGTCTAGATTATCTTATTCTCATTGACTATGTCTTGTTTCCAAGAATCCATGCAAGTGGATGATAAGGACATGTGGGAGCAAGATATGCAATTAGATTATAATTTGATTTGCGATAATGAGACTTGGTCAAATTTCTTGTAGGAAAGAAGGTGTTACCTTGCAAATGGGTTTACAAGCACTAACTACAAGGCTAGACTTGTGGCTAAAGGTTTCAAGTAGTAGAAAGGTGTAGAGTTTGACAAAATCTTCTCACATGTGGCCTACTTTGCATATGGTGCTTAAACTAGTAGCTATAAAGGACTTGGAGTTAGTCCAAATGGACATGAAGACAACTTTTTATCATGGAGATTTCAAGGAAGATGTGTACATGTAGCAACTTGAAGGATTTGTTAAGGCAAGCTGAGAAGATCTTATGTGTAGACTCAAGAAAGCACTCATGATCTAAGCCAAGGTTCCAATCAATGGTATCAATAATTCAATACTTTCATTCAGTCTCATGGATATAAATGGAGTCACGAGGATCCTTTTTTATACACCAAGAATCCCAGTGATGATTTCATATACCTCAGGAGTGGCTAGTCTCATGCATGCTATGGTGGCTACAAGACCAAACATTGCATTTGTAGTGGGAGTTGTGAGTCGTTATATGGCTAACCCTGGCAAGAAACATTGGGATGTAGTGAAACATATCTACAATTACTTGAAAGGTACAACAAGCAAGTGCTCTTACTCTTTGAAAATAGTGATGCATCTGCCATTGAATATGTAGATGTAGATTATGGCAAAATTGTAGACAACAAAAGGTCTAAATCTAACCATGTCTTCATATTTGCTGGAGGAGTGGGAGATCATGTCTTCAATATTGTATGTTCTCTTCCACTACATAGGGTGAGTATGTCACAACATCTGAGGCTAGCAAGGAGTCTTTATGGTTGGTATGTTTAGTGGGAGATCTTGAAAAAGGTCATAGTCAGAAGTGTTAAAGTTACGACATCTCAAGTGAACTGCCCAATGTGATCCCAATATTTATTTTGGCTTTAGGTGTTTATTTTACTTATTTGTCAAAGTCTAGGTAAGGATATTTGCTAAGGTGACTATATAAGTACACATAGCCCCAATTGTATTTATCATCAATTCATTGCCAACGTTGGTTAGTTCAGCAATATGTCTCTCTCACTTTCTCTCTCTCTTGTATTCTCCCCATTGTTGTATGCTTCCGCATCGTCGACTTTGACATGGTATCAGAGCCTCGTGCTCCGTGATTGCAAGGAGGGAGGAGCTTACCACGAAGAATTGGAAGGTGTTGGTGAATCTCGGAGTCTCTTGCAAGTGGCATTGCAAAATGCTAGTGTTTTGGTTGAGCACCACGGCGGAAAATTTTGGACCTCGCCGAAGAGTATTTTAAAATGCTGCCTCGCAGGCAACTGTCTCCACTTTGCCCCACAATGGAATTTTGAAACTCTGTCGATTTTGTAGTAGTGGCTACAGGGAGCGTTCTTCAAGTCTAGGTAGTGCATTTTGAAACGCTACCTGTTTTGTCATAGTGGCCGTTGAGATCTACAGGCAGTGCATTTTGAAATGCGTACAGAGGTGCTCCTTCATTGTGCTACCGATTACAAGCGCTACAAAGGAGACTAGCCATTTTAGTAGTGTGTTGAAATGCTACACGCCAACAAGCTTGATTTTGTAGCGTCTTGTAGAGACAATTGGGAAGAGTTTCAATGTTTTTCTTGCATATTGAGATGTCGACAACAAAGAGGGTAGAATTTACATTGGAAATTGACGGAGAACCACATTGCTTGGCATGTGAGGAGTCTTCAAAGATGGTGTAATGGCCCAATGGAGTGGAGGGCAAGACCATTGAAGGTTTTGGCTTCCCCATCAAGCTCATGGAGCCAAGCGAGCCCTCCTTATACTATCATCTCTACCAGTGGATAGTTGGGACAGCCTTGTGATGGCTATAAGTAAATCTGTCTCTGACACAAAGACTCTTAAGTTTGATGATTTTGAGGGTTTTCTCCTAAGCAAACAAATGCAAAGGAGAAGCACAGGTGAATCATCAAGTGTTGCATTGTTAGCGGAGACGAGGGGAAGATCGACGGAGAGGTTCAAAAGCCAAAAGGATCGTAATCGCTCAATGTTTGGTGGATACAACGGAATGTCACCTAAAAGCCAGATACACACCAAAATTTGTTGCATTCAATCATTTTTTCAAAACAAGCCATGTAATTCTGCTATTGTGATTCTCAAATTGTAATATAGTCTATCATTCCCTATTATTTACTCAGAGCCTACAAGCCTTGTAAGTGGCCAATGGCCGTGGGAAAGGATCCCAAGTTTTTAAGTCAAAACCCTTAGTTTTGAGAGGGACATTATCATTATCTTTGGGATTTATTGGACGTCGATTGAGTGCTGCATTTCTGCTACAAGTTGTAATCAACTTTTCTCTTTGTCTGGTAATCAGAATTCAATTCCAAATAGCACATTGTGTTCCTTGTCTCTTGCTCTTTATTCTAAGTGTAATCATTCTCAATTCTGTTGTGGTTCGCGATGTCTTGTCTCTGAGCTAAGTGCGTTGATTTGAGGTCTCAAGTGGTTATTTTTTGATGTTTTGACCTTGGAAGAGTGCCTCTAAGCTTGAAGGGAACCTTTTTGTGTAGTTATGTTTTAGTTTTCTATACATTTTTTGGGATAGATCATGATTTATGTACCTTCCTAGATGACTGTAGAACTTGGTAGGATTATGTCCGTAGGTGTTGTAACGCCTCTCCTTAAGTTTCATTGCATTCCTAATTTGTTTGAATGCCGAAAAGGGGTGATGACCTAGAGTCGTGAGATTGGACATAGGGTGATTTTTTGACTAGGAAGTGGTTGATTTGCTATTGTAGATGTATGAATAGTCCTTTAGGTTCACTTCTTTGAGATTGACGATCTCATTGAGTCTATGTGCCTCATATTGAGTCACTTCCTTGCACGTTGACATTATGTTAGTACCAGATAGTTATGCTGCAGTCGTTTGTCGCGGCGACCTGCTAATATTGGCGCCGCTGCTGGGGAAGTTGATCCTTAGGTGGTGAGTGATGTAGTTGTACGAAAAATCCTTTCTAGAGATTTTGACACCCATTCCATTTACACTTAGACAGTAAAGCAGCTAGACATAGGTTTAGTGCTTAGTAGAGACTGGCCCTCAAGGACCAGCCAATGCTACTCCTTATGAGCAAAGAAAGCTGTGAGCGAAGTACCAAAAAGTATTTCATTATTTGATTTTCCTAAGCTTGAAAAGGACTGTTTCATCATACATTTTGTTGTCATTTTTGCATTGTTAAACTTACTTATGTTTGTGGATATATTTTAGTTATAGGAGTATATTAAGTAACAATTTCCACCATCAATTAGGGCCAAAAGGATATGGGTACAAACTGTCTGAAACCTTATTTTGGTACCAAAGACCATAACTTTGAAAAGTTGCAAAATTAATGGTTCGAAGCTGAATTAAACTCAACAAAACCTGGAAAAAAGGGATATACAAGCTTGCAGGAGACAAACTAAGCAATTTTTTCCCAGATTGCCTGCCCAACATGGACCGTGATCTATGTAACTTTTTGGCCAATTGACTAGAAAATGTCCCCATTGTTTAGAACTAACTCTCAGACACCAAAATTTTGAGTTTGGCCAAAAATAGATTGCTAAAAGAACATCCAAATCAAGAAATTGGCCTAAGTTGTACTATGAAAATTGAGAAAATTTAGGGAAATTGAACTTTTAGTCGTCCAAATTCAAAAAGGGGTGAGAATTGGGTTCAACTAAAGGCAAGGAACCAGCATGCCAAAATTCATGACCAGATGCTACCAGACATGGATCGCAATCGATGTACCACGTTGACATTTGTACACTCTTGAGAACTGAGGGAACAACTTTTCCAAAAGGGTCCATAACAAAAAAGTGCAAAAGCCTGATCAAAACACCAAAAAGTAGTTGATTGCAAAAAAAAAAACCGCACAATAGACACAAAATCCCTTTGACTACGAAAAAGTGGGTCAAATCCAAAAAGATTTGGAAAAAAGTATCACCATACCCAATATCATAAGCTCACCAAATTTTATGTCAAAATGATGTCCAACATGGATCGTGATCCATGTACCTCAGGGATTTTGAGCTGATATTTGACAAGTGTACAATTGGTAAGATTTGAAGAACATTTCCAAAACAACTATTGTAAAAAAAGTGAGTCAAAAGGGTAGAAAATAGTTCAAGGTGAAAACCCTAGAACAGACCTGAGGAATGACTTTTGGTTGGCCTAAAAAAGTCCAAATCCTACAAAAACCATAAAGCTGACATCAAGGAACCAAAGGGAAGCTGTGTGCCAAGTTTCAGTCCAATCTGACGCCTAGGTACATGGATAGCGATCCATGTTCCTCTGACACAGATTGATATCGAGTGTGCACCATAGCTAAGGCATCACAGGGACTCTAGTGATCATTTCAAAACTAAATTTGGATATCAAAAACCAAGGCAAAAGCTCAGAACTATCAAGCATTCTGAGCAAGTGCTCGAATTGACCTAATTTTCAATCCATAAGTCCATTTTTAGAAATTTTAGTGCCAAATGACCTACTAATCATGGTGATTTTGTTGGTACTAAGAAAAGCCAGTTTGGCCTCCCAACATGGATTGTGATCCATGTTCCTCTGAGTCATAATAAGAACAAAATTTTACCAGAGAGAGAGATAGTCTCCAAGACCGTGGTGGTCTTTTCAAAATTGGAATTGAACCTGAATTGTTGATGTTGTGAGCAAAATTGTGAAGTTATTGAAAGTATTTGATAAAATTTTGTCGATTGAAAGCTTGAACTAACAAGAGTGGCTGTATACTCATAGCCATCAAGCATTTTTTGATAGGTTGCAAGTGCTAGAGAGTACGACCCAACAAGTAAGACCAAATCGGGGGATTCAAGTTAGCCAATGAGGTAACAAGGTTTAGATTTTGTAAGCTCAATTCTTCATGTATTTGCGAGCAAGATGATTGTACCAGAATAGGAATCCCAGCCTCATAGACCAAAAGAGCAATCGCTCAACTGAAGGTAGTGTGAATAAAAAATCATTGCATCCTCTAGAATCCATTATAGAGGAAAGTTTCTCTGATACCTCTTCAAAAAGATCATACACCATAATGACTGAGGAATTCAACAAGGTGAACCTTAAGGAAGGAACTTCCACAGAGGCAGGTCCTTCTCGACCTGCATCTGACATAAAATTGTTGTAACTAAAGTTTCAATTCAAGAATGAGCTTAAAGCCAAAATCTATAAGGATGGAATGGATCGCTACTGTGTTAAGTTGGAAAACAAGCCAAGAGAGTTCAAGGACCTTGTAGATGTGGACTATAACGGAGACAGATAGTATGACCGGGAGTGAATGATGTACCTAGTTGTTCACAACCTCTTTATTGTGGACAAATGTGGATTAACTGGCACAAGGTAGATGAACCACCCAAGATGGACAAGCAAAACGATGTGCTCAGGCGCACTAACGAGACGAGTGACTTAATACAGACATCACTTACGTGGGGCTATATAAATTCAATAATGGAGAACAAACACTCTATTATAGATACGATGAAGCCCGCATTGAGGAGCTGACTGACCGCAAGAGACTATATGTTTTTACATACATAGAGGGGAGAAGTATCCAAGTGGTCATAATGGATAAGCATGGCCAAAAATACTCTCCTATGGACCGTGAGGAGCTAGAGCCATATACATACTTTGGTGGACCACTCCACCAATACTATGTAAATTTTGAGGAAGTTAAACCCACGACTACTCAGACGAGACCGGAAACTGGGTATGTAAGTCCAGTAAAAACCAGAGTGGAAGATTCATTTGGGCTCCGACTATTACACAAGATCGAACAGTACGACCTGATGAACATGTGGCGGAGAGGACTTCCGATTGTAGTGCCAAGGGGAGAATACGAAACTAGAGAAACCATGTCAGGAGGACTAGGGATGGTTAGGATGGTTGTAGAGTTTAGACGCATGCTACCATCTCAAGTGGCAAAGTGTGTACCCAAAAAGTATAGTGGATCGGGGGAGTCGTATGCTCATGTTTCAATCTTCAAACAAGTGTTGAGGGCTGAATAGGTAACCGATTTCCATACTCAATATGAAGGATTTGGATTGACCCTAGAAGGAACGGCCTTGACCTGGTTCCAACCATTAAACAATCAAGAATTCCCAAGTATAGAGCAACTTCTTTGAGAATTTGTAGAGGAATTCTCAAAGAGATGAATTAAGCATGATACGGTCTCCCAAATCTATGCATTTAGACAAAAGGAGAACAAAAGGTGAAGGAAGCCTTGCTTCAATTTAATCAATACATAGAAAGATGTCCTGCTAGAGAACTAACTTAGGATGAGAGGCTTTCAATCCTTTTTATAGAAGGATTGCAAAATGACACTCTCAAAAAATATTTGCACTTAAAGGCATGTGTTACTTTCAAGCAAGTCACAAAAGAGGCATTGTATTTGGTAGACAATTGTAAAGCATATGGGGAGGTGACTGAGGACACATACCAAGGGACAAGTAGCACCCTCTTCAACCACTAATGAATTGACGATGAAACTGGGTGGGCAAAACCCAACTGTGCTGGACGTTGATCAAATGATCGAGGAAGTGATCAAATGGATGAACCAAGGAAACAGGACGCAAACACACAACAACAGTCCACATGAAAATGTGACACTTGTGGAGGAGATCATCCAACTCAGTGGTGCAACATATAGCCAAGGCCAGGAGCAAATGTACAACGTGTATTGAAGTGGTGTGCTATCGAACAAAAATGGACAAACCATGAGACCCACGAATGTTTCTACAATAGAAACTTTGTTAGAGAAAGACCATATGGACCAGTTGGAGGGCAATAGTTGCCACCCCCTCCAAGATACCAAGTAGGAAAAAATAACGTAGTCCAAGGGCAGGAAAAACCTCAACCTGTGTTGGGACATCAGCCTCCTTTACCCCAGGAAAACAAAGCCATGGTAAGAATTTCACAACCCATAGAGGCACCTGCGGATCAGAGTATGATACATGTAGTTCCATACCGAGAAGATTCAAACAACTCCTATGAGAGGGATTATATAGTAGTGCCTATGATTATGAAGGACAAATTCCTTGGATAGTTTTTGAAGAGATGTCAAAATCATCATACATAGCACAACCAACATAAAACCATTACCTAGTCGATGAAATATGCTCATGTTCATGGCTCATAACTACAGACCTAGGGGATACCCTCCTATAATCGGATAACCGATGGAAGGTCCACAAGCTTCTCCACCACTAATAGGACCATGCTATGAATGCGACGGTGATAATTGGGCAAGAAGTTGTCCACACAAAGGAGCGTATCAAACTCTTTGGGTACTGTGAGGGATGTACAAATGATCATCTCATTCCACATTGTCCTAAAAACCCTGATAACAAAGGGAAGGATACCATGAACAAAATTGGAATTGTATCAAACTCAAGCGGATCAGAAATGGAACCAACAATTCCAATGAATGTTGTAACGAGAGCACAAGCACAAGAGGCTGCAAGAACCTCCCAGCCAGCCGAACTTAGATGGAGAATTTGTCGATTAGAACCCCTAGGAAATCCTAGATGAAAGGGACAAGATGAAAGCCAAAAGAATAAAAGAAAAATCAGCTTAAGAGAACCAGATTGCAGCATAGAGAAACAATTGAGAATGGAAAGGGACCATAAAGAAAAGATTGATGTAGAAAAACCATCAGTAATACCTTCGAAAGGATAGATCTTGGTGGACAAGGTCTTTGAGCCATTAGATGCAATCTTGAAAGTTTATGAAGCTAGGTTAAAGCCCAACCAAACCCAGGAGCATAAATGGTTCACGTATCCTCATCCAGGGTATGAAAAAGAGAGGTTGAAGATGTGCAAGGAGGTCATCCAGGCAACTCAAGCTCTTATGGAACCACCTGTTCCTACTACTCCAAGGACTGAGGTCTCGATCCGCAAAAAAATTCAAGAGTTAAAGGAGAGAGGTATCGAAGACAGAGACAAAAAAGAATCGATAGTTGAAACGCCTTTGGATACGAGAATGACAGCAAATACCATGGATAGGGTGTATTCACAAGCAATTGTGCCAATTCTTGAAGTGGAAGAACGATGGCCACAGAACCTATGGGAGGATATCAAAAACAAAAAGAATGGAAGTGCGACGCTTCAATCAGCTCTTATCACTGAGATCCATCTAGAACATGAGCTCTACCCGGGTGATATCCGGTCACTATGTGGTGATGCAGGTACAGAAATGTCGGAAGACACAAACCTCAGTCTTTGAAGACTTTACCTTCATTCATTGGCAACCATGAAACAAGATCAAAAGTAAGGAAAGTACCATCTCAATGAAAATCTGGTCCTAAGATGATTGTTAGCAGCAAGCTAACTCGGATATCATTTTTCGGAGCTTTTATTGTAAAAAAACTTATTATTTTGATGAATCGGGAATATTATAACTCCTACTTTTTAGATGAGCAGTGTAATTGATGAGCCCGGGCTACAAGCTTCCAGATTATATCAACCTATCTTTAGTTAGAGCTCCCAGATTATTAGTTTTAACCACAAAAAACATTGGCTAAGGTATAAAAGCTACTTTTTGTAAGTTTTTGATAATTTTTTGGATAAATGAAACACAGCGTGAGCTAATGCCGCTCACTTCTCTCCTTCTTGCCCTTCTTACTCCCTTCCCGGTTGTCAAATTGAAGTGCCGTCTGTTGCGTTGCAACCGAGGTAAGAGCTCTACGCATTGACGTAAGCATTTTATGGTAATCCCTAGCTTTTGGCGTCGCCGACCTGCGGCCTAATTTCATCATAATTAGGAATTTAAGCTTTAAAATCAAAAACTAAGTATAGGCGGGGTATTGGGGCATCATTGCTAAGCATTTAGATGCATTCTGGGTTGAAAACGACTGGGTCAAAAACTCACTGCTGTAATAATCGCGATTTTTGCACTTGACCTAAAGTGAGATTTGAGACCATAAGCGTGTGTGCTTACGTCTTACAAACATGTCCTAGAAGTTTCGTGACGTTTGGATGTCGTTTGATGCTGTAATGGATGTGATTTGTTTGCCAATGAGCGATTAGCTTTTGGTGATTTCTGTCATTTGAGTGTAGCTTGAGTTAGATGCGAGCTGTTTGTTGTTTCCAAGAGATTGACAAACTCTTGTAGCCTCTATGCACTAGTCGAGTCAGCTTCATCCCATGGATTGACAATTATATTCGTGGTTCTCGCTACGACTGCAAATAAGATAGGAGTGAGGTTAGACACCTGTCCCACATTTGGCATCATTGCCGGGGATCGAAGAGACCTAAACTAGGAAAAAACACGAGCATCTTGTGAAGTTATCCTTTAACTTCCTCTAGGATCTCCTAAAGTCAAAACTTTCTTTTTAAAATCGCATAGCTTAAGATTGTCGTCTTTTGCTGTGTAGAGGTAGCTTGGAAGTAGATTGTACTTGCTAAGTACCTTTTAAGACTGTAGGATTATAGAATTAGATTAGGATTTTGAGAATGATTGATGGACGAAACAAGTCTTAAGATCAAGGCTCAAAAAACCATAGAAAACAAGAAAATGAGTGTTTGTGGACACTTTCCACAACCCCATTGCAGTAGAACCTAGGAGTAGGGTAAGTAGAATCCAAGGTGGGATATGATAACATTGCTCTATCCAAAAGAATCAATTGAGAGTTGTTTATATGAAGTTGCAGAATTTCAGGTCTATGGCTAGAAATAGCACTAGAAGGTTGTCAACCACTAAATTCGACTGGAGAGTATGCTTTAAAAGTTGTATGAACCAGTGGGTAAGCTTAAGGATGCATTGAGGTAAAAATTTCAAGAGTTTGCAAAAACTCATATTATTTACTTTTTCTTGACATTTTAGGCCAAATTAAGTTTTGACTTGACGCAAAGGCTTAAAATAGCTCATGAAAAGACTGTCCAGTGAAAAAGTTAAAAAAAGTGCTCATTTTAGGCTTAAAGCAAATAATCTCGATTATTTACTTTCAACTCAAAAGTGACCAAGGTTGATACTAGAGAGTCTATGCATGTGTACAAACATCTTTTGTAAAGGCCCATAGAATTTGGATCACCAAACTGACCAAAAACTTGGTAAAGACTGAATTCTGCATTGACTTTCGAAAACTTGAGTGTAAATTGGAAAAATTTTGTTCAAACTCAATGTAACTTGACTCATAGGCTCATATTGATGTGTTAAACAAGTGTACATACTCAGTTGACAAAAAAGATGCAAAAATTTGCCAGAAGTAAATAATCACGATTATTTACTTTTGTTCCATTTCTCAACCCAGCATACCACTAGTTTTAGCATGTTATATTAAGCCCACAAATCAAATTTGGTAAGATTTGGATCATTAAAGTGAAAATTGTGGCCAAATTTGCAAAGTCAATCTGCAGACACAAAACTATTGACCATTTGAACAGAAATTATCCAAACTTGATGAAACTTGGCTAGGAAGCTTAAGTTAAGCTGCTTAATAGATCCTGTCAAGATTGTGATAAAAACTTACAAAAAAATAGCAGGAGTAAATAATCGCGATTATTTACATCTACTATAAAATTTGATATTCTTGCACATTTGGGTATACCACAAGGTCAAGCATATTAGTAGACCACACAAATCAATTTTGGTGAATTTGGATCACAAAAGTGAGACTTAAGCCAGATTCTTGAAACCTGACTCTGCGTATATGAAACAGTTAATAACTTGAACAAATTTTGTTCAAACTTAGTGAAAATTGTCAAGAGACCTTAACAAGTTGCATACTTGGCAAAACAAGCCAAAAAGTGCAAAAAATTGAGAAAAGTAAATAATCATGATTATTTACTACTGATACACAGAGACATACTTTTTGACTTTTGAGCTTGTACAGTGTTAGACCAACATAATACGAGGCCACCGGGCAATTTTGTGTTCAATTGGATCCAAATTGGTACATGTTCACTCAGTTTCCAAGTTGCAAATATAGTCTTTGGCTTTTTGCAAAAGTAGAATCTGAAAGTCTCAAGTGCTGAATCACTTAGCTCAAATTGAAGTGAAATACATAGTAGCTAACTTGATTAAAACTAATACAGAAATCAAGTTGCAACCAAGTCAAGTGGAAGAAGTTGATAACAAGTCAATCCGACAGTAAGTACTCTATCCACGGCTTCACAAGTCTATATGAACCTTAGACCTGGTTGTATACTAGCAAATCAAGGCATATTTGGAGAGACCGCTAGTAGAGTATCCACCGAAGAGAGTGTGAATCAAGGTGAGCACTTGGACACTATCTTTGAAGAAGTCTCAGACAATTTTTCAGAATCAACATCTGAAATGTCTTCCTATTCGACTCATTCAGAAACTGGAACGACAGTGTGATATAAGCACATACTCTCCTTTTATAAGACTAATCGCCATGGAGCTCAGGTTTACCTAGATCCTAATGAAGAGTATGCTATTCACATTGATGACCATGACATAGAGTTTGAAGAGGAAATCATGGCAAACAAACAAGGAAAAATGTACATGGATAAAAACGAAACTCAGTATTTACAAGTCGAAAACCCTGACGTGATAGACAAATGCGGGTTAGAAATAAATACCATAATTCTAGATATGGCAATAAAAGAAGGACCACCAACTTTAGAATTCGAGGGATACGATCAAGTTGATTTGAAGCCTTTGAAACAGCTTAGTACGAATAATCCTAGGATCGGAGTCTATTGTTGGGAGGATAGAAATATCAAAGATCTTCTATGGACTTCTCATGCCAAATCAGGACAATTAACGCCCATGAAAATCATCTATATCTTCAAAATCAAAGACAAGGGATTAGCAGATCTACCAACCTACCTATTTAGGGATTGTTATAACAATAACTTTGTTATGATGACTCCTGAAGAGGTGGAACAAACCAAATACCAGGGGTACTCCATAAGGGATTGGATATTGGGCCAAGGACTAGAAACTATTCCAAGAGATGAACTCCGCAAGAGATTTTATGAGAGTAATGTTAAAAAATAGAAACTACCTCGTCACAAAGAAAATCAGGTGACACTAAAGCCAGTCCAGAACTACACGAGTCACTATTTCCAAAAGACTGGTTTGAAGGACTTGGAACAGGACCAACTGCCTATAGACCAAGAGTTGAACCAAATAGACGTGTCAGACCAGCTGATTTTAAAAAATGGGTCAAAAAATACAGTGGATATGGGGATCCATATGACCACTTAGCAAGCTTTAAGCAAGTGCTAAGAGTAGAACACATTTTGATTTCCATACTCAATTCAAGGGATTTGGAATGACATTAGAAGGAAAAGCATTGACATGGTTCCAAAACATTCCACCAAGGTCAATCATGGATTTAAATACATTAGCTCAAGGATTTGTAGCTGCATGTTCCAAAATAGGGATCAAACATAATACGGTAGCTCAAATCTATAGCTTCAAACAGAAACAAGGTGAGTCTGTTAGGGATTGTGCAACTAGAATGAAGCAATACATTGCAAGATGCCCAGAGCTAGAGATACCTGCAGAAGAAAGGCTAGTATCATTGTTTCTAGAGGGACTGCTAAACAAAGAACTTCATGCTATATTGTATGGCAAGAAGCATACGACCCTAGAAGAGTGTGTGTAAAATGTTATTGACTTAGGAGACAATTGTGATATTTTCAATGAAGAAGATGTCCCTAAAGATAACCAAAGCAAGAAAACAGCTTCCACCAAACCAGCCCAAGTGGGAACGGCTACTACAACACCACTTACAACCATAGAAGACATGCTCAAAAGAATGAAAGAAATGATGAATAACATGCAAAAAGCACCTATGAAGGGACTAGGGCAAGGGATACCTCAACATGGACAACCAATTAGGAGCATAAATGGTATGCAATCGAAGATAAATGGACCAACTATGAGACCATTGAGAGCTATTACCGACCAAAATATGATGGAAATGTTCAATACATGCCTATGAGGCCACAATGACAATCCATATACAGATATCAGCCTAATATGGCCCCAACTCAAAGACCACCCATGGGTATGGAAAGACCTCAACCCGTGTTGGGTCAACAACCTCCATATCATGGACATAATGCAGTGCCTGTAAAGTACATGCATTCAGAGGGAGTCATAGATGAACAAGCACTAGTGCCTGTTACACCCTATGCTGAGCCTAGTCCATCTACAGTAATGGTAGAAGGAGATTGGTATAAGGTAGAAGGAGATTGGTATAATTCACATCCAGGACCAATGGAAGAACATGTGACTTATACTACACCAGAGCTTGCATCGATGTACTATGTAGCTAATCAAGGTGTTAGACCTCCGATGGTAAGACCCATGATTAAGCGAAGAATTGGAAACTGTCATAATTGTGATGAAGATGATCATTGGAAAAATGAATGCCTAGAGCCTGACAAGAACATTAAGCCAATTGAAGCTTATTGCATGCAATGTTGCAAAAAGGGAGGACACTTCCCTAAAGATTGTCTAAAAAATCCTTTAAACAAGGGTAAAACAGTAGTGAACGTAGTCCAAGTGATACCTAGTAGCTCATTTGAGAGTGAACCAATTGTTCCAATCAAAGTAATCACTAGAGCCCGGGCTAAGAAAAAGAAATATAACTCCTCTGATGATTTGGAGAATACTAAAATTTCCTCTCAAAAGACCAAGAGAAGTAGAAGTAAAAGGTATGAAATGAGAAAACAAAAACAAAGGGTTGAAATCAAGGAGAAAGCAAAGAAACTATTCTAGGAAAAAGTGGAAGAAACTGGAAGCGAAATGAAGGAAACCACAGTGAAATTTAGAGAATCAATTTTGGTAGACAAAATTTTTGAGCCAATTAACACAGCCTTGGAAGCTTACTAAGTGGGACTTAAAGCAGGCCAAAACATGGAAAACAAATGGAAAAACTATCCTTCTCCAGACATGGAAGCAGCTAAGCTTGAAGCTTATCAAAATTTGGTAAAAATTACTCAAGAGATGCTAGAAAAACAAAAACCCAAGCTTGAGAGTATGGAAAAACCTGAAGAGCTTGTGGTAGGAACCAATAAAGAGAAATTTGAAGTGGTGGTAGAACCCCACCCGGAAATAAAAGAGCCAGAACTTATAGTGCCGGACAACAAAGATGCCTTAGACGGAATTCCATTCATAGAAGAAGATTGGCCAGGACACTTATGGGAAAAAGTTAGAGAGATTAATGATGGGAGCCTAACTCTGAAGTCATCTCCTATAGAGGAAGTTTGGTTAGACAATCTACCTCCTGATGTGGACATGGATGTACAATCCTTGTATGGGGATTACAGTTCCGAAGCTTTAGGAGTGTCTAAACCAATAACTTTGAAAACACTACCCTCTTACTTGGGAGATAACAAAGATGAATCCATAGTGTGTAAAATCACTCAGATAAAGAGAGCGGAACAGACCCTAGAGGTAGACAACATTCATTCAATCATGTCTACACCCATTCAATGCACTCTTACTATAGGAGAACTGTTAAAAATCAGACCATATTTATTGAATGATCTACAGAAAACTTTAAATAAGGAGGGGATAACAGGGCCAATGGCAATTTTTTTGGGAAAATTGAAACACGAAATGGATAACAAAGAGATTTGATCCGTTCCAATGAACAAAGTCGGAGAATACTACGAAGGGGAAGAAAAAAACACAACCCTTCTGGTGCGATATAATGATATAGAAACCATGGCAATATTGGGTAGTGGGGCAGGCATAGCCATAGCCACGAAAGCAGTATGGGAATCATGGGGACAACCAGCCATTACACAAACTCGAATGAAATTGTAATTGGCTGATGGACACATTGAAAGACCCTTAGGACTGCTTGAAAAAGTGATAGTTAATTCTTGTGGGATTGATTATCAACACGCTTTTGCAATGGTGGACTTTGGAAAGAAACTCAATTATGAAATCATCTTGGGAAGACCTTTCATGCGACAAGTGCAACTTATCCAGGATTGGGGAAACAATCATCTATACTTGAAGCAAGTGGGATCAGTAACGAGGGTTAATATAAAAGATCACACTTATAGAGATGTCATAAAAACACCCATACAAGAATTTGACTCAGTCTCCTCGGTTGAAACTAAGCTTTCATCTTGGTTGAACAAAGACACACCTATTTGGATGTGCGGAGCCCCTCAGAAAATGAGAGCTTAAAACGAGAGGAATGTATCTTAGAAAGGGATTGCACAGATGAAGCCTATGTACCTGAACCCTTTCCGGAGCATTTGTTTGAGCCATTTGAGTGGACTCTAATTTTAGCATAATGGATGCATGCATAAATACGTCTATGCCTACTCAATTTTGCAATGAGGATGGCTATGACATAATTCCCATACAAATGATCTCAACCCTTCACATTGAAGACAAAATTCAAGACTCCAAGGACTTAATGAAAGCCCAATAAGTCTTTTCAGACCTCTATTATGATGCAACAGATGAGCTAGAAGAACATTCAGCTACCTTAGATGATTCGGGGTCGAAAAAAGAACATGTGAGAGCTAAAGTACTCATGAAAGGAGGGGAGGAATTTTTTTTTGACTTTCCATACCAAAAACCGAGAAGACAAAAATGGTATAGAAGAAAAAGAGACACGAGAAACTTGAAAGCTAGACCTATGCCATCAGTCTCCAGTAGAACACAGTTTCTGATACAGATAGATGCACATGATTGTGTCAAAGATAAAATCACTGGTAGATATCCTTTAAATGAAAAGCAGGAAATATCAAAAGCATTAAGAAAAACGAGAAAGGGAACTCAAGAAAAACCTAAATATTCAACCATGACACGAGTTGAACGAAGAAAGAAATATCAAGAGTTGAAGAAAGCTCTAAAGGAGATATATACAATTGAAATGGAAACCATTGATGAGGAAGGTAAAGATGTAATGAGTGTTCCATCCCATTACAAGAAATATACTCTTCAAGACCAAAAAATCATAGTTGAACAACTTATCAGAGAACTACAAAAACAGTGCGAGTCCTACGAAGGACCTAAAAACGCAAAAAAGATAGATCTGGCCAACCAAGAGAAGAGCCTACACGTGCCTACATTTCAAACGACCTGACAGAAGAAGAAGAAGAGCTTTTGTTAAGCTTATTGAAAGAATACCTAGATATCTTTGCTTAGTCTTATAAGGATCTCAAGGGTGTTGATCCAGAAATCTCTCAACATACCATATCTATGAGAGATGATGGGCAACCAAGTAGACAAAGGCCATACACTTATAATGAGACATTTTCCAGGAAGATCAAAGAAGAGATTGAAAAGCTAAAGGAAGAAGAATTCATTTATGAAATTGAACACACAGATTGGGTGTCTCCAATTGTGATAGTACCTAAGAAAAATGGAAAATTAAGAGTGTGTCAATCTCAAGAAAGTGAATGCAGTTACCATTAGAGACAAATTTCCTCTTCCCATCACTGAGCATGTTTTAGAATGAGATGTAGGAAAAGAAGCTTACAGATTTTTAGATGGCTTTTTGGGATACAATCAACTTTTGGTTGACCCCAAAGATCATCATAAAACAACTTTTGCAACTGAATGGGATATTTTTGCCTATCGGGTTATGCCTTTTGGGTTAACTAATGCTCCTGCCACCTTTCAAAGATCGATGAGCCATGCTTTTGAAGAATATCTTTGGAATTTCTTGGAAGTATATATGGATGATCTATGTGTACATTCATCAATTCAGGCGATCATTTTGAACACCTCAAAAAGGTATTCGAAAAATGTAGACTTTATAGGATTTGCTTAAATCTTGAAAAGTGCACATTTATGGGTAGACAAGGAAAAATTCTTGGAGATATAGTGTCTAAAAATGGCATAGCTACTGATATGGATAAAATTCATGTTATTGCTGATTTGCCTAGACCGACAACAGTCAAAGGGTTTCAAGCTTTCATGGGACATTGTGGATATTACAGACGATTCATTTACATGTACGCTATAATTGCAAAACCCATGTATAGCTTGATTACACTCTTTGAATGGACTGATGAGTGTGAAGAATCCTTCATGAAGCTTCAACAATCTCTCACTTCAGCTCCAATATTGAAAGCACCAGATTGGAATAAGATATTCCACATACATGTAGATGCTTCCAATTTTGCCATTGGGTGTATACTAGCTCCGCCAAGAGACGGGAAAATTGATTTTCCTATTTCTTATGTTAGTAGACAGTTGAATATGACACATGAATTATCTATGCCATGAGAAAATATAGACATTACCTATTAGCTAACAAATTTGTGTTCTTTATGGACCACCAAGCCTTATTATACTTGGTCAACAAGCCATGCAACACAGGAAGAATAGTGAGATGGTTCATCATTCTTTTGGAATTTATTTCACTGTAGTTGTGAAAAAGAGCACCACTCATCAAAGAGCAGATCATTCGTCAAGGATTATAACAGGAGAACCACCAAAGGGAGTAGACGATGATCTACCAGATGCATATCTGTTCTCCGTTGAAATGATACCTCGATGGTTGAAAAATATGGTATCCTTGATGACCATAGCTCAAGTGGATTTGCAAATACCACTTCCTATTACAATTGGATTAATTGAGCAATCAGTTACGTATCAATTACTAGTTGAAAGGTTGTACAAAAGAAATCAAGATTGAATATTGCTGTTTATATTAATCCTGAGGAGAAAACCCAGTACCTAAGTCAAGCACATATTACCATAGTAGGACTTCACTTTGCAGAAGATCAAACTATGCAACGGATCTTGAGACTTGGAGTTTTTTGGCCAACTATGAGGAGTGATGTTCACTCATTTGTGAAAATTTGTCCTCAATGCCAGAAACAAGCACCTATACCTCATGTAACATTGTTCCAAATATCACTTGTTCCAAGTGAAGTAACTATCTAGTTACTTACTTATCAAGCCGAACATTTCCTGAGGATATGAGTAAACGCCGTCAAACAGCAATTGAAATTGAAGCAAGAGATTATGCTTTTATTGGAAACCAATTGTATCGGATAGGTAAAGATTAACATCTGTGTCTTTGTGCAAATGAAGACGAATATATTCCCATTGTAGAACAAGCACTTGCTGGATTAGTTGGAGGTCACTTTTCTAGTGATACCACCGCAAGAGCAATCTTAATGGCAGGCATATGGTGGCCAAAACTTTTTGCAGATGCCAAGGAATATGTTAAAAGGTGTGATGCATGTCAACGAGCTAAACTGCCAACCCGTGTAGATAGCATGCCCTTAAGACCAATGATGGGGGCTAGAGCTTTTGCAAAATGGGGTATAGACTTTGTTGGGCCAATACAACCACCTGCTTATAGAACCCAAGCTCAATATATCATTGTAGCTACGGACTATTTGACCAAGTGGGCCGAGGCTAAAGCAACTCAAAAGAATGATGCCAAAATCATAGCCGCATTCTTATATGAGTATGTGTTTACAAGATATGGACTGCCAATAGAAATTGTCAGTGATAAGGGAACTCATTTCCTCAATGAGGTAATTGAGTATCTACTTAATGAATATATGGTCATCCATAACAAATCAACTCCCTACCACCCACAAGCAAATGGACAAGCTGAGCATACGAATAAAATTCTTAGCTCGGTATTGACTAAAGTGGTTAGTTCAGGAAGGACAGATTGGGAAATGAATCTCCATGCCGCTCTATGGGCTTATAGAGTTTCATTCAAAGCAGCTTTAAATGCTACACCCTTTAAATTTGTTTATGGTCTTGATGCCATACTATCGATAGAATTTCTATTGCTGACATTAAGGGTAGCAAAGGATCTTGAATGGACTGGGAATGAATTGTCAGAGAGGCTTGAAGATTTAGAAAAGCTGGATGAGAAAAGGCTAACTGTTGTAGCTCACATCTATGCGCAAAAGGGGAAACAAAAACAGTTTTTTGATTCCCATCTAGTCACAAAAATCTTCAAAAAAGGGGACTTAGTTTTAGTTTATTTCCTTAAGCAACACATTCCAAAGTTTAAGAAAAAGAGAAACGGACCATTTATCATTGAAGATGTTTCTCCAAGTAAAGCAGTTAAGTTGTCCACCCTAGATGGGAAACCAATGGCTAATTGGATTAGTGGATGCCGATTAAAGAAGTATAATTTGCCATTAATCAATGAATTGCTAGAAGCATGCAGCAAAGCAAAGAAAGATAAAATGACAGCAGGTTATTGATGAAGCCTAAGAGGAAGCTTGGCTTCAAGTACTCAAAAGAAAAGATGCTTAAAAAATCAAAAAATACCTATTCCCATCAACACTCTGGAACTAAATGAACGACTATGGGAATTATAGAAGGATGCAGTGTCAACGGATGATGAATGGTTAGATGGAATGGACCTTCGCATCAAAGTACATATGAACAATCATAGCACAAATGCATTGGTTGATACAAGAGCTCGAGTAAATGCAGTCAGTTATTCCACGTACAAGAAAGCAATGAGCCAGTCTAACTGCGAAAATATCGACTATTAAAGGATGCAACAAGAACCCAACACCGACATTGGGAGTAGTCAACTTAAATGTGATAGTACATGGATGTTCATGCCCTCACCAATTTGTATGCTTTCTAGATGAACACATGAATGAGACAATGATTCTTGGAATCTCATGGATGTGGACGTACAAGGCAGTACCAGATTGGGATACCAATCAGCTCAAGCTATCACCTAAAGGGGGACAACTATTGTTTCAATTGCACCGAGCAAAGAGGAATGGAAAGGAGGTTACCGGCAGAACAAACCACAAAGCAATCAATCTTCTCCATCCTATAGACAAGCAAATGCTACAAGTAGCATGCAAGGAGTCAGACAAATTTGGGTACCAAACGCACAACTTAAGGACAAGCCGATTCAAATTTGGGTGCCCAAAACATCATCTACTGTACCAAAGATAGTTCCAAGGTTCACAACACAAAGAAGAGCATCTTAAAAAAGTAGGGAACCTAAAAAGAATGGATTTGGAAGAAAAAGGAGCACT
The DNA here is from genome assembly GCF_014529385.1 of Adiantum capillus-veneris. NCBI lineage: Eukaryota > Viridiplantae > Streptophyta > Polypodiopsida > Polypodiales > Pteridaceae > Adiantum > Adiantum capillus-veneris. The sequence goes on along the minus strand of NC_140951.1, from coordinate 59,542,634 downwards.
TATCTTCTCCGCAAACTATAAGTCCGATAAAGCAATGGAGAGTTAAGTCTCAAAAGAATCAACCCCAACATTGTGACCAAGACAAACCAAGATACCAATGACGGGTAAAAGCTCGACAACAACCATTAGTAATACCGACAACTCAAGAAATCAAAGTACCAAAGCATCCTGATGGTACAATCAAGCAAATACACACAAGCTACAATATTTTCTCTTTGGAAGACAAAAAAAAAAACCTCGATCTCAGAAACCCTTGAGTTAATTACTCAAGACCCAACTCTTGCACAACATAATGGTTTTAATTGCATTGATCTTCAAAGCATGGTAGAGCCAACCAAGGCTATGCATAGACACGATTATTCAACCCATGCACACAGTTGTCTCGGAGTATGCCATCTAGGAGGGGTGGAAGGGAACTAAGTAATTAAGGGCAATGTTTGAAGAGGGAGGAATTTTTTTTTTGTTCATGTGCGATTTTTTGCAAAATTACCTAATAATGCTCTTACAAAATCATCAACAGGGGAAAGTTAACTGATAACATCTCCTCGATGGGTGTAGGTAGTGTATATATCATCAAAAAATAATTTAAAACTGTTCTTTTTTAGTTATTTTTATCATTTTTCTTGATATTGAGACTTAAAAATCATGAGATCCACCAAAAAACAATAAAACTATGTTTTTTAATGGATTTTCTTAATTATTGGAATTTTACTTTGCTTTTTTAGCACATTTTGTTATTTTCTTTGATTTTTTCAATAAACAGATGGCAAATGAGCTCAGATGGAGAAACTGAAGATACGTTGATGATCAGAAGGACAAGGCAAACATGCACAAAAAATTTCAATCAAATCGGCAGATGGAAGCGGGAAGTCTAAATTAAGCTGCCAAGGTCTACTTTCACAAAATTCTTGCAGAATGAGCTACCCAAATCCGATCGAGGAATTTTTTGAGTCTAACATAGATTTCACGGCCTAGTAGGACTAACAGGGGAATTGGGGGAAAAATAGTTTCGAGAGCTTCTTCGCGCGCGATTTCTAGAGTCCACAGTCGCCCTTTTACATCTCACACGAGACATGAGGGGTAAGTTCTATACTTATCAATCATCACTTCTATATGGCCGGTAGCAAGTCTAGGCTCAAGGAAAAAACGCTAGAAACCGAGCAGTGCACGAAGTCCTACGACCAAAAATTGACCATAGCAACCTGTCAGCTCAACCAAATTGGATGAGACTTGAATTGTAGCATGCCCCTATATAATAGAACACTTCTATATCACCAGATGACCATTCAACAAGGGTTGAGGGGGGTCCCAAGTAGAAAAGCTAGGTTTTTGCCAGATGCCAGAATTGGATTCTGACTCCACAGAAAACTTATAGATTGGGTCTATACACAATGTACATGAATGGTTTCATGAAAACAGTCAAGGCAAGCTCTCAAAAAGCAGAAAAAAGCGAAGGCTACAAAGTGTCAAATTTGACGTATGAAGTCAAACTGATTCCAAATGGGCCAAAGCTGGATGGGTAGCATCAGGACTATGTAGTGGACAAGTCTATAGCTTCAAAAGTGACTAGCCAACTCCACATGCCATCGAGTCACAAAAATCGGTGAGTTCAGAGTCGACAAAGCACAAAGTGATGCTGACACTAGGTCAAAAAATTATCAAGTTTAGCAAAAACATTGATTGATGTAAATAATCTTGATTATTTACTTTTGTGATTTTTTTGCTTGAAAATGGTACCTTCACTTTACACATCACTTGTACACACCTATTACATGCCACATTTCAAGTATGAGCCAAAATGATCAAGAAATATTGTCAAAAAAAATGCAAAGGAGTCCTTCTAATCCAAATTTTGAGTTATCAGTCACATTTTTTTGATCCAAATCACCCCATATCTCATACACAGAGTCTACATCATACCTATAGCCAAGCTGCACAAAAAAATGTCCATTTTGATGAAAAGTTAATAATCACGATTATCTACTTTCTTGCCAAAATGGGGGAAAATTGCAACTTTGACTTTATGAGACCAAAGCACATGATGTCCCAAGCCCACTGACCAAGTTTGAGCAAATTTGGATCTCAAAATCCCTTCATATCTACTGTTTCATAGACTGAAAGCCTAAATCTTGCACCATTTCCACCCAGTGCACTCAAATGATCCCACGCTTCACTCAGAGCACCCAAATGCTATATATTTCAAGCCTATGATGTCAAAATGCAAAAAGTTGGAAAAAATCCCCATCTGTAAATAATCACAATTATTTACTTTTGTTGTTAATTTTTGCTTGAACTTTATTATTTTGATCCTTACATGTTTTTATGCATCTATGCATGCTCCAAAATTGATTTGAAGCAAATTGGACCTAATTTGTTTGAGCAATTCAGACTCAAGGACATTTCAGAGCGGAAATTGCAGAATTTTTGAACTTTGGCATCGTATTCACTTCACAAGAGCAATGCAAGCTGCCGAGATGGCCAAGAAAAGGGTGTCCCAGAAGGAAAAGTTGCAAGAGCTACCACCCTACTAGCTGGACCCAAGTTCTATAAAAACAGCCAAAGCAACATACTTGTCAAGAGAACAACTTGAAGAAAACAACACCATGTTTTCATAGGCAGGTTCAAGAGTAATGAAGGACACCAAGTAGAGCTGCAGATGCTACCAAAAGAGATATATGATGTAGCTGCCAAGCCAGACACAAAAGAAGCCAACAAAAGGCTGGGTCTCAGGGAATTCTACGACCAGGAACCATGCAGTGTAGATTTCAATAAAGCCTATGAGTCATCGTCTATTATCAAAGAGGATGGATCATCCCAAATCACTGAACAACAAGGGCAGAAAGTAGAAGTCGTTATCCCAAAAGAGATTGTGGTCGACGCACTGAAGTTGCCGACTAAAAGGATGACAATGCGGGCCCGAGACAGAAAGGCAACAGGCACTCTCACCAAGGAGACTGTTGCTGCAACTTTTGCTGACCTCATCCAAAGGCAAGTGGAAGAACCAGCACGTCTATACCATCATCACGTCCACTTTTTAGCAAAGAGATCACCACGGTACGTCATAAAAACCTAATATCTACTTTCTCAAATGACTTTCTCTTATTAAACTGATCATTTAGTATGGGGAGATACCAAGGGGAGCAAAGGCTAGATATTGGAAAGGCTGCCAGACCTGTCTCAACAGGGGATCCAAAGGAGGGGAAATAAGGATCCAGATGGGGATGGTATGCTAAAGAGAAAACTGCACTAGTGGAGTTTAAAAGACCCTTAGGTTTAACTCCATTAAAGACTTCCAAAGGCTAAAGTTCCAAATTTTTACTCTAAAAGTCCCAGGCCATGGGGAACTACTCTTAGTGACTAAAGTGTTGAATGTTAAAGTCAACAAAGTGGCTACATGGAAGGACATAAGAGTGAGCAAGCTAGGAAAGAGACAACACACTCTCTCTCACACACACACACATCAGTTTACCTTTCCACAAAGCAAATAGGACACATGTTAGGCATGTAGGAAAACCCCCAATTCTTGCCTGATTCCTATTGAATGGACATAGAGGTGGACCAATGAGGGCTCAGCTAGTGTAAACTAAATTTCTTATTTTATAAATGCTTAAAAAACAACCAATAAGAATTAGTCTCCCTAAAATACTATTGGACAGCCAAAAGGTCCAATGAGAATTAAGCAGCCCATAAATTTGCTTAATTCCTAATGGCCAGAAGACTAAAAGGTCCAATAGGAATTCAGATAATTAAATTAATTATCTGAGCTTTTACAAAAAGGGGAAAAGTATGGACACTTGTCACAAGGCTCTTGGCTGGGCCTCTCAAATGCTATTGGCTAAACTTTTTACAGGCCAATAGGAGGCCAACAAGAGTAAAAAGCTTGCTCAAATGCTATTGGCTAAGCTTTTCAAGGGCCACAAGCTCATGTGTGAAGTAAAGAAAGTCTATCTGCTTCTCAAGCTTTAATGAAAAGCTCTTCATCTACTCCAAGCTTGTGAGAAGGGAGGCCTACACCAACAAACTCTTGGCTCGTGATGAAAATCCAACCAAGAGACAAGCTCCGATGCATGCTCATCTCCTCTACCATGCTAATTATTAAGCTATGCTAAGCTATTATGAGTGATTATGTGATGGGAAATACTTCTTTCTCGTAAGAATACTCCTTCTTCTTCTAGATCTACTCTCATACCCCGCTAGCTCTCACCATCTTCGAAGGTGTGTGAGGTCTTGGATTTGAGACCGTGAGGGAGTTGATGTTTTGTGTTATCACGTGTAAGTTTGGTGCATGAAGCTTCCATCTTCATTGCATCAATGAGTTTTTACCAAGGAACATAAAGAATTGTATTGTACAAAGTCTCTCTTAATGGGAGAAGCTATAATACAAATGCCTAGTGGAGGGAGGACCGGTCCATGTAAATCCGGTCCTCAATAGTTGTCAATTGTTCTATTTCTCTCCCTCTTTCAAGTATTGTTATACCAAACTAATTAGGTGTTATGTTAGTGTTGCTATCTCCAACCAAGCACTCTTCTATTCTCATTAGGAACTTGTTCTTAATGAAATGCTCACTATGTTAAGTTAATCTCCACTATTTACAAGCTATTTAGACCATTAAATGTTACACGGTACACCACCCCAAATCATGTAGTTGCGACTACCTTCACCCAAGTGTTGAAGTCCACAACCAGGCAACCAATTGATCACGCGCAGTATGTGCTGACAACGCTGAAGGGCACCAAGAAAGAAGGTAAAATCACCTATCTAGCATATCATGCTATTGGTAAGGCCGACAATTTTCCGCCAGCCCTATATCAGAACACATGGATTGTGTCTGCATAACCTTCTCCCATAACCACACGTTCATCAAAGAGAGTTAATAAGTCAGATGAAGAATCGATCGAAAGCTCCCACGAAGCTCATAGCAGTGAGAGCTCAGACAATGAGGAGAGAAGGGCAAGAATAGAAGATATGAAGAAGAAAGCTGTAGCTGCACACCAAGAGGAACCTCAAAAAAAGAAGGCGAGGTTTGAAAGAGAAAAACAAACTTATGAAAGAAGTTGCCAAGCTGCAGGTGAGGACCCAAAAAGGTGGGTTCCAAGAGAGATAAGGGGACCTAGAGCCAAAAATCCTGTAAGAAAAGAAGCAGAGGACCCCACATACTTTCTTGAACGCATGTATGTAGAAGCGGAGGCCCTAAAATTAAAAGAAACTCAAGAAGCTGAGAGGAAAACAAGAGAAGATACAACAGAGCAACAAAGACAGGTAGAGGCTACACAACAAAGTAAGACACAACACAACCAAGAAGAAATGTCTCCAAAGCCCACCTCACCTGCTATGGAGCAAGAAGACCACCCAATGACAAGCCCTTGCCCTTCACCGACATTTAGACCCACTCAAGGCGAGGAAGCCAAAGAAAAAGAACCTAAACACCAGGAACATGCAGCAACCAGTTTTGAGCAGCCCAAAGCAACAGAAATAGAGACAGATCCTTCTACGACCACTCAACTAGAAACAACAGAGGCATCCATGAAGCCTCAAGAAGCAAAAGCAGCCGAGGCAGCCGCAATGCCTGAAGGAGAAGTAGAACCCCTGCTGCAACCACAAGCAGCCACCACAGAACCACCCAAAGAGCCACACACTGAAACGGTTGAAACATCTAAACAACCTACAAAGTTTGAAGAATGGGAGACGACATCATCCTACAAGTAAATGAATATGCCAAGCAGATGCAGGTGATGATCAAATAAATGCAAACAACAGCAATAAGGCGCAGTGTTAAGACTAAGGAGCTGGAAATGGTCATCGATGCTCTACAAGGAGAATTGGATGACAGGATGAATGTCATACGAGATCTACAAAGACAAGTCAAACAGTTGAAAGATGAAGCAGAATAGCACCATCTGGCCAAAGATAAGCAGTAGAAAGAAATGGAGGAGCTGGGAGAACTTCTCACCAACAAGTTATCCGATGCCTGCAAGACCAAAGATCAACAGCTGATAGAGGTAACAAATGAACTCCTAACCACAACTCTGTTAGTACAAAAGATCCAAGTGTAGCTTGATGTAGCGAACGCTTCTCTACAATACTCAGAGCAAAGGATCAATCATTAGGCAGATTTTTTGAGACAGATCAGAGAAAATTCTGATGTCACCTCAATCAAAGGCACGAATGAAGTCTATAAGGCTTTGGAAAAGAGGAATAAGGATCTCGAGCTAGAGATAAAGCTAGAGCAATCACAGAGAAGAGACCTTGCACTAGTGCAGGTAAAACGAGAAGAACAAATGCTTAAGGAGATAGCCAAGCTAAAAAGAGTCAATCAACTGCTAAGAGAGGGCCAACCAGAGACACAAGAAGAAGCAGGTACCTCGGAGCAACCAACTATTGACATTCATCAGTCTCTTTTGCTGAGATGGAAACACAGTAGACAGAAGGGCTACAAGAAGAAAAATTTCAAGTACCACTCATAGATGCTGAGCAAGTGCCCATGGTCTAGCTTTCTAAAGCTAAGGAAGATGCACTAAAGGAACAAGTTGCTCAGGACACATATGCATAATGGAAAGCAGAGATGGATTGGGGGTTGAGAGTTATCCACTCAGTCAATGTCACTCAACTCACTCCCAACCAAATCAATGCACAATGGCATCAACAATCATTGCCATATCTTTTGATCAAGGTAGAGCTATTATAGGTAAATAAAAGACTATATAAGGATATGTAGGCAGAAGGCGTAGAGGATGTCCACTCCAAGTGGAGAAAGAGTTGGTTGAACACGAATCCAAGATATCTGATTCTGTTCATAAGAGCACCTGCAGCCCTTCAGAACGACCCAACCTTTTGTCATGTACCAAGGGTAAGGACATGGCAATCATATGAAGCATTGAGAAAGAAGCAACCTACATGGCTAAACTACCCACGATTACCAGCTCCAAAGTAGGGAACACCAACAAAGGAATACATGGTGAAAATCGTAACGGGCGCCATGACTTTCTTCAAAAGTCTTCCTGACCTCTCATGTGCCATGCTATATAAGATTTGCCGAATGCTGCTCACATGTATTGAAGATTTTCACGAGCCAGAGCAAGCAGGAGCACCATGGATGTCATTCCTCGAAGGTAATAAGGGTCTTTGCTACGACCTAAGTGGCTTGCCTTCCGAAGAAGTCCTTTATGGCTTCTATGCCCGATGCATGTTTTTGCCCTCAAGCAATATGTTGGCGTTTGAGGAAGCATTTTATACAGTTTCTTCACTTGCGAACGAAGATATTTGGGCCAGTTGATAAGCAACCTCACATCCAGATTTGTTGGCTACTCAGCCATTGAGTTTAAAAATAGAGTCACCATGCAGTTCTTGCAGGTTCCTGACAAAGAGAGAAAATTCAGATATGAGAAAGCACTCCGTGCGCTTAAAGACCGCCTCGCTAGCCGTCAATTCAAAGATTACTTCAACCCATGAAGCTGTGTCAAGGGACAACACAATTGAGGAGGGGGGGAATGTTAGCAACAAGCTAACTCGGATATCATTTTTCGAAGCTTTTATTGTAAAAACATATATTATTTTGATGAATCGAGAATATTGTAACTCCTACTTTCCAGATAAACAATATAATTGATGAGCCGGGGCTACAAGCTTCCAGATTGTATCAACCTGTGCGCTTGCTAGGGCAAAGAGAGAGAGAGAGAGAGAGAGAGAGAGAGAGAGAGAGAGAGAGAGGAGAGAGAGAGAGAGAGAGAGAAGGAGGGGGGGGGGGGGGGGGGGGGGGGGGGGGGGGGGAGGGAGGGCCCGTAGAAAGAAAAGAGGGAGAGGGAGGGAGGGATTGTGAGAGGAAGAGAGGGGGAAGGATTGTGTGTGTGTGAGAGAGAGCATTGGCTTTTTTTGTCTCATATAAAGAGGAAAAAAGGAATGAAAATGAGTTTAAGTAAAAGAAAAAGGCTCTCCCAAGCAAAGCAATAGCGATATGAAAAACAAAAGCCAATCCCCCCCTCTCCCTCTCACAATCCCTCCCCCCCTCTCTCCCAGCTCGCCCTCCCCAACCCCCCTATCAGAGTAAAAAAGAAAACGGGTATAGTGTTTTCAACCGGCTAAAATTGTAAAATCTCGATTATATGTTGAGAGGTCCTTGAAGAAAACTGAGAAATTCACATGTTTAAGTGTAAATATCGGCAAAATCTTTAATTTTTGACCTAAAAATGGAGAGAATTTCAAGTTTGCCCTTATTTTCTTCAGTTAGCTAAAATGTATTTCTCTAGCGCTATCCCTATCTCTCTCTCTCTCTCTCTCTCTCTCTCTCTCTCTTTCTCCATTACTCCTCTTTCTTTCCTCTCTCTAAGCCCCATATCTCTCTCTACCCCCCCCCTCTCTCTCTCTCTCTCTCTCTCTCTCTCTCTCTCTCTCTCTCTCTCTCTCTCTCCCCATCTCCTCTACTCTCCTCCATCTCGCAAATCCTCTTCTCTCTCTCTCTCTCTCTCTCTCTCTCTCTCTCTCTCTCTCTCTCTCTTACTGTAGGCCAAAAGGGAAGAAAATAGTGGGTGGGAGAGAGAGAGAGAGAGAGAGAGAGAGAGAGAGAGAGAGAGAGAGTTCAAAATTCCACCTCATCTTTGGAAAGAGGTGGAATTTTTTTGGAGAAAATAGGACTGCCACCAATTGTTTCTCCAAAAACACCAAATAACCAGATCTCAAAACAAACTAAACACGAGCCAGTACCAGTGAATAAGGTGGGAGACTATGGTGAAGAAGAAGAAGGGAACACGACCTTGCTTATGGAGTACAAAGGAGTAAAAACGGTTGCTATATTGGGTAGTGGAGCCGAAATTGCCATAGCAACCAAGGCAATGTGGGAAAAATGGAAAAAGCTTGCTCTAAGGAAAACTAAAATGAAACTACAATTAGCGGATGGGTACCTGGAGAGACCTATTGGTATTTTGGAGCAAATCATAGTAACCTATTGTGGAATCTCATATGAACACACTTTCGCTATTATAAATTTTGATGAGAACAACAATTTTGATATTATATTGGGCAGACCATTCATGCGTTAGCTCAAAATGGTACAAGACTTGGGCCATGACTATATCTACTTAAGACACAAGGATGTCACTTACGAAGATCAGTGTCATAGATCATAGTTATAGAGATGTGGAACCAACTTCAGGAGAAGAGTTAAACTTCACAACTGACGAGGAAGGAGAGATACCCGCTTGGTTGCAAAACAAAGTGCACATTTGGATGTGTGGAGCTTTTGAGAATGGCAGTTTAAAAAAAGAGGATCGTATTCATGATAAATCAGTACAAGACGAGGCGTATGTACCCAAGTCTTTTTCAAAAGAGATGTTTGAACCTTTTGGATGGCAACAGATACTGACCACCCTTGATGTGTGTGTGAATGAGGTAACACTAACTAAATTCTGTGATGGAGAAGGATATGATATCACTCCATTCCAGATAATGAGTGTCATCTTAAATTCAAAATCAGGATCGTCAGTCCCTAACATGGAGAGAGTTACAAATTGCCGATGCATAGTGGATGAGATCTCCATAAGGGACCTTGATCAAATTGATGAAGAAGCATTCCAAGACTCCACCAACAAGCCTTTAGAAGACAATGCGGATGACGAGCTTTCTAGTAGCTCAGACAAGGACATCAAACAGAGGGATCGACAAGTGGTCTATTATGATTTTCAAAACCAAAAACCACAAAGACAACGCAGATATCTGAATAGACGCATGAACAAACCAAATAAAAAAAAAAGAAAATTTGTACCTCTTTTAAACAACAAGACATTATTTGAGGATGGTCAAAGCAAATGATTGCCTTAAAGATGAGATATTGAAGAGGTTCATGAAACACGACTCAACATAAAAAAACTTGAAAAAGAAGAGCAGACAGAAATCACAAGCAGAAAATATCTCTAAAAGGTCAACGAAATTATAAAAACAGAGCGCAAACACAAATATAACGAATTAAAATGAACTTTGAAAGAAGTTTGGACAACGGAGTTGGAAACTGATGATGAATCAGACGATGATAAGTTTGATGCACCTTCCCACTACAAAAGGTATACTATTCAAGACAGAAAAATTGTAGTGCAAAAGCCCAAACGAGACCCAAAAGAGCCTAGAACCTCATATGATGGGCCTAAAAAAGCCAAATGTATAAACCTAGCAGAACCAGGCGCGGAACCTTAGCCGTCGTACATTGCCACAGACCTCACAGAAGAAGAAGCAGCTATTGATAGCAACACTCAGATAATATGAAGACGTGTTTGCAAGGTCATACAAAGACATAAAGGGAATAGATCTAGAGATCTGTCAACACACGATACCCCTTAAAAGTGATACCAGACCGCGTAGACAACACCCTTATACATACAATGATACTTTTGCCAAAAAAATTAAGGAGGAGATAGACAAACTAAAGGATGCGGAGTTTATCTACTATGAGATTGAACACACTGATTGGGTGTCCCCAATTGTGGTAGTACCCAAGAAGAATGGTAAGTTGCGGGTCTGTGTGAACCTCAAACATGTAAATGCTGCTACCATCAGGGACAACTATCCACTACCAATAACAGACCAGGTTATTGAGAGAGTTGCAGGGAAGGAGGCTTATAGTCTTTTAGATGGGTTCTCAGGCTACAACCAGTTGACCATAAAACCAGAAGATCAACATAAGATAGCTTTTGCAACAGAGTGGGGCATATTTTCGTACAAGGTAATGCCTTTGGTCTGACCAATGCCCCTGCCATTTTTCAAAGACTAATGAGTCATGCAGTCAAGGAATATCTCATACAATTTTTAGAGATATATATGGATGATCTATGCGTGCATTCTTAGTTGAGAAGTGAGCACATAGCACACCTAGAGAAAGTCTTTGAAAAGTGCATATCTTATCGTATTTGCTTAAACCCTAAAAAATGTGTCTTCATGGTAAGACAAGGTAAAATCTTGGGCCGCATTGTGTTGAAAAATGGGATTTCCAGTAATCAAGATAAGATACAGGTAATTGCTGCACTGCCAAGACCAACAAGGATAAAGGAAGTACATGCATTTATGGGTCATTGTACTGGGTATTATATGCGTTTCATATACATGTATGCTATAATAGCTAAGCCTTTGTATGCTCTCATTGCTAAATTTGAGTGGACGAAGGAATGTGAGAAGGCTTTTTACAAATTGAAGTAGGGAACTTTGCTCCTATTTTGCAAGCCCCTGATTGGAATAAGATCCCCCATGTTCATGTAGATGCATCCGCCTATGCCATAGGGTGCATATTGGCCCAACCAAGAGAGAAAAAATGGATTTTCCCATTTGCTACTTGTGCGCTCCTTGCCGCACTGTCGAAGCAAGGGACTTGCCAATACACCGTATGCGAGCCACAAACGGCTCCAAGCACACAACAAGCCTAAACTAGCAAGCTCAAGAAAACAAAGGGTGTGTCACTCACCGCTCTACGCTCGCCTTCGTGGTGGATTCCTCGCCGCGATGAAGAAGAAGCTGCAATCGTGCCGCGCTCAACCGCTTCGCCGCCGTCGTGCCTTCGTAATGCTCGATCGCACACACACTCTCCCTCTCTCTCTCTCTCTCACACACACACACAAGGAGGTGAAGAAGAAGAAGATGGAGATGGAGCAAGAGCACTCTTCAATTGCACAAATGAGAGAATAAGTAAAAATTAGGTTTAGTTGGCTTTTATAGGAGCTCACCCCATTCACACTTGGGCGCCCATGCTTAACCAACTAACCCTAACATGTCCAAGTTAAAGTGCGCCTCTCATCGACGATCACTCTACCTTTCCCTATTGGTCCGACAAGCCCGGTACCTGACTCTATCGAATACATAATACACGTCCATCGTAGGTGATAGGGTGTCCGTGTGCCGTGAGGGTTAACATGCCCCCCTTCTTGATGTAGATTCCGTCCTCGGAAGCTATTGAGTTGAAGCTGGTTCGTCGAGGTGGAAGAGCATTTGAGATGAATGTCCTTAGCCTTCTTCAGTCACTGCAAAATCAAACAACATTGGCACAGTAATTGCATTCTCTTAAAAAGCATATGCAGTTTTAGATAGAAAAATTGGTTGGTCAAAGAATTTCAAACAATTTGGTAGCAATGAACATTAAATTGCAATGTAATCAAATGCATAAACAGATGTAAAGGTAAAAAATTAAACAAGTCTGGGGTCGCTAATTTGACGATCGAAAGGCACTAGAGATCGAATATTAAGACCATGGGTAAGCTTCTTAACTTTCTGTGGTCAATTAAGTTGTTTAATCGCGAGAGCCAAGTATTCATGTTCGAGGGCTGACTAGAGGCTATATCTAGAAGACTTTGTAGTTAAGCTACCATAAAAGGAATTTCTCATGAAATCATCGCCTGACTGATTACTTTTTCTTTGACCCCCCAAAGTCTTTTCACATTGATTCAATTATGAAGTGGGTGCTTATTTTGTATGCCTTGGGTTTTTTGCTTCTCAAGGAAAAGCGCCCACACTGGGAACCTCTAGGGCTCAAGTACCATAGGCAATACATGTGAGTGAAGTACCAAACCAAGCTGAGATTTCTCTTCCAGCTTAAAATTTTACATTGTGGCACTTTGATTTTTTGTTTGTTCATTTTCAGCATTTAAATTTTGTAACTTTGGGGGGTCATATAACATTGTTACACTCCCCAGGCTCATCACATTAGTAAACTCCCTTTATAATACTTAAGCTAAAGGTCGATAGGGTTAAGCCCACTAGAAAGCCCTAGTACATTTCATACAATGCTGCCTAAATCGGATTAAGAACCTAAGTAACCATTGCTTATTAGGAAGGCATTCCCCATGGTATTAAGAGAAGATCTCTAACACCTAACTTGGTCAAACTAGCTTAGTCGGACTGCTTGATTTTTACACATAAACAAGTGATTATGACAAAACATTACATTGAATTAAATGTTTGATACTAAGCCAATGCGCTAAATATTATGCTACCAATCACAATCAAAGCAGACAAACATGGATGCAAAAAAGATAAGGGCAATGCTAATGGACAAGAAACACCTGTTTGTGTTGATGGTCGCGCTTGATTTGAAGGTTCCATGAAGATCCAAATCCTATCAATAGCAACACGTTTCTGTACACACTAGGAAACAAAAGGAATACCTCCAGGAGGCACATTAGTGGGAAAAGAGAACTTTTCTAATCACTCAACTCTAAAACAGAAACACTCCTATCGTACTAATCTTACTTACCCTCCATCACTCAAGTGATGAGGATTAAAGGTGTTTTATGGCATAGGTTTCTGTTTCACTGTACCAGATGTGACATGTGTAGGTCTGAGTCAATGTTTTGACTTTAATGTGCATACTCGTTTGTTACTTGCTCTTGCTCTTTTTTTTTTTTTTTGAGTATAAAGCTTTATATGTACATTCCCTAAGATTGGAATTGAGAGGTCAGGGAAAAAGGTTGAGAGGGAAACAAGTGAATGATGACTGTCAGCAAACACTCCCCCCTTCCTTGGGTAGATCATACCGTTTGAAATGAGCTTGTCACCCTTTGAAACCAATTGTTCCAGTTGGTAATAGGTGAGGATTTTTGCCAGTAGTTTGTTATTACCCTAGGTGCCTTGTCAAGCTGCAAGGGTGGTAAGGTACTCTCCTAGGATCGAACTTGAAGTGGTTCATCAGGTGATTCTTGAACACTGGGAGGTGTGGATTCTTTGGTAGCTTCATGGAGGTCCACTACTATAGATGGAGGCTGTGTAGAAGCTTTTACCTCTATGGATGTATTACATGAGGAGCTAGAATCTTCATGGGACTCCCCCCTTCCTGAGCTAGGTGGAACAAATCGTTCTTTCTTTGGTACCCAAACGAGCTCGGGAGCGGGTGTGTAGCATTCTGTGATTTTTTTCTTTCCACGATCATTGATTCGTTTTGGAGCTACGGGATTGGGCTCACTTGGGTCAGGTGATAGGTAAGAGCACAATCTACGTTTTGGCACCCACATTTGATCATTTCCTTGATAGTAGCCTTGGGCTTCCAATAGTCGTTTAGGGATCCATCGCAACATTTTCTTACTTTTCTTGGAGCGAGTGGTACGTTTCTTACAAGGCTTCTGTTTTTTAGCACTAGCTATGGTCACTAAAGAAGCTTTAGGGACCCACTTGTATGTTTTCTTCGTTACATTAGGATGAGTCTTGTCGGAAGCGATATGCATTGCTTGTAGCATATTTAAGGGTACATGCATTTCATCCCCCTCAGGTGTTACCCAGCTTGTCCCCCTATTTCCCCAAGTGTCTATGGTTGATGCTAGGTGGACCCAATCCACATTGTCTGATTCCGTCATACCCGGTAACACATCCATATAAGGAGAATCTTGGCCAATGTCTGTATCCTTCTTACAAGTGTAACAATATTGTAGTGGGGCCGAGTGAACTGTGGTGTCAGAGCGATGATCAATAATGGTTTTACTCCCTAAGGGGTGTACCTTACCAGTCACCAAATCCACTCTAAGGACAGAGTCTTGGAATTGCAAATAGACATGATTTTTAGACCAATCGTGAACCATTTGTGCTTCCCTCATGAATGGTCGTCCTAAAATCATTTCATATGACATAAGGTGTTTAGAGAAATCCATTACAATGAACGTATGTCGTACCTTGTGTCCTAGAACTTTGATCTTAAGATCCTTGAGCATCCCCATAGGTTTGGCTATGGTACCATTTGCCATCTTTACCACAATGTTAGTAACACTGAGGCAGGGTTTTCCCATGGATTCCCAACAATCTTTTGTAACGATGCTAACTCCCGCACCACCATCAAGAATTCCCTTTATAGTTAATCCCTTGGTAGTGATGGGTAGGGTCGCATTAGACTCGTTGCCTTCAAAATACTGCCCTAATTCGTTAATGGGTACCTCGATCACAGACTCGTGTCCATCTAAGTCAAGTGATTGCACATGATTTTCCTCATCAATCATAATCGAGTCAGGCCTATTTGGTTGCACAAACTGCGGTAATCCCGTTCGTAGCTCTCCATTAAGGAATGCTCGAAGTGCAAGGAATAACTCAGGATCTCCATACAGCTTTGCTATGATCGTGGTTCGGACCTCAGAAGACATGAAGTCCACTAGTTTGGCAACATTCATTGGCGTTTTACAGGGTGTAGGTCCTTGACTAGGAACTGGTGAGGATGGAATCTCATATTCCTCAATGGGATCAGGTATTCCTTCGTTAAACATCCTTTCCAACAAGAAAGGTGTATGCTCACTTTCTGATGTCCTGTCCTCACTCCCTTCTTGGATGATACTAGATATGGCTAACGGTCTATGGTTCATGTGGGGTGGATGAACTTGCGTGGGAAACACTGTGTCATGAATTTTGATATGCATGGGTTCTGGTTCTAGTTTCCTTTGAGTCTCCTCCACTAAACCTCTTAGATGTTTCACCTGCTTAATCTCGTCTACAGGGTTTGGGTACGTCCCAATCTTCTTTTTACGATTCTTCCCTTTTTGCCCCTGCGGTTTATCTTGGGGGTCTTGGATTGGATTTGGAAACACTTGTGGTGTTTTCAGAGGCTCTTTATGGTTTTCTCTCATTCGGTTTTCATTTGGTTCCATGTTACGGTTTTCTTTGTCAGTCTTTCCTTTTGTGGTATTGGTTCTAGTCTCCATTGTCTCGACTGAATCTGAATCATCCTCGAGGTCATTCATATACACGGGGTCATCTCCTGTTCCTATGTTTGTTTTGGAACTTGGCTTTGAATTTTCCGTATTCTGCGACTTCTTCCTTCGTGTCTTCTTTTTCTTTGCTTGGATAACTGACGCGGTATCTCTCTCTTCGAGGATATGTCCTGGCCCTTGAAGCATGGACCGTGTAATCGCATAAGCGGGTGCGACGGGTGGTATTGGCGACGTCACACTAGCAATTTCGACCAAATTCAGGGGTGTGATTTTAGGCGCATTTGGGTTATAGGGGCATTGGGCAATCAAGTGATCTATGCCACAACGATTACATGTGAGTATTGGCATTGCAGACGTGCTCCCTTGATTCACTTGCATCTGTGCAGCATTCTTTTGCAACCTAATAGGGCACTCCGCTGCTCGATGTGGTCCACCACACTCGTAGCATTGAAGAGGTGGCCTCCTAGCCTGGGTGTTGATATTTTGACCTCTGGATGCGAGAGCAGCAGCTTGATAAACCGGCTTGACTTGTCCCCAACAATCTTCCATGTAGTATATAGGACACTCTTCCAATGTATCAAGTCCATAGGCAATACTAGTGTCTATTTCCTCCTCACAGCCATCTGCATAAGCATTTGATGGCTCGCAACCCACTTGGTTCATAGGGGCGACTCTTGGATGCGGGGGCTGCGGTCCTAGCACAGGAGGTGGTAGCGGTGTAGCTTGTACAACATTTTGAGATCTAGGGACCATGTGTTGCGGTAGTTGCTCAACAGGTGGAGTAGGCATCAATACAGGAGCTCGAGGCGCATCCGTCCAGGCTACAGGTGGTCTATTTGCCATCATACGTTTGATCATTAAACAATCCTTAGCTTGGTGACCATACCTACCACATGCGTTGCAAGTTCCATTAAATTTTACTCTAAACGTAGGGCACTCACTAGTGCTATGTGGACCTAAGCAAATGGAACACCATTGTTGCTCCCTTCTTGGATACATGTGACTATTTTGAGGGGGTCGGTTATCCTTAAGAGACTCTTGGATTGCCTTGGTGAGGTCTGTCAAGAATGTCTCAAATACCTTTGGCTCATTGGCAATGGGCTTTGCAGTCATGGGTTCATACTCAATGGCTTGTGAGCTAGTGGATCTCGTGTCAGTAGACACCCTCATGCCTGCTATCATCAAGTTGTCCTCTAATTGGATTGCATTGGCAGTGACATCTCCCAGGTTGTGATACCTCTAATCACTAGTCCATTATAGATTCCTTCATTCCTCAACCCTCGAATGAATCGATCAAGCAGTTGGTTATTGTTGAAGCGCTCATTTACAGGGCAGCGAGAGTTTAAGTGCTTTAGACGACTCATGAAGTCCCTTACTGACTCTCCTTCCTTACGTTCGGCCTTCTGTAGCTGAGATGCTACACCCCAAAGCACACCTTCTCGTATGTACTCCTTTAGAAACAACCTTCGAAGGGTAGGGTAGATTGTTTTCTCGTCCACCCTTAGGGTCCTATACCAATCTCCAGCCTTCCTACTTAATGTCAAGCTTAAGGCATTGCACTTATGTAGTTCGTTGCGTTCCCCTAAGGAATCACATACTTGTTCAAACACTTCAATGTGTTTCCTAGCATCTTCGTCCCCATTGAATTTTTGCGTGAGTTTAGCAATTTGTACTGCCTTACTTCTAGGCTCTCTATCAGATGCGTGACGCATATTTTCCGCGATAGATCGACCTATGGTTTGAGCAAACGCTGCCAAGTCACCTATGTGAGGAGGTAGGGCCGGTGGAGGTACTCTTGGAATCATATGTGGGAGAGGGACGGGTACCGGTCTTGGCATATGTGTGGATGATGCAGGATATGGAACATAACCGGGCATAGGTCCACTCGGATAAGAGCTAGGGAGCGGCACTCGAGGAGCATAAGCAAGTGGTACTATTGGAGGTGTGGGGGCCATGTGTGCATAAGGGGCTAGAGGCACATATGGTCGAGGCCCCATATTAGGTACTGCGACACTAGGTAGTGGCACTGCGCTAACCGTAGATGTCATCGGTACATTCTCTGTCAGGCTTATCCCTGGAGTGAGCACTGTGTTTTCCTTGATAGAGGGTTGAGCCAAGTTAGGGAAGCTAAAGTTGTCGCTCGGAGGCTCAGATTGCATAGAGACCCCATGTGAAATGACGTAAGATGGGTCCATGGGGCTCATTAGAGGAGTCTCCATTTGTGATAGAGTAGGCTGTTGAGCCTTGCTCGTATCCAGAAATCTCATGGGGCCAGTTGAGAGTATATTTACCCCTCGGTTTTGCCTTTCGGATTGAATAATGCCATGGATAACATTACAGATCATTTTCTGTTGATCTTCGATGCTCGTGGCATTAGAGGTGGATTGTACAATCTCTATCCATCCTACATGGTAGGCGTGGCCAGAGTGTAGATCCGTCAACACCTCAGTGTGGAGGTCGTATGTCCAATGATCATTAATGAACAATCCTTCTAGAGTCGACGTGTTAACGGTTTCTTGTGAGGTAGAAGCAATGTGGCTCCCCGTCGTTTTACTTGTCACCAACGGTACTCTAGAGGGAACTTCTGAAGGAGGCAGCTCAACAGGGCCTTCTTGGTAAGAAGTTGGTAGGATATCCACATGGACACTCTTTGGGGGTGTGGGGTCCACGTGCGATGTGAAAGGAGAGTCCACTTCCCCACCCCCTTCGTGTGCTTCATTTGCATCAGGTTCCGAGCGAGTAGCTCTACCTAATGTTTCCATGAAACGGCTAAACATACTAGTACTAGGCTGTGGAGCTTCGGGAGGTGCATGGCCTTCTCTCTCAGTGTTTTGGGTAGGGTATGCTTCCATGATTTCTGAGTCGGAGGAGGAATCACTAGCGGCTATTTTAGGGTCTTGGGTGGTGCTACCTTGTGTCCCCGCTGAGGGTCTAGAGCTTATCGTGGATGGGTAATGGGTGTCCGTATGAACAGAGGCACCCTCAATATGCTCGTGTTCTAGCACCCGCCCAGAGCGTAAGTGCATGTGCTTTTGATACCCTAAGGTGTCAAAAAGCTGCTCTAGGAGGCCTTGTGACTAGTTTTTAGCGTGTTTTTTGTTTGTTTTTTTGCTAGATTTTTTAGAGCGTGTCGTGGAATGGGCCGTGTGATAGTTCGAAACGAGCGTATCGGTCAGAGGGTCGTGCCGTGCTTTACAGCCCTCCGTTTGGTCACTCTATGCCCTCGGAATCCCTAAAACTGTCAATTTCCAGTAGGGAACTAGGCCCAAACTAGAAAGTCTAAGGGTGCAAGTGGGAAGAGAAAGGAGGAGAGTGGAGGACTTGTCCCACATGCTCTCATTCTCTCTTGAGGGAGTAGGGTATATATATAAGAGTGAGTCTAGTATATATCATAAGACTGAGGACTGAGGCCTGGGCCTGGGCCTGGGCCTGGGCCTGGGCCTGGGCTTGGGCTTGGGAAAATGATCCCAATGATCATTAATGAACAATCCTTCTAGAGTCGACGTGTTAACGGTTTCTTGTGAGGTAGAAGCAATGTGGCTCCCCGTCGTTTTACTTGTCACCAACGATACTCTAGAGGGAACTTCTGAAGGAGGCAGCTCAACAGGGCCTTCTTGGTAAGAAGTTGGTAGGATATCCACATGGACACTCTTTGGGGGTGTGGGGTCCACGTGCGATGTGAAAGGAGAGTCCACTTCCCCACCCCCTTCGTGTGCTTCATTTGCATCAGGTTCCGAGCAAGTAGCTCTACCTAATGTTTCCATGAAACGGCTAAACATACTAGTACTAGGCTGTGGAGCTTCGGGAGGTGCATGGCCTTCTCTCTCAGTGTTTTGGGTAGGGTATGCTTCCATGATTTCTGAGTCGGAGGAGGAATCACTAGCGGCTATTTTAGGGTCTTGGGTGGTGCTACCTTGTGTCCCCGCTGAGGGTCTAGAGCTTATCGTGGATGGGTAATGGGTGTCCGTATGAACAGAGGCACCCTCAATATGCTCGTGTTCTAGCACCCGCCCAGAGCGTAAGTGCATATGCTTTTGATACCCTAAGGTGTCAAAAAGCTGCTCTAGGAGGCCTTGTGACTAGTTTTTTAGCGTGTTTTTTGTTTGTTTTTTTGCTAGATTTTTTAGAGCGTGTCGTGGAATGGGCCGTGTGATAGCTCGAAACGAGCGTATCGGTCAGAGGGTCGTGCCGTGCTTTACAGCCCTCCGTTTGGTCACTCTATGCCCTCGGAATCCCTAAAACTGTCAATTTCCAGTAGGGAACTAGGCCCAAACTAGAAAGTCTAAGGGTGCAAGTGGGAAGAGAAAGGAGGAGAGTGGAGGACTTGTCCCACATGCTCTCATTCTCTCTTGAGGGAGTAGGGTATATATATAAGAGTGAGTCTAGTATATATCATAAGACTGAGGACTGAGGCCTGGGCCTGGGCCTGGGCCTGGGAAAATGATCCCGATCTATCTTTTATACAAACCAACCCGTCCTTTTTAAGAGTCACGTTTTTTATTTTCGAAAAATATCGCCGCCCACTCGCTCGCGTTTTTAATTTCCGGTTTTTTTTTTCATTTTTTTTTCTCAAAAAACTTTTTTTTTCCAAACTTTTTTTTTTGTTGATGCTGAAAATACAGAAATTGAAAAAAATGCAGAAAAAACGCAGAAACGCAGAAAATGCAGAAAAAACGCAGAAATTGCAGAAAATTAAAAAAACGCAGAAATGCAGAAAATTGCAGAAATTGAAAACGCCGAACTTGAAGATGCAGAAATTGCAGAAATTGAAAAAACGCAGACAATAGTAGAAATTGAAACTTGAGAACAATTGCAGAAAACGCAAAAAACAGAAACCTTCCACACACTCCTTCCCTGCCTTTCCTATGATAGAAATTGCACCACAAGGAAGTGTAAAGTGCTAACCGAGCTTAGTGTAGGGCATATCCCCGGCAGCGGCGCCAAAAATGTGTGCTCCTTGCCGCACTGTCGAAGCAAGGGACTTGCCAATACACCGTATGCGAGCCACAAACGGCTCCAAGCACACAACAAGCCTAAACTAGCAAGCTCAAGAAAACAAAGGGTGTGTCACTCACCGCTCTACGCTCGCCTTCGTGGTGGATTCCTCGCCGCGATGAAGAAGAAGCTGCAGTCGTGCCGCGCTCAACCGCTTCGCCGCCGTCGTGCCTTCGTAATGCTCGATCGCACACACACTCTCCCTCTCTCTCTCTCTCACACACACACACACAAGGAGGTGAAGAAGAAGAAGATGGAGATGGAGCAAGAGCACTCTTCAATTGCACAAATGAGAGAATAAGTAAAAATTAGGTTTAGTTGGCTTTTATAGGAGCTCACCCCATTCACACTTGGGCGCCCATGCTTAACCAACTAACCCTAACATGTCCAAGTTAAAGTGCGCCTCTCATCGACGATCACTCTACCTTTCCCTATTGGTCCGACAAGCCCGGTACCTGACTCTATCGAATACATAATACACGTCCGTCGTAGGTGATAGGGTGTCCGTGTGCCGTGAGGGTTAACACTACTCTAGTAGGCACCTAAGCAACGCTAAGAAAAATTATACCACTACGGAGAGAGAAGGTCTAGGGATGATAAATGCTGTCAAAAAATCTGGACATTACCTTCTTGCAAACAAGTTTGTTTTCTTTGTAGATCACCAAGCGTTGTTGTATCTGGTAAACAAACCTTGTAACACTGGAAGGATTGTTTGCTGGTTTATAATATTGCTTGAGTTTGATTTCATCGTAGTCGTAAAAAAGGGAACTACACACAAGAGAGCATATCATCTTTCGAGATTGTTCCATGGAGAAGCACCTGACGGTGTTGATGTTGATCTTCTGGATTCGTATCTGTTTAACATTGAAATGGTTCCAAGGTGGAGTGAAGAGGTCATCCCTCTACTCACAATAAGATCATTACAGGTAGAAAAGACAACCATCAATCATTCATCAAACAAGAAATCTCCAGCTTTTAGCTGGACTACTTTACAAGAAAGGTAAGGACGAGATTTTGAGACTATGTGTAGAGCTGGACGAGAACAAATACTACCTCAAACTGGCTCATATACAACACACGGGGTTTCATAATGGAAAAACACAAACATACCAAAGACTAAGGAGACTTGGGGTCTACCGGAAAAACATGGAGAACAGTGTCCATAATTACATAAAATCATGTGAAGCTTGTAAAAAGCAAATGCCAGTGGAACATGCCACCCTATTTTGAGTAATGCAAGCGTCCAAATGGAGTACTTACACTATCAAGTACTTAAAATCCAAGACCTTCTTAGAGGGACGGGGTAAGGTACGAATGAGAATTGTAGAGGAAGAAGCAAATCACTATTTGTTGATTGCAAACCAACTGTATAGGCGGGGAAAGGACAATCAATTAAGATTATGTGCTACTGAAAGAGCATATTTCTCCATCTTAGAATAGGGGGACATTTTGCTGTTGATAAAACTGCAAAGCTAGTACTACATGCAGGAATATGGTGGCCAACATTGTTCAAAGATGCGGAGGCATATGTGAAACGGTGTGACAAATGTCAATTCACAAAAGCACTGATGATGGGAGTACAAGCCTTTGCCAAGTGGGGCATAGATTTTATAGGCCCCATACCTCCTGCATACCGGGACGCAGGCACAATACATCATAGTATCCACAAATTACTTGACCAAATGGTGGAAGTAAAAGCAACACAGAAAAATGATGCCCAGAGTACGGCATAGTTCCTCTTCGAACATATCTTTACGAGATACGGTCTACCCATTGAAAATTGTGAGTGATAGAGGAACATACTTTGTAAACAACGTCGTTGAAAGATTACTTGATGAATTTATGGTGATTCATTGCAAATCATCACCCTACCACCCCCAAGCTAACGAAAAAGCCAAGAGTACCAATAAAATCTTATGCACAGTGCTCACCAAAATAGTGAGTGACTCAAGAATTGATTGGGACCAAAAGCTACACTCAGTATTATAGGCTTATAGGGTAGCATTTAAAACTTCCATAGAAAACACTCCATTTAACCTTGTGTTCGGGATTAATGCGATTCTACCCATGGAATTCCTAATTAACACGCTTTGAGTCGCAACACAGTTAGGACGGGACATGAACTATCTGAAAGACTAGACATCTGAGCAACTAGATGAAACCAGAATGAGGGTGGTAGCAGTAATATATGCTCAAAAACGACAAATATGCTCAGAAACAACAAATGAAAGCTTTTCATGATCAACATGTGATTAGCAAGGAGTTCCAAAAAGGGGATTATGTTTTGGTGTATACCCTAAAGCAACACTCCAAAAAACTCAAAAAGTAAGGGATGGGCCTTTTGTAATAAATGATATACCGCAAAGTGGTGCCATCAAGCTTGCAACATTGGCAGGTGAGGAGATGCCAAATTGGATAAGTGGATGCAGGTTAAAACAATATCTTCTCCCATTAAACCAGAAGAGCTCCAAACAAT
Organism: Adiantum capillus-veneris; assembly: GCF_014529385.1. Lineage (NCBI taxonomy): Eukaryota > Viridiplantae > Streptophyta > Polypodiopsida > Polypodiales > Pteridaceae > Adiantum > Adiantum capillus-veneris. The sequence continues at coordinate 59,519,515 of NC_140951.1, read as the reverse complement.
TCATGGAGTAGACCAGTGGAGAAATCGAGCCCATGCTATTCAGGAGCAGGCTAAAGACGAAGCGAAGGTCAAAATATAAAAGCAAAAGGAACAAGCAAATCTTCAAAGAAATTGGCAAAAGAACAATTGCATCAATCCTCTCCAATACCATCAATACAAACTGAGGCTACATGGTTAGGTGGCATAGATCTACAAATTCTGCTTCGAATTCATGATGGTACCACCGAGCAAGCATTAGTGGACACTCGGGCACGAGAAAATGTCGTCAACTACTCCACATTTTTAAAATTGACAAGGGAACCTCTAACGCCAAATATTATTGGGTTCAAGGTGGCCAACCAAGGAATAATGAACAGCCTGGGACATTTCAATTTACCAGGCCAACCAATAGGCTTTAGGCACATCATGAGGGCTTGGATGCCTGCTTCAGAACATAAAGTCCATGTGTCATTTCCTATAAGTGCATCATATTTTGATTGCATGGCAGCCATCCAATTTTTTGAATTCTCTTCTTCATCAAAAGATAGAGGTTCCTCTATATCACATAAGCTAGACACAACCAAAGCATAACAATTTCATGCATAAGAGACATGGTGAGAACCTGAACGAGTAGGACTAGACAAAGGTGCATCCAATTTACTATCACTCAAAGTGTGCACCAGCCATTTTGGCATACATCTAGCCTGCTCATTTTCAGCCCTTTTCTCATTCACTCTCATCTACTTCAGGAGCTCCAAAGAAGAAAACCATGAAGAAAAAATTTGCCGAGCATTTACCATATCAGTTAAATGAATTAAAAAATTCATCAATTATAATTTTTGCATCTGCATCGAATATCAGATTCGCTTCATAATCCAGTGTGTCATGCCGTTTGACTAGTACACGAGAGGCTTGAATCACTCGTTCCGCATGATAAAGCCCATGTAAAACCAGTTCACGTCCATCTTTGAACAAATGGATAGTATGTTCTCGAAAGCTAATTGTTGGATCATATTGAAATAACCAATGCTGACCAAGAATCATGTCGTAGTAAGATAAAGCCATGACTTTGAAATCCAATTGATTTGTATAATTTTGAATATCGAACTGCAACTGTCGAATTGTCTCATCACAAGTCTTTGACTTCATTGGAAATATGGTAAAAGTCAGCCTTTCGCGAGGGCACAAACAAAAGCTGCAGCAATAACAAAGAGTAGAAACACTAATGAGTGGGCTCAGAGCTGCATTAAGAAGCTTACCATTTCTCTATCAACATCGACAGAACCATCAGCAACAATAAGTCTAGTGCCACTACTACCATCACTTTTGGCCATGTTCTCCACCTTGATAACAGTGAAGGCTACAGTAGGCACACCGTCTTCAAGTATAGAATTCCATTTTGCAACAAGATCTCTTATTTTATGCTCGAGAATGTTGGAATTAGGGTTGCAGAGAAACACACACAACTTGGAGAAGACTTTGTCAAGAGGACATCTTGTCTTGTTTAGATAGTGTAGATAGTCTTGGCAGTGTCCTGTCCAACACCCAAATCAGCCATAAGGCGTCTGAGCCATAAACACTCAATCGTAGCTGTGAAAACTGCCCTTACTCAGCCTCACAACTCGATGTGGCCATAGTAGGTTGCTTCTTGCTCAACCATGATATACATGAACTTCCAAGCATGAAACAAAAACCACTTGTGGACACTTGTGTGTCAAAACAAACAGCCCAATTTGAGGCCAAAAAAGCATGTAAGTCTAGCAGCAAGGATCCGCCCTTGGGATAAAACAAGCCAAGATGTCCTCTTGTCATGTCTTAACAAAACCGCGAGGATGCGTTACATAAACATCCTCAAATATGTCACCATTCAAGAAAGCAATAACAATGTCTAATTGATGTACATTCCAACCAAAATGAGCTGCCAATGCACATAGAAAACGCATACTAGTCATACAACAAGTGGGAGCAAAAGTCTCTTCATAATCTATGCCTTTTTGTTGTGCATATAACCCTTTGCAACAAGTCGAGCCTTATGGCGATCGGTCTCACCATCCGGCTTGTGTTTCAACTTGTAAACCCACTTTGTACTTATGGTCTTTTTGCCAGGAGGCAAACCACATAAAGTCCATGTGTCATTTTCTATAAGTGCATCATATTCTGATTGCATGGCAGCCATCCAATTTTCTGAATTTTGTGCTTCATCAAAAGATAGAGGTTCCTCAACATCATGTGAGCTAGACACAGCCAAAGCATAACAATCTGATGCATAAGATGCATGGCGAGAGCTTGAACGAGTACGACTAGACAAAGGTGCATCCAATTTACTGTCACGCAAAGTGTGCACCATCCATTTTGGCATACCTCTAGCCTGCTCATTTTCAGCCCTTTCCTCATCAAGTACATCATGTATATCTAAATCAGTAACAGGTTGATGTATAGCATTTTCGGAAACCCCCATTGGCTGTACATTTGCCTTATTGGAAATTTTGAACTTCCACCACTGAAAAGAGGCAACAAAGTGTCATAAATGTCCTATGAGCTTACATTACTGTCTCTAGTACATGACAGCAAGCGCTGAACAAAATCTTCCATAAACACTACATCCCATGAAACCAAAATACACTTTTTTTGCGGATGATACAACCTGTAACCTTTGCTTTCAGCACTATAACCAACAAAAATACATTTGACAGTGTTATCATCCAATTTTTTGTGTTGCACTTGTGGCACTAAACCATAAGCCAAACAGCCAAAAACACGCATGTGCTCAATAGATGGCTTTCTATCATGCCATGCTTCATATGGAGTCATAGACTTCAATGCTTTTGTAGGACACCTGTGAAGTACATAAGTGGCACACATGACAGCCTCGAGCCAAAATGAATGTGGTAAAGCTTGACTCTTGACCATACGTCGTGCCATTTTTGTAAGTGACCTGTTTTTCCTCTCAGCTGCACCATTTTGATGAGGCGTATAAGGCACTGTAAATTGGTGTTTTATCCCACAACTAGCTAGAAATGCATTAAATTCATGAGACATATACTCCCCCCCTTGATCGGAACGAAGGGTGCCCATAGTACATTTCGAGACATTTTCAACCATGGCAAAAAATTGTTTGAAGCACATAAAAACTTTGGAATTTGCTCTAAGCGAAAATACCCATGCATGCCTGGAGTAATCATCAATGAAAGTCACGAAGTATCGGTAATTGCCCAAGGACGGACTTTGCATGGGCCCACAAATGGATGTGAGGTAATGTGCTTTGTAGCACCGCTGTCAAAATACCACACATGTGAATCTGCAGCAAGTGACAAGCAAGCATCATGGACATCAGGATTGTAAGTGCAGTCTACACAAAAAGCCCATTCTGCATCAACATCAGCATCACAGTCTCCTTTTACAGAAGACTCAACAATGGATGCATTTGTAGTGGAACCAGCACTTGCAGTGGAACCACCCTCTTTCTTCTTAGCCTTTTTGGCCTTTAATTTAGGACACTGCTTGATCAAGTGATCATTAGCTTCACAATAATGGCAACGCATCTTTTTTTTGCCCTTATCACCAGAATTGCTAGACGAAGTGCTGCCAGCAGAAGCATTGGGAACAGAAGTTTTGCCACTCGCAACAGAACCTTAGGAAGTGGTTGCATTACTGTTACTACCCTTTCTTTGAGAAGCAATAAAATCCTGTTCAACTGCACGCTGTCTAGTCCTATTTTTTTTGGAAAGTGACTCTTGCAACAACAGCAATGTGCATAATGCATCAAACTTGACAACTTCAGGATTTCCTTGGGTCATAAGTCTCCAAGTGCTAGCAAAAGACTTGTAAGAATCTGGTAAGGCATCAAGAACAGTCTGCACAAGGGAACTGTCTGAAATGACCACCTACAGAAACAAGTTGCTCATTGATATCCTTGACACCAACAAGGAAAGTGTCCATATCATCTTCCTCATGCATAATCTTTGACTCCAGCTCTTTCCGCAGCAAATCAATTTTAGACTCATTGCGGCTTGCATAAAGACCAGCCAAAATATCCCAAGCCTATTTTGCAGATTTTGCTGAACAAATGTGAGGAACAATGGTGCGCTTCATAGACAACGCAATCAATGCATGAGCCTGCGCATCCTTTACATCCCAACGAGATTGTTTTGCCATAGGCAAAACAACTCTAATAGCAGCAATTCTTACAGCAAGACCTACAACATCGCCTGCATCCTCAGAACCAGGACGTACATCAATGCCCTGCACAATATTCTAGATGCCCTTTGACACGAGAACATGTTGCATCATGTAAGCCCACATAGGGTAATTATCCCCATCCAACCTGTCCTCAGCAGCAAACATCTTGAACACATCTGTGTTGTTGTCAGCCATGGTAAATGCTGCACCTGATGTGAAAACTACCCTACAAGAGGAGTAACGGAGCGGGAAAAACACGTGCTATATAGCACAAAGTGTAGAATACTGTAAGGCACCTATTATGCAGAAAACGACACTAACAAAAATTTTGCACAAGATGATGAAATAGCATGTGCAGTAATGCCTATAGTGGAAACGAAGGCCGAAATGAGCTTGAATCAAAAATCTGAGCAGACTGAGCTCTACGAGCCTTCCCAAAATATTTGTCGACCTACGAACGCTCGCCAAACCTCACTGAAATTGAAGAAAATGAGCAGGCATGTGCTGGAGCATCTGGCGACTAAGCCCTGGAGGACGCAACCTACTCTGATAGTAATTGTTGGAACTAGGGTTGCAGAGAAACACACACAGCTTGGAGAAGATGAAGGAAGCTCAAGGCACACAATAGAGAGTGTGTTACTTAGTGTGCAATGGAAAGATCGATAGCCCTAGAGTGATGGGCGTATATACAATGCTCGGGGGAAAAAACGTCCTAAAGAGGGAAAAAATGCCCCGGCGGTCCTAGTGTGTTCACACACACCATTACCACATGTATGTGGTAACAGGGAAATAGAGTAAGAACAAAGTCAAAGGAAGAAGACTTCATAATAGATGTAGCTGCATCAACATAAAGAGCAAGATGAAAAGTGCCTCTATCATTAGGGTTCTTCTTTCTTACAACAGGCCCCGCAATACGTAAAAAATCATCCATCACAACTGTGTTAACAAACTGATCTATGTAATTTTCCACCACAATAAAAGTGATAGTATGATTTGCAACCTTGTCCACTAGATCAACCTTCAACAAAAGTGATAGTATGATGTGCCATACTTTGCAAGCACCTTTCCAACAAAGACAAAACGATAATTTATAGCATCTGAAAGTTTAGATGTAAGAAGCTCAGGCATAGATTGACTCAATGCCAATTGAGAACTAAAGAAGTCAACTATCGGTCTTGGCTCTTCTTTAATAGGTGCTAAACCCAACGAACGCTTCACAACACCGAAAGGAGTGGAAATACCAGAAGAGCCAAGTGTTGTACGCCCTATGACACATTGCAAATGTTAACATTTTAAAACAAAAACACATTTATAAAGCCACACAAAAAGGAAACAAAACTAACCTCTAGCTGTAGCCATCCCTGTTGCAATACTAAGGGCCTTCTGAACAGATTTTGGAGAAGTTTTCTTTAATTTGGCTTTAGGACTAATCTTTTTACATGGCGAGTTTGGAGAATATAATAAACTACTCGACGATCCAAGCCCCCCACTTTCTGACACAACTTCATGCAAGTTTTCGTTGCTAGGAGCTGCACTTAAAGTTTCAAAGTAGTCATTGCTTGAATTTGTTGTAAAAGCATCTAAGTTCAAGAGCAAATTCAAGACAAATTCCAAGATAAGCAAGACTTCTAGACAACAAAAGAGGAAACTTCTAGACAACAAAAGAGGAAACAAAATGAAGATTAACTTCACCATTCATGTTCGAATCCATAAGAACTCAGAGATAGAGAGTACTGCGTCCACTTTGATAAAAGTGGCAGTCTATAAAGTTTAGGAGATTGTACTAAAGAAACTAAAGAGGGAGTACTAAACTCAGTAAGAGTAGAATTCAAATCTAAGAAGCTTCAACAGAGTGATGCTTCTTCACATATCTCTAAGTGTTTTATATACTTACAACTCAAAGAGTGAAACTTGATGCATAATCTTGAAAACCAAGATAGATACTTTCAAAATTTCACTCAAAGTTTTTATCATCAATGCAAATGTTTGCATTTACTATCATCTATCAATGTATGGTTAGTGAGTGATGACTTTTATGCTACATAGAGAGAGAAAGAGAGAAGGCTTCTTCTTTTATTTACATTGCCTCAACTTTTGAGAGAAGAATAAAGAGCTACAAACAGAGAGAATAAGGGAAAACTCAACTATAATTAGAGAGAGGAGAGAGGAGAAGAAGAGAGAGGTGCACGAATGCAAAAGCAAAGAGAGCAACAAGCAAAAGGTAAATTCAGAGTAAATAAGAGAGAGAAACTAATCACTTGATACCTTTATGAAGAATGAGTAGATTCTATCCGCACATTAAAACGTATTTTTTCCCGTTCTTAAATATACAATAGAAATCTTGAATCATTGTGAGCATTCCATATAATTACAACACAAAGGTAAAATCATTTTTCTTTTTCTTTCTTACATTTAAGAAAGAAGCCATAGAGGCATAAACTTCCAATATGGCTTGTTCACACTTGATTCACATGCTCAGCCAGTCCAAATAATCCTTAAATATGATTATTTCATGGACCGAAGTTGCATCATAGAATGTGGAACTCTCCACCTAAAATTTAAGCACCCCTTTTGACTCAATAAGCAAAATAAACTTCTTGAAGAGAGATTAAAGCACAAAACTTAAAACACGAACAATAGTAAGGCTTGGAGCCATACTTAAACTCCGGAATCATTACATGTTAATCAACCCCATCCACAACATAGCAAATCCAAAGACTAACATGCCTAGTAGCTTAAAACTATTCAACCTGAGATAATAATTTAAGATGAACTCTGCCTACAACTCTAGGCCAATAAAATTGCATCCCACATCCATCCATAAATTTACCCTGCAAAAGACATCAAGGATTAGAAAGGACAGCAACAAAACAAAGATCCAAGAAAAGAGGACTCTTCATTACACACGAAAATGGTTGACTGGTAGAGATACCGACTGCTTGCCGAGAGATGTGACACACAACAAGACCATGTCCGTAGAGCAGGCCAAAATCTACCATAGACTGGCAGACAGGATGACAAAACAGAGCAGTACATCACCGTAGGAGAGATGCACAACAACGAAGATGGCCCGATCCACCATAGATCGACGGAGAGGATGAAAATGCAGCAGGAAAACACCGAGGACAAGATCAACACAATAGATGGGCGTCCAAGATCCGCTACAGATTGTCGAAGGGGACAACTAAATAGAGTAGCACAACCCCAATGTACAGAGCAGCACGACCTAGATCAGCATAGCAGGACAACATCGAGGACAGGAGCAGCACAACATATGAGCCTACAAGATCCACTTCAGATCGGCAAAGGCGAAGACTAAACAGAGCATCACAACCCCAATGCACAGAGCATCACAACACCAAGGCACAACCCATATCAACGCAGCAGGATAACACCGAGGACAGGAGCAACACAACTGTCCTCGCGAAGATGCGCTACAAATCGGTGAAGGGGATGACTAAATGGAGCAGCACAACCCCAAAGTATAGAGTAGCACAGCACCAAGGCACGACCCAAATCCGCCATGGACCAGTGAACGACGACCACAAGACAGCACCACACAAATCCTAGCATCGTATCTGCAGAGCAGAACAGCAAATCACAAGCACGGACCAGATCCATCACAGATCGACGAGCAGAACAACAAAATAGAGCACTACAAGACCACACAGAGACATGCCACACACATCACCGAAACAGGTCCAGCAACGCCATAGACCAGCGCGACGAGTGGAACCACGCAACCTACACGCTACCCATCCTTCAACAAACACTTGGCGGAAGAAGGACAGCAAAGCACAAGTGCGGCCCAGAACCACCATAGGTTGGCAAGCAGGACAACAAAACATAGCACCACAAGACCGCGCAGAGGCAAGCCACACACAACATTGAAACAAGTCCAAGAAACACCATAGACCGACGGCTTGAACCAAGCAACCTACATGCTACCCCCCCTCCAACACAAAGGCTTGCTAGGGTTTCATTTTTCCTATAGGTAATGAGAGCATCCTCCACGGAGCTCAAGGAGTCTCCACTCCAAAAGGAAGAAGAAAGAAAGCGCTCCACTCATTATATGATGTCTCACCAACCCCATTTAAGCCTTCCAGCTTGCAACAACTAGTCTTGATTAGACACCTAACCCATCATCTGGAGAACCACTTAAAAGACACCCAACCCATCCTCTCAAGAACCACTCTAAAACATATAGACTATTTTTATTTTTTACTTTTATTTCTTAAAATACATGTGACATTTTTCATTAGCAAAAAGCGATCACATCACTATGTCCTTAGCCCTTTGGGAATGCCAATAAACGTTTTTAATTATGCTAGAAGGTGGCAGCTTGCCACCACCCTCCCAAAGTGCCAAAGGAGGAAGGACCGCCCCCTCTCCCAGCGCCATGCATCACCTTCCCTTAGCTCTTGAGTCGTTCTTCCTCCCTCTCTCATATGGTGCCACAAGAGTATCTCTCTCTCTCTCTCTCTCTCTCTCTCTCTCTCTCTCTCTCTCTCTCTCTCCCCCCCCCCCCCCCCCCCCCCCCCCCCTTCCATTATCAGCAAGAGGTAGTGCTCTCTTGTCCTCTCTCCTTGAATGGCACAAGCAGGGCCACACCCTCACCTCCCCCGCCCCCCCACCCTCTCCCTCATGCTCTTTCTCCCTCTTTGGATCTCGCCCTCATTTCCATCTGCAACCAATGTTTAGCTCTCCTTCTCTCTCTAGCATTAAAAACTCTGTGTGTGTGTGTGTGTGTATGTGTCGGCAAGAAACTTCAGCCCTCTCTCTTGCTTCTCTCCCATTCTCTCTCTCTCTCTCTCTCTCTCTCTCTCTCTCTCTCTCTCTCTCTCTCTCTCCCTCTCTCTCTCTCTCTCTCTCTCTCTCTCTCTCTCTCTCTCTCTCTCTCTCTCTCTCGTCTAAAACCCTAGATCTTCCTTCTCCTCCATGTCTCCCCCTGGGTGAGAGCAGCCCTGTGGGGAGCGTTAAGAGCAGCAGCCCCACCCCACACCAAGCTCTGCAATTTGAATCACTCAGTGCCTTATAGTCAATGCCTTGCAACACCCCTTGTCCACAATGCAGGCCTTCAACGGCATCACTTAGCACCCCCTACAATTTGAATCACTTGATGGCGACTACCTGACAATAGCTCACCTGCCTACATGTGGACCAATGGTTCATTTGTTCACTAACATGATAACATTACAAAAATGGGTTCACATAGGCTTGTTGGCCTCTCTTGAAGTGAGTGGCTATAGGTCTTCTCGAGCCATCCACCCCTAGCACACCGGCTCCCTGTCCATGGAAGAGCTTTCTTGCCATGGCAGCCGTGCCCAAGAAGGATCCTCTTGCCCATCAAGAATCACGAGTCTCAGCCCTTGAGGCCCAAATCCACAAGCTCACTGAGGAAAATGGGGCTCTTAAGCAACACTTGCAAAAGCTCGAGAACACGCAGGAAGCTAAGAGTCAAGCTCTCTTTCCAAAAGCAAGAGAATTCAAAGCCTCCCTTACCAAGTCCATCACAATGGTCTAGAAAGAAATCCACACAGTAACACATGGCATCACAACGAAGATCGACACTGAGCTACATGCAACCCTTTTGGAACATCAGCTGCAAGAATCCCTCAATCTTAAAGTTAGGATTGGGGGGCTCCCATCACTATGGTGTACCGTGAAGGACACTCTTGAAGAAGCAATCACCAAGCTCAATGAAATACTTCAGCCAACCACCCTCAAGCTCTGCACAGTCTCCTAGATCAACGACACAACAAGGTGCTTGCCACCCCAATAATGCACCCTCACCTTCAAGGATAAAGAGGAGCATTTGAAGCTGTTACACCAATCCCGCCTCCTCAAGAGAACAAAGTTCTGGATTGCCAAGCAACTGAAAACTAATCAACTTAAGCTCAAAACAAACAAGCTAAAGAAGATGCGTCCTAAATATGATTCTTCCGAAAAGGTTGAATTTTCCATTTCCAATCTACACCCCACCCAATTGAATTGTATCAATCACATGATGGAGCCACTTTCTAATGTTTTTAATTGGTCCCATAGGTCATATTTGACCTCCGAGGATGATAATCTCTCTCTCTCTCTCTCTCTCTCTCTCTCTCTCTCTCTCTCTCTCTTCAACAACAAGCAGAAGAAATTCTAGCCCCCTCTCTCATTTTGATTCACACACACACACATACACACACACAAACCAACTCAATTTTCACCCTCTCACCTATCAGATTGCACACATACACCTACTCACATGCACACTTCATGCACCATGCACTCACGAATTCACATGCACACACATACACTTTACGCATGAGGTACTCGCATTGTTTTCGTAGTTCCCTGACAGGTTGTTCAACTATGATTTTTCGATCTTGGAGAGTATACTGTTTGTAATGGGATGGAACATGCATTACATCCTATCCTCTTCCGTGGTTTCCATTTCGGTTGTGTATATCTCCTTTAGAGCTTTTTTCAACTCTTGATAATTCTTTTTACGCTCGACTTTGGTCATGAGTGGTTTCTTATCCCGTGATTTTCCTTGAGTACCCTTGCTTTTCTCGATGTCTGAGACATTTCCGAATTTTTGTCTGAAGGATATCTACTAGTTATTTTGTCCTTGACACAATCATTAGCATCTATTTGCATTAGGAATTGTGTTTTACTGGAGATTGATGGCATAGGTCGTGTTTTCACAATTTCGGTATCTCTCTTTCGTCTATACCATTTTTGTCTTGTTGATTCTGGTTTGGGAAGTCAAAAAACTTTTCCTCCCCTCCTTTTAAGAGTAACTTAGCTCTCATATGCTCTTTTTCTGACCTCGAATCTTCTGAGGTAGATGAGTGTTCATCTAACTTATCAGTTGCATCATAATAGAGGTCTGAAAAGACTTGTTGAGCTTTGATTAAGCCCTTGGGTTCCTCATCTTCGTTTTCAATGTTGAGAATTGAAATCATTTGGATGGGAATTATGTCATAGCCATCCTCATTACAAAATTGAGTAGGCATAGACGTATTCACACATACATCCATTGTCGCTAAAATTTGAGTCCACTCGAATGGCTGAAACAAATGCTCTGGAAAGGGTTCAGGTACGTAGGCTTCATCTGTGCAGTCCCTTTTTAGGATACATTCTTCTCGTCTTAAGCTTCCATTTTCTGAAGCCCCACACATTCAAATAGGAGTGTCTTTGTTTAACTACGATGGGGGTTTAGTTTCAGCCAAAGAGACCGAATTAAACTCTTGGATGGGTGTTTTCAAGACATCTCTATAAGTGTGATCTTTTAGATTGACTCTTGTTATAGATCCCACTTGCTTTAAGTACAGATAGTTGTTTCCCCAATCTTGGATAAGCTGTACTTGTCGCATGAAACGTCTTCCCAATATGATTTCATAGTTGAGTTTTTTTCCAAAGTCTACTATGGAAAACGTGTGTTGATATTCAATTCTACAGGAATTAACTATTACTTTTTCAAGCAGCCCTAAGGGTCTCTCAATGTGTCCGTCAGACAATTGCAATTTCAGTCGAGTTTGTCTAATGGTTGGCTGTCCCCAGGATTTCCATACTGCTTTAGTGGCTATGGCTATGCCAACTTCACTATCCAGTATTGCCATGGTGTCAATGTCATTATATTTCACTAGGAGGGTGGTGTTTCCTTCTTCCCCTTCATAATATTCGCCGACTTTGTTCATGGGAACTGATTGAATCTCTTTGTTTTCCATTTCATTTTTCATTTTTCCCAAATTCTTCAAGATTAGCCCTGTTATCCCCACCTTCTCTAGGGTTTTTTGTAAATCATTCCATAAGTATGGGTTGAGTTTTAACAGTTCTCTCAAGGTAAGAGTGCATTGGATGGGTGTAGACATGATTGAATGAATGTTGTCTACTTCTAGGGTTTGTTCAGCTCTTTTTACTTGAGTGGTCTTGCACACGATGGATTCATCTTCTTTATCTCCCAAGTAAGAAGGTAATGTTTTCAAGGTCAATGGTTTTGACATTCCTGAAGCTTTCGATCCGCAATCCCCGTACAAGGATTGTATTTCCATGTTCATATCAGAAGGTAGGTTATCCAACCAGACTTCTTCTATAGGAGCTGACTTTAAAGTTAGGCTCCCATCATTGATCTCTCTTACTTTTTCCCATAAGTGTCTTGGCCAGTCTTCGTCTACGAATGGAATTTTGTCTAAGGCATCTTCGCAGTCAAGCACTATAAGCTCTGGTTCGTTTGTTTCAAGGTGGGGTTCTGCCACCACATTAGATTTTGCTTGCGTTTCTTTTACTACAAGCTCCTCAGGTTTTGCAATACTTTCAAGCTTGGGTTTTTGTTTTTCCAACATTTCTTGCGTGATTCTTACCAAGTTTTGATAAGCTTACAACTTAGCTACTTCCATGTCTGGAGATGGATAATTTTTCCATTTGTTTTCCATGTTTTGGCCTACTTTAAGTCTAGCTTGGTAGGCTTCCAAGGCGGCATTAATAGGCTCAAAGTTTTTATCAACTAGAATGGATCCTCCAAATTTCACGGTTGTTTCCTTGAATTCACTGCCAGTTTCTTTCAACTTGTCTTGGACTAGCTTCTTTGCTTTCTCCTCGATTTCAACCCGTTGTTTTTGCTTTTTCATTTTGTATCTTTTGCTTCTGCTCCTGTTGATTCTTTGAGGAGAAACTTTCTTATTTTTTGAATCATCAGAGGAGTTGTGTTTCTTTTTCTTTGCCTGGGCTCTAGTGATTACCTTGATTGGTTCACTCTCTGATGAGCTACTAGGCATCACTTGGACTATGTTTACTACGGTTTTACCCTTGTTCAAAGGATTTTTAGGACAATCTTCCGAAAAGTGTCCTCCCTTTTTGCAACATTGTATGCAATAGGCTTCAATTGGTTTGAGGTTTTTGTCAGGCTCTGGACATTTGTTTTTCCAATGGTCATCAGCACCACAGTTATGACAGTTTCTTGTTCTAGGCTTCATCATGGGTCTTCCCATGGGAGGTCTGACACCTTGATTAGCTACATAATACATTGGTGCGAGCTCTGGTGGAGCATAAGTCACTGTTTCTTCCATTGGTGGTGGATGTGGATTATACCAATCTCCTTCTACCATTACTGTAGATGGACTAGGCTCTGCATAGGGTGTAACAGGCACTAATGCTTGTTCATCTATGACTTCTTCAGAGTGCATGTACTTTACAGGCATTGCATTATGTCTTGGATACGGAGGTTTTTGTCCCAACACAGGTTGAGGTCTTTCCATACTCATTGGTGGTCTTTGAGCTTGGGCAATATTAGGCTGATATCTGTACATGGGTTGTCCTTGTGGCCTCATGGGTACGTACTGAACATTCCCATCATACTTTGGTCTTAAGTAGCACTCATGGGTCTCATGGTTGGTCCATTTAACTTCAATTGCACACCATTTTTGTGGCCTAATTGGTTGTACCTGTGGAGGTATCCCTTGTCTTGGTCCTCTCATAGATGCTTTTTGCATGTTGTTCATCATGTCGTTTATACTTTTTAACATATCTTCTATGACTGAGAGTGGTGCCGCAGCAGCCGTTCCCACTTGTGTTGGTTTAGTGGATGTTGTTTTCTCGTTTTGGTTATCCTTAGGGACATCTTCTTTGTTGAAAATCTCGCAATTGTCTCCTAGGTCAATAGCATCTGACACACATGCTTCTAGGGTTGTATGCTTTTTACTATAGAGGATAGCATGAAGTTCTTTGTTTAGTGTGCGCTCCTTGCTGCACTGTCGAAGCAAAGGACTTGCCGATACACCGTGTGCGAGCCACAAATGGCTCCAAGCACACAACAAGCCTAAACTAGCAAGCTCAAGAGGGCAAAGGGTGTGTCACTCACCGCTCTACGCTCGCCTTCGTAGTGGATTCCTCGCCGCGATGAAGAAGAAGCTGCAGTCGTGCCGCGCTCAACCGCTTCGCCGCCGTCGTGCCTTCGTAATGCTCGATCGCACACACACTCTACCTCTCTCTCTCTCTCACATACACACACACACACACACGGAGGTGAAGAAGAAGAAGACGGAGATGGAGATGGAGCAAGAGCACTCTTCTATTGCACAAATGAGAGAATGAGTGAATTTTAGGTTTAGTTGGCTTTTATATGAGCTCACCCCATTCACACTTGGGCGCCCATGCTTAGCCAATTAATCCCTTGAATGTCCCAGTTAGAGTGCGCCTCTCATCGGCGATCACTCTTACCTTTTTCCTATTGGTCCGACAAGCCCGGTACCTGACTCTACCAAATACATAATACACGTCCGTCGTACGTGATGGGGTGTCCGTGAGCCGTGAGGGTTAACATGCCCCCCTTCCTGATGTAGATTCCGTCCTCGGAAGCTATTGAGTTGAAGCTCGTTCGTCGAGGTGGAAGAGCATTTGAGATGAATGTCCTTAGCCTTCTTCAGTCACTGCAAAATCAAACAACATTGGCACGGTAATTGCATTTTCATAAGTGATTAAAAAGCATATGCAGTTTTAGGTAGACACATTGATTGGTAAAAGAATTTCAAACAATTTGTCAGCAATGAACATTAAATTGCAATGTAATCAAATGCATAAACAGATGTAAAGGTAAAAAATTAAACAAGTCTGGGGTCGCTAATTTGACGATCGAAAGGCACTAGAGATCGAATATTAATACCATGGGTAAGCTTCTTAATTTTCTGTGGTCAATTAAGTTGTTTAATCGCGAGAGCCAACTATTCATGTTCGAGGGCTGACTAGAGGCTATATAGAAGACCTTGTAGTTAAGCTACCATAAAAGGAATTTCTCATGAAATCATCGCCCGACTGATTACTTTTTCTTTGACCCCCCAAAGTCTTTTCACAGTGATTCAATTTGATGTGTGTGCTTATTTTGTATGCCTTGGGTTTTTTGCTTTTCAAGGAAAAGCGCTCACACTGGGAACCTCTAGGGCTCTAGTACCATAGGCAATACATGTGAGTGAAGTACCAAATCAAGCTGAGATTTCTCTTCCAGCTTAAGATTTTACAATGTGGCACTTTGATTTTTTGTTTGTTCATTTTCAGCATTTTAATTTTGTAACTTTGGGGGGTCATATAACACTGATACACCTCCCCAGGCTCATCACACTAGTAAACTCCCTTTATAATACTTAAGCGAAAGGTCAATAGGGTCAAGCCCACTAGAAAGCCCTAGTACATTTCACACAATCCTGCCTAAATCGGATTAAGAACCTAAGTAACCATTAATTATTAGGAAGGCATTCCCCATGGTATTAAGAGAAGATCTCTAACACCTAACTTGGTCAAACTAGCTTAGTCGGACTGCTTGAGTTTTAAACCTAGACAACTGATTATGACAAAAGATTACATTGAATTAAATGTTTGATACTAAGCAAATGCGCTGAATATTATGCTACCAATCACAATCAAAGCAGACAAACATGGATGCAAAAAGATAAGGGGCAATGCTAATGGACAAGAAACACCTGTTTGTGTCGATGGTCGCGCTTGATTTGAAGAGTGAGTCGAGATAAAGATTCCATGAAGGTCCAAATCCTACCAATAGCAACACGCTCCTGTACACACTATGAAACAAAAAGAATACCTCCAGGAGGCACATCAGTGGGAAAAGAGAACTTTGCTAATCACTCAACTCTAAAACAGAAACACTCCTATCGTACTAATCTTACCTACCCTCCATCACTCAAGTGATGAGGATCAAAGGTGTTTCATGACATAGGTTTCTGTTTCAGTGTACCGGATGTAAATGTGTAGGTCTGAGTCAATGTTTTGACTTTTATTGTGCATACTCGTTTGCTAATTGCTCTTGCTCTTTATTTATTTTTTGTTTTTTGTGAGTATAAAGCTATATATGTACATTCCCTAAGATTGGGAGATATAGAGGTCAGGGAGGAAGGTTGAGAGGGAAACAAATGAATGATGACTGTCAGCAAACACTCCCCCCTTCCTTGGGTAGATCATACCGTTTGAAATGAGCTCGTCACCCTTTGAAACAAATTGTTCCAGTTGGTAATAGGTGGAGATTTTTGCCAGTAGTTTTCTATTACCCTAGGTGCCTCGTCAAGTTGCAAGGGTGGTAAGGTACTCTCCCAGGATCGAACTTGAAGTGGTTCATCAGGTGATTCTTGAACACTGGGAGGTGTGGATTCCTTTGTAGCTTTATGGAGGTCCACTACTATAGATGGAGGCTGTGTAGAAGCTTTTACCTCTATGGATGTATTACATGAGGAGCTAGAAGCTTCATGGAATTCCCCCCTTCCTGAGCTAGGTGGAACAAATCGTTCTTTCTTTGGTACCCAAACTGGCTCGGGAGCGGGCGTGTAGCATTCTGTGATTTTTTTCTTTCCACGATCATTGATTCGTTTTGGAGCTACGGGATTGGGCTCACATGGGTCAGGTGATAGGTAAGAGCACAATCTACGTTTTGGCACCCAGATTTGATCATTTCCTTGATAGTAGCCTTGGGCTTCCAATAGTCGTTTAGGGATCCATTGCAACATTTTCTTACTTTTCTTGGAGCGAGTGGTACGTTTCTTACAAGGCTTCTGTTTTTTAGCACTAGCTATGGTCACTAAAGAAGCTTTAGGGACCCACTTGTATGTTTTCTTCGTTACATTAGGATGAGTCTTGTCAGAAGCTATATGCATTGCTTGTAGCATATTTAAGGGTACAGGCATTTCATCCCCCTCAGGTGTTACCCAGGTCGTCCCCCTATTTCCCCAAGTGTCTATGGTTGCTGCTAGGTGGACCCAATCCACATTGTCTGACTCAGTCATCCCAAGTAGGATATCCATATAAGGAGAGTTCTCCCCAATATCCGTGTCTTCGTTACACATGTAACAATACTGTAATGGAGCTGAGTGAATTGTTGTGTCTGATCGATTATCAATGATGAATTTATTTCCTAGAGGATGCGTTTGACCACTTAAAAGATCAACTCGAATGACAGAGTCTTGGAACTGTAAGTAGACGTGGTTTTTGGACCTGTCATGCACCATTTTTGCTTCCCTCATGAATGGACGCCCTAAGATCATCTCAAATGACATAGGACGCTTGGAAAAATCCATAACAATGAAAGTCTGCCTTACCTTGTGTCCCAAGACCTTGATCCTGAGATCCTTAAGCATTCCAATAGGCGTAACAATAGATCCATTAGCCATTTTTACCACTACGCTTGTGGCTTCAAGGTGAGGTCGCCCCATAGACTCCCAACAACTCTTTGTCACCATGCTGACTCCCGCACCACCGTCAAGGACTCCCTTTATAGTTAATCCTTTAGTAGTGATTGGTAGAGTAGCATTAGATTCATCACCTTCAAAGTATTGCCCCAACTTGTTAATGGGTACTTCAATTACAGATTCATGTCCTGCTAGGTCAGATGGTGGTGATAAATGTTCCTCCTCATTCATTACCAAGTCAGGTTTGTTCATATGTGCAAACTGTGGTAATCCGGCTTGTAATTCTCCATTGAGGAAGGCTCGAAGAGCTGAGACTAGCTCGGGGTCTTTATATAGTTTGGACATGATGGTGGTTCTAACTTCTGAAGACATGAAATCCATCAATTTGGCAACATTTAATGGCATCTTGTGGGACGTAGGACCCTGACAAGAGAATGGTGAAGATGGAATCTCCACTTCCTCAAGGGGGTCGGGCATTCCCTCACCAAACATTCTCTCTAGTAGGAAAGATGTGTGTCCACTTTCAGATGTCCTACCCTCACTCTCTTCCCGAATGATACTGGGTATAGCTAACGGCCTGTAGTTCTTGTGAGGTTGAACTTGTGTGGGAAACACTGTGTCCGACATCTGGATGTGTTTGGGTTCAGTTTCTAATGTTCGTTGAGTTTCTTCCACCAAACCCCTCAGTTGTTGGACTCGTTCAATTTCCACTGTTGGGTTTGGATAGGTTCCAATATTTCTCTTGCAATCCTCATTTTTTGTCTCTCGTGGCTTATCTTGAGGGTTCGCAACTGGGTAGTTTAACTTTGAATACTCTTTTGGTGTTCGTCGTAATTCCCTCTCGTGATCCTCCTCACTGGCTTTTTCCTTTGTAGTAACAGTTTTGGTCTCCGTGGTCTCTATCGCATCTGAGTCATCCTCAGGGTCATTCATATACACGGGATCCTCTCCTGTCCCTATGTTAGTCTTTGAACTAAGTTTTGAGCTAGAAGCATTAAGGGATTTCTTTCTTCGTGTTTTCTTCTTTCTCGCTCGGCCAATGGACGCAGCATCTCTCTCTTCGAGGATGTAATTTTGCTTTTGGAGAATCGACCGTGTGAGTGCATTCACTGGTGCTATGTTTATAGTTGGTGGTGTCCCATCAACGATCTCTATTATGTTCAATGGTGTGATTTTCGGTGCGTTTGGATTGTTAGGACACTGTGCGATCAAATGATCTATGCCACAACGATTACAAGTGAATATTGGCATTGCCAATGCACTCCCTTGATTGGTTTGCATTAGTGCGGCATTCTTTTGTATTCTAATGGTGCACTCAGCTACTCGATGTGGTCCACCACATTCGTAGCACTGAAGAGGTGGTCTCCTGGCAAAACTATTAATGTTTTGGCCTCTTGCTGCTAGCGCAGTAGCTTGATATACCGGCTTGATTTGTCCCCAATGGTCTTCCATATAGTACATGGGACACTCCTCAAGCATGTCGACTCCATAGGTGATACTAGAGTCTATGTCCTCTTCGCAATCTACATAAGTACTAGATGACTCGCAACCTATTTGGTTCATAGGTGTAACTCTTGGATGAGGGGGTTGCGGTCCTAGCACTAGAGGTGGCAACGGTGTGGTTTGGACCACATTTTGGGTTCTAGGGACCATGTGCTGTAATGGCAACTGTTGCTCCATGGGTGGGGTAGGCATCAATGCAGGAACTCGAGGTGAGTCTGCCCAAGCTATAGGCGGTTTATTTTCCATGATGCGTTTAAGCATTAGGCAATCCTTCGCTTGATGGCCATACCTACCACACGCGTTACAAGTCCCGTTAAACTTTACTCTGAAAGTAGGGCATTCACTCGTAGTATGTGGGCCCAAGCAAATTGAGCACCATTGTTGCTCCCTTCTTGGATACATATGAGTGTTTTGTGGAGCACGATTACCCCTAAGGCTTTCTTGGATGGCCTTTGTGAGATCTGCCAAAGTCATCTCAGATATCGTTTGCTCTTTCACGATTGGCTTTATCTTCATTGGCTCATGCCTTGATACTTGGGAGCTACTTGACTTCGGCTCGGCAGACACTCTTTCTCCTGCAATCATTAAATTATCCTCCAATTGGATTGCATTCATTGTGACTGCTTCCCAAGTAGTGATACCTCTAATGACTAGGCCATTATAGATACTTTCATGTCGTAGTCCCCTAATGAATCTATCGAGCAATTGCTTGTTGTTGAATCGCTCGTTTGGATTGCATCGAGAATTCAAATTCTTTAGGCGACTAATAAAGTCTCTCACGGATTCACCTTCTTCTCGTTGGGCTTTCTGGAGCTGAGAGGCTACACCCCAAAGTACTCCCTCTCGTATGTATTCTTTTAAGAACAGTCTCCTAAGAGTAGAGCAGATCGTTTTTTCTTCTACTCTTAGTGTTCTATACCAATCTCCAGCCTTTTCGCTTAGGGTCAAACTCAAAGCCTTACACTTATGTAGCTCATTGTGCTCTTCCAAGGAATCGCACACATGTTCAAAGACTTCTATATGCTTTCTAGCATCTCCGTCTCCATTGAATTTCTGTGTGAGCTTAGCTACTTGAACTGCCTTGCTCCTAGGCTCTCTATCAGGTGCACCACGCATGTTTTCCGCAATAGAGCGACCGATAGTTTGAGCAAATGCTGCCAAATCTCCTATTTGAGTAGGTATAATGGGTGTATGTGCTCCTGGAACCACATGTGAGATGGGAGTTGGCCTTCGCCTTGGCATACGCGCGGCTCTTGGGTCCCATATTTCGTATGGTGGTGTACCAGACGGTGGTCCAAAGTTTACAGGTGTGGCCCTAGGCATAGGGGGTGCTTGATATGGCATGTTATTATTAAATGGCATGGCTCCACTTGTATAAGAGCTTGGATAAGTCCATTGTGGATTGTAAGCTCTTGGAATAATCGGAGGTGTAGGAGCTACATGAGGCTGAGGTACGACAGGTACACATGATTGATACATACATGTAGGTATAGTTGGGGGCACTGTGCTACTAGGCATCGGCGCAGTATTAACAAATGAACTCCATGGTGTACTTCTTGTCATGCTCACCACTGGGATATGCATGGTAGCCGTAGTGTCATTAAGAGAAAGATGAGCTAGATCTGGGAAGGTAAAGCTGCCCCTTGTGGGCTCAGATTGTACTGAGGCTCCTGGCGAAACAACATATGGAGGATCAATGGGGCTCACTGAGGGGGTCTCCATTTGTGACAGGGTTGGTTGGTTGGCCTTTCCCGTATCCAAGAATCTCATTAGGCCTGTTGAAGGCATGTTGATCCCTGTGTTCTGTCTTTCTAACTCGACAATCCTATGGAGGACATCACAGACTTTCTGTTGTTGCTCATCTATGCTAGTAGCACCCGATGTGGATTGTAGAACATCTAACCAACCCACATGATAGGTGTGTCCTGTGTACCGATTAGTTAAAGCTTCTGCTTGTAGGTCATACTCCCAATTTTCTTTTAGGAATATCCCATCTAGGCCTGGCGTGCTGGAGGTTTCCCTTGAAGTGGAAGCATTATTGCTCCCCATTGCTTGCCCCTCCGTGACTGCTACCTTGGGAGCGGGAGCACTCGGTTGCTCGGCTGGCATGATTGTTGTCATAGGAGCCTTTGCTTTCAGGGCTCGACTTTGTTCTAGCCCTCGTAGGTTCTCAATTTCCCTCTCCCTTGTTGCTTGCATATAGCGTTCGATCTCTTGCACTTCGGCAAGACTCCTACCGTCGGGTAGTAAAACCTCAGAGGGAGATAGTCCTAAAGGATCAGGAGGTGCAGTGGATGGAACATTCATATGCACACTCTCAAGAAGCATAGGGTCTATTTTAGGCATGAATGACGAATTTACTTCCCCACTCCCTTCATTTATTTCATTAACCGTATGTTCGGAGCGAGTAGCTCTACTAAGGGTCTCTTTTAAGCGGCTAAACACGCTGGACCCGGGCCGTGGGCCCATGGCATGCATGTCTTGACTTGAACTATCAGGGTTTGGTGTAGGATACCCCTCCATGACTTTGTAGTCAGAGGAAGAATCACTAGACGCGATATGAGGATCTTGGGTCGCGCTACCTTGAGTCCCGGCCGAAGGTCCAGAACCTAGGGTGGAGGAATAATGGGTGCCCGCGTAAATGGAGGCACTACCAATATGCTCGTGCTCTAACACTCGTCCAGAGCGTAGGTTCATATGACTTCCACACTCTAAGCGCGTTGGTGAGTACCCGTGAAGGCCGCTCACTTGGTTTTTTTTTTTTTTTTTTTTGTTTATAACCCAAGTTTTTCGTTATTTTTGGTTATTTTTTGTAACCGAGCCACAAAATATGGCGTGTAAAAGCTCAAGACGAGCGTTTTAGCTAAAGGAACGTGCCGTGCTTTACAGCTCTCTATTCAGCTACGTGAAGCCCTCGAAATCCTAAAAATACTTTTTATAGTCCTCGAAATCCTAAAAATAGTTTTTAACTATAAAAAGGTGTATAAACTATTTTTTAAAATTGAGGACTAAGGTCTGGGTTTGGGCTTGAGCTTGGGGAATGATCCCCAGCCCGAAAATAAATTTTTGAATTTTTTAAAATTTTTTAAAATATATTTTATATATTTAAAAGTCGCCGCGGCCGCGCCGCGCGCGCGCACACACACACACTTAACCTACACCTAACTTATCTACTTACAGCTAATGAAGATACTGCCACACACACTCTAACACTGTTTACACAGTACTACAGTAGCTAACAGATCTACAAAACTAACCTTACAGAACTAACATTTGAACCTTACAGAACTAACATTCCATAGCTAATACCTTAATTCTAACAGTACATTGCAAAAAAAATGTAACTCCTTCTTCAACAGAAAACAAAAAAGACAGTACAGTGTAACAAAAAACCTTCTCCACACAACCACACACCTTCCTTCTTCACAAATCCTTCTCCACACAACTACACACACTCATTCCCTACCTTTCCTATGATAGAAATTGCACCACAAGAAAGCGTAAAGTGCTTAACTGAGCTTAGTGTAGGGCATTTCCCCGGCAGCGGCACCAAAAATGTGCGCTCCTTGCCGCACTGTCGAAGCAAAGGACTTGCAGATACACCGTGTGCGAGCCACAAATGGCTCCAAGCATGTCAATGCTTTTCCTTTTAATGTCATTCCAAACCCCTTGAATTGAGTATGAAAATCGAATATACGCTCTGCTCTTAGCACTTGCTTAAAGCTTGCTAAGTGGTTGTATGGATCCCCTGATCCACTGTATTTTCTAACCCATTTCTAAAAATCAGATGGTTTGGCGCGTCTGTTTGGTTCAACCCCAGGTCTTCTGGGGGTTGGTCCTGTTCTGAGACCTTCAAACCAGTCTGTTGGAAATAATGACTCATGTAGCCCTGGACTGGCCTTAGTGTCACCCGGTTTTCTACATGATGAGGTGGTTTCTAGTTTCTTCACATTACTCTCATGTGATCTCTCACGGTGTTCATCCCTGGGAATTGTTTCTGGTCCTTGTCCCAATATCCAATCCCGTATGGAATACCCTTGGTATTTGGTTTGTTCTACCTCCTCAAGAGTCATCATAACAAAGTTGTTGTTATAACAATCCCGAAACAGGTAGGTTGGTAGGTCTGCTTATCCCTTATCTTTGATCTTGAAGATATAGATGATCTTCATGGCCGTTAATTGTCCTGGTTTGGCATGAGAAGTCCACAGAAGATCTTTTATGTTTCTATCTTCCCAACAATAGACTCTGATCCGAGGATTATCCGTACTAAGCCGTTTCAAAGGCTTCAAGTCTGCTTGATCATATCCCTCGAATTCTAAAGTTGGTGGTCCTTCTTTTCTTGACATATTTGGGATTATGGTGTTTACTTCTAACCCACGTTTGTCTATCACGTCAACGTTTTTGATTTGTATATATTGAGTTCGTTTTGATCGATGTACATTTTTGCTTGTTTGTTTGCCCTAACCTCTTCTTTGAACTCAATACCATGGCCATCAATGCGAATAGCATACTCCTCGTTAGGGTCCAAGTAAACCTGGGCTGCATGACGGTTAGTCTTGTAAAGAGATAGTATATGCTTATAGCGCACTGTCGTTCCGGTTTCCGAGTGAGTCGAGTAAGAAGACATTTTGGATGTTGAATCTGAAAAAGTGTCTGAGACTTCTGTAGGAATTGTGTGCAAGGAATTGCCTTGATTCACGATTTCTTCGGTGGATACTCTACTAGAGGTTTCTCCAAGTATGCCCTGATTTCCTAGTATGCGACCAGATCTAAGGTTCATATAGACTTATGAAGCCCTGGATAGAGTACTCACCTTTGGATTGACTTGTCGTCAATTTCTACTTGATTCAATCGCAACTTTCTGTCAAGCCATTGATTCCTCGTCTACAACCTGATTCCTGTACAAACTTGATCAAGTTAGCTATTCTTCTATAAGGAAAATAGAGTTTTTGCTAACTCTTGTAATTGGTCTCTCTGTATCACTTCAAATCGAGCTATGTAAGTCAAAATTTGACTTTCAAATTCGACTTTAGCAAAAAATCAAAGGTTTAATCTGCAACCTGAAAACTAAGTGTACATGTATCAATTTTGATCCGATTGAACCCAAAATTGCCCTGTGGATTTATATTATGTTGGTCTATGACTGTATAAGTTCAAAGTCAAAATTGATGTCTCTGGATAGCAGAAGTAAATAATCGCGATTATTTACTTTTGTCGAATTTTTACACTTTTTTTTATTAGTTTGACAAGTATAGAACTTGTTAAAGTCCATGGACAAGTTTCAACAAGTTTGGACAAAACCCGATCAAGTTTATCAACTGTTTGGTGTCCGCAGACTCTGATTTCAAGAATCTGGCTCAAGTCTCACTTTTGGGATCTAATTTTCACCAAAATTGATTTGTGAGGTCTACTTGATGTGCTTGACCTTGTGCTACACTCAAATTTGCAAAATCATCAAGTTTTGAAGCAGATGTAAATAATCGCGATTATTTACTCCAGCTATATTTTTGTAAGTTTTTGCCCCAACTTTGACATAGATCTGTCAAGCACCTTTAGTTAAGGTCGCTAGCCAATTTTCATCAAGTTTGGATAATTTTTGGTCAAATGGTCATCAATTATTTGTCCGTAGACTAACTTTGCAATTTTAGTCACAAATTTCAATCCAGTGATCCAAATTTTACCAAATTGGTTTGTGGGCTTATTACAACATGGTAAAACTAATGGTATGCTGACTTGGTCAAAAAAGTTGAAAAATAGGGCAAATATAAATAATCGCGGTTATTTACTTCTGATAAATTTTTGTAAATTTTTGGTCAAGTGAGCATGTACACATATTTATCACATCAATATAAGCTTATAAATCAAATTTTAACAAGTTTCGATAAAATTTTCCCCAATTTATACTCAAGATTCAAAAAGTCAGTACAAACTTTAGTTTTTACCCATTTTTTTGCCAGTTTAGTGATCCAAATCTCTTGGGCCTTTACAAAAGTTGTTTGTACACATGGAATGAGTCAATGGTATGAACCTTGCTCAATTTAGAGCAGAAAGTTAATAATCACAATTATTAACTTTAGGCTTGAAATGAACACTTTTTTCAAAGACAATCTTTTTATGAGCTATTTTAAGTCTATGAATCAAGTCAAAACTTAATTTGGCCTAAAATTTCAAGAAAAAGTAAATAATCTGAGTTTTGGCCAACTCTCGAAATATTTACCTCGAAGTGTCTTTGAGCTTACCAACTGGTTCAGACAACTCTTAGGCTTACTCTCCACTCGGATTGAGTGGATTTGAGTATTTTCGAGCTATTTCTAGCCGTAGACCTGAAATTATGCAACTTCCAATAACAACTCACACTTGATTCTTTCAGAGAGAGCAATGTTTTGAAATCCACCTCAGATCCTACTTACCCTACTCCTAGATTCTCATGCAATGGGGTTGTGGAAAGTGTCCACAAACACTCGTTTCTTGTGTTTTACGTTTTTCAGAGCCTTGATCTTAAGACTTGTTTTGCCTTTCAATCATTCTCCAAATCCTAACCTAAATCTACAATCCTAAAGGTACTCAGCAAGTACGATTACTTCTAAGCTACCTCTACACAGCAAAAGACGACAATTTTAAGCTATGCGGTTTCTAAAAGAAACTTTTGAACTCTCGGCGAACCTAGAGGAAGTGTAAGGACAACTACACAAGACGCTCGTGTTTTTTCCTAGTTTAGGTCTCTTCGATCCCCGACAGCGGTGCCAAATGTGGGACGCATGTCTAACCTCACGATCCTATTTTATTGCAGTATTAGCGAGAACCACGATTAATTTGTCAAACCATGGGACGAAACTGATTCGACTAGTGCTTAGAGGCTACAAGAGGTTGTCAATCTCTCAGAAAACAACTAACAACTCACATCTAACTCAAGCTACACTCAAGTGATTGAAATCACCAAAAGCCAATCAATCATCGGCAAACAAATCACATCCGTTACAGCATTAAATGACATCCAAACATAATGAAACTTCTAGGACAAGTTTATAAGACCTAAGCACACATGCTTATGGTCTCAAACCCCACTTTAGGTCAAGTTACAAAATCGCGATTATTAGCAGCAGTGGATTTTTGACCTAGTTATTTTCGACCCAGAATGCATCTAAATGCTTAGCAATGATGCCCCAATACCCCACCTATGCTTAGTTTTTGATTTAAAAGTGTAAATTTCTAGTTATGATGAAATTAGACCGCAGGTCGGCGACGCCAAAGGCTACGAAATACTGTGAATGGCTTACATCAATGTGTAGAGCTCTTACCTACGGTTCCAATGCAATAAACGCAATCGCAATGTGACAATCGGAGAGGGACTAGGAAGCGCGAGAAGGAGAGAAGTGAGCACTGTTAGCTCACGCTGTGTATTTTTTATCCAAAAACTTACAAAAATTGGCTTTTATACCTTAGCCAAGGTTTTTGGGTGGTCAAAGCTAATAATCTCGAGTTCTACCAAAGCTGGGTAATGATTAGCTGATACAATCTGGAAGCTTGTAGCCTCGGCTCATTAATTACAAAGTTTATCCGAGAAAATAGGAGTTACAATATTCTTGATTTATCAAAATAATAAATGTTTTACAAAGAGAACTCCGAAAAATGGTGTCCGTGTTAGCTTGCTGCTAAAACACACACACACACACACACACACAGAGGTCAGAAAGCCCTAGATTTGATCACTTATAAAGTAATTTTCAAAAGATGACAAAAAACTTGCAGGAGGGCAGGGTCACCAGAGTGACATAAGGTAGGACCTAGCAATAAGAGGAATAAGGAGGCATGAAGCATGTTGCTGGTAGCTCACTCAAACGTTCTA
This sequence comes from Adiantum capillus-veneris, assembly GCF_014529385.1. Classification (NCBI taxonomy): domain Eukaryota; kingdom Viridiplantae; phylum Streptophyta; class Polypodiopsida; order Polypodiales; family Pteridaceae; genus Adiantum; species Adiantum capillus-veneris. The sequence goes on along the minus strand of NC_140951.1, from coordinate 59,492,839 downwards.
ATGGTTGACTTAAAATTGATGTACTATTGCATGCAACTCATGTGCTGATTGGCTAGTGCAATATGTGCAAATCTTTCACGTGGCCTGCAAGAGTTCAAAATGAGGTCGACCTTAGTGTTTTTTTTCAACTGTACGTTCAGGAAAAATCGATTTCACAAACATCGAAATTCCCTTTACGATAGATTCACAGAGGGCTCCCCCATAAAGCATTGTAACAACGTTTTTAAAGGGCCCATCCAAAGATTTATGTGTGCCCCATACCCTTTATTTAAGAAAAAGCATTAGCATGAAAAAATGAAGGCGGTCATGACCTTTGCAGTTTTGGTGAGGGGTATTTCAACCACCCCCTACATGGAGGTTCCGTCTTTACAACCACTAATACCCAGTTAACCATTCACAGGCCATGCATCCTCGTCATACTATTCAATAGCATTGTGTGTACAATTGCAGCCTCACATAAAGTAGATTGTCTGCTCGTGTGGATATGGGGCATGCACACTAACTGCGACTAGGTCCCTTAAAATTATCAAGCCCTCTAAGGTAATGGGGCTATGGAGGAGACCCCTTAGCCTTGAACCGATTCAAAAATCAAAACAGTCGGTTAAAGAGAAGGGAAGAAGGAGAAAATCCCTTAGAAATGGATTAAAATTGTAAAAACTGACGATTCTTTTGAGAAAATTTCCTCTTTGAATCTAGCCTAAAGGGAATTTTGTATACTTGTGAAATTGATTTTTCCATAACACTGCTTCAAGCTCAAGAAATCATAAAACTATGAACTTGTTTATCTAGCTTGTCCGCAAACGATAAGGAAAGGTCTCTACTGCTAAGTAATATTGACTACTAATCGATTATGTGATTATGTTTTGCTCGTTGATGTTTAGGCCCTTGGTTGGGGTTGTTCACCTTGAATCTACACTTAGAAACCATTTTACACTTCAATGAATTGCTACCTATAGGAGAGTGAATGTGCTAGAGCCATGCTCTAATGGTACATACCACTATAGAACACTTTGTGGTATGCACTTGGGAAACAATTGATAAGTTGGGAAAGTGCCCTTGGACGAATTTTGGAGACTATAATGGAAATGTATTCCAAGTGGATAACACAGGTGGAAAGTGTTAGAACAGCAGAAGTTAGGTGCCCTTAGCTTGTTGCAAGCACCGATGGCTCTGCCGTATAACAATCCCTTGATGGTTGCTCTGTGCTTGGATATGTGTGCTTGAGAGAGGAATCCATAGGGACTTGCTCGATTATTTTGTTGCTCGAAAATACTCGCTCATCAATTTGTATAACCCTTATATGTTGACCCCTTAGCATGCATCCTAGCCTCATTCTAAGCTAGGCGGTGTCCCCCTCTCCCCGAAGATTTCCAACCCCCCCCCCCCCCCCCCCCCCCCCCCCCCCCCCCACATTGATGAGGCCCCTGGGCATCGTCTTGGTGTAGAGGCCACCAAGACCGATTCACCCCCCTCAAAAACCATCAAAGAAGTATTAAACATTGAAGAGAAAATTCATGATGCACCACAAAAGGAAGAAGAAAACACAGTGGCTATCTCTAAATACCACCAATGGAGGAGGCAACTACTTCATCATCTATAGAGCCACCTCAAGAGTAGACCAAAGAAAATCTAGAATATGCAGCCCTACATGCTATGTTGTCACTGATTTTTGAAGAGGATCATCCAAAGCAAAGAGAATAATCTGCATGAAGATACACCTAATTACCAAGATGACACCAAAGATGAAAGCAACCAAGGGGAGGATGGCATAGATGGACAAGAGGAGGCTAGCACCTTACAAATGGATCCTCTAGAAGACATCAAATAATATGCAGATTACTTCCACAAGATTGTAGAGAAGATGAGAACTGAATTATACTCCAAACCCCCTCCAAACAAATCCATATTTAGAATCTACAAGGTACACTCAAGTTCACTTCTATATGGCTTGAGGTAGCAGATTCTTTTAATAACAACTTCAGTGAATTGCATGAGAAGTCTCAAAAAGAGACCAAGGACTTGCAGTGGTGAATTAAACGAAATTGATTAAAAGGCACAGGAACAAAGATTAAAAGAGGTTAGCATTGCTCTCTAGAGCATAAGCGCAACCCAAAGATAGCACGTGCAACTAGATTGGCCAACATCCAATTGGTAGATGTGGAGTTGAGAAAAAGTAAGAAGGCCCAAGTCCTTAAAAAGCTACAGAACAATCCCTCTATTCTCACACTGCAATGTACCGACAAAGTCTACTAGACTCTAGAGAGGAAGAACAAAGATGCAAAGAAGAGAGATCCCAATGAGCTTTATGCAAAAGGAAGAGGCCTATTTGAAGGAGATAGAACAGTTGAAGTTTGATTTGCAAAAGGCACTGGAATCCTCTAAATGTAAAGAACTAGACACAAATGAAGAACCACTAGGAAAGCCTATGGGATATTTAGTGGCTCTACACTTTTGGCAGTGCATGGAAGAGATAATTGGTGGATCATTGTCACTTTCAATGATGACTATTATAGAGGTAAAGTCCAATCCTTCAAAAATTCTAGAATCTTTGAGAATCAAAATGGAGAAAGCCCTAAAAGCCAACATCCTTATTCAAAATCCAAGTAAGTATGGAAAGAAGCAATGCAATGGGAGGAAAGAGTTATCCACTCCATTAGTTGCATCCGTACTCTCTCCCCTATCCATCGATAAAAGTTGGATTTTTGAACATAAAGGAAAGGCTAGCAAAGGAGTAGGCTATCTATATAGCCCAAACCCACCTTGCTTGGAGGAAGATATGACTCAAGCATCATCCCAAGTATTTAGTACTATATGTCAATGCTCCACCAAAAGTCAAGAAAGATCCAACACAATGTCTTATGCCATGAGTGTTGAGCTACCCTAGCTACCTTTGAAAACAACATCCGACATTGCGAAATTACCCAAGGTTCTCACCACCTACACATGGTAAGCCCACAAAAGAATATATGGTAAAGAAACTTCTAGAAGCCATCCAAATGTGTGCCACAAGATCCCAAATATAGCATACAATATGTTCATCATGATTTCTCGGATGATGTTTCAGACCTTCTTGGAGACATTTCATAGAGAAGAGCAAACACAAGCACCATGGCTATCATTCCTAGAGGGTAGTAAAGGCCTTTGTTATGATCTCTCCAACCAGCCAACATATGAGATCTTTTATTGTTTCTACACTTGACTTATGTTCTTGCAATTGTATTGTATGTAGGCATTTGTAGAGGCTTTCTACGTGCGATTTTTCACCCATAGATCAAAGATCTTTGCCTCAGTAATAGCAAACCTTTGAGAAAGGTTTTTGCATTGTATATTCAACCATGGAGTAGAAGAACAAAATCATCATGCAATTTATCACAGTGGCAGAGAAGTAACTTTGCATGAAGTATCAGTAGGGATTGGAAGAGCTTCAAAAGAGGCATGCAACGCGTAAATCTACACACTACCTCACCAATAAGTATATGTGTCATGGAGGTCACAAGCTAGGACGGGTGGAATATTAGTAGGCAAGCTTATAGTAACACAATTTTTCTTAGGAGGGGGGAATGTTAGTACCCAAGCTAACAGTAGCCAAGCTAACAGTAACACCATTTTTCTCACTTTGAGCCCAATTTTTATAGCTCTGCTTTAGATTATTGAAATTCTTGTGAAGTCCAATATTTTGTAATTGACTATTCGTTCGGAAAATTAGGATAGATAAATAGGGCCAAGAGCTTCCATTTTGTTATTATATTTTAATTAGATATGTTCCTTATCTCTATTTTACCCAGAGTTTAAGTTAGTGTTTATCGTAAACCTTGGCTAAGGTATAAAAGTCACTTTTGTAAAAACAAATCTAGGTTTTGGATAATGAATGTGAGTGTCCGATTGCTTTTCACCACCGTGCCCTTTTTTTGCTTCTCTTGCTCATATCTCCCTTGTATGGTGTGGAATTTCAATTTCGAGCATAGCTACATGTTCACAAGTAAAGCTCTTCTGATTGATGTACATTTTCTTGCGATAAATTTTTAGTTAGAGTATGTCTATCAACATTCTCTTTTTGTTCATATTTTAAGTACACCTATTTACATTCCATTTTTCCTCATATTGCACAAATACAAGTCCATATCAAGTGTTAAGCATAGAAGTAGGTAGAGCTTGCTTAGAGGAAGTTATAGAGTGCTTTAGGTGTCCACATTGACTTGTTAAAAATAGGTTACTAATATTATGTGTGATTTTGCCAATGCCTTAAAATGAGGATTTGACATCATAGAGACATCTAATATGGCATGGTCTATTTGTGCGATAAATTTGAGTGCATTTGGAGTACTTCACCTATCTCAAATCATCACATGGAGCTTGTAGGAAAGCACACTAGATTTTGGTGTTTGATGCACAAGAAGAACGGTTGCACTTTGGATTACCAAGGTAGACTAGGGTTTTGCGAAAGGATAGCCACCTCTTGGAGCCTCCATGCACTAATTGGGTAACCTACGTCCCACGAACTGACGTATTTGTATCTATGGTTATTGCTTTACTACCAATGATATGGTGAGTCTTGATAGAATAAGACACCTACAAGCATTTTTTGGTGTTTAATTATATATTTTCTAGAGCTTGCCATTAGTCTTCGGATTTTTCCTTTGAGAGTCCATGTGGTTCATCATGGAGAAGCTGACTCTTTCACACTTTACAAGAATTGAAAGAGGATGGAATAGAGGCAAGTTTGGGCATCAACACTCCACATCTTTCAACATTCAAGTAGATGAAGTTAGAAATCTTGCATCTGACTTAAGGAGGATTGGATTTGCAAAAATGCTAAAGATAGTCCAACTACTTTGGCTCATTGGCACCCCTGGATGCTTATGAATCCATCAATGGTGTCAGTGTTTGGTTAGTCTTAAGTCTAAGCCTTGGATGCATCCAAATAGCATCTAACACTCAAAGAATGTCTATTAGTACAAATCCCCTGAAGTAATTGTAGGTGTTTTGTTTGGCTCTACTATTGGATCTCCCTTTACCTTGTATTTTTCCACTTGCTCTTGAGCTTGATATAGCTATGTTTCCATAGTTGCTTGTTTGAGCTCTTGTTTTACTTTAACCTTTTCTCTCTTTTGTCTTCTAAGACTTACGTCAAGATTTAATGGATTTGGCATCAATTTCTATAGAGGTTAACGTACTTGGTCTCTCCTAGTTGCTCTCTTCATTCATGGCTTCTCGAGCCTAAGCTCTTGTTACAAACTCTTCCGCCTTTTATTATGTCTAAGCAAGATGTAGATTATGCATGCCTTCACAAAAGGTGTGTGTGTGTGTGTGTGTGTGTGTGTGTGTGCGTGCGTGCGTGTGTGTGTGTGTGTGTGTGAGAGAGAGAGAGAGAGAGAGAGAGAGAGAGAGAGAGGGGAAAAATATGCAAGCACTAAAAGTAGGCTAGACCTCAAGGCTACACAAAGCACTATATATGAAATGTCTATTGAGGCAACACTGAATATGTGTATTTGTGTGTGCATGCACGCATGCATATGTGTGTATGTGTGAGTGTGTGTGTGTGTGTGTGTGTGTGTGTGTGTGTGTGTGTGTGTGTGTGTGTGTGTGAGAGAGAGAGAGAGAGTGAGTTTTGTAAGGAGTACAATATCCATGGTGTTCTATTTGTTGAGTGTCTACCGATAGCCAAAAATATATATTGAGCTGCAACATGAAATGCGGAATTTTTAAAATAGATACACCAAGGTGCACAATGCAAACAAGTGTTTTCCTATTTTTGTGAACAAATAAATATAAGGTATTCCTAATGGATTCTTAAATGAAATATTCACTACGGGCATAGTGCAAGGACACTTTAAAGAGAATAAAATGCTAAAGGGAAATTAAAGGAGAAAAAAAACACAAATGTACCAATATGAAATTGACCACCTCTATATGGACACAATTAGTTTTTTGACTTTCCACCTTCATGGGTCTTTTCATTTCCTAAACTCACCCTTCAATTAAACACTTAGATGTTTTGAAAGTTTGTCACGTTAAGGTTTGCTGCGGGTTGGGACTGCGCATTCTCTCAGCCTGCGAGGTCGGTGGTCCCAGGGATGGGGGCATATTGGGGATGCTACGGCAGGGGGAGGCCGGCGGTTCCTAGCCACAACCAATCCTTCTTTTTGGAACGTCAAGGGACGGAGGTCCTCTTGCCGCCTCTTAGGGAGGAGAACGGCCTCCATGTGCAGTTGGGCATCAATAGTGTGATTGGACAGTGGGAGGAGCTACTCGTTTGAGGTGGGCTCTTTCCTTCAATGTAGGGCACTAGTTCGAGGTCAATTTTCTGAGAAGCAGGTCTCGGTTGTGAGGTTATGATTCGCGGCCAGGTGTGTTTTTGTGCACCAGGTGCAACAAGCGTTTTGATGATTAGATCCATGGTTGGGCTAGCTTTGAGGGATGGCGGCATGCATTCCCAAGTGGCAGATGGGAGTGCATGGTGGCACCTCATTCTCTCAAGGCTACCACGGTGGAGTTCTCTCTCATGCAAGTGCTTGGTCCACGCTGATGGCCCGATTCTCTCTGGTGATGGTTGCTATTGAGTTTTTGCTTCTTCTCCTGTGGCTGTAGGGGCTTTTCGGCGTCGATGACAGAGACCTCGACAATGTGGCACTCCTCAGGACCAAGTATGGTGATGGGGACTATGGGCCCCGACCCTTTTGGCTCTACTTCTATCTTTGTTATGTTTTTGGGAGGTGTCTCTTCTTGTGATTGGGATCGTGGCTCTTGTTGTGTTTATTTTCCTTGCAAGGGTGGCTCCCATATCCACCAATGTATGCCGTATATGTAGGTTTGCTATGCTATCCTGGTTATCTAATGATAGGTGTCTCATCACCTCGGTACCAGAGGCTTCCGTCTGACGACGGACGGTGACATCGACATTGTCATCATCATCACTCTCAGGCAGAGATAGAGAAGCTCCAACCTCGACATCGGCACCGCCTCCTCGACATCAGTGACTTACCACCCTGCATTGGAACATCGATTTTCAACACCAATTCTTGCCATTTGGCATCAACTCGACTTCACTTCTTATTGCGGAGGATTTTTGACATCCGACCTCAAAATTGAGCATTCTTACGGACAAGCATTTTCCCACGGATGATCCTGCTTACCACACGTATGGGTGAGGTGCCTCTATCATAGAGGAGTGACACTCAGCATTGGTACCGAGCCCACAAATTGCGCTCCATAGCACGATTTTTGGCTATGACACCTTTGCGACTATTTGACTAGCGCATTTCCACCCGTCGGTGGAAATCGGCACATAGCAACACCAACATGCAGTTTACAAGTTATAGGGGTTTTTCAAACGGTTTACACACAGATTCTCCAGGTTTCTAGACACAGCGTTTTCACAAGCGATTTGGCATTCATTACGACAGTAGTTTCTCTATGGACAAACGCGTTAACAGATGCATTTTTGTGTGAGCACACCTAATGCTACTGAGCTCTTTTGAGAGCAGATATCCTTGAACATTGCCCACTGTACTACATGTGAAGCCATTTTTTGGCTAGTTTGGCAGTTTTTCCCGGCCGTTTCTGAGACTCGATCGGAAGATCCCTTTTTGAGACTGTGGCTAGTCCATTTGTGTCTGCATTAGCCTTTGAAGGGTCAATAGCATGCGATTTTCTTTGAGTTGGGGTGTGCTCAAATGTTGAGACACTTTTGGTGATACACGTAGCTGGAGTTCCCCACTTTGGGTACCCTCACCATAGGAAATGTATCTGGACAGTTTCGTATGCTTTTGACGCCGAGTTAGCGATCACTTGGCAGTGAAAGTATCAGTTTTTTTATGCCCAATTAGTGCAATTGGCACATTTATGCGTATTTTGAGTTGAGTTTTGACTCCTCATACAAAGGAAACTCTGTCGGATTTCCTTCCCGCGAGTTGCGACTTTCATTGTTGGCACTTCTGAGCCTATTTCAATTGAGACTTTACTCCCGATACAAAGGTTGCTCTATCCAAATTTTTGCATCTTCTCACCATAGTTTGGCACCTCTCAAACCCTCTTGTCAGCGATGGCTTCTTCTTCAGAAACGGAGTAGTATTTCATTCACAAGTTCGATAGCAGCAACTTCACCATGTGGAAAGAGCGCATGAAATTTGTTTTGACAACCAAAGGCCTATCAGAATCGTTGAAAGAGCATATAGAGGATGATGACTATTCGACATAAATCTCTTGACGGTGCTAGTCATGGAGATGCATATATGGCTGGCATTTCAACAAAGGCAAGAAGCCGTGATTACAGGAACAAATACAAAAGCAAAAGTAGAGAGCGAAATCCTGGTAGTCCTAGCAGATCTAGGAACTCAATTAGAGACCGCAATGCCAGAAATGTTGAGTGTTACTATTGCCATAAGAAGGGCCATTACAAAAAGGATTATCCCAGTTTCCTAAGAAATAAGAAAAACATGCAAAAATATAATTTTGGCAAAGGTAAAAGTACAGTAAAGATTGAGGAGCTCAATGTGGTTGAGTCTCCCATACCTACCACTGCAATAGAGGATTCTCCTCCTCCAATGATGAACATTATTTCAACACTTTAGATCTCACTCCAGATGCTTTGGTTGCACAGGATGAGGTTTATGCACAGAATTGGATTCTTGATTCTGGTGCAAGTTTTCATGTCACACCACATAGAGAGTGGTTTTCCTCTTATGCATCCATGCATGGCATAGTCAAGCTTGGCGATTCCTATGAGCTTGACATTATTGGTGTTGGTGATGTGAAACTTCAGATGCATAATGGTACTACTTTTGTGTTGTAGAATGTCAGACATGTGCCAAAGCTTACAAAGAGCTTGCTTTCCATAGGGCAATTGCATGATCTTGGCTACACTACAGTTTTTGGTAATCGTTCTTGGCTGATCCGCAAGAACAACCTTGTCATGATGAAAGGTTGTAAAAATGGATCCTTGTACTCTATGTTTGTTTTGAGTATTGACAAACACTCTATCTATGTTGTCGAGGTGTCTTCTATTGAGTTGTGGCATAGCCGGCTAGAGCATATTAGCCAAAAGGAAATGAAAACACTTTAGCGTTTTGGCTACTTACATATGTTAGATTACACGGACTTTCCATTGTGTGAGCATTGTCTATACGGCAAATATACTAGGTTGACATCTTTGCCATTGAACAAGAAACTAGGCGAACCTCTAGACTTAGTGCACAGTGATTTGTTGGTCCATTGCCACATAAAGCTCTAGGGAGGGCAAACTACTTTCTCACGTTCATAGATGATTCTACCAGAAAGGTGTGGGTGTATCTCCTTAAGCGTAAGGAAGAGATCTTTTCTACGTTTCAAAAATTCCTTGCCATGGTTGAGAACCAATCAAGAAAAAAACTTAAAGCTTTTTGCACGGACAATGGTGGAGAATACGTTTCCACAAAGTTCAAGGATTTTTGCAATTGAAGAGGCATTCGTCGCCAGTTTACTGCTCCATACACACCTGCGCAAAATGGGATAGCTGAAAGAATGAATTGCACGATTCAAGAGCGAGTCATCTCTATGATTTCTATGGCAAAGCTTAGAGTTTTGGGGGGAAGCTATTCTAATAGCAGTGCACATCATCAATAGGTCACCTAGTTCTCCTTTGAATTTCAAAATTTCAGAGGAATTATGGACTGAAAATTCCAAGCTATGAGCATTTATGTGTCTTTGGATGTGAGACATATGCACATGTGCCCAAAGAACTTCGTCACAAGTTAGATCCCTAGTCACACAAATGCATTTTTATAGGCTATGGCACCTAGAATCCCACAAAGTCATTTGTAGCTCACACGTGATTTTCAGTGAATCAAAAATGCACAAGTTGAGTACATACACGTTCGTTTTGAGGATGTAGCCTCCGAACCAACTCAAATCAATAGTGTTGCACATAATCCTCAAGTGCAAGATAATACTATTGCTTCAAAGATAGCAAAGTCCAGCAGTCAGGCACTGAGAAGCTTTGTAAGAGTATCACGTGTGCTCGAGCGCTTTGAGCCGGGTATACACCACATTTTGGTCACTGACGGTGGAGAGCCAACCTGCTACAAAGAAGTTATACAACTGGATGATAGTGTTAAGTGGGAGCAGGCTATGCAATTAGAATACAATTCAATTGTGGCTAATGAGACATGGGATTTGGTTGAATTACCAAAAGGCAAAAATGCTTTACCTTGCAAGTGGGTATACAAGAAGAGGTATACAACGGAAGATCCCAAGCTTAGGTACAAGGCTCGTCCAGTTGCCAAGGGTTTCAAGCAGCAAAAAGGTGTGGATTTCGACGAGATTTTCTCTCTAGTAGTCAAGATGACTACACTTTGCACTGTGTGCTTGGCTTGGTTGCTATCCAAGACATGGAACTTGTCCAAATGGACGTGAACACAACATTTCTTCACGGGGATCTAGATGAAGAGGGAAGAATTGGTTTGTAGACTTAAAAAGGCACTCTATGGCCTGAATCAAGGTTCAAGGCAGTGGTATCAAAAATTCAACAAATTCATGCAGTCTCAGAGTTACATAAGAAGCAAGAGGATCACTGCTTATACACAAAGAGGTTGAATGATGGTTCTTTACTCATCTTGATCTTGTATGTAGATGATATGCCTATTGCAGGCAAATTAATTTGATGAAATCAATCGGTTGAAAAAGATGCTAAGCACTCAGTTTTCCATGAAAGATTTGGGAAATGCCAATCACTTTCTTGGTATGCGCATCAAGAGAGACAAGCAACGTGAAATTCTAGAAAGTCTTGCAATGTTTTAGTATGTAGGGGGAAGTCACTGAGTGCCCCAATGCAAGCATAATCCAAACTTAGTGACGGGAGCAAAGCGAACCCCGAACCCTGACGGCCTTTAAAACATCGGGGACTGAATGGCGCGCCTCGAGCCTGTCAACGGTAAACCGAACAGGGGGCACCACCTAGCTTTGAACCGCTAGGACGCAAACCACGATGATATGAACACCGCAAACTTACACACGGAGAGAGAGAGAGAGAGAGAGAGAGAGAGAGAGAGAGAGAGAGAGAGAGATATGCAAATGATGAAAACCCTTGGGGGTGTGAGGGAGAATTATTTCTGCAATATTTACAAATGGCACGCCGTGGTGATAGAGAGGTAGGGAGAAAAGATGGTGCAACCTACTTGGTGCGCTCTCTAAGATGACTCAATGATTGTGAAGCTTTCTACCAAGAGCGTGTATACGTGTGTGCATCGACCATTGGAGTCGAGGGATGGACGCGGCTCCCTTCGCATGGTGCAATTCCCAAGGCAAACCCAACACACAAGCCCCATCCCCGTGATGGTGATAGTGTCAACTCTTCCCACTACACTCTACCAAGTGCTCACTTCTCATGAACTGCCCCCCCCCTCCCCCCCATAGTGACCTCTTAGTGCCAATTTATAGGTGTTGGCTGCTTGGATTATGGCAATCCCGGTGTGATTAGGGTAAGCTTAATCGGGGAGACAAAGCAAGTGGTGGGCCCGGTGTGGTTGACCCTTGCTTTGTTTTGGGAGGTTATTAAAAGATGAGAATATCTAGGTGGGCCTTTGTGACCATCACCTAGAGAGAGGAAATTTACAAAGTGGGAATTTTACAATGGCTTGGTTGAAAACTGAAGAAATGATGAAAATGCCCTATAAATTACTGAAAATGGTGTCGTGGTTGCATGTTTCCGGTGAATGGTGTGTTGCCGATGCATCGGTGTAGAGCGTACTTCTTTTCGGGGTCGGCCGACGCATGCCTTCGGCGCATTTCCTCTTTTTGTTGTTGGCGGCGCATGCTTTGGGTGTTCCTTCTTTTTGTCGATGTCGTAATCATAGACCTCCTTCGGGTTTTTTTTTGTATTTATGTGTGTATATGCATGTGTGTACGTATGGGTGCATGTGGACAGATGTGTGTGTATATATGCATATGTGGGTGTGCATGCTTGAGTGTGTATGTATGTATTTGTATGTGTGCGCAAGCGTGCGTGGGAACGGGCTTGTATAATATATATTATATTTTTATTTTTATTTTTTTTCGGCTCTGTTGACGGCGGCCTGCTACGCGAGGATGAGGGGTGGGGGGGGGATGGGGTGTGTGTGTGTGTGTGGGCAAGCGTGGGGCGTGTGTGTGGGCAAGCGTGGTGTGTGTGTGTGTGTGGGCAAGCGTGGGGTGTGCGTGTATGTGTGTGTGGTGTGTGGAGAGAGAGAGAGAGAGAGAGAGAGAGAGAGAGAGAGAGAGAGAGAGAGAGAAGTTTCATCGCCTTCTCAAGCCCGTGAGGGAGAGAGAGAGAGAGAGCTTATTGCGGGCGGGCTGGGGTCGTAAAACAGAGAGCGAGAGAGAGAAGGGGGTTGGAGGTGGTGAGGGAGGGAGAGGATGAGGGTGTGTGTGTAGAGTGTGTGTAGAGAGAGAATGGGCTCCGGCTTCTTGCGTTGCGCCTTCGAACTGAGAAGAGCGAGAGGGAGAGAGAGAGAATGCGGGTTGCGGCTCAGTGTGCATAACGCGCCAGAGAGGGAGAGGGAGGTGAGGTGGGTGTGGATAAGAGAGAGTGAGAGGGTTCTATGGCGAGTGCCCAGCGTGGGGGGGGGTGTGGAGTAGAGAGTGTGTGAGTGGGGGGGGGGGGGGGAGGGGAATGAGGCCGAGGGGAGGGTGAGGCGAGCGGGTGGGGAAGAGAGGGAGAATATAATTTGGCCAAGGGTTTGCATAGAGGGCGAGGGAAGGAGTGTGTGAGGGGGCGGGTGTGTGGATAAGAATACGAGCGGGAGTTCACATGCGACTCGAGCTCGGTGTAGCGGAAGCACGAGAGAGAAAGAGAGAGTAGGGGGGGGGGTGCTCGAGGCTTGCGCCTGGCCGAGGGTGGCCAGTGAGGGGGGGGTATTGGGATCAACGAGGTGTCAGTAAGAGAGAGAGGATTTTGGAGAGAGATACGTAGGGAAAATGAGAGAGAGAGAGAGAGAGAGAGAGAGAGAGAGAGAGAGAGAGAGAGAGAGAGAGAGAGAGAGAGAGAGAGAGAGAGAGAGAGAGAGAGAGAGATCTCGGTCGATGCCCGCTGGGGGAATAAAACTACAGGGAGAGAGAGAGAGAGAGAGAGAGAGAGAGAGAGAGAGAGAGAGAGAGAGAGAGAGAGAGAGAGAGAGAGAGAGAGAGAGAGAGAAGGGGTATCTGAAACCGAGGGTGGCCGGCTAGGCTGGGGCATGGACAAGCGGGGGCCTGAGGGTGATGAGGCCGGCCAATCGAGGGGGGGGGGGGGTGTGCCATGCCCGTAAAGGTGTCGTGAGGTTGACCAGGCATTGCGGACCCTTTCCAAAAGTGTCACCAAGGCTCCAACAGAGGAAAAATAATTGTTTTTCATTTTTGCTCTTTGATTTTCAAAAATCGGCCATCATTAGCCCTCTCCCTTTGGCTAGAGGCATTCATGCTTCTAGCCCTTCCTCTGCGTCTTCAGTTGTGGAGTTAGAGGGTTCTCCCTCTTCTGGAATGTCTAGCATGAATTCTGGATCAAACCTAAGAAAATACATTTTCAGTCTCCATCCATTGACCCTAGTCTTGTGAATTCTCCCATCTGCTTCCATCATCTTATAGCTGTCGTTGTCATAGCGTTTCTTGATGATGAATGGCCCTTCCCATCTGGGTTGAAATTTCTTGTCCTTCCTGGTGTTGAATCCGTTGTCATATCTCAGCACTAACATACCTTTTTCGAGTCCTTTTGCTTTAAGCCCTTGATTGAAAGTGAGCCGGCGTCGTTCTGGCTGTGTTGCATAGTGATTGATTGCTTCTTCCCTATTTAGTTGGAGTCTCTCCAGATCCAAGATGTGGTTTCGGAGATTTACAATTGGACGATGTATGTGGCTAGACAAAACTCGTAAGTTGGCTATCTGTACCTCAATGGGTAGAATTTCCTCCTTCCCATAAACAAGATGGAAAGGGGTGAAACCTAGTGATGTTCGGAACGTTGTTCGGTAGGCCCAAAGAGCTGCTATGAGATGTTTATCCCAGTCCCCTGTGTGATTGTTCACCTGCTTTGTGATGATTTTGCAAATCATTCCGTTTACCTTCTCTACCAGACCATTGCATTGTGGATAGTATTGTGTGGAATGTCGGCGTGTGATGCCTAACTTCTTCCTCAGTTCTCCCACCAAATCACCTCTGAATCGTGGTCCTCTATCTGATATTATCTCAAGAGGAGTGCCAAAATGGCAACAGATATGCTCAAAAATGAACTTTGCTACCTCTTGGGCTGTAATGCTTGTGGTGGCTATTGCTTCTGCCCATCAAGTCATGTAGTCTACATCCACTATGATGTACAGTTTACCTAATTGGGCCCTTGGTAAAGGACCGATTGCATCTATTCCCCATTTCTCAAATGGACCATATGAGATGATAGGAGTTTGTGGCTCGTAGGTTAATGTGCGATCACTGGCCACAGGACAAGCCTTACATGTTTTACACCAATGGTGTACATCCCTGTTCAAGCTAGGCCAAGATTATCCTGCTTGTAGAATCTTCCTACTGGTGATATCTAGAGAAAAATGACCGCCACAGACACCATCATGGCAAATTGAAATTACCTCTGTGATCTCACTAGAGGTTGGCACCCGCCTGAGAATTTGGTCCTTGCCCTTACAATACAAGTGGTCGTTTACAAGGTGGTACCTAGTAGCCTTCCTTACCAGCCATTGTTTCTGGCCTTTGGTGTATCCTTCCGGACATTCTCCCGTATCTAAGAAACTGACGACATCAGGCATAGCATCACTACCTTGAAAGAGGGGTAGCTTCAGTTTGATGGCTCCTACGGGAACGTCTTGTATTCTTTCTTTGGCTAGAGCATCTACCTACTGATTATCTGCTCTGGGGACATGAAATAGTTTCACTGCTTCAAACTTCTTTAGAAGCTCCTTAACTTGGCGTAGTTGACCAAGTAAAACCTGATTCTTACAAACCCAGGTGCCATTTATTTGCCTTATCAAAAGCAAAGCATGGCCAAACACATTTAGGCGTTGAATTCCTTGTGAATACACTGTTCCAACCCAAGAATTAGGGCTGCATATTCTGCTTCATTGTTGGAGTGGGAGTGTAATAATTGCCCAATGGAGAACATTCTTTCTTGCTCTTCATTGAAAATGACTATGCCTGCTGTTGCAGACTGATCCATTGGTCTCTTGTATGCTCCGTCAAAGAAAAGAGAGTGAGCTCTTTCTAGCCGAGGACTCTCTACCATTGGTGTTTCTTCCTTTGCTTCCGTGTTGACCTTCAGCTTCTTCTCATAATGGCGATGAGTGAGAATTCCCGCTAAACTAGCCCTGGTGGAGTTTTCTACTTGCATGGTGTAGTCAAACTCTTGTAATCTAATCAACCACTTTGAGATCCTAGATGAGACATCCATGTGTCGCATTACATATGGGAAAACCTCTTCCATTGTCAGGATTACAAAGGATCTAGGCAGGAGATAGGAGAGGAACTTTGTGGTAGCAAACATTAGTGCCAAAACCATGTGTTCTACTTCGGTAAATCCCTTTTCTAACGGGGTCATGACACAACTAGAGAAGTAAATAGGACACATGAAAGAAGTTTGGGGGTCCTTTTGCATTAGCACGGCTCCGAGTGTATTACTTCCCACACTAGGGTTCACATAAAATGGCTCGTCACACTTAGGAGGTGAAATAGTCGGAAGCTTAGCTAGGATTTAATTTACCTCAGTAAACTGCTGCTCATTCTCTTCACTCCATGAGAAGACATCCATCTGGGTGAGTTGTTGTAGGGGAAGGACCACTTGAGATAGCAAGTGAATGAACCTGCTTAAGTATCTTACCTTCTGAAGGAAAGAAACCAGCTGCTTAGCGATGGTGGGTGATGACAAAGATACCAGGGCTTGAATCTTGCTAGGGTCAGCCTCGATCCCTTTTGCTGAAATTACATGACCAAGGAGAGTGACTTTGCTTTCACCAATGTGACACTTATCCACGTTGAGCTGGCCACCCAAGGTTTGTAGCCTAGTTAAGCCATCATAGACTTTGCTTGAATGAAGGGCTCGTGAACTATAGATGCAAAAATCATCTATGAAAACCCGTATTGATGTTCCAAAGTAGGGTTGGAAAACAAAAGTCACATAGCACTGAAATGTGGCCGGGGCGTTAGTGAGGCCAAACGGCATCACTCTGTAGGCAAAACATCCCCAAGGTGTGATGAAGGTTGTCTTCTTCTGATCTTCCTCTGCAATGCTAATCTGGAAGTATCCTGAGTAGCCATCGCACACTGTGTATCATTCGTGACCTGCCACCTCATTGAGTATTTCATCCTGGAATGGGAGGGGAAAGTGATCCCTCTTCGTGCCTGCATTGAGAGGTTTATAATCCACACAGACTCTCCCCCCTTTTTTTTTTGTGACCACTACTGGGGAGACCCATTCTGAGTCTTCGACAGGGTAGATGAAACCTGTTTGTAGCAAACTTCTCACTTCTTTAAGTAGTGCCTCTTGTTGGATCACTCCAAGTCTTCTTAGCTTTTGTACTACGGGTTTATTGCCTTCCTTGAGTTTTATGTGGTGTTGCACTACTGTAATTCCTCTGATCTTATCATAGCCATCAATGAACAAAGTAGTGAAGTTACCTAGCATGGAGACATACTCCTTCCTTTCTTCATTGGTTAACTCATTTGAGAGCATTTTCTGTAACTTACCTGCATCCTCCAAGGACTGCATACCTGATGATCCCTCTTGGTTTGTCAAGGGTGTTTCAGATTGTGTCAATCTTTTTGGGTCTTTAAGAATGACCCCCATCACTTCGATGCTACTGTCACTTCCGTCGGTGGTGGTTGTCTCTTCTCCTGAGGTAGACGAATAGTCTCTAGTGGACTCATCTTCTGAAGCCTCCAAGATCATGTTGCGCTGCTTTCCAATCCTCATGTCGTAGAATATGGACTTCCCTTTAGTGTCCTTCATCTGAATCATCCCAGTGCTCCACTCTTGTTTAGCTTCCATAGCCATAAGCCAAGGCCTCCCAAGAATGATGGGGTAGCCCTCCCCTTTGTGTGGCATGATGAAGATGTCTACCTCCACTTCTGTATTGAATGCTTTTACTTTGACCGCATTTACAATGCCCGCGCATTTCACTCTTACATTGTTTGTCATCTTGGCTCGGCAGGGTGCCGACCTACTTACCTCTAGACCTAGACGGTGCATCATCTTTTCACTCATGACGCATATTTGCGCTCCACCATCTATGTAGACATTTGAGATTTGTTGCCCGTTGATGTGAGCGTCCATGGTTGGTAGGATGTCATCGAAATCCCTTCCAGAGAT
Organism: Adiantum capillus-veneris; assembly: GCF_014529385.1. NCBI lineage: Eukaryota > Viridiplantae > Streptophyta > Polypodiopsida > Polypodiales > Pteridaceae > Adiantum > Adiantum capillus-veneris. The sequence continues at coordinate 59,475,552 of NC_140951.1, read as the reverse complement.
AGCCCCAGCTATCCTGGGTCTTGATTTCTTGGTACTTACCATTTTTGTCCATTGCCTCCTCATCCTTGGTGCAAGGTGGAGTAATTGGGGCCAAGTTATCTTCGGGCCCTGCATTAACACATCCTGAACTAAGTCATAGGGTTTTGCATACTCACCTAGTGAGAAGTCCACGATGTCTATCTTCCATCACGGTTTAGCTGCTTGCTTGCTAGACTCGGCCTTCCCTTTCATCTTCTCTTCTCTTTGAGATGCTTCTTCGTGCTTGGAACGCTTCACTCCCATAGCATCCACTTCTTCTACCTTCACTTTCCCTTTGTGCTTCCCTCGAACTGATTCTTCTACCTTTGCCTTCCCTTTAGCATTAGGAAAAGTTTGGACTCAAAAATGGGCCTTGTAAGAATTGTTGATGTGGCATAGCTTTCAAAAAGTGGGGATCGGTAATTTTTCTGCAAATAAGATCCAAATTTGTCAGAGGTTGGATATTTAGAATCTCTTCTTCAAATGCTATCTATTGATATATAGCATGCATGTATCGGACATTGCCTTCATGTAGATCTAGAAAAAGGTGATTTTAGATTATCGTAACGGTAACAAAACCTGGCTGATTGAAAAAAAATGGCATAACTTTCATAGAAGTCATCCAAACTTTCGGACCTTGGCTCTTTAGAATCCATTTTTCAAGAACTTTCCAATGATAGGTCATATCATGGGGTTCTAAGAAATATTTAGAGGGGTCTACCGGGTTGCTTTCTTTTGTACAACTTTGATGATCTGGCACTCTTAAAAGGCCCAAAAATGAGTTCAAAATTTTCCTAATGCCTCCAAGCTAATAACACTCACCGCTTGGTTCACAGCAGGTGGTGGGGTAGTGGCGGAATGAGAGGTTGGGGTGGTGGTTGCTACTGTACAGGTGGTCGAAGGATTTGGACCGGTGGGATCGGTCCTGGTTGCCTAGGTGGTGGTGGTCTTGCTCTTGGCGGAGAGATCTGATTCTGTCTCCCCCCTCTATTGAAATTTTGCCTCCTTGGGTGTGGACAGTAGTACATTCCATGGCCATCTTCCCCGCAGTTGTAACAATGGTACTCTTGGTTCTGCCTTCGTTGTCCTCTTCCTTGTTTTGTATTCCTGCCAGGTGCATGCCCTTGCTGCACCAGATGCATAGATAAACTCTCTAGTTGGGTGGTGATGCGACTCAGCAGGTCTTGCTGCTCTTTTGATGCCTCTTGTGGTCGGGCTCTATGATTGGTTGTTGCAGTCACTGGCGTTGGTCAAGCCGAGCTTGTTTCCTCTGACTCGTTTACTCTTGCTTGCATGCGCAGCTTCTTGTCTTTAAGGCGAGCTACTTCGACTGCCAACTCATATGTTTCACGAAACCTTCCCTTCACCTTCTCTCTAAGCGGCGACCATAGACCAGCAATGAAACGGTCCTTCTTTAGGAAATTAGGCGCTCCTTCGCCTTCCTCCAGTGAGGCAACCCATCTCTTCCATAAGTCCACAAATTTGGACTCGTAGGTGGCATACTCCAGCCGACCTCCTTGCTTTAATTCTGTCATTAGCTGCCATAGCTTCTCCGAGGTTGTGCCTCCACGAAACCTCTTTACAAAAGCAGCCCTTAACACATCCCATGCATTCTTGGTAGCCTGGGGAAATGCATTATATCAAGACTTGGCCTCTACTTTCATCAGTAGAGGAAAAATTCTAAGTCGTGAACCATCGTCATCTTTGTTGGAGACGACACAAGCAATGTCGAAATCATCCAAAAATTCGGTGGTGAAATCCTCTCCCTTCTTTCCACTAAACGCGGGGAAAGAAACGCTCGCCATGGTAGTGACTCAGAAAATTACAAACCTTTTTCTTTTTTAATACATTAACAACAGTAGCGGCTCATAGCGGCTTTTTACAGGGGTGGGTGGATAGGTTAAAACAAGATAAAGATAGAAACATTAAAGGAATGATGGTAATCCAACATGGGGAGAATGATGGAGTTCGGGGAATTGAGGATTTCTCCTAGTACTGCCGCACCGAATAGGTATACGATCTTCTGTTGGTAGAAGACTTTCCTATCTACATAGATATTCAAATGCATATGCTGCAGGAATCTGAACAGGAATGCCGTCGGCCCATTTTCCATCATGCACAGAGGGTGGAATACTTACTTATACTCTTATCGTGCCAGTGTTGATGAGTCGACACATCCACAAGAGGTCATCGCCTTTCATGGGCTCTACCTTTCCTTCGTTGCTAAGCACGTACGGGGTGATGGCGACGCGTCTGACCACTCCCAACCTCTTGGCTAGTAGCAATTGAAGGTAATTTCCGTAGTCGGCGTGTTGCATGAATTCTACTCCATTCAGTTGCAACTCGTCCCCAGTCCACTGGGTTTCACCCGTGGTAGAAAGCTTCTTCAGGATAAGTTGTACAGGGAGAGGAGGAAGATCCTCCATTCGCTTTCCAAAAAAGCGAGAGCAGGAGCCGAACCACTCTTCCCTAGGACATGGGAATCTCCTTACCACTTCTTCTTCAGGATTGTCGAAGTGGATTGGTAGCACTCGCATGCGTCGTGCAAATCGATAGGCGACCTTCCACCGCTTAGCTTCGGATGACTTCCTCTTTGGCAAGTTGGGTACAACCGGGCTTTCTGTTAAGTATGGAGCCTGATTTACCCTTGTAATTTTCTGTGGTAAAAGCGCTCATTTGTAAGGCCCCCATTATGAGGAGAAGAAGCCATCGTGCATGAAGGAAAATCACTCACCGGAAACCAAAATTTTCACGGACAAGAATCAAGGGCAACTTTCACCAAAGTCAATGGCCGATGGCCGGTGGTCGGAAGTCAATGGCCGGTGGCCGGTGGTCGGAAGTCAATGGCCGGTGGCCAAATTCAATGGCCGATGGCCAAATTCAAAAGCGGACTTGTCTTCTCAAGGGCGGCCACACATGGGCAGATTGGAGGGTCCGATTTGGACTTATTCGCACAAGGGAGGCTACACGTGGCGGTCTCTCATAAGAGAGGGCAGACCTTTTGGACTATAAAAGGAGGCCATTTCTACACACATTTCATAGTGTGAAGTTGATGCAACAAGGTGAGTGTGAGGTGGTGAGAGTGAAGCAAGGCGGGAGCTCCATTAAGGGTATAATCCCTTTGTAAACTACTTCTTGTTTTGAAGTACTAAAGCCATTGAGTGGCTGCTTTCCCGTAGACGTAGCCCACATTGGGTGAACCACGTATATCGTGTGTACTCTCTCTCTCTCTCTCTCTCTCTCTCTCTCTCTCTCTCTCTCTCTCTCTCTCTCTCTCTCTCTCTCTCTCTCTACTCTATAATCTCGTGTATATAAATCTGTCTCTCTCCATTAAGTAATCTACTCAGTTATCTATTTAGCTACGTCTTATTTCCTAACAACTGGTATCAGAGCAAGGTTTGCTCGTAGCTAAATTATCTCAAGGAAAGGATTCCTTGAATTGAGTGGGATTTATGGCAGAGGAAGGGAAGCTCAAGATTGAGAAGTTCAACGGCAAAAACTAACAACATTGGAAGATGCAGATTGAAGACTATCTCTACCAGAAGGACCTCTATTTGCCACTAGGCGGTCTTGCGAAGAAGCCCGCAACAATGGCAGATGAAGCATGGATTGTCCTTGATCGAAAGGCACTGGGCGTCAACGGTTAATGTTTCGGAGATGAACCACGGAGGCTTGAATGAAGTCACTTGACGACTTCTACGAGAAACTTGATGAAGTCACTTGACGACTTCTACGAGAAACCATCGGCATCCAATAAGGTATTTCTTATGAAGCGCTTGTTCAATCTAAAGATGGCAGAGAATGGTTCAGTTGCAAAACACCTAAATGACTTTAACACAAACATAAGTCAACTTCGATCAGTGAAAATCAATTTCGATGACGAAGTGCGAGCTCTCCTTATACTATCATCCCTACCGGATAATTGAGACAACCTTTTGATGGCTGTAAGTAATTCTATCTCTGGCACAAATACTCTTAAGTTTGATGATGTTGTGGGTGTTCTCCTAAGTGAGGAAATGCGAAGGAGAAGCACAGGAGAATCATCAAGTGTTGCACTATCAGTGGAAACAAGAGGAAGGCTTAAGGAGAGGTTCAAAAACCAAAAGGGTCGTGATCGCTCAAGGCGAAGCAAGTCACGCACAAAGTCAGTTCTTGAATGTTGGAACTGCGGCAAGAAGGGCCACGTCAAGAAGGATTGCTGGTCCAAGAAGAAGAAGGAGAGAAGAAGCCAACATCGGAGGCCAATGTGGCAGGTAAAGTAGAGCAAGATGCTCTAATTCTCTCATTAGACAATGTGTCTAATTCCTGGATAGTAGATTCCGGGGCTTCATTCCATGCGACACCACACAAGCAACATTTCCAAGACTACACCAAAGGTAATTTTGGGTATGTATACTTGGGAGATGATGAAGCTTGTGAGATTGTCGGCAAAGGTACAGTTTCTGTCAAAACTGCTAACGGAGATGAATGGAAGCTGAAAGATGTTAGGCATGTTCCTTCTCTTCGCAAAAATTTGATCTCTACAGGACAATTGGACGATGAAGATCACAACATTGCATTCGAAAACAAACGATGGAAGATCTCAAAGGGATCTTTGGTGGTTGCCAAGGGTGAAAAAGTCAGTACACTTTACTTGTGTACTGTTAGCACGCAACCTTCAGCTTGTGCAGCAACTACAGAAGTTGACAGTGCGGTGTGGCACTACCGACTTGGGCATATGAGTGCCAAAGGAATGCAAATCCTTCAAACAAAGAAGCTTCTACCAGGTTTGAAAGAAGTGGACTTAGAGTTCTGTGAAGATTGTGTTTATGGTAAACAAAAGAGGGTAAAATTTCAAAAATCAGGAAATGAAAGAAAAAATAAAAAACTTGAGTTGGTTCATTCTGATGTTTGGGGTCCTGCAAGTACACCATCACTTGGTGGCTCATTGTACTATGTAACATTCATAGACGATGCGACTAGAAAAACATGGGTTTATGTCATGAAGAATAAATCCGATGTATTTTCCATATTTCAAAGGTGGAAAGCCTTTGTGGGGAATGAAACAGGTACCAAGGTTAAATGCCTCAGATCCAACAATGGAGGCGAATATTGCAGCCAAGCTTTTGAAATCTTTTGTGATAGTAATGGCATTTGGATGCAAAGGACAACCCCAAGGACACCTCAACAAAATGGGATTTTGGAAAGGATGCACAGGACAATCATGGAACGAGCACGAAGCATGCGGCTACATGCAGGCCTACCGCTTGAGCTTTGGGCGGAAGCTGTAAGTACGTCTGTGTACTTAATCAATCGGTCACCCTCAACGGCATTGGATGGGGGAGTTCCAGAAGAGGCATGGACATGTAAACCGGTGAATTATGCATTTCTCAAAGTGTTTGGGTGTGAGGCTTTCATGCACATAGATAGAAGCCTAAGATCAAAGTTAGATGCAAAGTCCAAAAAGTGTTTCTTCATTGGCTATGGAGAAGGAGACTTTGGGTATCGCCTATGGAATCCTGAAGATGGTAAAATCTTAAGGAGTAGGGATGTAATTTTTAACGAACAAAATATGTACAAAGATTACTTGGAAAGAAAACAAACAAAAGAAACAGGTGATGAGTACATGGACCTTGAGGACGGTGAAGACTCAAGGACTGCAAACGGTGACAATATTCAACAACGTCAACCAAATGAGGAGCCTCAACCTATTTCCCGAAGATCTACAAGAGCAAGTAGACCTCCAGAAAGGTTTGTTCCTTCCTTCAACCATCTCTTGATCTCAGATTCTGGAGAGCCGGAATCATATGAAGAAGCTATGCAACATGAATCCAAAGAAGAATGGACGAAGAGCATGCAAGTGGAGATGGACTCACTACATCGCAACCAAACATGGGAGTTGGTTGAGTTGCCTAAAGGTAAGCGGGCACTTCAAAACAAATGGGTGTACAAGCTAAAGGAAGAAGAAGGTGGGAAGAAAAGGTACAAGTCTAGGCTTGTGGTAAAAGGTTTTTCTCAAAAGAAAGGTATTGACTTCAATGAAATATTTTCTCCTGTTGTAAAAATGAACTCAATTAGGCTTGTCTTAAGCCTTGTGGCTGCTCATGATCTAAATCTCGAGCAAATGGATGTAAATACGGCATTCCCTCACGGTGACTTAGAGGAGGAAATCTACATGCTTCAACCAAAGGGGTATGAAGTAAAAGGTAAGGAGAAAATGGTTTGCAGATTAAAGAAGAGCTTGTATGGTTTAAAGCAAGCATCAAGACAATGGTACTTGAAGTTTGATCGATGGATGTTGGATCATGGATTCACAAGATGCAACTCGGATCACTGCGTCTACACAGAGAATTTGGGAGATGGGAAATTCATCATCCTAATGTTGTATGTTGATGACATGTTGATTGCAAGTGCTAACATGCAGGACATCAAAGACCTAAAAGAGGAGTTGTACAAATCTTTTTCAATGAAAGATTTAGGTGTTTCAAAGAGGATACTTGGTATGAAAATATCAAGGGACAGAACGAAGAAGACAATAAAGCTATCTCAAGAAGATTACATCAAGAAGGTACTAGAAAGGTTTGCAATGCAAAATGCAAAACCAGCTTCTACACCTTTGGCTGGTCACTTTAAACTAACGAAGGATATGTGTCCAAAGACACAAGAGGAGATAGCCTATATGTCTAAAGTTCCATATGCTGTAGCGGTAGGTTCTCTAATGTATGCTATGGTCTGGACAAGGCCAGACATTGCACATGCAGTGGGAGTTGTGAGTAGGTTCATGGACAACCCAGGTAAAGAGCATTGGCAAGCTGTGAAGTGGATACTTAGGTATCTAAAAGGGACAACAACAAATGCTTTGTATTTTGGAGGAACTGATATTTTTCTAGAAGGGTATGCTGATGTAGATATGGCAGGTGACAAAGATACTCGAAGCAGCACTACTGGCTATGTGTTCACGGTGGGGCACAGCAGTAAGCTGGGCTTCAAAGCTGCAGAAAGTGGTTTCACTTTCTACCACGGAAGCAGAGTATGTAGCAATGACGGAGGCAAGCAAAGAAATTATGTGGCTTCACAGATTCTTAGAAGAGCTTGGATTCAAACAAGACAATTGTGTCTTGTACAGTGATAGCCAAAGCGCTATCCATCTTGCGAAGAACTCAGCCTTTCATTCAAGGACAAAGCACATTGAGGTGAGATATCACTTCATACGCACTCTTTTGGAAGAGGGACAACTAAAGCTAGGAAAGGTGCATACAAGTGAAAATCCTGCAGACATGTTTACAAAGGTGGTCAACAAGGAGAAGTTGAGCTTTTGCTCATCTTCAATCGGCATTCAAGGATAAGAAGCCAGAATGGAAAGCAGTCACAGGTTTGGTTTGGAGATCAGTCTCTAAGTGGGAGATTGTTAAGTATGGAGCCTGATTTACCCTTGTAATTTTCTGTGGTAAAAGCGCACATTTGTAAGGCCCCCATTATGAGGAGAAGCCATCGTGCGTGAAGGAAAATCACTCACCGGAAACCAAAATTTTCACGGACAAGAATCAGGGGCAACTTTAAAGGCCTCGGGGGCGGAGGCCCCCGAGACTTTTTTTTCGCCGGAATATTATGGCCGGACGGATGGCCGGTGGCCGGTGCCGGTAGTCAATGGCCGGTGGTCAGAAGTCAATGGCCGGTGGCCGAATTCAAAAGCGGACTTGTCTTCTCAAGGGCGGCCACACATGAGCGGATTGGAGGGTCCGATTTGGACTTATTCGCACAAGGGCAGCTACACATGGCTGCCGCTCATAAGAGAGGGCAGCCCTTTTGGCCTATAAAAGGAGGCCATTTCTACACACATTTCATAGTGTGAAGTTGATGCAACAAGGTGAGTGTGAGGTGGTGAGAGTGAAGCAAGGCGGGAGCTCCATTAAGGGTATAATCCCTTTGTAAACTACTTCTTGTTTTGAAGTACTAAAGCCATTGAGTGGCTGCTTTCCCGTGGACGTAGCCCACATTGGGTGAACCACGTATATCGTGTGTACTCTCTCTCTCTCTCTCTCTCTCTCTCTCTCTCTCTCTCTCTCTCTCTCTCTACTCTATAATCTCATGTTTATAAATCTGTCTCTCTCCATTAAGTAATCTACTCAATTATCTATTTAGCTACGTCTTATTTCCTAACACTTTCTGAGCTTGAAGAACTTGCTTGGCACGCTTCACTCCCATCGTGGTCATGTGTTTCCAGACTGGCTTATCTTCTCCTTACCTTTGGCTCGCGTAGCCCCTTTAGACCACTTTGGAGATATAACTTTGATTGCAGTTTCTTTAGGGAAAAGAGGCCTCACGGTTTTCTTCCCTTCTTTGATGTGAATGACTTCTTTGCGATGAATGTCGATGTAGACGATTTCAGTCCTTTCGCTGCTTTCGTTGCCGGCACTCATTGACAGTGTGTCTTGGTTGACAACAGTGATGGCACGTCACCGACCTCCCACCTGATGCTCTCAATTTGTGGTTAGAACAAGCAACACGAGATGGAGAATTTACCTCTTGAATACTGACGACACTGCAGCCTGGCAGTAGTACTTCAGTGAAGGCGGCTAGTGCCTCCTTCGTCTCCTCTTCTTCCGTCCTCCAGTTAGAAAATTCCTTCAGCCATTCGTCCATGATTGATAGTGGGCGTCACTTTCAGCATTGTAAACTGAAGGGTCTTAGAAAGCCCTCCTCCGTGGGGGCACCGAATGACGGGAGCAAAGCGAACCCCGAACCTCGACGGCCTCTAAAACGCCGGGGACCGAATGGCGCGCCCCGAGCCTTGACTGTAAAGCAAACAGGGGGCACCACCTAGTTATGAGCAGCTAGGACGCAAACCACGATGATATGAAAACCGCAAACTTACACACGGAGAGAGAGAGAGAGAGAGAGAGAGAGAGAGAGAGAGAGAGAGAGAGAGAGAGAGAGAGAGAGAGAGAGAGATTTGCAAATGATGAAAACCCTCGGGGGTGTGAGGGAGAATTATTTCTGCAGTATTTACAAATGGCACGCCGTGGTGATAGAGAGGTAGGGAGAAAAGATGGTGCAACCTACTTTGTGCGCTCTCTAAGACAACTCAATGATTGAGAAGCTTTCTACCAAGAGCGTGTATACGTGTGTGCATCGACCATTGGAGTCGAGGGATGGACGCGGCTCCCTTCGCATGGTGCAATCCTAAGGCAAACCCAACACACAAGCCTCCTCCCGTGATGGTGATAGTGTCAACTCTTCCCACTACACTCTATCAAGTGCTGACTCCTCATGAACTGCCCCCTTCCCCCCCCCCCCCCCCCCCCGATAGTGACCTCTCAGTGCCAATTTATAGGTGTTGGCTGCTTGGATTATGGTAATCCCGATGTGATTAGGGTAGGCTTAATTGAGGAGACAAAGGAAGTGGTGGGCCCGGTGTGGTTGACCCTTGCTTTAATTTGGGAGGTTATTAAAAGATGAGAATCTCTAGGTGGGCCTTTGTGACCATCACCTAGAGAGAGGAAATTTACAAAGTGGGAATTTTACAATGGCTTGGTTGAAAACTGAAGAAATGATGAAAATACACTATAAATTACTGAAAATGGCGTCATGGTTGCGTGTTTCCGGTGAATGGTGTGTTGCCGGTGAGTTGGTGTAGAGCGTACTTCTTTTCGAGGTCGGCCGGGGCATGCCTTCGATGCATTTCCTCTTTTTGTTGTTGGCGGCGCGTGCTTTGGGTGTTCCTCCTTTTTGTCAATGTCGTAATCGTAGACCTCCTTCGGTTTTTTTTATTTATTGTGCGTATATGCGTGTGTGTACGTATGGGTGCATGTGGACGGATGTGTGTGTATATATGTATATGTGGGTGCACATTCGTGAATGTGTATGTGTGTATTTGTATGTGTGCACAAGCGTGCACGGGAATGGGCTTGTATAATATATGTTATATATATATATATATTTTTTATTTTCGGCTCTGTTGATGGCGGCCTGCTACGTGAGGATGAGGGGTGGGGGGGGATGGTGTGTGTGTGTGTGTGTGTGTGTGGGCAAGCATGGGGTGTGTGTGTTGTGTGCATAGAGAGAGAGAGAGAGAGAGAGAGAGAGAGAGAGAGAGAGAGAGAGAGAGAGAGATAGATAGATAGATAGATAGTTCTATTATGGTCCTGGGAGGTCAAATATGACCTATGGGACCAAATGAACATGTCACGTGGTGTGAGTGGAGTTCATAAGTGACTCTCGATGCTCAAAAATGGCTGAAATGAGCGTCGCAATAGAGAGTCCACATCGTGGTTGGGAGAGGAAGGTATGTAGGGAGAGCTCATGGCTGAATATATGGGGAAAAGAGGACCTAATGTGGTCAAAAGCTGAGCACTCAAGTAGTGTGTGGTACTCACTCTCTCGCACTTGACGAGGGCATAAGGTGCAAAGTCGATGACACTCCTCGCCAGTGCCCCAACGTCCTGTCTCGCAGCGTAGAGAATGGGAGCTAAGACGAATGGAGGCAATGGTGCGGATCGCACTCAACGGGATGGGCTCAAGGATGTAGGAATGGGTTCGGTTACCTCGTTTCGAGAAGAAGAGAGATTTGTAGTTTGGGGCAACGTGTGTGGTGTAATGGCTGAAGCGAGAACCTCCGGATTTCTCCCAAGCCATGATACATTGGCGTTGTAAGAAGGCCTCATTAACTTGGGAGTCGATCGACGCATCCTTGACCAAGTGACATGCATCCCATCTTCCAAACCATTTCTTGATATCAAGCATCCACCCCGAACTTAGTATTTTGCTCTTGCATGTCTTTTGAACCTTTTGACTTGCTTCATATGCGATTCTAGGAAGTCGATGCAAAGGGCTACGTTGTGTCTTACGCATGTACTCCACAACCCTTTCCATGCCCAAGACCTCAATGGGAAGCGATCCGGACTCAAGAAGTAAGAGCATGTAGGGTGTTTGTGTCTTGACTTGGAGAAAGTTGGTGAGAAAACCCTTTTGGACATTCTCAAACTCTTTCCAAGTAGACTTCCCGATGCTTCCACCCCACACCTCCACTCCATAAAGAAGCACCGGTGTCACCAATGTGTCAAAGAGGTACTTTTTGAGAGCCCAACACTTGATCTCTCCTGCATTGCACATGTTCTCAAATGCATAATAAGCCCTCTTTCCGGCTTCCAAGCGACGCATTGCACAATCCTTCCATTTATGATTGGATGGAACCGAGAGAGAGAGAGAGAGAGAGAGAGAGAGAGAGAGAGAGAGAGAGAGAGAGAAGTTTCTTCGCCTTCTCAGGCCCGCGAGGGAGAGAGAGAGAGCTTACTGTGGGTGGGCTGGGGCCATAAAACAGAGAGCGAGAGAGAGAAGGGGGTTGGAGGTGGTGAGGGAGGGAGAGGATGAGGGGGTGTGTGTGTGTGTGTGTGTGTGGTGTGTGTGTAGAGTGTGTGTAGAGAGAGAATGGGCTCCGGCTTCTTGCGCTGCGTCTTCGGGCTGAGAAGAGCGAGAGGGAGAGAGAGAGAATGCCGGTTGGGGCTCAGCGTGCATAACGCGCCAGAGAGGGAGAGGGAGGTGAGGTGGGTGTGGATAAGAGAGAGTGAGAGGGTTCTATGGTGGGTGCCCACCGTAGGGGGGGAGAGAGCAGTGAATTGAGGGGGGGGGGGGGGGGGGTGTCTTATTCTCTGTCTTGCATGGTGTCTCAAGGACGAGCGGAGGGGGGGGAAGTCATGGTGTGGGGGGGGGGGGGGGGGGGGGGGGGGGGGAGGGGAGGTTGTGTTGAGATGTCGAGCTCTACACCTTGAGCTGGCATCCACTACGGGTCTTGGCCGCTTACGGCATTTACTCACTGGCGCGTTAGGTGACCGACACGGAGGATCTCTGCCAGTGATTCTACAGCTGGACTACACTTATAGTGCCAGCCTAGTACGCTTCTAGCGAGTTCACACTTAGTGACCGCATGTACATATGTGCTACTTTTCAGCTTTAGCACTTAGTCATTTTGTACTCTCTTTTCTGTGAAGAAGAAGAAGAAGCTTTCCATCTCTGTGTGCTTTGTGCTTGTCTTGTGTAGCTCTCTTGCATCCTCATTCTTTACATGGTATCAGAGCCCGGTGCAGGCAAGAGAGGCTAAGAGAGCAAGAGCATCACAATCCCTTCGTTCGCAATCCCTTTGTGGTTTTTCGCACAAGTTTCTGAACAGGTCTCCAAAGTGCAGTATACAGAGATTTACTGTACAAGTACAGTGGTTGTATGTACGCTTGATTGTGGACACTCGTTGAGTGTAGAAAGCGTTACAGGTACCACGATAGCAAGTTCAACAGATTTGCAGGTTTTTGCAGATTGCAGCTATTTTGTCTTAGTGCTTCAAGATGTCTGACGGTTTCAGTCAGATTGTTACTGAGAAGCTTGAGAAAAATAACTACCCTGCATGGAAGTTCAGAATAATAAATTTCCTAAAAGGAAAAGGTTATTGGGACTATGTAGAAGGAGACAATGAAAAGAAACCAGAGATTCCCGAGGCAAATGCTACAGCAGAACAAAGGAAAGCTTTGAGGGACTGGCAACAAGGCCAGAGCAAAGTGATGTATTGGCTGTCTATGAGCATCACAGATGGCATGATGGGCTATCTACAGGATGCTGAAACCCCCGCCATTGCATGGAGAAACTTAGGCAGAGTGTTCGAGGTGAACACCAAGGCCAGGAAGCTTCAACTAAAGTCGGAGCTAAATCAGGTTAAGAGGAACAACCTCTCAATCAATGATTATGCCTTGAAGATCAAGAGTATCATTGAGGCTCTTGGATCTATTAAAGTCTCAGTGGAAGATGATGACATTGTCAGTGCATGCTTGGATGGTCTAGGAGATGAGTATGTACATTTTAGGTCTTCCATGAATACAAGAGACAACATCCCCGTGTTCCAAGATTTGATTTCTATGCTTATTCTTGAGGAGAAGAACCTTGACACATCTTCTTCTCATGGCAGAAATAATTTTGAACAGGCCTTCTATTCTAACTCCAACAGAGGTAGAGGTCGTGGTCGAGGCCCAAGGGGTTGTAGGGGCCAATTTCTGGAAGGTCAATCAAATCAAAACAATACAGGTGGCAGGGGAAACCAGTCTCAAGGCAGGGGGAGTCAAAGAGGTCGTGGTGCAGGATCAAGCAGGCAGCAACATACTCCAGATAGTAGAGAATGTTGGACTTGTGGTGAAAGAGGTCACATGTCACGTGACTGTCCAAAGGGAAAAGCAAGTAGAAAGAGAGAACAGGGCAACTATGCATCTACTAGCAGAGATGCAGATGACAGCAAAAACGAGCGCATGTTTGTTATGCAGCATGTAATGAATACAATGACTGCAGAGAATTCCACCCAAGATGATGTTTGGTATGTGGATTCAGGTGCCTCTAATCACATGACGTCTCGTGGAGAGTGGTTTAGAGATATGCGCAAACCAGATGTGTCAGGCTATGTGCAGACAGGAGATGACACAGCTCACCCCATTGCTCATGTAGGGGACATACCTCTAAATACGAAGAGTGGGAAATCAAAGTACTTAGCAGATGTACTTCATGTCCCAAACATTACAAAGAATCTTGTTTCTGTTGGACAAATGGTTGAGCAGGGTTTGCAGGTTCGCTTCAATCCAAATGGCTGTTATGTAGAAGATTTCCAGAATGGCTGTAAGCTGATCACAAAGGGCAAATGTGTGGGCAGAATGTTTACGCTGAATGTAGACATGCCTGAGGTAAAAGCTGCATTATTTGCACAGGGCACAGGTGTTGTGGCTGATGTTGACATTTGGCACAAACGCATTGGCCATGTCAATGAGCAGAGATTGCGCAGCATGCAATCAAAACAGATTGTAAAAGGTTTGCCCAAATTCAAGGTGGATGGTATGCATAAAGTGTGTGCAGCATGCCAGTTTGGAAAACAGTCAAAGGGCTCATTTCCACATGAGCGCAATGTATGTAAAAAGCCACTTGAGGTGGTGCACACAATGTTTGGGGTCCAACCGATACTGCAAGTATACATGGTTGCAGGTATTATGTCTCTTTCATTGATGACCATACAAGGAAAGTATGGGTCTACTTCATGCGTAACAAAAGTGAAGTGTTTGGTCACTTTCAAGACTTCAAAGTCATGATTGAGAAGGAGACAGATATGCAAATCAAGACATTGAGGTCAGATGGAGGGGGAGAGTACTTCTCCAATGATTTTTCAGATTTTCTGCGAATGCATGGTATACACAGGCAGTTTACATGCAGATATACTCCACAGCAGAATGGGGTCGCAGAAAGGAAAAACAGGCACATTGCAGAGGTTGCACGTGCATTGATGAATGAGAAGAACATGCCTCATCATTTCTGGGCTGAAGCTATAAATACAGCTGTGTACATTATGAACAGGACACCTACAGCTGCGGTGCATGATGTAACACCTGAGGAAAAGTTTACAGGTACAAAGCCTGATTTGGCACACTTGAAAGTGTTTGGCTGCATAGCCTACGTGCATGTACCAGATGAGTTGCGTAGGAAATTGGATCCTAAAGCAGAGAAATGTATTCTTGTGGGATATTCCCTTGAACAAAAGGGGTACAGGTGCTACAATCCTACTACATGAGAATTACGAGTGAGCAGAGATGTCGTCTTTGATGAGATGAGCAGCTGGTACAGTAATGTACATGGCACTATTGGGGCTGATGTAAGAGATGATGTGGTTGTACAAAATGTGAGGCCACAGTCACAGGTTTTGAGTGGACCACAAGAGTCCTCTTCTCGTGGCTCTGTTGAGAAACCATGGAATGGTAGACTACGTACGCAGGTTACTCCACCAACAGGTACAGGGAATGTATCACGAAAAGGAAAGGAAAAGGTTGATCTTATGGCTGATGCATCATCAGGTTTTTCACATGTAGACATGGATTCAGATGGTTCTGAACAAAGTCTTGATGAGGAATTTGGAATTCCGGCTGTCAGGACACCTGGTGTAAGGAAAGTACAAGAAGATGCTAGAGGGCAAAGGAGTGACCCAGGACCGCGCAGATCTAATAGAGTCAGAAATCCAGTTCAGAAATTGACTTATGATGGGTATCTAGCGCATCACCAAGCCTACATGGCTAAGGTGATACAGGATGTGGAGCCCACATGTTTTGAGGATGTAGTTGGAAATGTGCATTGGGATGATGCAATGAATGAAGAGATGGCTGCATTGGAAGCAAATGACACATGGGAGTTGGTGCCATTGCCAAGTGGCAAGAAAGCTATTGGCTGTAAATGGGTGTATAAAACCAAGCATAAGGTTGATGGTAACATTGAGCGTCACAAGGCAAGGCTGGTCGCAAAGGGTTATGCACAGACATATGGCATAGACTATGAGGAGACCTTTGCTCCAGTGGCAAAGATGACGACTGTGAGAGCTGTCATAGCAGTGGCTGCATCTAGAGGATGGATTATGCATCAAATGGATGTAAAGAATGCCTTCTTGAATGGTGAGTTGCAAGAGGAAGTGTATATGGATCAGCCACCTGGTTATGTCGATCCAGGTTACCTAGATTATGTATGCAGACTTCTCAAAGCTTTGTATGGTTTGAAGCAGGGCTCTAGAGCATGGTATGATAGGATTGCCAAGTATCTTGTCAGTATTGGTTTTAGGAGAGCTCATGCTGATCATTCACTCTATGTACGTGAGAGTGATGTGGGGATTGTGGTCATTACCATATATGTAGATGACCTTATTATTGTTGGTGACAATGCTATGGAGATTGACCATGTGAAGGGTCTTCTCAAACAGGAGTTTGAAATGAAAGATTTGGGCGAGTTGCGCTACTTTCTTGGCATTGAGGTGATCAGGACTCCAGAGGGTGTATGGCTGTCACAGAGACAATATGCTTTGGACATGTTGTCAAAGTATGGTATGGCTGATTGTAAGCCGATTTCCATTCCCTTGGATGTGAATGCAAAGCTGAGTGCAGAGAAGGGTGATGTTGTTGAGGATGTCAATATGTACAGGAAGATGGTGGGTAGTCTAATCTACTTGACTATCACAAGGCCAGACTTGAGCTACACAGTAGGCTTGGAGAGTCAATTCATGCAGCTTCCGAGGAAGCCACATTTGGATGGAGTACGACGCACACTTAGGTATGTGCAAGGGACTCTTGACTACGCATTGTTCTATGCAGCAGATGCACCATTAGCATTGTATGGGTATACAGATGCAGATTGGGCAGGTAGCATTGTTGATAGGAGATCTACGAGTGGCTTCATGTTCTCGTTTGGGAGTGCTGCTGTTACTTGGAGCAGCAAAAAGCAGCCTACGGTTGCTTTATCGAGCACAGAGGCCGAGTACAGAGGTGCAGCAGTTGCGGCGTGCGAGGTAGCTTGGCTACGCACATTACTTGAGGACTTGGGAGTGCAGGTGGACCAGCAGATTGTCATTCATTGTGACAACCTCAGCAGCATGCAGTTGGCTAGGAACCCAGTGTTCCATGCTAGGAACAAACACATAGAGGTCCATTACCACTACGTTCGAGAGCGAGTGTTGGCGGGCGACATCGACTTGGTCTACGTCAGCACAGAGGAGCAGATAGTGGATATCTTTACCAAGGCCCTCGGAGCTGAGAAGCTTCGACGTTTCCGGACTATGCTTGGACTCTGCGACATGCAGAGCTCGAGGGGGAGTGTTGAGATGTCGAGCTCTACACCTTGAGCTGGCATCCACTATGGGTCTTGGCCGCTTACGGCATTTACTCACTGGCGCGTTAGGTGACCGACACGGAGGATCTCTGCCAGTGATTCTACAGCTGGACTACACTTATAGTGCCAGCCTAGTACGCTTCTAGCGAGTTCACACTTAGTGACCGCATGTACATATGTGCTACTTTTCAGCTTTAGCACTTAGTCATTTTGTACTCTCTTTTCTGTGAAGAAGAAGAAGAAGCTTTCCATCTCTGTGTGCTTTGTGCTTGTCTTGTGTAGCTCTCTTGCATCCTCATTCTTTACAGGTTGGGGATAGCAGGCCAAGGGGGGGGGGGAATGAGGCCGAGGGGAGGGTGACGCGAGCGGGTGGGGAAGAGAGGGAGAATATAAGCGGGCCAAGGGCTTGCATAGAGGGCGAGGGAAGGAGTGTGTGAGGGGGTGGGTGTGTGGATAAGAATACGAGAGAGCGGGAGTTCACATGCGGCTCGAGCTCGGTGTAGCGGAAGCGCGAGAAAGAAAGCGAGAGAAGGGGGGGTGGGTGCTTGAGGCTTGCGCCTGGCCGAGGGTGGCCAGTGAGGAGGGGGGGGGGGGGGGGGGGGGGGGGGGGGGGGGGGGGCTATTGGGATCAACAAGGTGTCGGTAAGAGAGAGAGGATTTTGGAGAGAGATATGTAGGGAAAATGAGAGAGAGAGAGAGAGAGAGAGAGAGAGAGATCAGTCAATGCCCGTCGGGGGAATAAAACTACAGGCAGAGAGAGAGAGAGAGAGAGAGAAGGGGTATTTGAAACCGAGGGCGGCCGGCTAGGCTGGGGCATGGACAAGCAGGGGCCTGAGGGTGATAAGGCCGGCCAATCGAAGAGGGGGGGGTGTGCCATGCCCGTAAAGGTGTCGTGAGGTTGACCAGGCGTTGCCAAGACTTCCAACAGTGTCGCCAAGGCTCCAGCAGAGGAAAAATAAGTTTTTTTTTTCTTTTTTTTCTTTGATTTTCAAAAATCGGCCATCATTAGCAAGGAAAGTTCTCTCAAGACAACTGTTGAGAAAGAGGAAATGGTGAAAGTGGCATATTCTTCAGTAGTTGGCAGTTTGATATACGCTATGGTATCCACAAGACCAGACATTGCACATGCAGTGGGAGTGTTTAGTAGGTATATGGCAAACCCTGGCAAGAAGCATTGGGAAGCAGTGAAGAAAATCCCCAGATACTTGAAGGGTACAACTAGCAAGTGTTTACGCTTCGGAAACAATGATGCATCTATTGTAGGATACACAGATGCAGATTATGCGGGTTGTGTGGATCGTAGAAGATCCACATCTTGCTATAATTTCATGTTTGTTGGAGCAGCTACCTCTTGGAGATCGTGTCTCCAAGACTGCACGTATTCATCTACCACTGAGGCAGAATATGTTGTTGCTTCTAACGCAAGCAAGGAAGCCATATGGTTAGCTCGTCTAGTGGGAGATTTGAGCATCCACGAGGTTCAATACTGGATTGTGATGGTCAGAGTGCCATTTTCTTTGGCAATGAATCCGGTGTTTCACTCAAAGTTGAAACACATAAAGGTCAGATACCATGTCATACAAGATGCATTGGCTAGCAAGCGCATCGAGCTTGTCAAGGTTCACACTGTCGACAACCTTGCAGATGCTCTCACAAAGAGCCTAGCCTCAAAGCGATTTACACATTGCATAGAACTTATGGGTGTAGGATGAAGACTAGGAGATGCTTCATCACCTTTGTATAGACTAACTATATTGATGCCACTTTTGGCCCCCATGACCTTCAAGTGGTGGAAGGTTGTTGAAATTTAGGCCAGGTGGACGTGGGAAACCACCCTTACTCTTTTTCTCCCTAATCAATATAGGGAGAGAAAGTGAGAGAGTTGACTCACTCTCACTTTACTCTCCAGTAATCCAACTCCCTGTCTGTGCTTCATCCCCTTCCCCAATTCTCTTCTCCCCTCTCTTGCATGCATTCCTCACACGCACACTCCGCGTAGACAACCCCCACAACTTTCACAAGATTGTGAATCAGCCATGCAATATAAGCATGGATTTGCCACAGTTTTACCATGAGTTATGTTGTACATTCACTTAAGAGTCTTTAAGTCACTTGCCATGTGGCATTCGATTGTATAGTCACCAAATCCTTTCGGTGAAATGTAAGATCCCCAATTTTTGGGTCTCTTTTAAAAATGAGAAAAATAGCTTTTAATATCTAGTTTGTCAAATTTTGACTTAAGATGCTTGATTGACAATGTTGTAAGGTTCTAAAGTAAAAAGCAAGGCTGTTTCCATGTTCCAGTAAGTTAGACGGACGTTTGGTTCATTTTTGGAAAAATCCACTATTTTTAGCTTTTTCATGTTTTTTATGCTTTTAGGTGTATTTTTGCAAAAAGCAAAGTCGGATTCTTGATCTACGTGTTCCAGGGAAGCTATGGTTCAATTTTATAAAAATCTGGCTTTTGAGTGTTTTTCACGCTATTTTTAGCTTTTCATGATTTTTAGTGCGTTTTAGTGAAAAGGGAGTCTGCTTTCTTATTCTAGTGGACGAGATAAACCCGTGGTTCAATTTTAGAAAATTTTGCTTTTTTTCTTTTTACGCTATTTTAGCTTTTCGTGCTTTTTGGCGTTTTTGAAAAGCAATGTGCTTTTTAGGATGACCTAAACATAAAAATATTAATTTTAGTTTCTGTCGGATTTAAAAATGATCACCCGGAGCAAAAATGGGACCACACGAGATTTTTACAAGAATTATTTTTATAAAAAGAACTACCATAAATACGTCGGGGCAATACGGGAAAGTCATAATTATGTCGGCACATTACGGTGTGGCATAGTCTAGCTAAGGTTCCATTAGTTGGCCAGATATTGTTCAATTGGTTAGTTTTATTGGAAAAATTGAATGGTAAGTGGGAGAGTTGACCATCAAAGAAGACATGTTCTACTACTTGGCGATGCGCTCTCAAATGCTAAGGATTGCCGAAGTTGCTAAGAAGTTTAAAGTTCTTGCAGCTGTCATAGGAAAAGAAAAGCTAGAAGATAACTACAGACAATGTTGTTGCGTGGGAGGTCTGAGAGAATACCTTGTCATGAGAGTTAAAAGAATATTTAGAGAGTTAGCTTCGAGACACCCATAATATTGTAATGAAATCATAAAGATCAAATTTTGATGAATAGAAGAAGCATAGAGTCAATTTTGGTTCATTTGTGTACTAAGTTTTCTCTCTCCTTGTCTTGTTTTCAGATGGATCTTCTTAATTGTCTAGATGAACTCCCAAGTGACTTTGCACAAAGAGTCTTTTTCAATTATGCGGTTGGATTCAATCTCCATTGGCGAATTGAAGTGGTTCGAGTTTCGAAGGGGACTAGAGACTACCTTGTATCGAGCACTTACATAGCATGGGAGTTATATGTTGAAGCTCAGCCTGAACATCGAACACAAGTGCCTGATAGGTTTATGACCAACCCACAGCTTTGGGTAAAGGAAAAGATCCAAGAAGGTGATATTAAAGTGCAAGGATATGTTCGTTATCTTAACGTATGTTCTCTTTTTGGACATATCGAGTCGTGAACTCATACTTAGTAAGAAGGCCCTTATGCTAAACCAAAGATACGGCTTTTGTGGGAAGGTCATAATCAAAGTATGGAAGAAGTCAAACGGCGGCAACCGATTCTATTATGTACCCTAGGATTGAATCAATAGAGTCTATGGCCAATTCTCAAATACAACCCTCACAATGTTACCGTTACCTTTGCCCAAACACAACCAATGACAGTAAACTCGAGTAGATATTTCTACAGAGGTGATGTAAATGAACGGCATACTCATGTAGACTGCTTTAATGGACTACCACCCACGGACGTATCATGAGGAGAGGAATGGTACGAAAAGGAAGACGTGAATTTCACTGCACAAGTTGAAGTGCTAAAATTTGATACTCGAGATATGAACAAATATAGGGGTAGAACCTCAGTTGTAGGAACCAAGAATTGGATCATAGGACCCTTTCGTATTTATGTATCTCCCTAGAAACACTATGTATCTTTTTGGTCTTCTACAGTTATAAAAATTTGATTTTGATATAGCACATATTGTTTTGAGTATATAATATTTGAGTTTGAATCTTGGTTTTATCATTCTAACTAACTTGAGTGATGGGGTGTGTGTGTAAATGACTGACATCTGACCTCGAGGGATATGGGCGGATATACTCTCCGCCTTATGGTGGAGGAGCATTTCCAAACTGGAGTGGAAGTGCAAAGGCTTGTCACTGCCACACATAATGGGGAAGAGAAGAAAAGGTTGATATCTACGGATTTTATTGTACCTAATACATTCCGAGCTTGGTATCATTACACTGTAGGGAACCCCGAGTTTAGACCACCTGAACATAAACACTCGTCTGTTGGGAGTATCCGGTGGATACAATCCAAGTTGGGAACGGAGATTGTTGTCACTAATCAAATATTGTACATAAATGCTTATGAACTTACCCTAAGACCGACAAAGAAATATGGATGGCCATAAACATACTTCCTTTAGTAATTGCTACGGGATGCTTCGACATTGTTATATATAATGTATGGGGCCACCAATGCAAAAACAACGATCGACATTCCTTTAGCCCGGTACCTTGGAAGTTGTTCTTTGACTTATTTGGAAAGTCACTAACCTACAATCCTTGCCATGTAAAAGTTGTATACAATGCCTACAATAGACCTTTGTGCCTAGAAGATTGTGCAAATATACACAGCTCAGTTGGATGGGACACACCCAATGTGTTTTGAAAAGAATCTACTTACTTCGATGACTACTTCGGGTACAAGAAGGCAATTGTTCACACCGAAATGGGGATACCTGTAACAAACAAATCCTTTACTCAAGAACGATATGACTCACACGCTAATGAAGAAATCTTCCAACCCAAGATCAAAAAGGATTATTGGGATCACCCATCCGATATACTCAAGGAATGGGACAACTATGCTCCATTGATGGAAGGACGTCACAATGGATATTACCGATTGCATTATGTCAGAGCCATTAGGATTCATTAGAAGCTTTTTAGACACTTGTAGACTTTTCAAAAACCCACAGTTTTGTGATATAGAGATTGGATTAAATTATTCGTTATTCTTTCTCCTATTTCTCTCTCATCTTATCTTGAACTCTCTATTCTATTTGATTTAAGAACTTCGAGCCGGATTAGAATATTTTACTAAGTGTGACCTTGGTTGATATGATGCAGTAAGTTACCATGCCTCCTAGAGGAAATGGACTACTGCTAATGCAAATGCGTTTATTGTTTCTCAACACATTATCATCAATAGAGACATCGATGCTATGCTTCGCAAGTCTCAACCTAAAAATTTTAGCGGGGAAGGCAAAGATGTAGGCAAAGCTCTTGAAGATTGGATTGAGTGCATGGGTGACTACTTCGATTTGGCTCATCTATCTGTTAAGTATGGAGCCTGATTTACCCTTGTAATTTTCTGTGGTAAAAGCGCACATTTGTAAGGCCCCCATTATGAGGAGAAGCCATCGTGCGTGAAGGAAAATCACTCACTGGAAACCAAAATTTTCACGGACAAGAATCAGGGGCAACTTTAAAGGCCGGAATATTCCTTTTCGCCGGAATATTATGGCCGGACGGCGGTCGGAAAGTGGTCGGAAAACAACCGGTCGGTTGGCCGGTGGCCGGTAGTCAATGGCCAATGGCCGGTGGTCGGAAGTCAATGGCCGGTGGCCGGTGGCCGAATTCAATGGCCGGTGGCCGAATTCAAAAGCGGACTTGTCTTCTCAAGGGCGGCCACACATGGGCGGATTGGAGGGTCCGATTTGGACTTATTCGCACAAGGGCGGCTACACATGGCTGTCTCTCATAAGAGAGGGCAGCCCTTTTGGCCTATAAAAGGAGGCCATTTCTACACACATTTCATAGTGTGAAGTTGATGCAACAACATGAGTGTGAGGTGGTGAGAGTGAAGCAAGGCGGGAGCTCCATTAAGGGTATAATCCCTTTGTAAACTACTTCTTGTTTTGAAGTACCAAAGCCATTGAGTGGCTGCTTTCCCGTGGACGTAGCCCACATTGGGTGAACCACGTATATCGTGTGTACTCTCTCTCTCTCTCTCTCTCTCTCTCTCTCTCTCTCTACACTATAATCTCGTGTATATAAATTTGTCTCTCTCCATTAAGTAATCTACTCAATTATCTATTTAGCTACGTCTTATTTCGTAACACTATCGACAGCAAACAAAGCTATTATCGCTAAGTTCAAACTAGAGAAAACAACCAAGCACTGGTGGAGAGACCATTGCACAAAAAATGATGTTGATCCTAATGTTGCAACTTGGGATTACCTTAAAACCTAGCTCAAGATGAACTAATAAAACAAAGTTTATCATTAGACCGTATGAATGAGTTTCTTGATTGTACTCAAGGAACTAGAGATCTGGAATCATACTATCAACATTTCTTAACCCTTGTCAAGTATGCTCCAGCAGGGATGACTCAAGAGGTCAAAGTAGCTCGATTCCTGTCAAGTTACATAATCCTATGAAGACTAGACTCCAAAGTCTTCATCTTACCAATTTTGCAGATGTCCTTGATGTAAGCAAACGCGTTGAAATAGAGTTATCTACTACCGAAAAGAGGAAACCAGAACCTGTTCCTATTCGTGAAATCAAAAAGCCTCGTCCCGAGGAGGAACAAAGTTCTGGAAATCCACAGCAAAGAAGAGAGAACTTATTACGTATGAAAGTCAGACAAGATCATTTGTGCTACACTTGTCTTGATCCTGGTCATCAATCCAGGGATTGTCCATTTAGCAATTCAAGCTTCACAAGATTGGTGGACAATTATGAACATAGAAACTTCAACTCGAATCAGAACTTTGAAAATTTTAGACCCAGATCATTGACAATTCAGAGGAACTTCAATCAACAAAACTTTAACCAAAACCAGAGACAACCTCAAAACCAAGGGAATTTTAGACCAGGCAATCCACCTTTTGTTCAGAATGGACCACCTACCAACAATTACAAAAACGGAGATGTTAACCGTCAACCTTGTCCAGGAGGAGGAGGAAATCAAAGACCTCAAGGAAGACCTCAGGTTGATAGAGCTCAAGGGGCTAGAGCTGAAGGAAATCAGGCAAACGTATATGTTCATGTTGCAATTGAACATCAGGGAATGAATGAATAATTTTTAGTGATTCAAACCCCAACGAGTATCAAGGTAACCATTTTACCTTACTGATTGATTTTGGGAGTACACATTCTTTCATATCTCCTAAGTGCATCAAAAATCTCATTTTGCCTGAACACCGTGATATAGACCTTATAGTAGAATTAGCTACGGGTAGGAAGGTTAGATCTTCTACTTCAGCGGATAACTTGAATTTTGTTTTGGATGGTCATAATACTTCTGCAAACTTCAGAGTCTTACCCATAGGAATCTACGATAGAATCCTAGGAATGGATTGGCTTCAAGCCAATGATGCTCACATACATTGTAAAGACACTTCATTGGCTTTTGAAAATGAAAAAAAAATTAGGGTTACGATTACTGGAAAACGAGAAAATCCTAAGCTCAGACTAGTGAACTTTACCAACCTTATGAAGAGTCATAGGAAAAATGAAAGGATTTATGTTGTAAAGCTTAACCCTAAGGAGAAGAAAATAGGTTCACATGAACCCGAATGGATAACAAAATTTGATGATGTATTTTTTGAAGAACTTTCACAATTATTGCCCAAGTGTGATGTTGATCATGCAATAGAGCTTACTCCAGGAGCTCAACCAGTTGCCCATAGACCTTACAAAATGTTAGTACCTAAATCTGTGGAACTCAAGGAGCAATTAACTCAACTATTTAACCCAGCGTTTCTCCATGGAGTGCTCCTGTTCTCTTTAATCGAAAGAAGGATGGTACTCTACGTCATTGTATTGATTATCGTGGATTGAACCAGGTAACAGTCAAGAATAAGTATGTAATACCAAGGATTGATGAACTGCTTGACCGATTACATGGAGCTTTTATCTTCACAAAGATTGATCTTAAGTCAGGGTATTACCAAAACCAAATCAAGGAGGAGGACATACCAAAGACAGGATTTAATACTCGTTTTGGACATTATGAATTTACAGTTATGCCTTTTGGACTTACCAATGCTCCTGTAACTTTTAATCATCTTATGACCGACGTGTTCGAGAGAATTTTGATGATTTTGTTCTTGTATTCTTTGATGATATCTTGGTTTACTCAAGAAACAGAGAAGAGCACAAACAACATGTGCGGTGAGTACTTGAACTTCTCCATCAAAATCAACTTTATGCCAAACGTAGAAAATGCACCTTCTTCACTTATAAGGTGGAATATTTGGGATTTATTGTATCCAAGAATGGTGTTTCTATTGATTCAAGTAAGATCGAAGTTGTTATAGCTTGGCTTATACCAAAATCAGTACGAGAAGTACGTGGCTTTCTTGGTTTAATAGGATGGTATCGTACATTTATTCAAGGCTACGCTAAGATTGCATCTCCATTGACTATTATGCTTAAGAAGGCTAAAGTGTTTACTTGGAATGAACGTGCTCAAGCTAGTTTTGAGAAACTCAAAGAAGCTTTGGTCAATGCTCCAATACTGCAGCTTCCAGACTTCTCAAAGACATTCACTGTACTCAGTGATGCAAGTGGACAAGCAATTGGTGGCATTCTGTCTCAAGAAGGAAAACCAGTAGCTTATGAATCTCGTAAGTTACTTATACATGAGTTGAATTATCCTTCACATGACTTGGAATTATTGGCCGTTGTGCATGCTCTTAAAGTATGGCGACATTATCTTCTTGGAAGGAGATTTGAACTACATACCAACCATAAAAGCTTGAAGTGGATCTACACTCAACCTGATCTTAATATGCGACAACCAAGATGGATGGAGTTGTTATGCAAATATGATTTTGGAATTGACTATAGAGCTGGGAAGGAAAATCTTGTGGCCGATGCCTTGAGCAGGAAGAGTACTATAGCGGCTATCACAACCTCTACTACTTCTTTAATTGAACTTATTCGAGAAAGTATAATGCAAGATCTATATTACATAAAAATTCATTATTTAATGAACTTAAATAATCGCACAGAGAAGCAAGAGAGACAAATCAAAGGCCTTCACATTGAAGGATATGACCTTTAATTTAGTGGCCATCTTTGTATTCCAAATCAAGGTGGAATCAAACTTCAAAATATTATAGGAAGCTCGTGATATACCTATAGTAGCACATCCAGGATACATTAAGACTTACTCTACTGTAAGAAAGAGTTTCTTTTGGACAGGATTGAAGCGTGATGTGTTGAACTATGTTACAAGATTCTTAACATGTCAACGTATTAAAGCTCAACGAATTCGATACCCCGGTAAGCTTCAACCTATCGATGCTCCACAAATGAAATCGGAATGCATATCCATGGATTTTATTACAGGACTTCCTACATCTCTGGGATATGACTCTATTTTTGTGATTGTTGATATGCTTACAAAAATGACCCATTTATTTCCAGTCAAGACAACATTTACGGCTAAGGATATAGCTCAAGTCTTTATGAAAAGTGTTTTCATGTATCGCGGTTTACCTCGCTTGGACTATATATTTGTATTTGGTTGAATTTGCGTATAATTCCTCATTCCAATGCTCAATTGGAATGTCTATGTTTCAAGCATTGTACGGACAAGAGTGTCTTACTCCACTCAAATGGATAGACACTCTCATACGAGTTCAAGCATCTAAAGAAAGTTAGATGAAATGCAACTACAAACCGATCTTATACGGTAGGATATTAAGACTGCTCAAGATAGGTAGTAGAGTTATGCTAACCCTAAACGATCTATCAGACTTTTTGAAGAGGGCAATATGGTATTTCTAAGAGTAAAATCCAAACGTAGTTCTTTATCAATGGGTAAGTGTAAAAAGCTAAGTGCCAGATATTGTGGACCTTTTGTAATCACCGAGCGGATTAATGATCAAGCTTACAGACTCTTGTTACCACCACACATAAAAGTACATGATGTTTTTTACGTCAGCTTACTCAAGAAGTATGTACCTGAACCGCAACATATTCTTGATGATTCTCTTTATCTACCTCTACTGATGGAACTTTTGAATTATATCCCGAAGTGATACTTCAAAGCAAAACCAAGCCTCTACGTAATCGGACCATTATTGAACACCTTGTTAAATGGTCAACGTATCCTTAGGAAGATACTACTTGGGAACGTGATAATATCATGAGACAAAATTATCCAGATTTCATGTCGAGGTGAGGACACCTCGAATTTTTTAAGCGTGGGAGGATGTAAGATCCCCAATTTTCGGGTCTGTTTAAAAAATGAGAAAAATTGCTTTCAATATCTAGTTTGCCAAATTTTGACTTAAGATGCTTGATTGACAGTATTCTAAGGTTTTAAAGTAAAAAACAAGGCCATTTCCATGTTCCAGTAGGTTAGACGGACGTTTAGTTTAGTTTTTAAAAAATCCATTATTTTTAGCTTTTTTATGCTTTCAGGTGCTTTTTTTGCAAAAAGCAAGGTAGATCCTTGATCTACCTGTTCCAAGAAAGCTATGGTTCAATTTTGTAAAAATCTACTTTTTGCGTGCTTTTCACACTATTTTTAGCTTTTCATGATTTTTAGTGCTTTTTAGTGAAAAGCGAATTCGCTTTCTTACTCTAGTGGACGAGGGGAACTCGTGGTTCAATTTTAGAAAATTTTGTTATTTTTTTCTTTTTACCCTATTTTTAGCTTTTCATGGTTTTAGGCGTTTTTAAAAAGCAATGTGCTTTTTAGGATGACCTAAACATAAAAATATTAATTTTAGTCTCCGTTGAATTTAAAAATGATCACCAGGAGCAAAAACGGGACCAAACGAGATTTTTATGGGAATTATTTTTATAAAAAGTGGTATCGTAAATACGTCGAGGCAGGTCGAGAAAGTCATAATTATGTCGGGACATTACGGTGTGGCATAGTCTAGCTAAGGTTCCATTAGTTGGCCATATATTGTTCAATTGGTCAGTTTTACTAGAAAGATTGAATGGTAAGTGGGAGAGTTGACCACCAAAAGCTGTACCATGTTTTTAAAAAAGATTGGAGTCTCTTCCCAAAAGCTTGCAGCTAATCCTGGCTAGGAGGTAGCGCTAGTAGCTGGCTTGGGCATCACTCTAGCCTGTTGCACTTGCCTATAAATTGCCAGTTAATGCTCAATTTTCAGTGTCGTCTGTTGTGTCTACTACCGCAAGGCTATACGTATCTATTATACGGAGTGGTGTAAGCTCTTCATCACCATCTCCATAAGCTCTTCTCTCTCGGGAAGAAGAAGAAGAAGGATATTCTCTCTGTACTTGCTTACTCTTTCACGATGTACACGCTCTCCGGAAGCTTTTGTGGTGAATACCTCTACATAGCTCTCATCACCGCTCTCTTGCGGCAAAGCAAGAAGCCTTTCGATAGCCCCCAATCGATTCTAAAGCACGGTGAGAAGCTCTAAACTCCATAGCCATCATCATCTCTCTCTCTATGTCTTTTTTCTCAATAGTCACCCTCTTGGTGATTGTGCATGTATGGATTTAACCGAGTACTATGAAGTTGCCCCATGATTATTTCATCACGTTTAACACGCTAATTTATACACATGATGCGTTGGTCACATGCGTGCATAAAAAGCGCTTTTCGTTTCACGTCATAGAGGCGATAAGAATACTGTTTTGGTCAATATTCACAAACCGTTATGAATTAGCCCGAAACCTTTATACCAAAAAATAAAACACAACATTTAGAACATTAGCTCTCTTTGGTGTCATGTGAAAATCACGCACGAGCTAAGAGATATGGTCAAAAACAGCTTGTTGCCCACTACAACCAAATTTTTTGACTCCAGGCTCCTTGGAGAACCACTATGTAGATTCACCGGATGGGCAAACCCGCTTAACCAATTAAAAAGCTTGACAAAACTTGATGATAAATGTATTTAGGTCTCGGTTATCAAATTGGCAATGCAAGCTATTAATCGTTCCATAACCGGTTTTACCTACACATGTAGGGGTGCTATTAAGGGGGGGTACCATATGACGTCGTGAGTTAACCGAGATGTTTATGTATGATTTATGGTTTGTTTTGATGAGTTTATTTTAGCTATTAGATTGCCATAAACTTATGTGAGAGTATATGGTTAGACATCCTGAACCGCATAGGCAGATATGATTAAAATGACTTTCTTGTTGGGTTACCGTTCGTTGTGTGAGTACCGTATGGGTGAGGTGATGTGATAGAGTGCTAGTTTATATTATGGAGTTGAGCTTGTTGCATTGGTTCAAGGTCAAGTACTTTCATTTGCATGTTTTGTTGCTCCCAAAAATGCCAAAAAGTTGTTTTTTGCATATGTGTGAAGTTATGGTTTATGGTTTACCTAAAGGTCGGAACTGTTTTGCATCATGTTTATAGTGATGAAATTTTATCATAGGATGTATGGAAACTTATGGATTGATGGGGATGCCTCATATGCATTTTTATGATTGCTTGCCACCTTTCTAGGTAAAAAAAAGACTAGCTCTATGTGCTAGGGAGGTGAAGTGCAGATATGATGCATCAACTTTGCATGGTTGGATGTTGTCAAAATTGGATTTTTATATCATGATTAGTTGCTGGTCGGACTCTTTTTATGCATGAAAGAATTATGTCTTAAGAGTGACATGTGTATGGATTCTGATTGATTGCAGGGTTTATGTCAAGCTCCAAGTGTGGGGGTTGGTTCAGTGTGATTATGATTGGTGGTTAAGGGTTGAGATTCCCTCATGGATTATGGTTGTGATTTTATGGTGGAAGGTGGTGTGGCTCATGGTTTTTTTCTGGATATGGTTATGCTGCCGAAATGTTTGCAGCCATGTTATGTTCTAAAGTGGTTATGCAGGATTGGTCGTGTCTCACCCAAGTTGGGTGGAGTGCTCATCCATGTGATGTGATTGGATTATGGTTTATGGTTTCACGGATTGGATCATGGAATGATCTAGATGGTTTATGGTAGACATGTAAGGGTAGAGACCCTCTACAGTCTAAATGCTTGGAAAAGATTGTTTGTGCATATGGGAAGTGCTATTGTGATTGGACTCATGTGTTATGTTTCTCATGGCAGCGTCGCTACAAGACTAAGATCACCTACATCGCTTAGCCTTAAACTAAAAGGTCATTGACCTGGGGCTTTGCTGGACCGGGGGTGTTGCCTATGTCTTCTTCTTTTTGTTAGGCTCATCTACACGGTTAGTGAGTCGGAAGTTGAATGACCTGCACAGCTAACGCGTCGGAGATTTTGCCTTGGCTTTGCCTAAACACTCGATGATGGGCATCAAAGAGATGTGGCGTCTAAACTGGTGTGGATGGTGTTGATACTCTACCATATACTAGTACTTTGGATCCTTTCAGAGCTCGGGTTCATGGAGGGAGGCGAAGCAGCCTCAGCTTATCTGGCTCAGGTAGGTTGGAGGTGTTCTGGCTCGCTCTAGACGAAGTGAAATTGTCTCTATCCGTAGTAGAGCGGATGTGGATGGGTGGACCGGTAGATCCCTACACAGGGTCCAGTGCTCTGCTAGTCATTTTGTTCATAAAATTTGTGATGTTATGGTATACCCAAATTTTCTCATTTCATTGATACATGGTTGCATGTTTTATTTAGATGGGGCATTTAAAGATTCTCTGTTGTCATTTTATCATGTCTCTGTGCACTCTATTTCACCCTCCACTATATTCTCTCTCTCTCTCTCTCTCTCTCTCTCTCTCTCTCTCTCTCTCTCTCTCTCTCTCTCTCTCTCTCTCTCTCTCTCTCTCTCTCTCTCTCTCTCTCTCTCTTCCCGTAATGTGGTGTACACATATATTCACCCTCCACAATGTTATATTTTTCTTGAGTACGCTTTCATTCATAACACCCATTCAGGGGTAGCACTAGTCGCTAGGTGCCTCTGGATACAGTCCGGCTCATGGCCTAAACTCCATGCTTGGTCGGGTGTTGAGAGCTTCTCCCCTATGCAAACGCTTTCGCAACTCTCATGTATCTTGAAAATTGTATAGTGTAAATTGTGTATTTTGTGCATAGACCCCCGGGGAGGGGTATATCTCCTGAAAGCACCTCTATTTCTTTGTTCACTGATGATAGAAGGAATTTGGGTTTGACTAAAAACCCAATCAAGAATTTCAAAATATTCCCTATCAACCTACAATGAAAACTGGAAACAAAAAGTCAAGAACCAAATATGCAACATTTTTGTTATTATAAAGTGAACTAAGTATACTTGAAATGATCCTAGTGTCAGAATGTTGTTTTCGGATTGCACGCTAAAGTATCGTGGGTCCTCTTTGGTTATTGATGGATCCAAAGCTCTATTCATGAGGGTAATGGTGAAATGGGGCGCATTATCCCATTGCACTTCTTTGACATGAGTCGAGCTTCAAAACAAACTTGAGAACCCCATTGCACTCCTCTCGACTCATGTCAAATAAGTGAGTTGCATACCTTTGCAATGCTTCAAGATCAACAACGAGATTGTTATGCTCATTATATTGTACTTCTCTACCCGCCTTGCCTAAGAATGTTGCTTCAATATAGAATGGTGACCCAAGTTTCTCAAACACCTCATCGTTTACGTGTCGACATATACCCTTTACGTGTGATGGCTTTGGCAGAAATGATCTTCTCTGTAGTTTATTTTCAGACTTTTTAGCTAATGCTTTGAAGAGTGCCCTGTATCCCAGCTGCGAGATGCCACTCTCATTGGGTATTGCTTAACTTCCATTGGTTCTAGTTGGTTCTCCTTCATGAAGGAGGTAAGGAGCCTCCCTTACAATTTATGAAATTTTTTCTGAGTTATCAACTTCAACTGCTTGTTTGGGAACTAGATGGCGGTAATGTACTCGGTGTTGGAACCTACTCTATTCGAGTTTGGATGTAGCAAAGACCTACAAAGATAGCACCATGCGTCATGATCAATAGCATATATAGGATACAAAAGCAGAAACAAACTTCAAGTTACCTTAAAGCTCGTATTTGTTTTTCAAGCCGCCACTACCAATCTTCATATTCTCTATGTTGCATAGATATCGTTTTCTTTTTTGACCTTCAGGTATGGTGTCTTTCTCACGCAAACTTGTGATCTTCTTCTCAAGGCTTTAGATTGTCTCTCTTTTTGATAAAATATTATGAGCGCATACCTCATTATGTTTCTTCAGCTGCATGTTCTTCATCACTAGGAAGTCTCTTTGCTTTTCTGCATTCAATCCTTGCATTTCCAAATGTTGAGTGTAGCCCAATAGCCCATCCTTGCCATCGCTTGTGAAATGTAAAAGGCTAGTGATATTAGCAAAGGGAGGTGGGGCATTTTATGTAGGATCCTTTGGGTAAATAGACCCATCAATCCACAAATCTCAATGATGTTCCTTGTTTGTCCTTCTAAATTCTTTCTCCTGTTGAGATAAGAAAGACTCCCTCCTACGTTTTTGCAATGGTGTGTACTCTTGCAATACATCAACGTGAAGATGATCTGTGTTCTTTCTTTGGGTAAGTGTTGAAGATGAAGGGGTTGAGGATTGCAAGTTCAAATTGGTGTTTTCATTAGAAAAAGAAGCGTTCTCCATTCCGAGAGTTGATAGAGAGACAGACAGACACTCAAGACTAACAAAATATCTCAAGTTTTGGGAGGGAAGCCTGTAGTCCCATGTTTAGAGTTAATAGAGTTCTTGTAGCTTAAGTTTTGGAGGGAACACTTGTAAGTTTGTATTTCAAATCATTAGTCATACGGTTAGTTGGATTTTTGACAAGAGAAAAAAGGATAAGAATGATAAAGACGGTGGCTACCTAACAAAGAATGTCATTTTGGCTTTTTGTTGGCGCAAAAAAGTATCACGTAAAATGTACATTTTCATTTTCTCTCTCTAAGCTGATGTGGAACTTCTTACATAGCCCAAAAGTGAGTCCAAGTTTCTCCTAATGTTTCCCTTTCATTGTAGCTCCTCTGTCCGATAATTATAAAGCTTCT
Source organism: Adiantum capillus-veneris (assembly GCF_014529385.1). Classification (NCBI taxonomy): domain Eukaryota; kingdom Viridiplantae; phylum Streptophyta; class Polypodiopsida; order Polypodiales; family Pteridaceae; genus Adiantum; species Adiantum capillus-veneris. The sequence goes on along the minus strand of NC_140951.1, from coordinate 59,442,823 downwards.
CTAATCAATTCTGATGTGATCTTTAATTGGACCTTGTCACTGTCAAGTGTGGATATCTCAGTTGTACCCTCCTCTGTAATGTTGGTGTAGAGCTCGTGAGCTCTCTAAATATCAATCCCACAAAGAGCTAGCTAGAAGCAATTCAAAAGATCCGTCTTTTACAATGTTTCTTCAATTGGGCAATTTTTTTCGCCAAGGTGTAAGCCTCTCCAGGTATCATGGGCAACATAACCATATTGTTTTTTGCATCTTTGTAGACTGCTTCGTACAATGTAGCTCCTTCAAGCTCAAGTCTCTCTTTTTCAATATAGGTGGAGGCTTTCTTCAGGGAGTCCTTGAGGATGGTGAATTCTAGTATCTAATCCAACCTCTTCGTGCAGCTCTATTTCTTCTTGTTGCCCTTGGCCTCACATTTCATAAATCTTGTAAATAATTATCGCTAATAAAATATCACTTAGAGTCACAAGTGATGTTTTTCCCCATTTTAAGACATTTCATAAGCTTGTTAGTGGATAACCTTATTCAAAACTCATGTACAAACCATGTAGAACCTCAACACTTGAAAAAAATATGTTTTCATGCAAAACAGAGAAAAAAATCGCATTTTTTTTATTAGACTTGTGATCAGGAGATTCTTCTGAGATGTTGATTGCATGAGCTTGATGAACACTACAAATAAAGGCTCTAGCTCTGGTTTGGTGAGATTTGGGTAGGAGGTTTGGTCATGGTCTTCTGTGAGAAGAAATCGCAATTTTTGCCCCCTTTTCCACCCGGCTTTTGATCTCCACCAAATTTGGTAGGCACCATTCTCTTTATATGTAGTGATTATCTATCCACCTATACTTTGAAGTTGACCTTTTGGGCAAGAGGTAAGTCAATTTTAGACTATTGGCCAAGTAGAAAATTGATGAGGATGAGGTGTAGAGAGCCAAAGGGTGTCAACCCTTTTGGCTAGGGCTTAATAACTTAGGGTACCACATGAGGTGTAGAGATTCAAAAGGGTGTCAACCCTTTTGAATGAGTTGTAGAAATCCAAAGGTGTCAACCCTTGTGGGTAGGGGTTAATAACGTAGGGTACCACATGTGTAGCTTCAAAACCAACTTTTGATGGCCTACTAGTTCTGCAAGGGGGGAAATCGTGATTTTCTTCCTATTTTCCACATTTGACTTCCAAATAAAGTGATACTTGGTAAGCCCCTTGTACTTGATGATTTAAGATGGTTGATCACATTATACTTAATTCTAAACTACTTTCACTAGCTTGGGACTAGTTTCAGGTCTTGATTCTGAGAGAATTTTGTCATGACGGGCATGCTTCCATTTCATGGGGTCTCTTATTAAAATTGCTTTTTACCCTAAAGTGGATATAATTGACACTTTCATAGCCCCAACTTCTTAGTGATGCAGAGATGTGAGAAAAAACTGTGATTTTTTTCCTATCTAAAACAAAAACAAACTTTTTCAAACATGCATTGATTTATACACAATATACACTACTTTTGAACATTTATAAGGTTCCATTTCATTAATCATGTAGTTGTGTTGATCATAGGATCATTATTTGCCTATCGGGTTATGTCGTTTGGGTTAACTAATGCTCCAGTCACATTTCAAAGGTTGATGAGCCATGCTTTCAAAGAGTATCTTTGAAAATTCTTAGAAGTATACATGGATGATCTATGCGTACATTCGTCAATCCGGGCTAATCATTTTGAACACCTCAAAAAGGTATTCGAGAAATGTAGAGTTTATAGGATTTGCTTAAACCGTGAAAAGTGCACATTCATGGGAAGACAAGGGAAAATTCTTGGACATATAGTGTTTAAAAATGGCATAGCTACCGATATTGAGAAAATTCATGTCATTGCTGATTTGCCTAAACCAACAACAGTCAAGGGGGTACAAGCCTTTGTGGGACATTGTGGATATTACCGACGGTTCATCTACATGTACGCTATAATTGCAAAACCCATGTATATCTTGATTACGCACTTTAAATGGACCGAGGCATGTGAAGAATCCTTCATGAAGCTTAAGCAAGATCTCACCTCAGCTCTAATATTGAAAGCACCAGATTGGGATAAGGTATTTCACGTACACGTAGATGCTTCAAACTTTGCTATTGGTTGTATACTAGCCCAACCAGGAGATGGAAAAATTGACTTTCCTATTTCTTATGCTATCCGACAATTGAACATGGCAGAAAAGAATTACACCATCACCAAAAGAGAAGGACTAGGAATGATCTATGCCGTTAATAAGTATAGACATTACCTGCTAGCCAACAAGTTTGTGTTCTTTGTGGACCACCAAGCTTTGTTATATTTGGTCAACAAGCCATGCAGCACAGGGAGAATAGTGAGATGGTTCATCATTCTTCTCGAATTTGATTTCACTGTGTTTATTAAAAAAGGCACTACACATCAACGAGCAAATCATTTGTCAAGGATAGTTTCAGGGGAATCACCTAAAGGGGTAGACGATGATCTATCAGATGCTTATTTGTTCTCCGTGGAAATGATATCTAGATGGTTAGAAAACATTGTGTCATTGATGACAATAGCTCAAGTGGATTCACAAATACCACTTCTTATCACAATTGATTTAATCGAGCAGTTGGCTATGTATCAATTATTAGCTGGAAGGCTATATAAAAGAAATCGAGACGGGATATTTCTTTTATGCATTAACCCTGAAGAAAAATAACCACACCTAAGTCAAGCACGTGTTACCATAGTAGGAATTCACTTTGCGTAAGCCCAAACTATGCAACGAATCTTGAGACTTGGAGTATTTTGGCCGACTATGAGGAGAGATGTTAGATCTTTTGTAAAAGATTGCCCTCAATGTCAAAAACAACCACCCATTCCTCATGTAACATTGTTTCAAATGTTACCTGTTCCAAAGTGGAATAATTATCTGGTTAGTTACTTATCGAGTCGAACATTTTCTGAGGATATGAGTAAACGTCGTCAAAGAGCAATTGAAACTGAAGCAAGAGACTATGCTCTTATTGGGAACCAATTGTATCGAAGAGGTAAAGATCAACATTTGCGTCTTTGTGCAAATGAAAACGAGTATATTCCGATTATAGAACAAGCACATGCTGGATTAGCTGGAGGTCACTTTTCTAGTGAGACCACCGCAAGAGAAATCTTGATAGAAGGCATATGGTGGCCAACACTTTTTGCAGATGCCAAAGAATATGTTCGAAGGTGTGATGCTTGTAAGCGAGCAAAAATGTCAACACGAGTAGACAGCGTGGCCTTAAGACCAATGATGGGGGCTAGAGCCTTCGCAAAATGGGGTATAGATTTTGTTGGACCGATACAGCCACCTGCTTATAGAACCCAAGCTCAATATATCATTGTAGCTACGGACTATTTGACCAAGTGGGTCGAGGCTAAAGAGACTCAAAAGAATGATGCCTAAACCACTGCTACATTCTTATATGAGTATGTATTCACGAGATATGGAGTACCGATAGAGATTGTCAATGATCGGGGAACTCATTTCCTCAATGAGGTAATAGAGTATTTGCTTAATGAGTTTATGGTCATCCATAACAAATCAGCTCTCTATCACCCACAAGCAAACAGACAAGCTGAGCATACGAATAAAATTCTTAGCTCGGTACTGACCAAAGTGGTTAGTTCAGGAAGGACAGACTGGGAAATGAATCTCCATGCTGCTCTATGGGCTTATCGAGTTTCATTCAAAACAGCTCTAAATGCTACACCCTTTAACCTTGTTTATGGTCTTGATGCCATACTGCCAATAGAATTTCTATTGTCGGCATTAAGGGTTGCACAGAATCTTGAATGGACTGGAGATGAATTGTCAGAAAGACTTGAAGATTTGGAAAAGCTAGATGAGCAAAGGCTAACTACTGTAGCTCATATCTATGCACAAAAGTGGAAACAAAAACAGTTTTTTGATTCCCACTTAATCACAAAAATCTTCAAAAAGGGGGACTTAGTTCTAGTCTATTCCCTTAAGCAACACATTCCCAAGTTTAAGAAAAAGGAAAACGGACCATTTATCATTGAATATGTATCTCCAAGTGGAGTAGTAAAATTGTCCACCCTAGATGGTGAACCAATGGCTAATTGGATTAGTGGATGTCATTTAAAGAAATACAACTTACCACTAACCAATGAATTGCTAGAGAGAATGCATGCAACCAAACAAAGGAAGATCAAGCGACAGTAGGTTATTGATGAAGCCCAAGAGGAAGCTAGACTTCGGGTACTCAAGCGTAAAGATGCTCTCAAGAACCAACAGATACCGATTCCCATCAACACTTTGGAAATAGATTATCGACAATGGGAATTACCTAAAGACGCAATTTCAACAGATGACGACTGGTTAGATGGAATGGATCTGCGCATCAAAGTACAACTCAACATTCATAGCACCATTGCTTTGGTAGACACAGGAGCTAGAGTGAATGCAGTCAGTTATTCCACATACAAGAAGGCAACAAGTCAAGCATTGATAGCAAGAATAACGACAATCAAAGGATGCAAAAAAAATCCAACTCCAACATTGGGAGTAGTCAACTTGAACACGGTAGTACATGGATATTCATGTCCTCATCAGTTTGTATGCTTTCCAAATGAACACATGAATGAAACGATGATTCTTGGAATTCCCTGGATGCGTACATACAAAGCAATACCAGATTGGGATACGAATCAACTAAAGCTATCACCTAAAGGAGGGCAACTCATTGTTCCAATTGTACCAAGCAAAGAGGAATGGAAAAGAAGCAATCAGCAGAGAAATCCACAAAGCCAATCTTCTCCATTCCCTCGACAATCAAATGCTACATCTAGCATGCAAGGAGTCAGGCAGATTTGGGTACCAAAAGCACAGCTTAAAGATAAACCAATTCAGATATGGGTGCCTAAAACTTCACTGAAGAAACAAAAGAAGGTTCCATGGAGTCGAACACAGAATCGAGTATCTCCGAGCAACGAACCTAACATGAAACGGGTTTGGAAGAAAAAGGAGCACTTATCTTCTCCACAAACCGCGAAACCAATCAAGCAATGGCGAGTTAATTCTCAACAGACTCCACCACACCATGCAACACCACGCCAACCGAATTACCAATGGAGAGAAAAAGCTCGAGAACAGTCTAAAGTGCTACCAACAGCTCAAGAAATCAGCATGCTAAAACACCTTGATGGTACAATCAAACAGAGAGCACAAAAGCTACAAGATTTTCTCTTTGGAAGACATTAGCAGCAAACCTCGACATCGAAAACCCTTGAGTTAATTACTCGGGACCCAGCTCTTGCACAACATATTGGTTTGCATTGCATTGATCTTCATAACATGGTAGAGCCAATCACGGCTATGCACATACACAATTGTTCAACCCATGCACGTAGTCATCCCGGAGTACGCCACCTAGAAGGGGTGGAAGGGCACTAAATACTAAGTAATTAAGGGCAATGTTTGAAGAGGCAGGAAAAAGGTCCATGTTAATGTTTGATTTTTTGCAAAATTACCTAATAATGCCCTTATAATTCATCATCAAGGAAAATTTCACTGATAATATCTTCCCGATGAGTGTAAATAGTGTATATACTATCAGAAAATAATAAAAAATAGTCCTTTTTTGGGTATTTTTCATCATTTTTGTTGATAAGGAGGCTTAAAAATGGAGAAATCCAACAAAAAACGGTAAACTTGTGTTTTTCAAGGGATTTTCTTAATTAATGGATTTTTACTTTACTTTTTTAGAGCATTTTGCTATTTTCTTTGATTTTTTCAAATAAAAAGGTTAAAACTAATAATAAATAGCAAGAAAGCTGTAACATTTAATGGCCTAATAACTTATGTGTAGCGGAAATTAGCATGAACATAGTGGGCATTTCATTAGAATAGATTCCTAATGAGAATTACAAGAGTGCTTGGGTGGAGAGAGCAACAAAAAGCATAACACCTAGTTAGATAGCATCGACAATACTTTCAAAAGAGAGAGAAATTAAGCTATTGACAACAGTTGAGGACCGGATTTTCATGGAGCCGGTCCCCCCTCCAAAAGGCTTTGTATTATGGTTTCTCCCATCAAGAGATACATTGTACAATACAATTCTTTGTGTTCCTTCAAAACTAGCTAGTGCAATGAAGATGGAAACTTCATGCACTAAGCAAAACACTTAACAAACACAACTTGAATTATCCCCGTTCTCAGACCCAAGACCTCACACACCTTCGAAGATGGTGAGAGCTAGCAGGGTATGAGAGTAGATTGAGAGGAAGAAGGAGTATCTTACGAGAAAGATGTACATCTCCTCACATAATCACTCATATGTAGCATAGCTTAGCTTAGTAATTAGCTTGGTAGAGAAGATGAGCATGCATGGAAGCTTGGCTCTTGGTTGGATTTGCATCCACATGCCAAGAGAGTGTTGATGTAGGCTTCTATCTCACAAGCTTGGAGTAGGTGATGAGTTCTCCATTAAAGCTTGGGAAGAGATAGTCTTCTCTTTCTTCACACATGAGCTTGTGTGAGTGTGTGTGTGTGTGATAATGCCTTGCAAAAATTAGCTCCCTCTCTCTCTTGGGCGAGCCCTCTTGCTAATTGCTCTTGCTGAAGCCTCATTGGCCCTCCCCAAGTCAAGCCAATTACAATTAAGCAGCATAAGTGATAGCCTTCTGACATGTGTCCCCCTTTCCCCTTTTGTGAGAGCTTTAGGTAATTAAATAATTAAACTAAACTCTCATTGGACCCCTTTGCCTCCTGGCCAATAGGAATCAGGCAAGCCATGGGGCTCCTGAATGCTCATTGGACCCCTTGGGAGACTGCCCAATAGTCTTCTAGGAGATTTAATTCTCATTGGTTTCTTTTATTAAATGTTTTTAAATTAATTAAACTAGATTTACTCTAGCTTAATTCTCATTGGTCCACCTCAAGGGTCATCCAATAGAAATTGGGCACACCTTGTGGGCATCTGGCCTAAGGAGCTGACATGTGTCCCTCATTCCCTTTGTGTAAAGGGAGCTTGTGTGTGTGTGTGTGGCTTTCTCTCTCATCCCCTACCTTTAGGGCTCGCCCCCTCCCATGTAGGGATGTGCAAAGACTTTTAGGGCACACACAAAGCATCCAATTTTCCCTAGGGTTGACCTTTGGACGCAACCTTTGAATTTTGGAACCTTAGCATTTTGGAAGTCTTAATGGGCTGAACCTTAGGGTCTTTTTAGCCCATTGTTGCACATGGCTCTTTTGCAAATGCCCCCCCCCCTTTGGATCCCTATTTTCCCTCCTTTGGATCCCTACTGTGGCTGGTCTGCTAGCTTAACCAATATTCTAGCTTTTTCTCCCCTAGCCTTCCCCACATTAAATGATCAGTTTAATATGAGAAAATCATTTAGGAGAATTAGATATTGATTATTATGACATTACCTCTCTCTTGAAATCATAGTCGTCCTCGACTATGGTGTAGAGAAGATAAAGCATGTTCATGAGTCCTTTTCTTAGCGGGTAGAGGATCCCTATGTTACCCTATGACATCATTCCACAATGGATGACTAGTCCATTTGGCACTTGAGAGCCTGAGGCTGCCGCAAGCATGTCTGCACATTAGTCCTATCAATCTTCCATAGTAGAGTGACAAGCTCTACTTGGTGTTTGGGAGACGTCGTCTCCGCAAACTTGATCTAAGCATGCATACTACTTCATTTTTGTGCACAAATAAAGAAAAAGAGAGTCTTATAAGACAAAAATTTGCTTCATTTTTAACATTTTGTAGATTTGCTTACTCTTGGGAAGCATTGTAAGCATTGACAAGGTTTAGGTTATCCTTTAATTGTATGCCTTGCATCCATCTAGCATCTTCAAAAGGATAATTCTTAAACTTAATAAGATATCGTCGAATAGTCTTACCGCCTCTTAGTACCTTGTCTTCATGTCGGAGAATGGACTCGGGCTGCAGCACCTCTTCTTGGTCCTCGATCTCCGGTGGGTCTTCAATAGTTGGTTCTTGAGGTGGCTCTCCTTTGTAAGGCTTTAATAGGCTCACATGAAAAGCATTGTGTATGAGCCAATGATTGGGCAACTTGAGTTGATAGGCCATCTCATTGATTGGCCTAAGAATCTGAAAGGGACCATAGTACCTTTTTGCTAGTTTAGCATAGTACTTTTGGTGACCCGTAGGATTCTTGCCCGTTGTGTGCCTTAATCGAGCCTTGGGAAACTTTAAGAAGACCCAATCGTTTTCTTTAAAGGCTTGGGCTCTTCTATGCTTGTCAGTAGCAGCGTTTTGCCTTTGCTGTGAGATAGAGATAGCATCCTTAATCTTTTGGAAAGATTCTTGTAGGTCTCGGCTATACTCATCTGCAGCGAAGATCTTCCCATGTACCTTAAGTAGCAAGGGACTTTTTGATCTTCCCTCAATTACCTCGAAAGGTGCTTTTCCCGTAGAAGTATGTACAGTGTTATTGTAAGCATACTCCACTAGGGGTAAGTACTTCTCCCATTGGGATCTTTGATCTACTTCCATTACATATGCTTTTAGTAGATCGAGAATGGTTAGGTTAGCTATTTCACTTTGGCCATCAGTTTGTGGATGATAGCCGAAGAGAAGTTTAGCCTTGTTCCTAAATTCTCAAAGAGACCCTTCCAGAAATTACTGGTCATTCTAGGATCTCTATCCGACACTATGGACATGGGCAAGCCATGGTACTTGAAAATTTGTGAAATAAAGAGGGTTGCCATTTGATGGGCTTTGATAGTCTTTTTGACAGGTATAAAATGAGCTTGTTTACTAAACCTGTCTACTATCGTCCATATTCCCGTATTCCCATGGATAGACTTAGGCAATCCAAAGATAAAATCCATGGATATGCTCTCCCATGGTGAATTAGGGATTGGCAAGGGTTGAAGCAATCCAAGTTGCTTCCCTCTATCAAATTTTGTCTTTTGGCATACCACACATTTGGAAACATACTCTTGTATGTTCACTTTCATGGTAGGCCAATAGAAATATGTTTCAATTCCCTTTAAGGTAGATTGAATCCCTCTATGCCTCGCATAAGGTGCAGCATGAGATTCATACATTACTTTCTCACGTAGTGAGTTAGTAACGCATAGTCTATTGCCATAGAGAAGATAACCATCTTGTAAAGTAAATGGTTCTTCTTTCTTCCATAATGCAAGGGCTGAAATCACATCTCTAAAATCGGGATCAATAGCATACTCATCTATCATTGAAGATAGATCATTGTGAGTTGCTATGGAAACCGCATTCACTCTCGGCCGTCTTGAAAGTGCATCATCTACTTGATTATGCTTGCCAGCAATGTGAGCAATATGAAAATGAAATTGCGAAAGGAAATTTGCCCACCGCATTTGTTTGTCGGAGAGCTTGGTCTGCATCATGAAGTACTTAAGACTTTGGTGATCCGTTTGCAGAATGAAAGGAGTCCCCAATAAATAGTGCTTCCATGAGTCTAAGCATGTAGAACTGCAAGGAGTTCCTTTTCGTATATGCCTACAACTTGTTCAACAGGATCGAGCCTTCGACTCTCATAGCCTATGGCGTGCCCTTCTTGGAGCAAAACAGCTCCAAGGCAATCACCACAAGCATCGAATTGGACCTCAAATGGTTTTGAGAGATCCGGTAGTGTAGGCACAGGTTGAGAGATAAGCTTTTCGAAAGCATTGTTCTCCTTAGCAGACCATGTATCCCTAACGCTTTTCTTTGTTAGGTCATGTAATGGTCCCGCAATTTGTGAGAACTTTTCTATGAAGCGTCTATAGTATGCACACATACCTATGAAGCTTCTTAATTCATGAAGATTCCTTGGTTTAGGCCATCCTTTTATTACCTCTAACTTGGATGGATCCATTTGGATTCCATCTTGAGAGATAATGTGACCTAAATACTGAATCTCTTGCAAGAAAAATTCACTTTTCTTTCGATTAACATAAAGTTTATTCTCTCTTAAAACTTGAAATATTACCTGGAGGTGTTGCTTGTGTTCCTCCAATGAATTACAGTAGATGATAATATCATCAAAGAACACTCCAGTGAAGGTTCGATGAGGCCTGAACAGCTTCTCCATCAAGCGGTTGAATGTGGCTGGTGCATTGGTCAAGCCAAAAGGCATGACAATGTATTCGTAAAGACCAAATGTAGTACGAAATGCGGTCTTTACATGTAACATTTAATGGCCTAATAACTTATGTGTAGCGGAAATTAGCATGAACATAGTGGGCATTTCATTAGAATAGATTCCTAATGAGAATTACAAGAGTGCTTGGGTGGAGAGAGCAACAAAAAGCATAACACCTAGTTAGATAGCATCGACAATACTTTCAAAAGAGAGAGAAATTAAGCTATTGACAACAGTTGAGGACCGGATTTGCATGGAGCCGGTCCCCCCTCCAAAAGGCTTTGTATTATGGTTTCTCCCATCAAGAGAGACATTGTACAATACAATTCTTTGTGTTCCTTCAAGACTAGCTAGTGCAATGAAGATGGAAGCTTCATGCACTAAGCAAAACACTTAATCAAACACAACTTGAATTATCCCCGTTCTCAGACCCAAGACCTCACACACCTTCGAAGATGGTGAGAGCTAGCAGGGTATGAGAGTAGATTGAGAGGAAGAAGGAGTATCTTACGAGAAAGATGTACATCTCCTCACATAATCACTCATATTAGCATAGCTTAGCTTAGTAATTAGCTTGGTAGAGAAGATGAGCATGCATGGAAGCTTGGCTCTTGGTTGGATTTGCATCCACATGCCAAGAGAGTGTTGATGTAGGCTTCTATCTCACAAGCTTGGAGTAGGTGATGAGCTCTCCATTAAAGCTTCGGAGGAGATAGAGTATTCTTTCTTCACACATGGTGAAGTGTGAGTGTGTGTGTGTGTGTGTCAATGCCAAGCAAAAATCAGCCCCCTCTCTCTCTTGGGCGAGCCCTTCCTGCTAAATTGGTGTGGCTTTTGCCTCATTGGACCTCCCCAAGTCAAGCCAATGGGTGTTAAGCAGCATAAGTGATAGCCTTCTGACATGTGTCCCCCTTTACCCTTTTGTGAGAGCTTTAGGTAATTAAATAATTAAACTAAACTCTCATTGGACCCCTTTGCCTCCTGGCCAATAGGAATCAGGCAAGCCATGGGGCTCCTGAATGCTCATTGGACCCCTTGGGAGACTGCCCAATAGTCTTCTAGGAGATTTAATTCTCATTGGTTTTTTTTAATAAATGTTTTTAAATTAATTAAACTAGATTTACTCTAGCTTAATTCTCATTGGTCCACCTCAAGGGTCATCCAATAGAAATTGGGCACACCTTGTGGGCATCTGGCCTAGGGAGCTGACATGTGTCCCTCATTCCCTTTGTGTAAAGGGAGCATGTGTGTGTGTGTGTGGCTTTCTCTCTCATCCCCTACCTTTAGGGCTCGCCCCCTCCCATGTAGGGATGTGCAAAGACTTTTAGGGCACACACAAAGCATCCAATTTTCCCTAGGGTTGACCTTTGGACACAACCTTTGAATTTTGGAACCTTAGCATTTTGGAAGTCTTAATGGGTTGAACCTTAGGGTCTTTTTAGCCCATTGTTGCACATGGCTCTTTTGCAGATGGCCCCCCCCCTTTGGATCCCTATTTTCCCTCCTTTGGATCCCTACTGTGGCTGGTCTGCTAGCTTAACCAATATTCTGCTTTTTCTCCCCTGGCCTTCCCCACATTAAATGATCAGTTTAATATGAGAAAATCATTTAGGAGAATTAGATATTGATTATTATGACATTACAATGTCTTGATCAACTATCCTTATTTGATGATAACCACTTTTTAGGTCAACCCTACTGAAGTAGGTCGATCCTTGTAGCTTATCAAATAGGTCTTCTACCCGTGGAACGGGAAACCTATTCTTGATAGTGATCCTATTTAGTGCTCTATAGTCAACACACATACGATATGTGCCGTCTTTATTTTGCACTAATAGCACAGGTGAGCAAAATGGAGATGAGCTTGGCCTAACCATACCCTTCTCAACTAACTCATGCACTTGCCGCATAATCTCCTCTTGTTGAGCTTGAGAAACTCTATAAGGAGGTTTATTAGGCGGTGAACTTCCTGGAAGAAGTTCAATTGCATGGTCATCATTACCTCGTTTAGGAGGTAGCTCACAAGGGATGTCGTCAATAAAAACATCTTGAAACCCCTTGAGAAAATTGGATAACTCTAATTCCTTTTGGTTGCTTTTATTTTCTTTTGCTAAAGCATTAGGTTCATTTTGAGAGTCTTTAACAAAAATCATGTACACGGAAATAGAGCTCTTTATTGACTTGTTGAAAGCTGGTGTATGTACAATGGGGATGGTGTTACCCATTTCCTTAGCATATATATACATGTCTTTTTCCCTGAACTTAAAGGAGATTCTCCTTTCAGGAAATTTAACATCGGCAGCCAGGCGGTCAAACCATGGTGCCCCTAGGATTACATCCTCATGCTTGAGAGGAGAGATAAACAAGTCCTCTTTGTCCACATAGCCTTGGACATGAAGCCTCAATTTCCCGATTAAGGGAGTGACTGAAGCTTCTTGCCCCTTGAAGGCACTATCTGCGGGTAGGACATCTCCCATCTCGTACGATTGTATTCCTAGCTTGGTGGCCAACTCTATAGATATAAAATTGTGAGTAGAACGAGGGTCAAAGAGAATAAAAGCATCATGTTCTCTTATCTTTCCCCAAGCATGGCATAGAGGAGATCCTTTGTGGTGAGTTTGGTGAGTCTCCTCCTCTTGGATTTCAACCAAGGAAGCTCTAGGAGGATCTTGGCGGTTGTTCTTTTGGGGACAAGCGCGGTACACATGCCCTTGTTCGTCGCACTTGAAACACCGGTTATCCTTACGATAACGCTCAAGCTCTTCAGGAGAGAGTTTATTCTTACCTTTGTAAACTCCCCTCTCTTTAGCTTTGTTGGAGTTGCCCTTATGAGACTTTTGGACATTGTCCTTCCCCTTAGGCTCATTGGAACCCTTGTTTTCCGGGGGCTTATTATTTCTTTTTGCCCCCGTTTGGAAATTGATTCGAGAGGCGACCATAGTGTGGTGTATTACTGCCGATATGGTACGTGGTCTTTGGGAGTTGATATACTCCGCCATTTCTTCGGTTAAGCCCGCACAAAATTGTTGCTTTTGCTCTCCAAAATCCAACCTTTTGAAGACAATGGCTTTGAGTTGTAGGTCCCAAAACTTGTCTACATATTTGTGGATAGATTCATTGGGAGAGAGCTTTAAGCTTCGCCATTCGGTGAGTACTTTGTCTTTGGCATCGGTGGCCAAAAACTGCTTCATAATGGAAGCTCTTAAAGCTTTCCATGTTCGTGGAGCTTCACCGTTGGCTCGTAGGCTAGACCACCATTGTCTGGCGGACTTTTGAAAGTGCATAGCTACATGGCGTAGCTTAGAGGACTCCGTGAAGCCCTCATCTCCAAACGCCGCATCGAATTGTTGGATAAAGGCCAAGACTTTGTCCGTAGCACCAAAGGTACCATCATAGGTAAGGAAAGAGATGCTCTTCCCTCCCTCTTTGAATTTCTTCAACTTGGACGACCTCTTCCATGCGGCATAGGATTTCCTATGGCCTCTTCTTTTTGATGGTTCAAAGGTTGCACCATCACTTTCTTCAGAAGGTGAAGAATTTGAAGAAGGTGGAGAAGAGGGTGACCTCTTTCTCGCCTTTTTCTTGTCTTGATCTTTGTCGTCTTCACCATAGCTTTCATAAGAGGAAGAGGATGAAGAAGATGAAGAAGAGGGTGTCCTCTTTCTCGCCTTTTTCTTCTCTTGCTTTTTATCATCCCTCTTTGAATTATGGCGTGGAGAAGAGTGTGATGGTCTTCTCCGCTTTGGTGGTGATGGACAGCGTTTAGCCCGCCGTCTTTGTGGAGCCATCTCCGCCGAGGTGGCGGGAGACTCGCTTCTTTCTCGTTCCTTCGGTGGAGGCTCTTGAGTTCTCCTTTGGGAAGGAGATGCATCATCAAGAAGTAAATTCTTGAGCCCTTCATATGGATTCTCTTCTTCTTCCCGAATCGGAGAGAGACCTCTTTTGGTAGTCTCACAAGGAGGCTTCCTAGGTGTTCTCTCGTCATGGTGATGAGCTTGGAGAATCCCGTGAGCACGGAGCTGCCATTGCACTTCACTTTGGAGAGATGGATTGCCCATGGCTTGTTGAAGCCTAGAAACAAGATAGTTAACAAGCATTGAAGCATCATTAGTAGCTTGCTCATGAGCAAAATCAAAGTTATCAACATTAATTTCACTCTCTTTACTATTGTCAGCCATTCTAACAACTTTTAGGTGTAAACTTTTTAGGTGTACTTTGGCACTTCAAGCCCTTGTTGCTACTCCTCTTTACCCCTTTAGAAAAAGCACTCAAGCTATTGTACCCGCGGCTCGAATACCATTAATTGCAAGGAATAGAAGAGAGGGTCTTTCCACACCAAAACAGCACCGGCTCCTGTCAAGCTTCTAATAGCTCAATAGTGGTTAAGCCGTAGGCAAGCCCCGTAGGACTCCACTATTAAGACCATAGCTCTCGACGGTGATGCCCCGTTAACTGCACGAAAGCAGGTGCACTGCAAGGCTGAAAAATCCCTATTCTACTTACTCACAGGCAATTAATAATACCAACCATTTGTAGCTAGCTTGAGGACCTCCCTTCTTGAGCAAGAAAAGAGAAACCTTGAGCTCTGATACCAATGTAACATATAATGGCCTAATAACTTATGTGTAGCGGAAATTAGCATGAACATAGTGGGCATTTCATTAGAATAGATTCCTAATGAGAATTACAAGAGTGCTTGGGTGGAGAGAGCAACAAAAAACATAACACCTAGTTAGATAGCATCGACAATACTTTCAAAAGAGAGAGAAATTAAGCTATTGACAACAGTTGAGGACCGGATTTTCATGGAGCCGGTCCCCCCTCCAAAAGGCTTTGTATTATGGTTTCTCCCATCAAGAGATACATTGTACAATACAATTCTTTGTGTTCCTTCAAGACTAGCTAGTGCAATGAAGATGGAAACTTCATGCACTAAGCAAAACACTTAACAAACACAACTTGAATTATCCCCGTTCTCAGACCCAAGACCTCACACACCTTCGAAGATGGTGAGAGCTAGCAGGGTATGAGAGTAGATTGAGAGGAAGAAGGAGTATCTTACAAGAAAGATGTACATCTCCTCACATAATCACTCATATGTAGCATAGCTTAGCTTAGTAATTAGCTTGGTAGAGAAGATGAGCATGCATGGAAGCTTGGCTCTTGGTTGGATTTGCATCCACATGCCAAGAGAGTGTTGATGTAGGCTTCTATCTCACAAGCTTGGAGTAGGTGATGAGTTCTCCATTAAAGCTTGGGAAGAGATAGTCTTCTCTTTCTTCACACATGAGCTTGTGTGAGTGTGTGTGTGTGTGATAATGCCTTGCAAAAATTAGCTCCCTCTCTCTCTTGGGCGAGCCCTCTTGCTAATTGCTCTTGCTGAAGCCTCATTGGCCCTCCCCAAGTCAAGCCAATTACAATTAAGCAGCATAAGTGATAGCCTTCTGACATGTGTCCCCCTTTCCCCTTTTGTGAGAGCTTTAGGTAATTAAATAATTAAACTAAACTCTCATTGGACCCCTTTGCCTCCTGGCCAATAGGAATCAGGCAAGCCATGGGGCTCCTGAATGCTCATTGGACCCCTTGGGAGACTGCCCAATAGTCTTCTAGGAGATTTAATTCTCATTGGTTTCTTTTATTAAATGTTTTTAAATTAATTAAACTAGATTTACTCTAGCTTAATTCTCATTGGTCCACCTCAAGGGTCATCCAATAGAAATTGGGCACACCTTGTGGGCATCTGGCCTAAGGAGCTGACATGTGTCCCTCATTCCCTTTGTGTAAAGGGAGCTTGTGTGTGTGTGTGTGGCTTTCTCTCTCATCCCCTACCTTTAGGGCTCGCCCCCTCCCATGTAGGGATGTGCAAAGACTTTTAGGGCACACACAAAGCATCCAATTTTCCCTAGGGTTGACCTTTGGACGCAACCTTTGAATTTTGGAACCTTAGCATTTTGGAAGTCTTAATGGGCTGAACCTTAGGGTCTTTTTAGCCCATTGTTGCACATGGCTCTTTTGCAAATGCCCCCCCCCCTTTGGATCCCTATTTTCCCTCCTTTGGATCCCTACTGTGGCTGGTCTGCTAGCTTAACCAATATTCTAGCTTTTTCTCCCCTACCCTTCCCCACATTAAATGATCAGTTTAATATGAGAAAATCATTTAGGAGAATTAGATATTGATTATTATGACAAAAGCTCATATGGCAAACTGGAAGACACGATGGTGATCAAAAGGACAAGGTAGACAAGCAAAAAAAAAATTCGATGAAATCAAAAGACAGAAGCGGGAAGCCTAAATTAGGCGGCCAGACCTACTTTTGCGAAATTCTTGCAGAACGAGCTACAGGAATCCGATCAGAGAAATTTGTAAGTCTAGCATAGATTTCACGGCCTAGTAGGACTAATGAGGGAATCAAGGGAAATTTGGTTCGAGAAGTCCAGGTATAGATATCCATGGCAGGCTAAAACCACCTCATTTCCACTTGGAGCCTTTGCAAAGAGAGATTTTGGCCTCTTTTACGCGACATTTCCGGAGCCCACAGTTGACCATTTTCAACGCCGTCTCACACGAGACATGAGGGGTAAGTTCTTTACTTTATAATGATCCATTTTGTACGGCTGGTAGCTAGTCTAAAGCCTTAGAAAAAACCCTAAAAATCGAGCAGTGCACGAAGACCTACGACCTAAAACTGACCATAGCGGCCTGCCAGCTTGACCAAATCGGATGGGATTTGAACCATAGCATGCCCTAACATAATAGAACCTTTCTATACCATCAGATGACCATTTGGATGGGGTCAAGGGATCCCCGGTAGAAAAGTTAGGTTTTTGGCAAATGCCAGAATTTTGACCTAACTCCACAGATGGCTTGCTAATGAAGTTCATATACAATGTATATGATTGGTTTGGTGAAATCCATCGAGCAAGGCCCTCGAAAAGCAGAAAATGGCTCGAAGGTTACAAAGCATCAAATTCGACATACAAGGCCAAACTGACTCCAAATGAGCCAGAATTGGATAGGTAGCTTCACGACTATGTTACGGACAAGTCCAAAGCCTCAAAGTTGACCGACCAACCCAACATACAGAGTAATCACAAAAAACGGTGATTTCAGAGTCGACAGAGCACAAAGTGATGCCGGCATGACCAAACTTGACCAAATCCAATTTAGGACTTGTATTAGGTGTATGAAACATGTCTAGGTCAAAATTTGTGAGTTTTACAAAGCTTTTGTCATTGAAGTTAATAATCGCGATTATTTACTTTTGCATCAGTTTTGCTTGGAAATTGTCAAATCACCTCACCTACATGTGTACATACCTATTACATGCCAAAAATTAAGTATGAGCCAAAATTACCACCCATTACTTGTAAAATTGCCAAAAAACGCAAAGAAGTCTTTGCAAGCCAAAATTTGGGTTATGAACAACTTTTCTTGATCCAAATCACCTCATATCTCATACCCAAGGTCTATGCCATGCCTCGAACCAATTTGTACCAAAAAATGTCAATTTTGGAAGAAAAGTTAATAATCGTGATTATTTACTTTTTGGTCAAAATTGGAGAATTTTGATATTTGTCCATCATACATTCAAAGTACATGTTGTGATAAGCCCACAAACCAAATTTGAATTAATTTGGAATTCAAAATCTCAAATTTCCTTTGTATCTACTGTTTTAGAGACGTAAAGCCAAAATCTGGTACCATTTTCAACCTGTGCATCCAAATGAGTCCATATTTCACCCAGAGCATGTATTTGGCATATACTTCAAGGATATAAAGCCAAGTTTGCAAAAAGTTGAAAATTTTCCTCAGCTATAAATAATCGCGATTATTTACTTTGGTTGCAAATTTTTGTTTTGACCATACAGTTTTGTTCCTTGCATGATTTTATGCATCTTTGCTTGTTCAAAAATTGATTTGAAGCAATTTGGACCAGATTCTCAGCATTTCAGTCTAAAAGGACATTCCAAAGAAAAATCTGACAAATCTGCTAACTTTGCACTCTATTCACTGAACATGAGCAATGCAAGCAGCAGAGAAGGCCAAGAAGAAGCTAAACCAAAAAGAGAAACTACAAGAACTGCTTGCGTATCAACTAGACCCCGAGTCATTCAAAGCGGCAAAGGCATCCTATCTTTCTAAGGAACAGTTGGAAGAGCACCACACTACGGTCTTCACTGGCAGATTCAAGAGTGAAGAAGGGCATCAGGTGGAGTTGCAGCTCCTGCCCAAAGAAGTCTATGATGTAGCTGCCAAGCCAAAAACCAAAGAGGCTAACCGTAGGTTAGGGCTCAGACATTTCTACGAACAAGAGCCTTGCGGAGTGGACTTTCAGAAAACTTACGAGCTTCGGTCCACAATCAAAGAAGACGGAACCGCCCAAATATCGGACGCCCAAGGGAACAAGGTCAAGGTAGTAATCACAAAAGAAATAGTGGCAGAGGCACTCAGACTACCCACTGAAGGAATGACCATGCGGGCAAGAGACAAGAAAACCACAGGCACATTTACCAAGGAGACAGCCACAGTCACATTCGTCGATCTTATCCACAAACAGGTGGAAGAGCCAGCCCGTTTGTACCATCAACACTTCCATTTTCTAGCAAAAAGGCCACCAAGGTACACGACACCAAATCACGTCGTGGCCACCACCTTTACTCAGGTTCAAGTCAACAACAAGGCAGCCTGTGAACCACGCGCAGTATGTCTTGACAACCTTGAAGGGCACCAAGAAGGAGGGTAAAATCACATACTTGGGCATGCCATAAGTGTTGACAAGAATAGTCTATCATGCCATCGGCATGGCCGACAACCTACCGCCCTTGATCAGAATACATGGATCTTGGCAGCACAACCCTCTCCAAGAGCTACAAGATCAGGTAAAAGATCTTTTAAATCAGGTGATGAATCAGATGACAGCTCACCAGAGCGGCACATCAGCGAGAGCTCTGACAACAAAGAAAAGAGAGCTAGGAGGGAAGAGATGAAGAGGAAAGTTGTGGCTGCCCACCAAGAGGAGCCAACTCACAAACAAGCGCGTTTTGAAAGAGAAAAACAGGCTTACCAGAGCAGTAGGCAAGCACAAGGAAAGGACCCAGAAAAGTGGGTACCCACAGGACTGAAAGGACCTCGAACAAAGCATCACACAAGAAAAGGTGCAGATAATCCAACAAATTATTTAGAAAGAATGTACCAAGAGGCACAAGCCCTAAAGCTAAAGGAGGTAGAAGAAGCGGCAAAGAAATCTTAGGAAACGGCTACTCAAGAGCAAAGCCAGGGATCTCCCCGACCCACCTCATCGCCTCCGGAACAACAAGACCATCCCATGCCTAGCCCACCACCATCACCACCAGACATAGGTACCAATGAAGAAGCAAAGACTGAAAAAGAGAAAGATTCTGAGTCCACCCAACGAATAGAATCTACACAAAAACCTGACATCGACGGACGTGAGGAAAAAGAAGCTGAGCCAGAACCGGAGCAGGCAGCATAAGAAACTCAAAAGCCGACGGCAGAAACTGATAAGGAAGTAGATACAGAAAAAGAGCATACCACTACACATGAGACGGAAGTCAAGCTAGAGAAGGCAGAAAGGCCATCACCTGAAGAGACGGTAAGGGTTGAGACCACACCATCTACTTCTACTCAGCCAGAAACTATCGAGGCATCAAAGACTCAGGATGGCCAAGATGAAGAACAACCATCTACCTCCACAGAACCACCCGCAATTACGACACAACAAGAAGAAACACATGAGGATGCAGGCACATCCCAGCTGGCAAGACAAGAGGAGTGGCAATCCAATGATGAAGTTATAATACAGGTCAATGAATATGTACGCCAGATGCAAGACATGACCAAGAAACTTCGTTCTGCAGCTTTGAACCGCAGCACAAAGGCCAAGGAATTAGAAATTCAAGGAGAGCTAGAAGACAGGATGACTGTCATCACTGATCTCCAAAGGCAGGTACAAGAGCTAAAGACAAAAGCGGAACAGCATCAGATAGCCAGGGATAAACAACAAAAGAAAATGGAGGAGTTAGGTGACCTCCTCACTAAATTTTCTGATGCCTGCAAGGTAAAAGATGAGCAGCTGACATAAGTCACGAATGAACTTTTTACGACCTCTCTGTCAGCTCAGAAAATTCAAGTACAGCTAGATGTTGCCAATGCTTCCCTGCAATATTCTGAACAGAGAATCAATGATCAGGCCATTTTCTTACGGCAAATCAAAGAAAACCCAGCCGTGGCCTCGATCAAGGGAACTAATGAAGTGTACAAGGCACTGGAAAAGAAAAACAAGGATTTAGAATTGGAATTAAAACTCGAACGGGAACAGCGCAGAGACCTGGCACTGATGCGCATTCAAAGAGAAGAGGATCTCCTAAAGGAGATAGTAGAACTCAAGCGCATAAGTCAACTCCTCAGAGATGGAAAGCCAGACACGCAGGAAGAGGCAGGCACTTCAGAGCCGCCCCAAATAGACATACCCTCGGTCTCGTTTGTTGAGTTTGAGATGCAGTCCACAGCAGAGCCGAGTGGTGATGAAGATTTACAGGTCCACATCACAGACGAAGATACAGTGCCAATGGTCCAGCTGTCAAAAGCTGAAGAAGACGCACTGAAGGAGAATACCAAGGATAGCTTGATTAACACTTTTTTCAGCAGATTCATTGCTTACTTGATCTCTCGGCAATTTGACACCCGATTGGTACCAAGCTCTTGATCTCAATAACATTAACAATTTTGGTATTTCAAACCTAACCTCTTACTTGGAATTATTTGGATCCTTTGGAACTTTTCCTACACTTCAACTCTTCTTGTGCACCGACCTCCTTTCCTAAATAAAAACTTGAATACATATGGAGTTAAGACAAGTTGGCAACTGCTGTACACACAACTTTAGCCAATTACAAGACTTCATGAACAATTTTAATGTTCTCCAAAGCCAATGATGCTCTAGAAGTCTCACTTTAGAGGGTAGTATCAAAGTTTGTCAAAAAACCCTTCTCCTAACACTCTATGGGAGAAAATTGCAAGTTTCTCCTGCCTAGAGGCCTTTTGAGGTATTTTTCACTTCAGCTGTCGTAGAGTCTTACCACACACTCCCAACAACCCACTCTTGCAATGATTTCAAGGTTTAGACTCTTTTGATGGTCTCATGGGTCACTTAACCAGCTTTTGGCTTACTTTCCAGATAGAAATTGGCTTAATTCCATGTACATGGTCTTAATTCTAGATTTGGCTCTATGGGTGTGTTTCTTACCTTGAGGTATTCCTCTGGTGCAAATATTGGCTCAAAAAAACTTGGGATAGCTAGAGTCAGCGAGAAAATCACGATTTTCCCTTGCTCTGAATGGAAAAATGTCAAATTGCACTTTCAACTCAATGAATGTTGTTATCCTCCTAAGATAAGCTCTTGGGATCAAACTTAGCCAAAGTTTTCCACTCCAACAGAATTTGAAGAAAAAAATCATGATTTTTCCTTATTATCCTGCTTTTGACCACTTTTTCAACTTTGTTCACTTCTAGAGTTCTCTAGCCTTCTTTGAGAGTGCATATACCAATTTTCACCCCAATTGAGCAAGTGATACGGCCACCACTTCCAACACTTTTCCTAGTCTGAAGGCCAAATTTTGGCGCCATACTCACTTCTGATGCCCAAATTCACTTTGGACTTGATGGATGGCCTTCTTGAGTCAAAGAGATTGTCTGACCTCAGTCTTGCAGACTTCTAAGCTCCATATCTAAAAAAAGGAAGAAAATCGCAATTTTTTTTCAGGAGTTACCCAAAAATGCACTTTTACCCTTTTTTCAGCGCTAAGGTCTTTATAACCTCTTTTAGAGTCTACTACCAACCTGTAGCGTATTTTGGCCTTTTAGGTTGGTGTCAACAAGTGGTTAGTCCTCTTGGTACCCTCCTCCCTGGCTCTTTCTCACCTTTTGTAGATTAATTTGCAACACAACTTCACTCACGTGCTCAAACAAGCAAGTTCAACAATTGGTCAAGTATCACGCACAAACTTGTCTCTAGTCCTCACCTGCAGAAAATCACAATTTTCTCTCAGAGATACTGATTACTAATTTTTTGAGAATTTTGACTATGGCCGTGCATTTCGCACACTCTTGTACATGCATTTCATGCCCAAAATCACCTACTTTCATAGATGCACTATCCCCCCTTGAGCATTCACTACTTTTGACAATATATATTTTTCAGTGATATGTAGATCCAGAATGATGATGAGAGAACTTGTCAAACTTGTCTACCTACCCTACTCCTAAAGCAAAAGAAATCAACCACAATTAGATTCAAGATGCTCCACAAACAACTCCCTAACTAAACTCTATTTTTTCCCCATTTTCTTGTGTTTTTCTTGCCTAGTGCAAGCTTTACCACTCTATCAATCAATGAAAACTTGCAAGCTTTACCACTCTATCAGTTAATGAAATCTTGCACTAAGCTCTAAACCTATCTAAAACACTTATCCTCACTAATTAACACTTTTGCAGTGAGAAACTCGTCACAATCACACACAAAAAAAGATCACAAAAACCATGATATCCTTTTTCTAACCTATCCAGTCGACTAACCTACTTAAGGAAAATCTATTGGGACTCGACTGTGTTCACACTAGTTTAGGTACTTGTTCCCCAACAACGGTGTCAATGTCTAGGGACCTCATCGGTCAACACCCATTACATCTTTGAAAGAGACGGGACCAAGACTAAAATATCAATCTTGGGAAGTAGGTGACTCGACAAGGGCATGGAGGCCCACCAAGAGGTTGTCAATTTCTCGTCTGAACACGACACACTCTACTTTGACACTCGACGTGCGTTCTAACTATCGAAATCTCGGATTCTATCCCCTAAACCTCTCACACAACCACATGTAATTCTACAAGAATATCAACTCCAACTGACTCCAAACTCAATAGGTAGCCTCTTAAGACCATATCAAACATAACTAGATCATCAAGCTTGAAATCAAACCTCGGAAAAAAATGAAATTTTCTCCAACATGCCAGATGCAAGTCGATTTTTTAGATTTCGAACTTGCCTACTATGTTCTCCTAAATGCTGAGAATCTCGTGCAATTGATGGAATCACAATACGACACTCTAATAGTGAGATATGTCACCTAGAAGGTCGTAGAAGTCGTTGCTTAGGTCTTACAAAGCGCTTGCAATGTAGGTATCTGCATTAGAGCTTGATGAGACGAACACAATGGTGCCCTCGGAATTTTGATGTGACAACCGTACAGTGTAGTGCAAAGAAATGAACTCACAGAAGAGAGAAGAAGACACACGATGTACATAAGAATCTCATCTACTCATTCAATTCATAATAATGATTCCTGTAAAACTTTACAAAAGTACCTTTTATACCTTGGCTCTAGGTTTTATGATACAAAAGCCTCGGGCTTTGGGATTACATTCATCTCAAGATTTTGAATTACATCATGATAGCAAATACGGGTTTTGGAAAAATATTACAATAAATTGGGATTACAAATATGATGAGATTTCTTTTGGTACACACTTGGTCTTCAATGTCGTTGTTGGGATCTTCCAACAATGTGTTTCAAGCAATTTTTGGCTATGTTGAGATTGTCTAGATGTACTATGGGCACCCTATGTTCAGATCAAGGGGGGAGTATATGTCTCATGAATTTCATGCATTTTTTTCTAGACATGGGATAAAACACCAATGTATAGTGTCATATATACCACAACAAAATGGTGTTGCTAAAAGAAAAATAGGTCGCTTACGGAGATGGCACAATGTATGGTCAAGAGTCAAGCTTTATCACATCCGTTTTGGCTCGAGATTGTTATGTGTGCTACTTATGTACTTAAGAGGAATTCTACCAAAGCCTTGTTGTCTATGACTCCTTATTAAGCATGGCATGATAAAAATTCATCTATTGATCACATGCGCATTTTGGGTTGTTTAGCTTATGCTTGGGTGCCACAAACACAATGCAAAAAAATGGATGACAAGGCTGTCAAATGCATTTTTGTTGATTAAAATTTTGAAGCAAAGGTTACAGGTTATACAATCCGCAAAAAAAAAAATGTATCTTGGTTTTGTGAGATGTTGTATTTGTGGAAGATTTTGTGAGATGTTGTATTTGTGGAAGATTTTGTTTAACCTTTGTTATCATGTACCATAGATAATATTGTAAGCTCACTAGGCATTCATGACACTTATTGCCTCTTTTTGATGGTGGAAACTTGAATGTAAGTTCCAATGAGGCACATGTACAACCTATGGGGGTTTTTGAAAATATTACGGATTAGCCTGTTATTGATGCAGATGTACATGGTGTACTTGATGTGGAAAGGGCTGAGAATGAAGAGGCTAGAGGTATGCCAAAATGACTAGTGCATACTTTGTGCGACTGTAAATTGGATCCAACTATATTTAGTCGTATTCATTCAGGCTCTTGCCATGCATCTTATGTGTCAGATTGTCAGGCCTTGGCTGTTTCTAGTTTATGGGATGAAGAGGAACCTCTTTCTTTTGATGATGCACATAATTCAAAAAATATCATTGGTACAAAGTGGGTTTACAAGTTGAAACATAAGGTGGAGGATGAAATCGATCACTACAAGGCTATACTTGTTGTTGTAAAAGGTTATGCACAGTAGAAAGACATTGACTATGAAGAGACTCATTAAAACTGTTCATTTTTTATGTGCATTTGTAGCTCATTTTAGATGGAATGTACATCAATGAGACATTTTTGAATGGTGATATATTTGAGGAAGTATATGTAGCACAACCTCACAATTTTTTCAAGAAAGGACAAGAACCCAAGTGTGGAAACGTAAGAAAGCTTTGTATGGGTTGACACGGTCTCTTTGTGCTGCTTGGTATGATAAAGTTGACACTCATTTGGCTAAACAAGGCTTTCGCAAACAGTCCAACTAAAAGGACTTTATATGTCAAATGTGAGGGTGAAGTACATCTCATTGTCGTTTTGTATGTAGACGATTTGTTGATCATTGACCTAAATGAGACACACATTGCTAAAATTCAAGGCTAAATTGAATGCCACTTTCAAGATGAAAGACTTGGGGCTTTTGCATCATTACTTGGCACATACAGTTTAAGCTGTGTGATGGAGGTATTGTTATGTGTCAAGCAAAATACATAGAGACATTACTATGTAAGTTTGGACTTGAGGACTACAAATTTATTTATAGTCGAACAAAAACATGTTTAAAATTAATTATTCATGATGCTAGAGATGTTGTTGATGTCAGTCTTTATTGCCTTATTTATGTATACATTACAAAACTGAATATTCACTTTGCAGTCTCACAAGTCATTAGATTTATGCATAGCTTAGGGTCTAAACCCAAGGTCTAAGCATTGGCAGGCTCTTAAGAGGATATTTCACTACTTGAGTGGCACTTTACATCTTGGGTTGGTATATCCTAAGGGGTGATCATTGCCGCCAAATCTCCTAATGACTGATTAGGCTGTTGGATAGAACATGGGCCACCATCATCTACAATGACAGTTAGAGCGCATTGGCAATTGCGAGGAAACCAGTTTTTCATCCTCACACAAAGCACATTGATTAGTATTATCACTAAGTCAGGGAGAGATTCTCAATAGGAGATCAACTTGGCTCATGTGCCGACATAGGACAACCTTGCAGATCTATTCACAAAGGTATTGCCTTGTGAGAAGTTCTAAGCTTTTTGCTTGCTTCCCTTTAATCATGACCTAAGCAATCTACAACAAAATCGGAGAGAAACTTGAAAAAACTTTCTTCTGCAAAGTTGTAGCCGTGAAAAAATCGTGAAACTTGCTGAAATGAACTCTTTACAAAGGGCAAAATAGATTTGCAAACACAAACTGAAATTTCTGCTACAAACCTTTGTGTTCATATACTCCCAAATGCTCTTGTGAACCATACCTACTCATGCTTTTTTGTGCTTGTAATTTCTATATAGTTGTACAAAACTACGACAACAGGGAATTAAAATGTTATTAGTCCAATTCTAAATTTAATATGCTCTTTTGAGTCATGTTATTAGTCTTACTATTACTTTTTGTTTGTATTAAGTTACAACGACAAGAACCTTAAATGATGCGAGTCTTATTGTTTAAATTGTTAGTATGGGAAGAGGAGTGTCATGTATAGACTAACCCTTGAAGATTGGAATGACCATTTATTTAATAGCAATAAATTTAGCCCAAAAGAAAGCTCTTAAAAATTTGCTTGCCTAAAAATAATCCCCCTATTGCATACTACTTACAAATGAAACATTGTCTCACGTACTCATCTAAATTTGTTGTGGTAGAGAGTTTAGATTTGAGATGGACATATATGAAAATGTGCATATCTTAATTCTATGACTACTGTAATTAGTCGATGTCATTATAAAAGACAAGTCGCTACATTTATCTCACATTAGGCTTGGCACTTACACTTGAATCACACTTCTTTGTTAATTAAGACTTGTGTTTAATCGCCAATAGAGGAAGCCATCCACAAGAGTCAAGAATCAATATTTTGTAAATTTTTGGTAATGTAAAGAATTGCTATTTGAAGGGCTTGTATTAAACATATCCTTCCTGCTAAGTTTTTTCGAAACAAAATCGGGTGAAAAATGACCCAAAAATGACTATTTTGTTTTAACCGTACCCCAAAGCGGGAGAAAAAGAGGCTAGTGAGTTGATATGTGTGGAAATCAACATAGCTAATCATTGCATGGCCATTAAACAACACATATAATATTGGCTGACCTTTTTTATTTCTTTTTCTAACCACGTCACCCTTGGTCTTTGCATTCTAGGCAATCCATAAAGTGCCCTCTCTCAACCTTATGAAGTGCATGGAATAGGGGGCATCACTGAGTGTCATAAAATCTAATATCTACCTATCCCAAATAAATTTCTCATATTGAACTGATCATTTAATATGGGAAAATGAATGGGAACAAGAGTTAGAATATAGATACGTGCTTTTAAACATATCTCAGCACGGGACCAAAGGGAGAGAAGACTACATCTCATTGATGGTCCAAAAAGGAGAATGGTCTACCAAAGAGCAATGATCACATAATGGAGCTTAGAAGACCTTAGGATTAGCTTCATTAAAGACCTCCAAAGTTAGTGCTAAAAGTCCTTAGACCTAGGACCTTTAGGTACTTTAGACCTTAGGCAAGCTAGGCATGTGCTTGAGGTGCTTGAGCTGACTAAGGTGCTTGAGGTGCTTAATGACTAAGGTTCTTGAGGTGGTTGATGACCAAGGTACTTGAGGTGTTCAAGTCAAACATGAGCCCTACATAGGAGGGGGCAAGCCACAAAAGTAGGGGATGAGAGAGAACACACTCACACACACTCAAGGCGTGCCCAAGACACAAGAGGCATAAAGGACACATGTCAAGCCCCTAGCCATGTTGCCCTCATAGTGTGCCTAAATCCAATTGGATGTACTTTAGGGAGGTCCAATGGGAATTTAGATCCAATTAATAATTAATTAAGATCTCTCTCTCAAAGGGGGAAAGAGGGACACTTGTCAAAATGCTACCTCTATTTCTAGTTATGACCAAAGCCTGTGATTGGCTAGGCCTTGGCATGGGCCAATGGGGTGCAAGCTAGTGCTCCGAGAGAGGGGGTCGACCAAGGCAAGGGAAACCTCTCACTTTTGGGCATACTCTCCCCACATACTCACACGTTCTCTCATATGTTGAGCAAGAACTCCATCTCCTTCTCCAAGCTTGAGAAGTAGAGAGCCATGTAATGGATTTGACATTTTGATATTTACTGCAGCTGGCAGGTGGAAAAGGCTTAACCGAGTAAAGGCCTATGTGAACAGATATACATTTAATGTACATTTTATTATTCGTTCTCTTTATGAGCTTTGACCATTTATGACCAGCTGGCCAGTTTGTACTCACTTTGACCATTCAAGAAATCTATAAAGTAAATACGTGCAAGAGGAAAGTGGTCACTCTTGCACGGGGGGAGATTGCACCCAGTGTATTTGTCTCTATTCTCTCCTCTTCTCTTTGTTCTCTCGCCATGTTAGCGTAGCACTCTACTCTAGGAGGTGTGCATGCATGTTCTCCCTCACTCTTCTCTTTGTTCTCTTGCCAAGTTAGCGTAGCACTCTACTCTAGGAGGTGTGCATGCATGTTCTCCCTCACTCTTATCTCGCTCTCTATCTTTCTCTGTTCGTGTTGAGCTCGATTATGTGCATGTGCAATGATTCAGGTATGTCAATTTATCGTTTTATGGTATGTATTGTGCTATTTTGAGTATTTTGCAGGGCCATCGTGCATCCGTTTGTAGCAGTGGTATCAGAGCAAAAAAAATCTGATGGCGGTTCATCATAGCATGTAGCTAGCATGCGAGCAGTTGACTGTTAGTGTCCCATAGCTGATATTCGTCTTGGCCACAGGGTAGGTTGAGAGTGGCGACCGTTGCTGCTGCATGCAATGACATCCAACAGGCAAATCACAAAATGCCGAGGGTTGCTCCTTCGAAAGTGTGCATGGCGGCTGGGGCCATTGCAGTAAAAGAGAAACGAGATAGCTCATGTGGGTAGTTGTTGGAGGAGTCTACCTCTGTAAGTGTCGCATATAAGAAAAGGGGGAGTTATGTGTACGTGTGTGCGTACCTAACGAGGGGAAAAGAAAAAGCAATATGCATGGACGAACAAGCTCTCTACATGCTAGCTATGGGCACCACTGGTTGTTGAGGGAAAGGATTGTTAGAAAATGACCGAACAGCATTTTTGGCAGCTGAGCGGGGGAGAGAGAGAGAGAGAGAGAGAGAGAGAGAGAGAGAGAGAGAGAGAGAGAGAGAGAGAGAGAGAGAGAGAGAGAGAGAGAGAGAGAGAGAGAGAGAGAGAGAGAGAAGAAGAAGAAGAAGAAGAGAGTTTTAACATCGTAGGAAACTATCCCAAGAGACCTTAAAGATCTAGCCGACGAGGAGTTGAACTCAAGACCTGTTATTCAAGAGGGAAATGGCATAACAAATCTACCACACTTGGGTGATAGAAAGGTTATACCATTTTCCTCTTTTTATTGGCACACACACACACCCACACACACACACCCGAGAAGAAGAGAGTTTTAACATCGTAGGAAACTATCCCAAAAGACCCTAAAGATCTAGCCGACGAGGAGTTGAACTCAAGACCTGTTATTCAAGAGGGAAATGGCATAACCAATCTACCACACTTGGGTGATAGAAAGGTTATACCATTTTCCTCTTTTTATTGGCACACACACACACCCGAGAAGAAGAAGAGAGAGAGAGAGAGAGAGAGAGAGAGAGAGAGAGAGAGAGCAAAGACTCTCAGTGTCGCACGGTATGTGTTAAGGCGGTTACGCCGCTAGCGGAAGCTAAATAGCGAGAACTCAACCAACAACATAATTTGTCAGACGAGGACGGAGCTTGACCCGCAGGCGCATGGAAACAACTAGGTGGGTGTCAAATCACCTACTCGACCTTCTAATGACAATCACTACTAAGGAAATCAAATCTAAGTTCTAAAATACGCAAGTGACTGAAATCCGTACTACGAACGAATGCTATACGAAACAAGATCTAAAATCATCGAATCGATCTCAAACTCAAGGGGAAGTCTATACACTAGGTAAGAACAACACCCTAAAGACTCGAACTGCAAAATCAACCTATAACCACTCCGTGCGGTAAACGCGTATGAAGACAGGCCGAAAAATACAGGTGACCAAAACTTGACCCCGATGGTACTAATGTGTAGCTCTACTCGTTGTGGTTCTATAGATATGCTGCACGCTCTATTCCGACACACGAGTTGGAAGAAAACTCACACCGAAGCTCGTAGGGACTTACCACACGTAGAAGCCGATAGCGCGCACTCTTGGTATCTGTGCGTAGCTCTCACCGTTGCTAACACAATGGCGGTGTCGCTTCTCCAATGGCGGCCCCGTAGCTCTCGTAGCAAGGAGATAAGACTCTCTCTCTCTCTCTGACACAGTCACGGCGCTCAAAAAACTCACTTTGATTAAAAATTGAATCCTCTTTAGGTTACAAAACTTTGGCTTATATACCTCAGCCTTGGAGGTGAGAACATCTCTAATTATTTACATCAGCAGGTGAAATTACGTCGGGATTACAGGCTGGAAACTCAATTGAGTCCCGTTACTTAATGAATGGCTCAAATCAAAATTAATGTCAGAAAGACATTTATTACAATCAATGGTTACAAAATGATGGGTGTGAGCACAAATGTGGTTGTGATCCTCTGCTGGCTCAACACTCCCCCCCTCCGCGTTCATGTCGTCCCTGACATGACTTTGAGGCTTGATCAATAGAGTCCTGTCGTCTTGAGCATCTGCAAATGTGATTCGTAGCGTAAGTTGCCGATGGTCAAGGTTGGGCCGAATATTTTGCTTTCGTGAGTGAAAAAGCCGGTGTAGAAAGCTTCTTCGAATGTTTGCATGTGGAAGATAGGCAAAAACATAATTCTTTGGTATAAGAGATGTAACACCTTTGGTGATGGCTGCAATGAAAGATCATACATCATATCCGTCACTGTGTCGGCCGTCGATAGTAGACTCGAGGTCGTGGCTTTATCTGGCGCGAAC
This sequence comes from Adiantum capillus-veneris, assembly GCF_014529385.1. Classification (NCBI taxonomy): domain Eukaryota; kingdom Viridiplantae; phylum Streptophyta; class Polypodiopsida; order Polypodiales; family Pteridaceae; genus Adiantum; species Adiantum capillus-veneris. The sequence goes on along the minus strand of NC_140951.1, from coordinate 59,412,082 downwards.
ACTTCAATGCATGCTAAGAGAGTCCTGCAGATTTTCTTTAGCATCTGACACGAAAGGTCAGGAGAGCCAGTAAAGAGTTTGATGGTGCCCGTTAGGGTTTTCACCATGTAGGCTTTACCTATTCTCTCTCCTTCCTTTGGTCCTGGCATCCTGGGATAATTAAGCCAATTTGGCTTCTTTTCTGCAATCCTGCCATGCTCTTTCCAGTTTCTGACTCTTGGCACCGGGCAGAAGGTTGCATCCTCCCGAATCTCCTTTGGAGCCTCTACCAAGTAGATGAGGTAGGCTGGGTATTTGTTCAGCCAACCTTTCCTCCATCTAGGTTGAGAGTCTACAATCTTCTTTGATTGTTCATCCTTTGTGATGTCGCCTTCATAAAGAGCGACATACTGCTCCTCCTCTATTCTCTTTTTCGTCTTTATCACTTCAAATTTCATCAGAGGGAAAGGCAGGCTAGGTTGCATCCACTCTTCGTGGAGCACTTTTGTGTCTAAACCTTGAAGTCTAATGGAGATGAGGAGTCTCCTTTCCCATTCCATTTCCGCCTTGGCACTTTCCTCTGTTGACTTTTCTATTTGGTCCTGGAGCCTTTGTTCTTCTCCTTCAGAGATTCCTGAAGTCGAGGCCACTTCTTGAACTGGGGCTGGATCTTCGATTGTGGTTGCCTCTCCAGTTTCTGGTAGCTCTATGGCTGCTCCCCCTGCTTCTTCTTGTGGTGTCTCTGTTTCTCTTCTTTGTTGCTCTTGGAGGTCTTGGAGCTGTTTGCGGAGGGCCTCATTTTCTGCCCTTAGTGTTTGGTTTTCTGATGTGAGCCTCTCCTCTGCAGCCAATGATCCCTCCGCCATGTGCAATCTTTGCACTTGCTCTAACCTCAGCTCTCTTTGCAAACTTCTGACCTGCTCTTCCAGAGCTGGTACGAGGGCTCCCTCTTGTTCTGTTCCTGCTCTGCTAGCTCTAGGGGTGGTCCTGAGTCTCACGATTGTCCTTTCTTGAAGTTCGACTCTTTCCCTTAGCTCAATGAGCTCATCCTTGGCTGCCTCCAGCTCATCTTCTATTCGCTCCTTTGCTTCCTGTGAACTTGTTACCTCTCTTGAAGCTTCGGCTAGTTGGAGTATCAAGCCGTCCCTCTCGTTTTCTGCGTCGTAGAGTGATGCTTTATGACTTTCAGATTCAGTCATAGCATTCTCTAACTTCTTCTGCAACTCTGCTTCCTTTTGTTTTGCTGTCTCAAGTGCTACTTCCTTTGCTCTGGATCTTTCTTTAATCTTGCTGAGCAGTTCATGCACCATGTGCATGTCTTTTTCATCTTCATCTGTTAGCTTGACAGCTCTTTCTGCCACCACCTCCAATGGCTTCGGCCCATCCATTTTCCCTTCACTCTCCATTGTACCCTTTGTCTTTTCCTTCGTCCCTTTCCGATCATCTTGTTTCCGTAGGGATATCCCATAAACTGCCTCCAGGGCCTCTTCTTCACTGTATCCGATCGCTACCAGATCCTCATAATCATCTTTCTTTTGCTGAACTGGGTCTATCTCCTTTTCCTTGGTCCCGGCCTCCGGTTTTTCCATAATTTCTGTTTCCATTTCTATTGTGGTTTCCTCCACAATAATTTCCATCTTCTTCGGGCTTGGTACAACAGTAAAAGAGGGCTGATTGTCCTCAGTCATCTTGGCTTTCCCTTTGTTTGCTTGCCCGTCTTTCTCTTGAGGTTCAGTAGACTCATCTACTTTCTTCTTCCCCTTGTCGTCCTTTTGCAGCTCAGCTTTTAAAAGCTGTACTTCCTCTTCAGTATAAGGCTCGACAGGTTGCTGCTCCAGTATGGCCTCCGACTCCTCATAAGCTCTAATATATTGATCATATTGATCAACATGTGGCCTGGCTGAGCTGGTTCCGACTTTACTAGGGTCTGGCACCCACATTTCTTCAAAGTCCCCCTTTAGAGCTCTTTCCGCTCTAAACTGCTCCACCAGCCTTTCCATTCTTGCGGCTTTTTGACTTTTGGTTTGCTTGGGATCGGCCTTCTTCTTCACTTTCTTCTTGAGCGGCTCGTCCACGGCCTCCTCAGGTTCTGAAACTATTTCTAGTTTTCGGCGTGCTCTTGTGGACACCCTCTTGGATACTTCTTGCTGTTCTTCCTCCTCATCGGCTTCTCTAAGCCACTCATTCTGGGAGGGAATCTGTGGCCCTTGATCCCTAGCTCCAATAGCTTCATAAGCTATTCTTGTTAGGATTTCTCCTCCTCCTATGTACTTTGGCTTCTGGTTGTGCATGGCGATTACTTGCTCGTGGATGTATTGAGCATAGTTCACCTCTTTTGGCATGTTGCTCTTCAGTGCCCATGTGATGGTTGTCGCAATGGCATGGGGTAGTGTAGTATACTTCTGCGGTCTTTTACTGCACACATGGAAAAACTGGTTGTATAGCCGGCAAAGGGTTGCCGCTCATTGATCTGCCATATCTCCGTAGGTTGTATTTTGTTTCTTTGATCCATAGATCTCTATGGCCTCCCTTCTTTCTCTGACAGAACTCCCTTTGTTGTGCAGCTTCAGTGCATCTGCAATGAGCTGTGGAGTGATCTGTACTTCAACTGTTTCTCCATCCATGGCTGTCAACGTGGCTTTCCCATCCTTCTGAATGGATGTTGCCAACTCATACACTCTTCTTGTGTCTACACCTGATGGTCTCGAGGTGAAGAACCTGTGTAAGTCAGCCTTTTCCAGGTATCTGCTTATGTTCTCTGATCTGCTATAATCCACTAATTCTCGTGGGATCATAGGTACATCGACCGATTGCCCTTGAGGATCTCTGAAAGTCCCCTGGTAGATCTTTATTCCCTCTTTTTCTAGTACTGCTTCCTCCACCCAAGTCTTGGTTGGCTTGAGGGTTTCCGTTGGAATATCAAAAGGTTCTGCCTCTGCAAGAGCATCCTTGATGGTTGGTCTTTTTCTCTTAGTTGCCGATGACTTAGCGGAATCCATGGATCCTGTAACTCCAATTTCAGAAGTTAGCGTCTTTTTAGTACTGAAAGCCGAAATGAAGCTTTTAACTATTCAAATGACTTGAAAATTGAAACATGAGCTATTCAGGGCCTAAGGATGCAATGTAGGTGAAAAAATATGCAAACTCGGCTCAAAAACATGCTTGAGACATCATACTTGTATGATGTCTTTTGTGTCAGAATGGCTTCATATTGGTTGTGCTTGTAGCTGATAGTGTATACAGGAGTATCATATGCTTGGATTTGAGTTTGGATTCCATTTGGTCAAGTTTTGGCCAGTTTAGTCCAGTTCAGGCTCTTGGCAAAATTTTGAAAGGGAAATGGATTTTATGATCCAAATTGGGTAAAACTTGGTGGATTACTTTCAAATGGAATGTAGAACACTTCTGTTTGGTGGGTGAAGCCCTGAGGTGCCAAAATCACATAGTGAGACATCATACGCGTATGATGTCTTTTAGTGCATTTTTGGACCAATTTTCTCTATAAGCTTGGATTTGGCTTTAGATAGGCTTATTCAGTGGATTTATGAAGTTTGGATAGATTTTGGGCTAAAAATGGCTCTGGAGACATCATACGCGTATGATGTCTTTTTCATCAATTTTGCATGGGATTGGTTCTGTGGACTCCCCATGTACTAGTGAAGGACTATATCTACTCAAATCTTGGTTTGGACTTGAGTATGTTGGATTTGGGCCAAAAATAGGCTTTAGGTGAAGGATTTTCCCTCAATTGGGCTAATGGGGTGATCCTCTTGACCAAATGGTTCCAAATTCCATATGTAGCATGTATTAGATATATATAATGGATGTGTGATGACAAATGAGCATTTTTGGCTCTGTAAGTGCAAATAGACATCATACGCGTATGATGTCTTTTGTGTCAAAATGGTGCTTTTTGGTTCCAGATAGCTTGTAGATGTGTTTCTCAACAATCCTACAAAGTTTCAATGAGTTTGGAGTTATTTTGATAAAATTAGGACCAAAAATCAATTTTATGGCCTACTTTGCGTCTTTATGGTTTTCCTTGGGTTTTCTAACTCCACTTCTCATGATACTTGGTTCATAGGATGTGATTAACATGTGGAATGAGGCTATGCACTCAAATGTTGAAATGGATGTGAAATTCATGCTGTGAGACATCATACGCGTATGATGTCTTTTCTTGAAATGTTGGTCTTTTTGTGCAAAGAATGCTTTGTGCTAGTGCCCTAAGCCCTGCTAACTAGTTTTCAACTTAAAAAGTCATTAGTTTAGCTAAAAAGCCCCCTTATAGGCATTTCAGTCTCCGAAGTCGTCTTTTTGCCTTGGAGTTGAATTTCTTCAACTTTTCTTCTTGAGAGTTGCATTTCCAGCTCATTGGATATGTTGTGAAGCCACCTATTTGGTTGGACTTGACTTTGGCTCCCCGTTCTCCATCTTTATCCATTTGGTTGCCCGAAAGCGTCTTTTTCACCATCGGTAAGTGAATCAGCTTTCTTTTGGGTTTTGCTTGCAAACATAAGTCATCCATGTATAGTTGAAACTGCTCGTGAAGTTTCATGTCATTTGGTCGTCAATTTTAGCCGTTATGCCAAAATGACGCTTTGTTTGTCCGCAGCCGAATCGGTTGTTCCGACCTACTTTTGGTGATCCAAACCCGGAGATACTCCATGGCTGCATTGCCTTCGATGTTGTTAAGCTTCCTGAGAAGTTTTGTGTCGTTCCGACAACTTTTTTCTGTTTGCCTCTTGCAGGCTTTGTTGACCTAGGGTTTTTCCAGTCGTTCTTTCTCGAGCTTTGAGTGCTAGAAACTCATCTTCTATGTTAGGGTAACCCACCTCTAAGTTCTCGCAAGGTTTGGTTAGGCGGTTGTGCCCCTACCTAGCGTTCTTCCCCATTCCCCGTCTGCTCTTGTTTCTTGGTTTTGGTGAGTTTTCGCGACAAAAGTTAACGATAAGCATCAAAAGCTTATGGCAACGAGTCTACCTCTCATGTCTGGTGTCCTCTGAGCTCTCGTAGCAGTCGTAGAAGGTGGTAGAAGGTCGGATACTCCTGTGTGCTCTTTGCTCTCTCCAAGAAGGTAATAGTGGAAATGAGCTCGATAGTGAAGTGAAAAATACTTAACTTCGGGCTTCCCGGATCACTTGTTACCAAATTTGACATGTGCTCCTATCTCGTCGTGAAATGCACTTTAGGATTTGAAATTTCTCAATTTGGACTCCGTTTGACCTGTTTCTGAGAAATCTGTCCACTTTGCCAAAATTCTGTCATTTCGGGCTTTCCGCAACTTTTTCAGAATTGTACCCCATTTTTACCATGAGTTGCACTTGTCATTAGGACCATCACCATTTATTCTTTTCTTTTTTCCGATCTCATTTCATCTGCTTTTTTATTTTTCTTTTATTTTTATTAAGAAAATCATAAAAATAAAGGAAAATAGCAAATTGAAGCCAAAAAATTACAAACATACACGATAAATAGCTGGTAACCCTGTGTATATGAATATACACTTCTTTGTGATTTTTGGACTTGGATTACCACTTTTTTCCACTTTTTAGCTCCAAAAACACTCTTATTTAGTGATATTTACACATCTAGAGACCCAAATTCATCATTTGATCTCTTCTTGTTGCAAAACAAAGTATATAAATATTATCAATATCCGCAATCAAACATAAAAAATTGCAAAATCATGTAAGACACTGCCCTTGTAATATAATTTTTGTTTTTCTTTGTTTTTTCCGCTTGTAGCTGCTTTGTAGCTCCTGTATACCTCCCCCCCTCCTAGTCTGAGTCCTCCCGGACGACTATGAAGTGTCTGTGGGTGAAGCATTGTAGTTGTTTTGGTCATAAGTTCCCAATGTAATTGTAGAGCGATGATACAACAGTCTTTCCAATAAAGCTGCTCTTTGTTTGATTGAAGGATTGGTGGTCAGGTTTTGGGTTGGTTTTGGCACTTCGGTAGTAGAATCAGTAGATGGATTCTTCATTACCTTGTTGTCTTTTTTCACAATCCAAATCTGCCTCTGCTTTGCTTGTGCTTGCCACAAACTCTTTGCGACCCAAACCTGCTTTGTTCTGTGTGTTGATTTCCTCGCCTTGAAATACCTAGGAGTTTCCGTTGATTGTATTGAAGTGAGTTCCTTTTTACAAATCTTTGGGATCCAAATTTGCTGGCTGTAGCTTTGTGCCGTCATGAACTTCTTTGGAATCCAGATCTGTTTCACTGTCCTTGATTGTCGGGGATCACTCTGTTGTCTGGTATTGAAGACTCTGTTTGTGTTTTCTGGCATCACCTTTTTTGGTCTCCATACCATCGTTGACTCCGTTTTATCCCAAGGTTGAGCTGTTATATTATTGCTTGTCTTCCTTATCCAATGTTGAGAGTTCCTCGTCGACGAGCAATTCAGTTGTGTAGAAACTTTTGGTTGCCATTGCTTCTTCTTTTTCTCTGGTTGTTGTTTGCCCTTGTCCGTGGATTCTTCCTTTGGAGGTGGCTCTGCTCCTTTGGTGAACTTAACTGATTGACTTTCACCTTCGTATTTGATAAGCACTGATTTAGAACTCCAGTCAATCATTGCATTGTATTGCTTCTGCCATGGTTGTCCTAGCAATAATGGATGTTGTGTAGCTTGGTCTTGAACCACGTAAAACATATGAGGATACACATATTGGTTAATCTGTATGTGTAAAACTGTGCATCCGACAGTTTTGATTGAATTCTCAGAGTAACTCTTTAACTCTTGCTTGGCAGTTTGTAGTTTAGTGTCATTTGTCAATTGTCTATACAAACTGAGTGAAAGTAGGTTAGCTTGAGCTCCTGAATCCAATAGTGCTCTGGCTTTGATTTGGTTGGTCCCTACTTTGCATTCAATGATGGGTTCTTCTTTGTCATTCCCCATTTCTGTTATACTGACTGCGTTTATTCGTATTGCTCCTTCATTGCGCTGTTTCTGACGCAGTAGCCTTCTTTTCTCCATTCTTTCCTTCGCCTCAGCTTGCGCTTCCTCTACAATCTTTTTCTTTTTTTGGACACGCAGCTTTTCTTGATGTGTTTTGAGAAGCATGTCTTGGGTTAGCGGCAAAAGATACTTTTTCACTCTGCATCCACTAATCCAATTGGGCATTTCTTCTCCGTCCAATGTAGCAAGCTTGACGGCTCCACTTGGTGATAGATCTTTAATCACCAGAGGTCCCATCCCTCGCTTTTTAAGCTTTTTAGCATGCTGTTTCAGAGTGTAAACTAGGACATAGTCCCCAACTTTAAACTCTTTAGTCCGCACATGCTTATCAAAAAATTCCTTTTGTCGCCTTTTTTGAGCGTAGATGGAAGCTTCTGCTTTTAGGCGAAGCTCATCTAGCTTTTCCAGGTCATCTAATCTATCAGAGAGCTCGTGCCCTGTCCACTCTAGATCCTTAGCCACCCTTAAGGTTGAAATCAAGAATTCTATTGGCAAGATAGCATTTAGCCCAAAAACCATGTTATATGGGGTCGTTCCTATTGATGTTTTATATGCTACCCTATATGCCCATAATGTTGAATGTAACTTTTGGTCCCAGTCAGTTCTTGACTCAGATACAATCTTCGTGAGGACCGTACATATGGTTTTGTTTGTTGCTTCAGCTTGTCCGTTTGCTTGTGGATGATACGGGGCTGATTTCCTATGGATTACCATGAATTCATCTAGAAGGATCTCTATCACTTCATTTATGAAATGTGTGCCTCGATCACTCACAATTTCTATTGGCAATCCATATCGTACAAAGACGTATTCATACAGAAATTGTGCCGTGGTCCTGGCATCTGCTTTTTGAGTTGCCTTTGCTTCGACCCACTTTGTTAGATAGTCTGTAGCTACAATGATGTATTGTGCATGAGTCTTATATGCAGGAGGTGAAATGGGTCCGACATAATCAATCCCCCATTTTGCAAAAGCCCTTGCCCCCATCATTGGTCTAAGCGGCATATCATCTCTTTTAAGTGGTACTTTGGTCCGCTGACAGTCATCACACCTTTTAACGTATTCCTCAGCGTCCATATGTAATGTTGGCCACCATATTCCTGCAGCTAAGACAAGTTTTGTTGTCTTATCACCTGAGAAATGGCCTCCACCTACTCCTCCATGAGCTTGCTCTAGGATTATCACATACTCAGACTCTGATGCGCAAATCCTAAGCTGGTTGTCTTTACCTCTCTTATAGAGTTGATCTCCTATTAAAGCGTAATCTCTAGCTTCTGTCTCTACAGATTTCTGACGAGCTTTTGACGTTCCTTCTGGGAAAGTTCTATTTGTGAGATATTCAACAATATACTGACTCCATTCTGGAGCGATCATTATCTGATATAATGTTGAATACTCGGCTGGCGGTTTTGATGAACATCCAATACATACTGTGACATATTCATGTACGCTTTCTTTCATTCCTGGCCAATAGACTCCCAATTGTAACAAATTCCTATATGTGTTCCTTCTTGAACAATGAAATGCACATTCCTGAACATGTGCTTCGCACAGATATATATTATATTCCTCAGGATTGATGCATAGTCGTAAAACATGATCATTTCCCAATTGATACAACCTTCCTGCAACCAATTGAAGATTCTTGGATTGCTGAATAGCAATATGTTTCAGGTTGTATTCTCTTCTATCGAACTCTCCTCCATAGGTTAATAGGTCAACGACATTTTGAGACCACTTAGGTATCATTTCTAGGTTGAACAAGTACGCGTCTGGCATGTCGTCGTCTACTCCTATAGGGTCTTCTCCATTCGTTAATCGCGAAAGATGATCAGCTCTAAGATGTGTTTTTCCTTTCTTTACTACTATCGTGAAGTCGAATTCCAGTAAGATAATGAACCATCTCACTATTCTCCCGGTATTGCATGGTTTATTCACTAGGTAGAGCAAGGCTTGGTGATCCGTAAAAAACACAAACTTGTTGGCTAGAAGATAATGCCGAAATTTCTTCACAGCATAGATCATTCCTAATCCTTCTCGCTCTGTTGTGGTGTAATTCTTCTCTGCATTGTTGAGCTGTCGACTGGCGTAACATATAGGAAAATCCATGTTTCCTTCTTCTGGCTGAGCCAGAATGCATCCTATTGCATATGCCGAAGCATCTATGTGCACATGGAATATCTTCTCCCAATCTGGTGATTTCAAGACTGGAGCAGTAATGAGTGCCTCTTTCAATTTCTTGAATGATTCCTCACACTCCTCTGTCCATTCAAAGTTCACTATTAGCCTGTAAAGTGGTTGGCCTATTATAGCGTACATGTAAATGAATCGTCTATAATATCCACAATGTCCCATAAAGCTCTGTAGTTGTTTCGCATTGGTTGGTCTAGGCATATCCACTATAACTTTTATCTTCTCTGAATCCGTGGATATTCCGTTTTGTGAGACAATATGTCCCAGAATTCTGCCCTGTCGGACCATAAACACACATTTCTCAGGATTGAGACAAATGCGATATGTCCTACATTTCTCAAATACTTTTCTTAGGTGTTCTAGATGCTCATCTCTCAGTAGAGAATGTACACATAAGTCATCCATGTATATTTCGAGAAACAGCCTTAAGTATTCTTTGAAAGCATGCGTCATCAGCCTCTGGAAGGTTGCCGGAGCATTGGTTAGACCAAAAGGCATAACCCGATAAGCATAAATTCCCCACTCCGTTGCAAAAGCTGTTTTATGTTGATCTTCCAATGCTATGGCTAGCTGGTTATATCCTGAAAAACCATCAAGAAAGGAGTATGCTGTTTTCCCTGATACACGCTCTAGAACATGATCAGTTATCGGCAGGGGATAATTGTCCCTGATTGTTGCAGCATTCACTTTCTTTAAGTTGACACACACTCGGAGTTTTCCGTTCTTCTTAGGTACTACCACAATCGGAGATACCCAATCAGTGTGTTCAATCTCGTATATGAATTCAGCTTCCATTAGCTTATCTATCTCTTCTATAGCTCACAGGCACTAAGTCCTTGAACTCACTAGGTCTATCTTCTATCTTTACACAATAGCGGTCCATTCCATCTTTGTAGATCTTGGCACCTTGCTCATTGTCGTACTGGTATTTTATGAACAATAGCTTCATTGTGGCGGAAGGGTTTGATGATCCTGCTGCCATATTTTCTTTGTTGTTCAGGTTCAAGTGTTCCAAGTTTTCGGTGAAAATCTCGTAAGATCTCTCTGAAGAAGTATCAGAGACACTTCCTTCAAAGATCGGCTCTAATGGTTGCACCCAACTTTGGTTTACACTTCCCTCGGTTGATATGACACTTGCTGGTTCCCCTTGTTTTGGTTGATTATTCCGGAGATTCCTGCCCGATCTCAAATTCATCAATTCCCCTAAAGGATTGTAACTTTTCCGTCTTGGCAATTTGTTTTCCCAGGTTTTTGTGGTCAGAATTGATCCAAACTGATTGATTCTTTGTCAATTGTTTAATCTTGTCAGTGGGACAACTTCTGTTTCATCAAGTGAGAATTTTGTTACTGTTATGCTGAAAAAGACATTATACGCGTATGATGTCTTTTTTCACAGATTTTGACTATTTTGGTTATGCTCACTCTCAGTGACCCCTTTATGCTCTGTTCACTCACAAAATTCAGTTTGAACTCTGTTTGAGCAAGTTATGGCTAATTTAGGCTTTTCTTGGCAATTTTCCACTTTTGACTTGTTTTTTGGGTCAATTGTGATCCAAATGGGATGAAACTTGAAATATAACCTCTAGACAGCTATTACAATGGATATGTGTTAGCAAAGTATCAAAATATGTCCAAAATTAGGTCAAAGACATCATACGCGTATGATGTCTTTTTCATCAATTTGGGTCCAAACTTGATATTTATGCTTCCAACAGTGATTGTAACAATCTTGTCAGGTCAGATTTCAAAAATAAGCAGTGGAAGTGCCAAAAGACATTATACGCGTATGATGTCTTTTTTCACAGATTTTGACTATTTTTGGTTTTAAGCCTTCTCCAATGTTTATAATTGAATTTCAAGTGTTTTTGTCAGGTCTGAATGTAAAAACAAGATTTGAATCCAAAATTTCCTATTCTTTGCGTTTCTTGGACTCCGACTTGTCTTTTTTTGGGTTTCTTTGAGTGTTAATGCTCTTGTTTTAAGTTGATCTTAGGGTAAAACACCCCTTCTAAACACTCTGGCAATGTCAAATTTTCAATTTTAGTCTCTGTTTAGGTCCTAAGACATCATACGCGTATGATGTCTAAAGTTGCAGTTTTCCAGTTTTTCAGCACATAACTCTTCCAATAGCTCTTTTAAGTGCTCAGCAACAATCAGTTACACATAAAATTTTTCTGAACTTTGTTTATTGCATATTTCACTACCAAAGCGACTTTGTCAGTGATCTAACATGCAATCAAACACATCAAGCAAAATAGAACACCAATTGATAGCTCTAGATCAGGATCAAATCAGGCCCTACCTAAGCTACTTCTAATCATAAAATGGATTTTTTGCAATTGAAAATATAAAGAGATTTACTACCACTCAAGGAGTAGCAAATGCTTTTTATGTCAACAACCACTTAAACACCATAAAAAACAATCTAATCTAAGCTAAACTAAAAATACTGTCAACACGGAAAACCCAGGAATACCCCACTTCCTAGTATCTCTCGAGACCTTCGGAGTCCACCACTCCTAGATCTTTTCTAACTAAAGTATACAAAGTAGTTTATACGACTCACCTCGTAGGATTAGTCTAAGGTCACCTACTTAGGGCTCTCGTCCCCGGCAGCGGCGCCAAATGTTAAGGCGGTTACGCCGCTAGCGGAAGCTAAATAGCGAGAACTCAACCAACAACAGAATTTGTCAGACGAGGACGGAGCTTGACCCGCAGGCGCATGGAAACAACTAGGTGGGTGTCAAATCACCTACTCGACCTTCTAATGACAATCACTACTAAGGAAATCAAATCTAAGTTCTAAAATACGCAAGTGACTGAAATCTGTACTACGAACGAATGCTATACGAAACAAGATCTAAAATCATCGAATCGATCTCAAACTCAAGGGGAAGTCTATACACTAGGTAAGAACAACACCCTAAAGACTCGAACTGCAAAATCAACCTATAACCACTCCGTGCGGTAAACGCGTATGAAGACAGGCCGAAAAATACAGGTGACCGAAACTTGACCCCGATGGTACTAATGTGTAGCTCTACTCGTTGTGGTTCTATAGATATGCTGCACGCTCTATTCCGACACACGAGTTGGAAGAAAACTCACACCGAAGCTCGTAGGGACTTACCACACGTAGAAGCCGATAGCGCGCACTCTTGGTATCTGTGCGTAGCTCTCACCGTTGCTAACACAATGGCGGTGTCGCTTCTCCAATGGCGGCCCCGTAGCTCTCGTAGCAAGGAGATAAGACTCTCTCTCTCTCTCTCAGACACAGTCACGGCGCTCAAAAAACTCACTTTGATTAAAAATTGAATCCTCTTTAGGTTACAAAACTTTGGCTTATATACCTCAGCCTTGGAGGTGAGAACATCTCTAATTATTTACATCAACAGGTGAAATTACGTCGGGATTACAGGCTGGAAACTCAATTGAGTCCCGTTACTTAATGAATGGCTCAAATCAAAATTAATGTCGGAAAGACATTTATTACAATCAATGGTTACAAAATGATGGGTGTGAGCACAAATGTGGTTGTGATCCTCTGCTGGCTCAACAGTATGTAACATTTAATGGCCTAATAACTTATGTGTAGCGGAAATTAGCATGAACATAGTGGGCATTTCATTAGAATAGATTCCTAATGAGAATTACAAGAGTGCTTGGGTGGAGAGAGCAACAAAAAGCATAACACCTAGTTAGATAACATCGACAATACTTTCAAAAGAGAGAGAAATTAAGCTATTGACAACAGTTGAGGACCGGATTTGCATGGAGCCGGTCCCCCCTCCAAAAGGCTTTGTATTATGGTTTCTCCCATCAAGAGAGACATTGTACAATACAATTCTTTGTGTTCCTTCAAGACTAGCTAGTGCAATGAAGATGGAAGCTTCATGCACTAAGCAAAACACTTAATCAAACACAACTTGAATTATCCCCGTTCTCAGACCCAAGACCTCACACACCTTCGAAGATGGTGAGAGCTAGCAGGGTATGAGAGTAGATTGAGAGGAAGAAGGAGTATCTTACGAGAAAGATGTACATCTCCTCACATAATCACTCATATTAGCATAGCTTAGCTTAGTAATTAGCTTGGTAGAGAAGATGAGCATGCATGGAAGCTTGGCTCTTGGTTGGATTTGCATCCACATGCCAAGAGAGTGTTGATGTAGGCTTCTATCTCACAAGCTTGGAGTAGGTGATGAGCTCTCCATTAAAGCTTCGGAGGAGATAGAGTATTCTTTCTTCACACATGGTGAAGTGTGAGTGTGTGTGTGTCAATGCCAAGCAAAAATCAGCCCCCTCTCTCTCTTGGGCGAGCCCTTCCTGCTAAATTGGTGTGGCTTTTGCCTCATTGGACCTCCCCAAGTCAAGCCAATGGGTGTTAAGCAGCATAAGTGATAGCCTTCTGACATGTGTCCCCCTTTCCCCTTTTGTGAGAGCTTTAGGTAATTAAATAATTAAACTAAACTCTCATTGGACCCCTTTGCCTCCTGGCCAATAGGAATCAGGCAAGCCATTGGGCTCCTGAATGCTCATTGGTCCCCTTGGGAGACTGCCCAATAGTCTTCTAGGAGACTTAATTCTCATTGGTTTCTTTTATTAAATGTTTTTAAATTAATTGAACTAGATTTACTCTAGCTTAATTCTCATTGGTCCACTTCAAGGGTCTTCCAATAGGAATGGGGCACACCTTGTGGGCATCTGGCCTATGGAGCTGACATGTGTCCCTCATTCCCTTTTTGTAAAGGGAGTGTGTGGCTTTCTCTCTCATCCCCTACCTTTAGGGCTCGCCCCCTCCCATGTAGGGACGTGCAAAGACTTTTAGGGCACACACAAAGCATCCAATTTTCCCTAGGGTTGACCTTTGGACACAACCTTTGAATTTTGGAACCTTAGCATTTTGGAAGTCTTAATGGGCTGAACCTTAGGGTCTTTTTAGCCCATTGTTGCACATGGCTCTTTTGCAGATGCCCCCCCTCCCCTTTGGATCCCTATTTTCCCTCCTTTGGATCCCTAATGTGGCCGGTCTGCTAGCTTAACCAATATTCTAGCTTTTTCTCCCCTGGCCTTCCCCACATTAAATGATCAGTTTAATATGAGAAAATCATTTAGGAGAATTAGATATTGATTATTATGACACGGTAGATATGGGGGGGGGGTTGTTTGCATAGCAAGGCACAAAGAAAACGTGGACGTCATTAGCTGTCAACGAGAGAGAGAGAGAGAGAGAGAGAGAGAGAGAGAGAGAGAGAGAGAGAGAGAGAGAGAGAGAGAGAGAGAGATTGAGAGGAAGTTGTGTGACACATAGTCAACAGCTATATGTTGGTAGCTATTTGGATTTGGATTTGAAATGGGTATAAGTTAGCAGCTATTTGGATTTGGATATCGAATTGGTATATGATGGTTTCCTTTCGCGACAGTCTTTATGGAAGTGAACTTGAGACTGATGAGAATTGATTTATTCAATGATGAGTGTGACCAATGATATCTTGATTCATCAGGGTATGACATATACTGCTTATTCTAGTGGTATGGGACACTAGAATCTGTAGTATGTGGATGACGGCATGCATAAGCAATGTTGTTTAATTTCATAAATTTCTCTTTTACTGTGTGCTTTTTTTGACATACAATACTAATCACAATTTTGACAAGTATGGTTTGCAGATTCTTATCTTTGTAGTTGAGAACAATTGCTTTCTAGCGGAGAGGTATGTAATGGAATTGACATTTTGGTATTTACTTCAGCTGACATGTGGAAAAGGCTTAACCGAGCAAAGGCCTATGTGAACAGATATACATTTAATGTACATTTTATTATTCAAGTGCTCTTTATGATCTTTGGCCATTTATGACCGACCGGCTAGTTTGTACTCGCTTTGACCATTCAAGAAATCTATAAAGTAAATATGTGCAAGAGGGAAATGGTCACTCTTGCACGGGAGGAGATTGCACCCAGTGTATGTGTCTTTATTCTCTCCTCTTCTCTCTGTTCTCTCGCTGTGCCGACATAGCACTTCGCTCTAGGAGGTGCGCTTGCACGTTCTCCCTCAGTCTATCTCTCACTGTTTGAGTTGAGCTCGACTATGTGCGTGTGCGATGATTCAGGTATGCCGATTTATCGTTTTATGGTATGTATTGTGCTATTTTGAGTATTTTGCAGGGCCATCGCGCATCCATTTGTAGCAAGCCTAGACCAACGCCTCTTGGCTATGGAATGCAAATCCAACCAAGAGTCAAGCTTCAAAGCAATGCTTATCATCTTCTTCATCTCCATTACTATGCTATGCTATGCTCTAAGAGTAATGATATGTGAGGACACTACTTCTTTCTTGTAAGAATACATCTTCTTCTCTTCCCTTCCCTCACTCCCTGCTAGCTCTCTCCACCTTTGAATGTGTTTGAGGTCTTGGGATTGAGGCCGGGGACAAGTTCATGTACGGGCATAATATTGGTGCATGAGATTATCGTCTTCATAGCATCAACAAGGTCTCAAGGAACACAAAGAACGTATTGCACCAAGTCTCTCTTTATGGAAGAATCTATAATACAAAATCCTTTTGGAGGGGGGACCGGCTCCAAGTAAATCGTGTCCTCAATTGTTGTCAATTTCTCTAATTCTCTCTCTCTCTCTCTCTCTCTCTCTCTCTCTCTCTCTCTCTCTTTTGCAAGTATTGTTCATGCCAAGCTAACTGGGTATAATGTTTATTTTGCTACCTTCAATCAAGTACTCTCCCTATGTTCATTAAGAATTATCCTAAAGAAATGCTGACTGCTTTCACTTTAATTCCGCTACAATCAATGTTATTAGCCATATTCTGTTACACTGAGCCTTTTAAAGCATCTTTAGGCTCATAAAGAAGCTCTTATCCTCTTGTACTACAACAAGTCTCTCTCTCTCTCTCTCTCACACACACACACACACACACACACACACAATTCTCCATTGCATCTTCGTTGTAGTGCATTGATGATGATTGGTGATCATTCAAAGGATTACAACGAAGATTACTAAGGCCATAATTACCTAATTAAATCATGATTCTCTTACAAAGTTCCCCTGCTCTATGGAGATACTAAAGGCTTTCGAAACTGATAGTTCTTGAGAAAAGGACTTAGGATTGTTTTGTTTATGTTAATTGTGTGATTAAGGAGCTAATTACCATATGCTTTGTGAAGATCTTAACCTTCATAACTTGTATTAATAACAAGAGTTTGAATCAACTTGTACACAAGATTTTACTCTCTTTAATACAAAGTTCTTTGTGATAGAAGAAGATTTTTTTGTACTAGAAACACCCAGAGAATATACATTAGAAGAAAAACAAAAAATTTACATATGAACGCCAACATGAGAAGGGGGGATATCATTGTTGAAGGAAGAGAAGATGAAGTTGAAAGTTCCCTCCCACCGTATTTGAATGACTGGAAGAATGAAATCGCAGAGGAGCTGGAGATACACCGCCATACTCTGGCCAAATCAATCATCCTTTTGGCTAGAGTTGAGACCCAACTGGATCTTTTGATCACAGAATGGGGTCTATGATGTTGGAATTATATTTACCTTTTTATGTATGCAACAAAAGAAGGTTGGACTCAATGAATCCAAACCTAATGAGGTCTATGATGTTGAAATTATATTTGCCTCTTTATGTATGCAACAAAAGAAGGTTGGACTCAATGAATCCAAACCTCATCAAGTTTTCTGTTCTCTTTAATATTCTTTGTTAGTCATAATTACCTTAAAAAGATTTGTCTTGATATTGGTGGGTGTTACACTCTACTACCTACTGGCTCTACTTTTACTTTGCATTACATGAAATCTTCCCAAGATGCTTTAGCATCTCCAATTAGCATCTCCATTCAACTCACAATTTAAAATCAATGCTAATGGGTAAGATTTGACCTCATCACGTAGGAGAACAAAGGCTAAACCTTAACCATTAGGCTACAAGCTTACGGTACCCTTGGAGGTGCCCTTAAGCACTAAAAAATAATAATAACTCCCCCCCCCGCCCCCCCCCAAAACCCTACCCTACCCCCACCCTTCCCTTTCCCTCCCCCCAAACTAATTAATGGTTTCTTAAAAAGTCGTTTTGGGGACCTACTCGATCATCAATCCATTTTTACAAACAAATTACTTGTAATCAAAATGGTCAATTCAATAACATACGATGAGAAGGGGTGGCCAGGACTAAAAGAATCGTTATGCCCTCGAGGCACGGATTGAAGCTTCATATCGGCATACTTTCTCGGTAAAAAATCTCTCTCTCTCTCTCTCTCTCTCTCACACACACACACACACACACACACACACACACACACACACACACACACACACGTCACTTTCATCTGTGGCTTAATGTTATGAGAATGGATACTTGCTGATATTTAACACTACATGGATGGTCGATATAAGTTAAAAAGGTTTTAAGTAGAACATGGATAACAACTGATAGCTGCGTTGACACTCGTAATACATATTCAAGGCTAACAAATCTGTTGTTTTGTTGATATGGATGCAGGTGATGACTCTATCTTTACATAGGATCTTTTTGGCCTAGCTGTTGTCCATCACTGTCAAATCTGGCCTCTTTCACTTTAGAATAAGTTGTTCTTGACTATCTTATATACAAAACACTAGAATGATACCTCGTTCTCACTATGATGTACAAAAATGAATCAAAGACTCCGTTGTTTATTGTCTTTTGTCTAAAGCCTCCTGTCTTTTAAATTGTTGTGTTCTTTTGTGTATAAGTATAAGTCTAAAAACAACAACACACATGTCCTAAACACAAGGTTCTCCAAGAAAGCTAGGAAACCAGGACATCGGCTTTGGAGATTTTTGTTCTATAGGCTTTGATGGACTCAATTTTTATAATTCCTTGTTAGGTTGACAGGTGTTAGGTGGCCTTTCCTTGTTTATAGATCGGAAACCTGCTCACAACTATTGTAGTCTTTGACTTTGCTAATTTTAGGTTGCAGGTTAATCCAAAATTACTTACTCTTGTGTAACTATTTCGATTCTTATGATTTCAGGAACATTTTACCTATAAACGAACTTTTGAACTGTTATGTTCTTTTGTGTATAAATATAAATCTTTTGCCCGACGAAAATCTCTTGCTTTAGTGCCTGCCTCCGCTCATGGGTTCACGCGAGGCGACATCAAACTTTATAAAGTAAATAGCGGGAACACATTGCATGCTCCAATGCTAGCCTAGTGTTATGTGGGTGGCTGTGATGCACCTGGCTTGTGTACAGCCATGATGATCCGTGTTTTGTGCTGAAAAGCACACGACAGTTTTTCTCTAGCGGGGGGGCTCGCTCAACTAGTGGTGGGTCCGGAGAGGCAAGTTTTCTTTTGTCCAATCAGGGCGTGCCACGACAGATGCAAGCTCCTTTGCCTCAGCCCGTCTGAACCCACCCTAAGAATCGAATTTAAAGTTTGCGACACTCCAGTTCGAATTGCAGCGGCATAGACTTCAAACAGAAGAGAAGAGGAGGGCGGAATAGTGCCATGAAAAGCCCCGCGCAGCGGGCTTCTGTGTGACGTTCATCATTCTTCTCTCTCGAGTGCCCGTTCTCACAACTCACGCGATGCAAGCAGCACCAGGTCCATCCTCCAGGGCATAGCTACCCACAACAGGGTTGCAGCTCTCGTGTAATGAAGCCGAATACGAGTGTTCTTGCTTACGCATGATGTCCGTTTTCTTGGCGAGAGTCTAGAGGGTAGAGAGTGGAGAGAGAGTATACTATATAGGCCTCTGGCCTAGCCATTGCCCCTCCAAACCTCCCTCCTCTCTCTTCCCACAAAAACGCGCGCGCGCACACACACACTCCCCAAGGTGCACAGACTCGCACATAACACACTGCCCAACACACACGCATTGATGTATGGCAGCGTTGAGGAAGGACGCTCCCACCAAGTCCTTCTTCAGCAGCCCCTCTAACACGTTCAAGAAGCTCGTGAACGCCTTTCCCAAACCGCAGAAGCATTCGGTACATTCCCACCATAGCTCACCGCTGCTGCAGCCTGGCAGTAGATACGACCAGCAGCAACTTCAGCCGGAACTTGCTGAAGAATGCGAGGAAGAAGAAGGTGTGGAGGATGAAATTGATGTCGCAGAGTTTGATGGCTATGAAGCTGAACCTGCGCAAATACCCACAAGTTCTGCAGCAGAGGATGATGGTGGGGATGCTGACAATGGTGTAGATGATGAGCCAGAGTACAGCAGCAGCAGCAGCAGCAGCAGTGAGTATTCGCGCCCTCGCATACACCAAGACCTGCTCCCTCACGACTTCTCAGCTTGGCAGAAGTCCCCATCCATAGCTAGCAGCACAAGCAGAGAAGCAGAGTCCTTCTTTGAGGTGCTCTCAAGCAGTACGTCGCAAGATAGATATGCCCCACAAGGTGGAGAAACATCACATGCTCGGAATTTGCAATCTAAGGGACTCAGAAACCATCGCTTCTACCCTAACTGTATGGAGAGTCACAGAAACCCTAGCCCCAATGAGCGACCTCAAAGCCCTAATCCTACAGTTGCCTCAGCTACGGCATCTTCACCTCTTGTAGATCTTCACTTACACAAAATGCGCCAAAAATTGCCAGACTTGAAGCTTGATGTTGTTGCTCATGGCAGTTCTGGGTTGCGTAAGTATTGCTGCCCTGCTGGGTTGAAGGGCCTTCCAGAAGATTGCTGGAGTGTCCGGAGTGGAGCTTCTGTGGAATGTAGACGAAATTCTGTTGATGGCTCTTGTTGGCAAAACAGAAAGGTGCATGACCCTGTAGTAACAGGTAGTCTAGTCAGAGAGCTGATGCAGGAGGGTGGGACTCTTCATGAGAATCTTGTTGACATGATGCCGTTCATCGATACTTACAGGGTTTGTGATTACCAAAATCTTGTTTAAATTGTTTGAGTCTTCATAAATGTGGCTTGATTGGATGATCAGGTTAGGGAAGATTCAGTTTGCCTTCATGCCCTCTTCTGTAGTGATGATGATGGATGTGGTTGTACTTGGGACTGAAATGAAATCGTCATAGACCTTGCTTTTCAGTCTTATCATGGCATTCAATCAAGTCAATAGTGGTTTATTTTTTCAAATTTTTTGTTTAGGAACAAATAAGGCGATTTAGGTCTTTTAAATAAAAAATCTGTTTTCTTGTGTGACTTGCTTTTGGGTTTTTGCCTGTGTTTTAGCCTCTATTGGAATTTGTGACTACAGACTTTTCTGACCTTATGAAGGCATATGGCATTCAGTCCATGTTGTAGGCATGTAATTTAGCAGTTTGTGCTGGAGCATGTGTGTAATGTGATACTTATTTTAACCACTCGTGCTCTCAACACCATGCGATCTGGAATGTTTTGTGTTCATGTCCATAGCCATATTTGGCAACTATAAGCTGCCTTGTGAGTAGAGGTCTTGATACTTTACACAACAAAAAGGGACAGAATTGTGCACTTAGATCTTTACTTACCTCTTTGATTGTTTGCTTATATTCTTGCCACTGAATATACTCAGGAGCATCAGGAGGATGGCTATCAACGGAATAACTTCCAGCATCATGCATCGATGGTATACACCCGAGCACCATCAAGAGAAGCCCTAGTCAAGAAGGTGCAAGCATAAGCCCTACACATGCCGCCTCTATTTGGTGCTAGAAACTTTCATTTCAGGTTTTCATACTGTGCTGGTTGGGCAGGTTTCCGACACTGCAAATGCTAGGAGGCTCTCGCGAAACTCGAGGAAAGTGAAAAAAGCCAGCGAAGCTATGTGGGAAGAAGAACAGGAAAATCAACCTAGGCGAGCTAGAGGCCCTGATTTATCATGCTCACCACGTAGGGTTTTTTATGAGAATGCAGTGGACATAGCAAAACTACAGGGCCAAGTGGAGGCGCTACAACGGAAGCTTTCTATCACTGAAGGGGTATTGCAGTCTTATCATTGTTTACGAGAGCCAAAACATGAGGGCTCCGAAGTACAGACCTTAATGGAAAAAGTTGAAGAATTGCAAAGAAAGATTGTGCAGAAGGACCAATTGCTGGACTCAGCACAAGAGACATTAACACTGAAAGAGGTAGACAATTGAGTTATTGCGTTTTTTATGGATTCATGAAAGTGGGCAATTTAGCATTGACACCTATAGAGTATAATCAAGCAGCGCAATTGCAAGACAGAAAACCTTGGTCAGTGCCTTTGCAATGTGCACTGCTATATATATGCTTTTATCTATGGGTTCTTAGCTGTCTTTTGCCTGCATACAAGTTATAGAGCCATCTATCATGTATATGGTGACCAATGATGCAACTCCATTGGTATGCTCCATGTGCAGAATGAGATTCGGGCTATGCACAGGCACTTGAGGGACTCAGAGGAAACCTGTACCGGTTTAAGGGCTAGACGCAATAACATGGAAGAGGAATTGACTGCCTTGAGGTGCGAGGTTGCTGCTCTGAGATGGCAAAGTGAGGTAGATGCAGAAAGGGCAAGAATTGAGATCAAATTATCCAAGGTAGGTTTTGCTTGTTTGGTTTATTCAGATAATAAGTTTGTTGAGTAGGTGCATAATTTAAAGAAGTGTATCGGCATGGTATGAGATGCGGTGCATCACAACTATATTAGCTTGGCTATACGGACATGGTTGGAATTTGTGCTGAGCTGCCGGAAAAGGAAGTGCTCATGCGTGTGCAACTGTTTTTGATCAATGTGTGAAGGCCCTTATTAATTTTTAATTCATCCTGTCATTTAGATCTAGTTAGGGGTAGCATCAAGCTTGGTCTCTTATCTTGGCTCCTCTAGAGAAGCATCATGGTTTTTCCTGCTTAAATGTTACGTGACCCATTGAGGTTGGCAAAAACATGGAAGCATCAGTGGGCATGTAGACCATTGTTCATGAATTGGGTTAATCCTGATGAGGTTTAGTTTGTTTGCTTGGTTCTTGAATTTGTGGGATTGCTCATCAGAGGTTGGCCAGTTGGTAGCACCTTAAACTCTTAACTGTGTGGCACAAATGTTTCTGTTATGCTAAAATTGCATTAAATAGCAGATACAACTGAGTGGCTGACTTCTGCTGCTGATCAACAGGAGGACAAGGATCATTGTGTGAACAAAGAGCAAGAGGAAGAATGTGAAGTTGGTAAAATGGAGGCAGTAAGGAAGATGTACCTCGCCGTGCTCATTGTTGCGAAGCTTGTGCCAATGGAAGAATGCCTCGTTCTTGTACGTATATTGCGGGCTGAGCTGCAATGTCTCGCAAGAATACCAGCTGTGAGCTTGTCTTAAGGTTTTAGAATATGATTGAGCTCTTTTGTACACATGGAATTTTATTGAGTGGCTTGCAAGACATCCCACATTCACAGCAGATATTAATTTGGAGACGTCTGCGGTGGCATATTTCATCTGTGTCACATTGAATATGGGCATTACCTCCCTGTCAAGGAGTACATCATGTTGAATGGTAAAGGTGTGTTTTTTTTTTTTGGGGGGGGGGGGGGGTTGCTCAAGGACCATGTCTTGTTTGGCAGCTGCCAAATATAGCTATTCAATCTGCATTCTTGTGGTGGGATGAGCTCTTTCATTAGGAGCACTGCCAAAGATCTCTCCACCCAAGCCAAAGAGCTCACCACCTAAGCTGAGGAGTCCCATATAGAAGATCTGGAGTTGGCACTAACCTAAACCCTAAACCCTGCTTACACTCTCGGCCGGACATTGTCAAGCGTGACTGCTTGATACAGTGTGCCTGGCTAGACACCCATGTGATGTTCTTGCCCTCAAGCCATCCATGTGGGCACCCTTTGCACTAGCTATGGACTCTACCCCCTAGCTATTTTGCATCCAGCTGTGCTCTTTGCAAGCCATGAGTGCTCCATGGTCCCACAACTAGGAGTGATGTTACAATGTGTTTAGGGTGTTTGCAAAAGAAGGTGAATATGTTACATAAATGTGTCGAATTTATTTGCTTTTAACTGAAATAGATGCTGCAATTCAGGGACACACTTGCAAGCATCACATACACAAGTAAGGTTAGTTTGTAGAAACAAAGATTAGTAGTGAAGAATGGAAGATATACCACAGTCAAACTCCAAGCTTGCCTTTTCTCCAAGAGGAGAATTCACCTTTTACAAAGTGGCTCTTATATTTAATGTTTCATTGGACTCTCTAGGCGAACAAAAGCTAATGAGCACCATTGTCACAAATGAGATAATGCAATGCATTGTCAAAGATATAATAGGAATGTTGACGTAATGGGAATTTATAGGTTGCTTCCACTAATTATTTCGTCCATATACTTACTGCCTACTCTCACCTCCTCCATCCTTTCTTGCATCTTGCCTTGTGTAGATGGTGGGAATAGGTTCTTGTTGGATTCTAGTGCAGTCATTAGGAATTGGTAGTTATTGGATGGATTTATTGTAGGAACTGCAAGAGTGAGGGCTCAAATCAGGTCTCTATAAATAAGACCCATTACATCATTTCGTGGGCTAGTTGTTTTGGAGTCGAGAGTTACTCTTTTGTACTTAACATTTGCTCCGAGTAACAATTAGCACTTATGTAGCTTTGAGTAGCAATTAGCTCTTTAGTAGCTTTGTCTTGTGCTAGTTGTATACTTTTAAGTATTTGAATAAATATTAGTTCCAATTTCGTCTTCATGTTTCCATTTTACTCTTTGTTAGGTTTGTCTCTAGCCTACATTTTTTTATTTCAACCTTTGTCTGATTTGTTTGCTATATGAAGTTTGAACTTGTAGTCTAAATATCTAATTTGATTTGGCTAACTCCATATCTCTAACTTGGAATAGTTGTCAAAAGGGATCAGCTCATTCCATTTTGATTGACGATCATGGTGGTGAGCTCATACTCTTGATAGAGAACCTATCTCCTAGTTGGAGTTTGGGGTTAGTTGTAGTTTAACAATGTTGTTTGGAAGAATTGGAGTGAAAGAAGATGGACCACGAAGTTCCATAGTGTCTGAGGAGTCAACGTGAGACTCTAGCACTAAACCTAACCTTGAAAATGATACGAACGTGCACCTTGGGGGTTCTCTGCATTCGGCTCAATCTTGGAGATGACATTCAGAGCAAGCAAAGAGGCATTCTCAATTGTATAAATCTTAGTGCTCAAAAAGTGAAAAGGTAAGGATTAGTCTGACGGTATGCATTCTTGTGTGCTCTTTTATAATTGTCAACTCTCTACAGGATGGTAGTTGTGTTGTTTACAATTAAAATTGTGTTTCAATTGCTACATTAGCAAGAGATACGGCTTGTATAATGTATACAAAGAGAATAGGGTGTGGTTGAATTGAATCTATATTCATTCTCTTGACCATGTCGATATGAAATTCAAAGTGCACAAATAGTTGGCTCTATTGTGATGCCTTTGAAGTTTGACATCCGGTTGGGTAACCCATTGTACATGAAAGATGCAACTAGACTAAGAAGCTTATCTCCATTGCGAAGCTGTATGGAGCCAAACTAGTATGTATTGGATGTGGTATGTGTGTTTGTCTGGATGGCTCAGCCAACGGTTCCAAAATTAATTAAAACTGCTTTTGTTTTGGATATGATCCATGAGGTCATTTTGCCTAGTATGTCTTCAGACAACATGCACAATCCTATCCTTTTGTGTGGTCATTCTACCATGCAAGTATATCGCAATATAGGATTGTTCTTGACGTTGAAAGCAAGGACATTTGAAATGGTTGAGGAGGAAAGTTCATGAGTTGTAGAGTGTAGAGTAGCATTGTTTGACCAAGATGAAATGGTTGAGGTGGAAAGTTCATGTGTTGTAAAGTGTAGAGTAGCGTTATTCGACGAAGATATTAGTGGATTATCTAGCAATGACCTTTGCTCTAATAATCCTTGTGCCATAGCATGTGTAGTTTTTGTCACACTAATCTAGATGTCAATAATTTTGTAGGTAGTTGTCGTAGAGAGAGAATTCGTTGTATGTAGTCAATTGCATTGATGATAATATATCTTGGATGGGAATTAGATCTTTTATAAGAAGTGCAAGACATCCATGAGTATTTTAGTTGTGCGTATTTCAAAGCGCCAAGCTATAATATTGAAGTGAGGGCAAAAATAATGACTTTCATTTGTTTGATAATTTTGTTTATCATTATATGTGAGGTCTCTTGCCATGCAAGAGTGACATATTTCTAGATTGTGAGCAAGAATGTCACAATGCATGCTTCAATCTCTATACAATGCAATAATTTCACACCATGACCTAGCACATGGATGTTGAGCTAGCTTCAATCTAGTTGTAGTTTGCTCCCTAGCTTTTTGATGGTTGGATTGTAGTTTTGTCACTACAACACATTGTGCAAAAATCGATGTTTATATCCATGCAGATAAATGGGGTGTAAAATTTTGTTTATCATTATATGTGAGGTCTCTTGCCATGCAAGAGTGACATATTTCTAGATTGTGAGCAAGAATGTCACAATGCATGCTTCAATCTCTATACAATGCAATAATTTCACACCATGACCTAGCACATGGATGTTGAGCTAGCTTCAATCTAGTTGACCTAGCTTTTTGATGGTTGGATTGTAGTTTTGTCACTACAACACATTGTGCAAAAATCGATGTTTATATCCAAGTAGATTGAAACGGCCAAACCAATGTGGCCCTAAGCCGGTTTACATGGCCAACTCTTAGTAGACAAATCAAAAGCCGCTAGCCGTAAACAGACTTAAAAGCCCCAACCCAACTCTAAGCCGATTTAGAACATTAACTCTAAGCGACTTTACACAACCAACCTTACGCAACCAAAGCTATTCCTTAAGTGGCTAGCCCTAAGCAGAGGCTGAAATCGCCAAACTAACATGTTCCTAAGCCAATTTAAGATGATCAATCTTGAGAAGCCTTACAAGGCTAACCTTAAGTTGCCAAACCCAAAGTTGCTAATCCTAAGCGGATAGAAACAACCAAACCAACACAATCCTAAGCTGGTTTAGAGTGTTTAATTACTTTGAGTGGTTTTACACGGCCAATTTTAGGTGGCCAAACCTAACCTTAAGTGGTTAGATTTACACAGACTGAAATACCAAAACCAACCCGGTCCTAAGCCGGCTTAGAACAACCAACCCTAAGCAGCATTAAATAGCCCTAAGCAATTGTAAACAACCAAATCCTAACTAGCAGTCAAATTGACAAGCCGCTAATTCTAAATGGCTAGCCCTAAGTGGATTGAAATGTTGAAACCAATGTGGCTCTAATATGGTTTAGAGCATTAAATCTGAGCATTTTTACATAACCAACCTTAAGTGGCCAAACCAAAAGCCACTAACCCTAAGTGGCTAGCCTTAAGCAGACTTAAATGGCCAAACTAATGTAGCCCTAAGCCAATTTAGGGCAACCAATCCTAAGCGGCTTTACATGACCCGGCTCGGACGGCACCGGCTCGGGTCAAGTTGCCTTCTCGGGGGCCCGGCTCGGGCGTGGTTGCGTTCCATGGGTCGACGGCCGTTTGTGTTTCGCGGGTCTTCGCGGGTCTCGCGTCTCGGGTCCCTAGCTCCACGTAGCCTCAGGCTCCGCCGCACCGCCGACGGGTCATAGCGTGCCCCGGGGAACCTTGCGTGGAGTCCCCACGGTGCGCGAGTGCGTGGAGTGAGGCTAACGTGCCTAGGTGGGGGGTCCCCTCCCGTGCCCGACGCGCACGATACTCATGACGACTCCAACCGCAATGGCCCGGGTCGTCAAAATCCTGGTGAAGAGAGCTCCAGAAAGCAACCACACGCCCTCCGCCCCGTGACGCGTCCTGAACACGCGGGCCGTCACCTGTGACCCGCGCCGGCCCCGATCCGAGCCGGGCACCTCCATGAGGAAAAGGAACGATGCGAGCCAGACAGGGCTCTTCGTGACGCGTCCAAACAACGGGCCGTCACCCGTGACCCGCGCCGGCCCCGATCCGAGCCGGGCACCTCCACATGACAAAAAGCAAAGATGTGAGCCAGACAGGGCTCTCCACATGAAGAAAAGGCAGATACGAGCCAGACAGGGCTCTTTATGACAAAAACAGAGAATCACCAAAAACGCGACGAACCAAGCCAACGGTGTTCGTCGCACCGTTTTCCTTTGCTCTGATACCAAGTGTGACGCCCCAGCTTCTGGGCGCGTCGGGGAGGGGGCCCGGCGGGGATTTATACCCGCACGCAGCCGAGGGAACTTCTGTCTTCAAGGGGCCCGTCGGGGATTCTTACCCGCACGCGGCCGAGGGACTTCTACCTTCAAGGGCCCGGCGGGGATTTATACCCGCACGCAGCCGAGGGAACTTCTGTCTTCAAGGGGATAAGGGGTATGAGCCTCCCGAAGACCGGCCACGGGAGGGGACCCCCCACCTAGGCACGTTAGCCTCACTCCACGCACTCGCGCACCGTGGGGACTCCACGCAAGGTTCCCCGGGGCACGCTATGACCCGTCGGCGGTGCGGCGGAGCCTGAGGCTACGTGGGGCTAGGGACCCGAGACGCGAGACCCGCGAAGACCCGCGAAACACAAACGGCCGTCGACCCATGGAACGCAACCACGCCCGAGCCGGCCCCGTCCGAGCCGGGCCCCCGAGAAGGCAACTTGACCCGAGCCGGTGCCGTCCGAGCCGGGCCCTCCTGAGCCGGTGCCGTCCGTGCCAGGACCCCTTTAAGCAACACCTTGGTCCCTTGGCTGCGCGCGGGTCTAAATCCCCGCCGGGCCCTTGAAGGTAGAAGTCCCTCGGCCGCGTGCGGGTAAGAATCCCCGACGGGCCCCTTGAAGACAGAAGTTCCCTCGGCTGCGTGCGGGTATAAATCCCCGCCGGGCCCTTGAAGGTAGAAGTCCCTCGGCCGCGTGCGGGTAAGAATCCCCGACGGGCCCCTTGAAGACAGAAGTTCCCTCGGCTGCGTGCGGGTATAAATCCCCGCCGGGCCCCCTCCCCGACGCGCCCAGAAGCTGGGGCGTCACACTTGGTATCAGAGCAAAGGAAAACGGTCCCTCCCCGACGCGCCCAGAAACTGGGGCGTCACACTTGGTATCAGAGCAAAGGAAAACGGTCCCTCCCCGACGCGCCCAGAAACTGGGGCGTCACACTTGGTATCAGAGCAAAGGAAAACGGTCCCTCCCCGACGCGCCCAGAAACTGGGGCGTCACATGCCCTCTTCCTTTCGATTTTGCTGCAGCCCACAGGGGCACGCTCTTTCTCTCCTCGTATGCTGCAGAGGGCTATAGGCTCTCTTTCTCTCACTTGCTTGGTTTCACCCGGAGAGACTATCTCTCTCTCTCCTCGTTTCTTGGCCCTTCTTTCTCTCTCTCTGGCTCTCTTCATCAACAAAGGGGCAGCCCTCTCAGGCACTCTCTCTTTCTCTCCAAAGCACTGCAGAGAGACAAACTCTCTCTTTCTCTCTCCCCTTGCTCTCGGCAGCCCACAAACGCCCCCTCTCTTTCTTGATTTGCTACAGGGAAATACTCTCTCTCTTCGTTTTGATTTTTAGCAGGGCCAAGTCCTCTTTCTCCCTCCCTCGATTTCCCACACAGGGAGGATCTCTCTATGTCTCCTCGTTTCTCCGAAAAAAAATGCTAGAGGCTCCCTCTCTTGCTTGTTTATGCTCAAGGCAAAGCCCACACTATGCAAGAAGTAGAGAGGTTTCCTCTCTTGATCTTCTCATCTCCTATGCACACACACACACACGCTCACACAATACTCGAGGTGCTCAAGATTGCTCACAACATGCTCTCTCACAGCAGCCGGCCAGGCACAAATGGACCCCATCTCCCTCTTCCCTTCATTTTATTTTATTTTGTTTTGATTTTATTTTATTTTGTTATCATGCCTGCTCTAAAACTCCAACCTTATAACTTTGTAAATGGAATGAGCACTTGAAATCAAAATGTACACTACAAGCATCATTTTGGTATTTCATGTTGATCCGTGTCGCGACATCATTTGCGATTCTTTCGTAACTTTGAGTTTCTCGAGCACTGCAAAAACGACCAATCTTCTTCGACCAAGATTAAGTACAACATCTCAAACAATCACAATATTGACAATGATAATGCTGATGCAAACAAATGCAACACATTGGCGGTGATAAAAATGCGTATGCATGCCCTGGTGCAATGATGCGGGGATATAAAGATCGGCTTCGCTCTCGAAAAAAAATGCAACAGTGGCGTCCTGTGGGGAAAACTAGCCTGCTAGTGTGAACCCAGAATTTGCGGTTAGACTGGCGCCTTATCCATTGGGCTACAGAATCATAAGCAAATGGCACGGGTCAATAGTGAGAAAAGTGATATCAGAAAGGTGCATAAGTCTACGAGTCATGGATAAGATGAGGGAATCAAATGTGGTAGGGTGGGTGCTTTGCAAACTCCTAAGATGACTATTTAAACCCTCTAATCCCAAGCATTTAAAATTTTGAAACATATCCCAAGGGTCATCATGGATGAACGAGGCTGTCACCAAGGAAGTATCAAAATTTTGGGTGAAAGATCCAGATAGGGCCATTAAAGCGAGGGAATCAGCAACACGGTTCTCTTGACGAGGCAAAAAGGTAAGGGTGGAGGAGGTAAAATGGGTGAAGAGGTCACGGGCTAAAAGGCTATAGTAGTACATCAAAGGGCTTGGGTGGGGGCTTGGCCATGAAATTGGTGTACCACAAGCTGTGAATCTCCATAAATATGAACATCTGCTGATCCCAAAAGAAGTAGTGCTCTCAATCCAATTAAAGGTGCTTGATATTGTGCAATATTATTACTCAAACAATTGCCCAAAAGAACCCCCAAGAAAATAGCATCCCCCTTGGGTGGGTATATGACGATACCACAACTTCCAACCTTCTCTTCACCGCGGCAAGCTCCATCAAAGTAGAGAGACCAAAGAGAAGACTCATCACCATCATCTGCAACAAGGAACAAGATCACATCCAATAAGGTTTAATTTTATCAAAATTGGTTTTGGTGGAAAACCACGTCCCATCCATTTCTGCAAGTTGGGCTTTGTTCCTAGGAAAGACCTTCACAATACGATAAGGACCGGATCACACATGGCTCAACTTCCCGGGGAATAACTCATGGCATGCATCATATAAGAGAACTAATTGCCCATCCTCAAAGTTGTAGGTTTTAGCCTTCTTTGCTCTTTGTTTTGTTTGACGCTTCTTTGCTACCTCTTGGTGTAAATAGGCCCTCAACCTCCACTCATCTAGGTGCTCTAATGTCCCCAACCTCTCTTTAAACTCTCTTCCAAAGGCAAGGAATGTGCATTCATAAACCGCAAAGTGGCAAGCTCGTGCTCAATTGGTAGCACACACTCTTGACCATAGACCAAAGAGAAAGGAGTGAAACCTGTGGCCTCCTTAAAAGTAGTGTTATATGCCCACACAGCCCCGCTGGTAGTTTCTCATCCCAATCTCGCTTGTTCATATCCATTGTTTTCCTCAAAATAGTGACTAGGGTCTTATTAGTGCTCTCAACTTTCCCATTGGTAGAAGGCTTGTACTGGGTGGTTTTATCATGTCTAATGTTAAAATAAGAAGTGAGATCCTCAAGAACATCATTTAAAAAGTTTGTCCCATTATCGGATACAAGTTCTGTTGGTGCCCCAAAACAACAAATAACATGCTCAATCAAGAATGAAACAGTAGTGCGTGCGTCATCACTCCTCACCACTCTAGCCTCAGCCCACTTTGTCAAGTAACCAGTTGCAACAATGATGTAGGATTTCCCATGCTTAGATGTAGGAGTGATAGGCCCAACATAGTCAATGCCCCACTTCTCAAATGGTAATGTGGCCATAATAGGATTGTTAGGGCACAAATGATTCTCAAGGAGGGTGGCTCTCTGGCAAACATCGCATCTCTTACACCACTCAAAGGAGTCCTTAAACACACTAGGCCACCAATACCCAACTCTTAAAATCTTCAATGCAGTCAACTTCCCTGCGAAATGCCCCCCACATGCACTATCATGACATTCTTTTAGAATATGAGGGATCTCTTCCTGTGCAACACAACGGCGATAAATGCCCTCAAACCCCTTTTGATATATAGACCCATCAATAATGGAAATTTTTTGTGCATGGGTAACTAATATTTTCTTAGCAGCCTTACTCATGTCTGGGGGAAATTCTAGGGTAGACAAATAATGAGCAATTTGGTCATACCACTCCCGAGAAGGCTCAATGCGAAACAAATTAGGTTCAGGCACAATAGGCTCATCAACACACGGAGACACATCAACCAAGCAATCCACCAGCTTTTGCAACGCAGGAGGTTTGGATTTAAGTACATAATCAAAGGTTTGCAACTCAACAAGCCATCACATGATCCGTTCAGGGGGCTCCAACTTATTCATCATAAGTCGTAATGAGTCCTTTGTCACATATATAATGGTGTGCTGCATGGATAAATATGTGCGAAACTTCCTAGCACTCTCAACAACAACTAAACAAGCTCGTTCTACCCAAGTGTAGCGTGTCTCTGCGTCTTTAAGCTTGCGACTATAATATGCAACGGGATGCATTTTTTTAGCATAAAGTTGGGCAATGCAACTAGATAAAACTGAATGTGAGCAAGTGGAGGGAAGCATCTGGTGGCTTAAGAATAGGGGCCTTAGTAAATGCACTTTTAAGGGAAGAAAAAGAGGTCTCGTGAGGTGTCCCTCAAATAAACTTTTGGTCAACCCTCAAAAGGGTATTAAGTGGTAAAATAAGATGATCCATATCTTTAATAAAGCGGCTATAATGCTTAGCAACCCTAAGAAAACCCCTAACCTGACGAATAGTGGTAGGTGCAGGAAATACAAGGAGGGTTTCAACCTTTGTAGGGTCCATAGCTATCCCATGTGCACTAATAAGGTGTCCCAATAAAATGCCATAGGAAACTCCAAACACACACTTGCGAGCATTCAATGCAATGGAATTCTCTCGACACTTTTGAAACACATAGTGGAGGGCTTTAAGAAAATTCGCTCGAGTGGTCCCCACTCCTATGTCATCCATAAATATTTTGAGAAAGTCTATAAGGTCATCACGAAAACTCTCATGCTTGTACTTTTGATAAGACGCCCCAGCATTGCATAACCCAAACGGCATGACATGATATGCAAATGTCCCAAAGATGGTAGTAAAAGTGGTTTTAAGCTTATCTTCATCAGCTACAACCATCTGGTTGTATCCTGAGAACCCATCCATAAATCCATAAATCTCCCTCCCAGCTAAAGCATCTAAAATCTGATCAATAAAAGGCAAAGGGTAGTAGTCTTTGATGGTAGCGTTATTAAGTTGTTTATAATCAACACATATATGAAGCTGTTTATTTTTCTTAGGTACAACAACAATAGGGGAAACCCACTCAGTGTTATCCACGGGAAAGCTTAACCCGACTTCTAAAAGTTTTTTATTCTCCATATAAACCCCCTCTCTATAATGGTCCGGTAACCAACGTTGACGTTGACGCACAGGGACAACACCAGGCTTAAGTGGGATGCGATGCACAACCAACTCGGGTGGGAAACCTTTCAACTCCGTGTAATCCCATGCAAAAATTTCATGGTACTCGTGACATAAACAAATAACCTCCTCCCTTAATGGTGACTCTAAAGAAGCGCCCAAAAGCACAACTTTGTCCTCCCCTTTTATAGGAACCCTCATAGTGTCTTCCTCTCTAGCCAAAGGTGGAGTCTCCTCGTTTTCATCAAGGGCAATCTCAATAGCATCAAGGTAAATATAATAAGAACTATGTGTACAAGAAGAAGTAGAACTACGGTCATCATCAACATCACTCTCAATTTTTGAAGTAACCCCAGGACTCGTAATAGAAGAAGGGTAAGCTGGCACAACTATCCGTGAAGATCCCCTACCCAACAACAACTGTCCTCTAGGGATATCAATAACCCAATCGGTCCGCCATATCCAAGGTCTCCCCAAAAGAAGCTGGTACTGCCCAGTTCCCGCACTAAGCCGCAAAACATAACAATCAATCTCCACAGTTCGGCCTGCCACATTAATGGGCAAATCTTGGATGAAACCCTCAGCACTCACAGAATGGTGATCACCCATGCGTAACCCAGTAACAAGAACCCCATTAAAAGATAAGACAAGCTTGGAAAAGGTTGTGTAACTCAAAACATTGACGCCCGACCCGCCATCAACTATAGTATGTGGGATCACAAGTTGGTGGATCATGCACTCCACTCGGGGACACTCTTGCTCAGCAAGAAGGAAATCCACCTTTTGAACAGTAGGAAGAATAGGACTCACCCTCTTTGAATTACCCAAATCTCTATAGTACCTTCTCAAAAGGGCACGGCTAGAAGGAGAAGTGAGAAGGTATTGTGGTAGGGACATGGTAAACTCCACTCGATTAAGAGTAGCAACAAGGTCAAAAGAAGGTATAGGAGGGAATAAATTACTTGGGGTAGGGTGAATACGAACATGACGAGGTTGGGGCAAAGGGTCGAGAACGGGAACAGTAACACGGGTGGGTGGGTGGGTAGCAACATCGGGTGTAGGGTCTCTCTCCTCCTCAACAATTTTCTCTTTTCCCTTTCGTGTAATGGCATGCACAGGTAATGCAACAGAATCAATCATATTAACTGATGGATTATTGGTTGCTGTGGGTGCCAAACTAGAAGAAGCCATGGTTGGAGATCTAGGAGATCCTCTTTGTAAAAGTGTCCAACTAGGGCCTGAAGGTTTCTCATTCCCGCTACGATGGTTCATGGGGCCTGGTAGTGGTATTGTAGAATTGTTATTCATCATGTGGTGCATCTTATTATAGCAATTTTATTTAGTATGCCCCTTTCCCAAACATTTCTCATAAGTGCAGATGACTGTGGGACAGTCTTTGGAAAGATGGCCGGGTACGCCACAAGCACGCCACACAATCTTAGTGGGATTAGGCTCAAGGCGGCAAGCGGACAACAAATTTTGTTGGCGCTTCAAAAAGTTCACATCTAGAGTCATAGCTTTTATGCTTTCATTTAACTGGTTCATGTAATTAGTCATCATGTCTTTCAAGTCCCCAATACTAGATGCAGTGCTCTCATAACCATCCCCACCCTTGTGATGCATGGAAGGTGCAGTGGTAGAAATAGATTGAGGATAAGTCACAAAAGGTGTAGCTTGAAGTTGGAGTGGGGTAACAGGTGGTAATTGAAGAGGTGGTGTCGATTGTAATTGGGGTACATAAGATGGGGCTGGTAAAGATAAACTCAGAGTGGACATGGGTAAAGAGTGTGGTGTTAGCCATGGGTAATACGATGGAGATGGTGTCACAACTAGTTGTGGTTCATAAGCGCACCTGTAGAAACTCTCCACTTTAACAACAGATGTGATAGCAATATCTAAATCTTGTGGAGTTTGAGCCCTCACTAAAATTTGAATACTAGGATGCAACCCCCTAAGAAATGATTCCATGATGGTAAGCGGATCAATGTTAAAAGTGGGAGTATAATGGTCGATAAAATTCTTGAACCTGGGGGCGGCTTGCTCGATGCTTTAATGCGGATAATTTTGCTTAAAGGAGCGTAACTGCTCAAAAAATGAGAAAAAGTTTGGAGGTTTGCGAAAAGTGGCTACGAATTTTTGCTCAAAATCGGCAAAACTAGGAATAGAATTTGTTCTGCTTGGAAAACCAATTCGAATCTTCCCCTTTTAGTGTGGTGCTAAAATAAGTCATTACATGTCCCTCCTCGACAATATGTGATGTAAGACAAGCAATTCTAAAATTGTTTACATGGGCAGCAGGATCTTCCAAGGGTGACCCATGAAATGTCGGGAGTGGGATGAGTGGGGCATCAGGGCAAGCAAGATTAGCTGGTAACACTAGGGGTGACTGGATTGCAAAGGGTTGGGCCATGATGGAACTATGGACAGAAAGTGAGGTACCCGACGGACCTATCCCTGGTGGAGTTGATACTTTTGGAATCTGTTGTTTTGAAGGAGTTGCAGGGCTAGAATGCCCTTGTAATGCTTTTTCCTTTTCCCTTCTATGATATCTCTTAGCTCGCTCACTCTTTCTAAGATGTTCTCGCCACTCTTTATCACTGTGCATACGTCCCCTTCCAAGTAGGTTCGTGTCGCGGAACCTCGACTAAGTCAAGGTCCCACCCGGTATGCCACTATCTGATAAATATCTGGATGGGCAAGGCAAAGAGGACAAAGACCCAAAAAAACCCCCAGATACCCAACGAAGGTATATGATAAGTGCAATATGAACCCCCCCAAAACCCAATGAGAAAGATGGAGGGAACTTAGAGATAAAATAATGTGCTAAATGTCCGTTGCAGGGGAGCACTAGAGTGGTTGGATTATAGAAACACTTGCAAATAACAAACACGACACGGACACAAATATAGTGATGATTTGTAACAAAATGTTATAGTGAATGCTGGTGAACCAACACAATGAGAATATACACAAATTGTGTTTATATTATGATGTCTAAGCGTAAATCACTTTTATATTATGATGTCTAAGCGTAAATTGCTTTTATAAATTTTGCTTTGTTTTTATATCAAAATGGAGCGAAGAAAAGAAAACTTAGCTTTGAAATCACTGCGTCGAAAGTTGAAACTCGATTGCGAGGCTTAGAGTGATTCTCACGACCCTCAAGGATTAAATTTTACAAAGGTTCACTATTTTTGTTAAATTACAATTTTTCACGGAAGTTTGCTACGAGTGGCTATATGAAAACGATAGTGCGTGAAGTGTGCGAATATCTATGCAAGGAGTCTTCACTTTAATGGTTATCGTTGCGCCGTCTCTTGTGTGGTTTGACGGTAGTCCAAGATTCGATGGCCGTCTTTGTAATAATGCTTGAAATCTGCGAGTAAAATAAAAAACTAGTGGGAGAGAACCTCTCACCGTTTGACGTTGAGCCACTCTCTCCCCTTTAATTTGAATGCAACTTCGCACTCTCTCAATCACGCTTTGGCACTTTAACGCTCTCTCTTCCTCTCGGACCCAACACTGAGAGAACTTCTCTCTCTCTCTCTCTCACCTCGCTCGTTTGTGCTCAATGCAAAGCCCTCTCTCTCTCTCTCTCTCTTCCAATCACTCTTTTCTCTCTTTTAAACCCGTTCAGAGACTCTATCTCTCTCTTTTGTGGGGACCCTCCCTTGGAGGGGGTTTAATTATCAAGTATTGGGTCTCTTTTTATAACAAATTAACTCTGCAAAACAGATCTCTCTCTCTCTCTCTCTTTGTCGTGAACACAGGGAGACCCTCGACCTCTTCCTTTCGATTTTGCTGCAGCCCACAGGGGCTCGCTCTTTCTCTCCTCATCTGCTACAGAGAGCTACAGGCTCTCTTTCTCTCCCATGCTCGATTTCACCTGGAGAGACTATCTCTCTCTCTCTCTCTCTCCTCTTTTCTTGGCCCTTCTTTCTATCTCTCTCTCTGGCTCTCTTCATCAACAAAGGGGCAGCCCTCTCAGGCACTCTCTCTTTCTCTCCAAAGCACTGCAGAGAGACAAACTCTCTCTTTCTCTCTCCCCTTGCTCTCGGCAGCCCACAAACGAGCCCCCTCTCTTTCTCGATTTGCTACAGGGCAATACTCTCTCTCTTCGTTTTGATTCTCAGCAGGGCCAAGTCCTCTTTCTCCCTCCCTCGATTTCCCACAGGAGAGGATCTCTCTATGTCTCCTTGTTTCTCCACACAAAATGCTACAGGCTCCCTCTCTTGCTTTGTTTATGCTCAAGGCAAAGCCCACGCTATGCAAGAAGCAGAGAGGTTTCCTCTCTTGATATTCTCATCTCTTATGCACACACACACACACACACACACACTCACACAATACTTGAGGTGCTCAAGATTGCTCACAGCATGCTCTCTCTCAGCAGAGCTGGCCAGGCACAAATGGAACCCCATCTCCCTCTTCTCTCCCACGAGCATACACGAGCCCTCAAAGGCATCCCTTCATTTTATTTTATTTTGTTATCATGCCTGCTCTAAAACTCCAACCTTATAACTTTGTAAATGGAATGAGCACTTGAAATCAAAATGTACACTACAAGCATCATTTTGGTATTTCATCATTTTGGTATTTCATGTTGATACGTGTCGCGACCATCATTTGCGATCCTTCTGTAACTTTGAGTTTCTCGAGCACTGCAAAAACGACCAACCTTCCTCGACCAGGATTAAGCACAACATCTCAAACAATCACAATATTGACAGTGATAATGCTGATGCAAACAAATTCAACAGAGTGGCGGTGACAAAAATGCGTATGCATGCCCTGGTGCAATGATGCGGGGATATAAAGATAGCCTTTGCTCTTGAAAAAAAATGCAACAACTAACCTGGAAATCTTGTATAGGTGTTTTTTTGATTGTCCAGGCTATAGGCCAATGTTTTTACCAAGCTACAAAAATAGTTAAATATTTCATCTTGTAGTTAGGCGCACATAATAAAAATGCTAAATATATAGTGCATGCCATGCAGAAGTGCCATACAAAAGTATTATGGAGAGTTGGCGCTATGGTCTCTCTAGAAATTATAAGAAATGGAAAACGTGCCCTACCTATAGGATTTATATATTGGACCAAGCAAACACATAGGCACGGGGAATCGGATGCTTATACCAGATTTTTCAATGTTGTTGAGCTAGAGTTGTGGTTGCGCAGTCAAAACATTCACTGTTGTAAATATATGTCCTTTCTCTCTCACACAAAATAGGAGTTAAGACAAATACAAAAGATGCAGGATATAGATTAAACTTAAAGAGAAGCAGAGATAATTTTATGTTCTATGTCATAGACGGTGTAGGAGTTAGTGTAGTGATGAGTTCTTAGTTTGAAAGCCCCAATGGAACTTAGTGAAGCATGTCACTGCCATGAACCATCCTAAAAATTCCTACAAATCTGCCCGATAGTTCCTCACTAGCAAATTGTACACCCGTCCCACATTCCCTCCCACATCTGCCTTTCTCCAACATCCCCTTACTCTCTCGTTTCTAGCCTGCTTATGACATGTTGGGTATGAGAACTTTCAAGATGTTGAGAACCATCGATTACAAACCAGGAAATTCCAAAGCAAATGAGAGAAAAATGAAGCACATAATGCTAAGGAGGCATTAATGAGCTTGTACCATTGCACATTGGAAAAGTTCTATAGTCCAACACTCACATAATGGGTGTCTTATCTAATGATTTTATGACTAGTACCAAAGTATCTTATGCTTGTGATCCCAATAGGGTGTTTTTGACCATGCCAACTTCTTTGTTGGTCCAAATCCCTAGCCCCCTCTCTATCTCATGTGCATGTACTAGGCACATAGAAAGCGTAGAACTAGAAAATGTGAGTAACCATCTCTCTCTCTCTCTCTCTCTCTCTCTCACACACACACACACACACACACACACACACACACACACACAGAGTACTGGTAATGATACTACTATACTACTATACTAGACTAGTAGTATTGGTGTTGTATTGGTACTGGTACTTACTAGTATGGTACTGGTACTGATACATGTGCGCGCACGCACACACACACACACACACACACACACACACACACACACACACACACACACACACACACACACACACACACACACACAAGGCAACGTGTACAAGGATGCGCTGCTGCATCATCCCCCTCTTGAAGCCGGGCCCGCCATATGGCTGTGAAGGAAGGTGGCCACTTACTCCAAACCCTATAAAAAGGTGAGCTTTACATGCTCACTTAGCACTGGTGGTGTGTGTGTATACTTGGGACTTGTTAGTACATCAGAACTGTGAGAGTTTTACCTGCAAAGGGGTAGTGTTAAGTCTTGGATCTATGGCAAAGGGCAAAGATAAGCAGGCTATCGTGGAGATGGTTGCTCCGATTCAATCTCATGTGACTTTTGGCATTGAAATGGACTGCTGTCCGTACTGTTTGATGGGTTGTGATTCACTTGTTGGTATGGTAATATTCCTCATACATATGCCGATAGAAGTACTTGAATGGAAACTTCTGCTGAACCGTTTTGTATTTATGGCACTGGTCATTTTTTACTCACCTTGCGAAGTTAGGAATTTCTTTTAAATGTCTTATCATATGCATGTGTATGAGCACCCTTTCGGTGTCTGCGGTTTTGGTCTATAATTCCCGTTCGAGTTGAGGGATATCTGTCAAGTATTTTTACGTTTTGTCATAAAGCATGTAAAGAAACATTGAAAGGTTGTATCTTCTTTCAAATACTAGATAATTGTGACCTTGAAAGTTGGGTTAAAAAAAAAAGGGGGTGTAATGTTAGAAGTTTTGCTTAAATATCTGGTGTATAACCCTATATAGTGGGGTTGACCCCCTTGTGGGGTGTGAGACAACGGCCTGTATGTTCTGGTAAGGCTGCTGTGGCGGTTATACTACAGGTGATGTGCCTCTTGGTTGGTTATCTAACTTACCATTCTTGCTCGAAAACGGTCCATGCTGTTGTGTTTATGGATCTTGGGGAAAATTGATTAAATGGGCTGTCTGAATGGTTGGTTATGATGGATGGTGGCCGAATATGGTTATGGTTATGGTGAGGTTGTGGAGTATGGTAGTATGGTTGTAAATGGGATGCTCATGAGGCCGGATGTGGTTGCTTATTACATCGAAGTTATGGGCCTTTGCGGTACACGTCCTTGACTTTTTGAACAAATGAGGAAATATGGAATATCCCATCTATATGTATTATGATTTGGGGAATTAACACTTATATTTACATGTGGTCTTTGACGCCGACTAAAGGGGTGTAGGACTTATTTACTAATGTGTTTTTATGTTGCCGGTGACTCCAAAGTATACGTTGACCGCACTTATGAGTACTGTCAGTGACCCAGAAAAATAGCGGCAATTAATGCCAAACTCTGTAAAGGCAAGAAACATGTATATGTGGCCCACTTTGAGGATAAATTGCCTCATAAAACTCGTCTCCGGCCTTATCTCATGAGATCTTGTAAAGCACAAGGGGTTCCATATGGTTTTCCCCCCTGTAAATGAAACCATTTTTGAATATATGATTAGCTTTACCTTTCTTATTATTTATCTTTGAAAGCAATTAAGTTGGGTGACATCTTTAACATGTGGGATACCCATGCATCACCTGCATACGGTGCCAATGCTAACTGAAAGTTGTGTTGTTTCCAAGGATGCAGGTGAGGGTTACCTTCTCAACTATGGTTTTGAAAGTTCCTTGGCTTGAAGATGGTGGATTTATATATCTTCAGGCTCTTGATTCTGTTGTACTTGTGTATAAAGTCCATTCTTTACTATGAATGGGAATTATACAACCTTTTCATTGACATAGTTTCTAGTGTCTTTTGTAATTTGAAAGGATTCTTTGGTGCTTATGTTATATTGTTATTGGAACACACACTCACTCAGTCACACACAAATGATCCTTTTTCATCTCTTCGTATCCATTGGAGCAAGGGGTGTGTTTGATCTCAGGCACCTTGAGGAGGTTGTGCACCACACTCTGGTGTTTCATGTGTTGACACTCTACGGTGCAGTTCATCATTAAAGCCCTCTATCTCTTCTTGCATTGCATGAATGGAGACCTTCATCTTTCATTCATTGTATCCAAACCCCTTTTCCCACTTGCAATCTATCATTGAGGTTTATAGCAACATGCCCTGCTCCCTACTCCTTGAACTCCAAGGGTTGAATCACCCTTTCACACCCTTGTCTCCATCACTCGATGATATTGAAGTAGCCAGTAATCAACTATTTACTAAAAGAGATAACGGACTACATGAGAGAGAGAGAGAGAGAGAGAGAGAGAGAGAGAGAGAGAGAGAGAGAGAGAGAGAGAGAGAGAGAGAGAGAGAGAGAGAGAGAGAGACCTCTTACTCGATGCTTGAGAATCCATCTTGAGGAGGCAAAGTACAGAACGTCAATTGTAGAGGGGAGTAATGATGCCAATGATGATGGGTCGATCGCTTTATTTTTATTTATTAGTGTTTATAGACAAACCTGCTTTTCAAAAATAACATGGCTATTGCTTTTCAATGATAGCAGGATTGTTGCCTTTTGATGATAGTTATTACGCTCTTGAACGCAAGGTGGTAGCACTGTTTTTTGGGTCAATATCCAACATTGGATTAAGCTCCATTCTATGCTTAGGATTGAGCCAAATGGCTTAATCCCCCGGAATTATTTGAAAAAAGGACCTTTGACTTACCAAGTAAAGACTTGAAGGTGAAGCAAATTGCCCTTCTTTTATTATATTGTTTCAAGGAGATTTCCTTGTGATGAATAGGGTAAAGTGGTCAATAAAAAGCCACCCCCTAGAAGGGGGGACACAACTAGCCCTAGCATAAGTACATTAGCGCACTAGGTGAAGTACCCAAAATATGGAGTGGTTGGGTGGTTTAGAGCATTACACACTGCATCTTGACTGTCAAATATAGAGTTATATCCCCCGCGGTGCAACAAATGTCTTCTTGCCCCTCCGTGGTTTGCTTTCCACTCTTGGGATTGTGCTCCGCTTTGAATGCACCTCTCCAAGCCAAAAATGGTGCAACGCCCTCTAAGTGTTGCCCTCTAAGCAAGAAGCATCCTTTCTTAGACAGACTGAACTTGGTCCCTATACCCTAGTGGTAACACTGGTGGCACTTGCTATAGCCAGGAGAAGGTAGAAATTGATACTCCCCCTCTTGGTTACCCCCTTCTACGATGTTTTCTCTCTCATTCTTCTTCTTCTTCTCACTCAAGCTTCCCTCTTATTCTTCTTCTTCTTCTCACTCAAGCTTCCCTCAAGGAAAATCCACCCTCTAGCAGGTTGACCCCCCTTTCTACGACATTTCTTCTCTTCTTCTCTCAGGCAACAAGTTTCTATCTGCTTGGAGCCTCCCCTCTCTCTCTTTTTATCTCTCTCTTAGTATCTCACTAAATCTTTCTAACTCTTATGTAGATTCTGTGTGTTGCATGAGTCTAGACTAAAGTGGTTGTGCACATATGTGCTAACATGAGTTCAATACATATTCCTGTCTTGCCTATCAACATCACAAAAGGTAGAAGCTGGGATGCAAAATTTGAGCGATAGGGATTTGGAGGTTGTGGAGGACACCAAATGCAGCAAGCACGATGCAAGGGTGGTTAAATGCATTCCCTTTTCAACAAGATTTTGCATTGGGAGAGAGAATCCCAATAGCAGTTCACAAATGCTGGACTACCAAAGGTCAACGTTGGAGGTGTGAGACATAATGAGGTATGCCAAGTCTCACAAGAACATAGCTTTATCCTTTGATGAAGAGGCCACATTTACAGATTATAAGGGAGCACTTGGATCCCATATTAAAACCTTTGTCCAAGGTCCTCTCTCTCTCTCTCTCTATGGAAATCATGTCCATGGTCCCTTCTCCAACAAACCAAAAGGCATTACCAGTGCTCACCACCATGTTCTTCCTCACCTTGCTCCTCCTCCTATGCCAAGTATGGTAACCGCATGGATTCCGTGTCTATGATCGATACCTTGGTGCCACTTTCTTGCCCATCATCCACATATCACATGAGTTGAGTGTACCATCATTGACATCCTCCCCACTTTCCCTTTTGCATCCATCCATGGGCTCAAGGAATGACTAGAATGTTCTATCTTCCTCTCTTGCTTTGACATGCATGATATCCTCCGACTTCTTTCCAAATAAAGCATGCCTTTCACCTCAAGTGCATCAATACATGGCTTAGCAGCCACTACACCTACCCTTTATGCTGAAACAGAAGTGAGGCTAATACTGTTTTCATTGTGGAGGATTCTTCCTCTCTAGTTAACACAAC
Source organism: Adiantum capillus-veneris (assembly GCF_014529385.1). Classification (NCBI taxonomy): domain Eukaryota; kingdom Viridiplantae; phylum Streptophyta; class Polypodiopsida; order Polypodiales; family Pteridaceae; genus Adiantum; species Adiantum capillus-veneris. The sequence continues at coordinate 59,369,214 of NC_140951.1, read as the reverse complement.
ATCGATGAATTTGGTTGAAATTTCAATGCAAGGAAGCCATCGGTAGTTAGTGGGTGTGATTCAAATCTTGAAGCCTCAAAGAATTGAATTTCAATAGTTGCACGTTTTCCATCAACCAAAGTCTGACAACAAGACACAAGTATTAGAAGATCATGAGTCATGTGCCAACGCTCTTCAACAAGCACCATGTTGCTTTATCATGGACATGTCGTCACATCCTTCCTACTTAAGAACCTAGGACAATTTTCTACCTTGGCTGTCAGACTTCAAGAAGGAGCTACTAGCATCATCAAGCTCAAGCAACATGGACATACCACAATAATATCAAGCTAAAAAATCATGTTATGTTTGTATCACATTGATTGGCATCACAAAAGGTAGAAGCCAAATGTTGAAATCAAGCAACATGGATTTTGAGGTTGCAGAGGATGCAAAATGCAACATACAAAATCAAGATGAGAGAAAAAACAAGTCCTTTTTTACAAGCAAGTAAGGGAGATTTTGAATTGAGGAGGGAGAACCCCAATAAAAGTTTGCAATTATACGGGATCACTTGGAGCAAATAGTACAACCTTTGTACAATATCCTCTGTGTGTGTGTGTGTGTGTGTGTGTGTGTGTGTGACAACCATGTCTATCATGGCCGCTTCTCTAGCATGCCAAAATGCATTGCCAGCTCACCACCTCCCCTCACCTTTATCCTCTATGCCAAGCTTTGTAAACTCCATGGAATTGATCTTTTCCTGATGATGCTCCCCTATCCCTCATCCACAAATGTGATTTTGATGTCAATCGGGCCATCAATGACTTCCTCCCCAATTTCTCTTTTGCATCCCTCCATGGGATCAAGGAAGGACTTGAGTATGTTGTCTGCCTGTTTCACTTTGATATCCGTAGTATCCTCCAAATTCTTCTCAATGCAAGCATGCCCTTCACCTCAAGTGTATCCATACATGGCTTAGCAACCACTCCATCTACCCTTTATGCCAAAACAATTTTGAGGTTGATAATGTTTTCATTGAGGAGGATCTTTCATTTGTAGTTAAGTGCAGCATTGATGAACCCAATGAAAATTCCAATGCAAGGAGGCCATTGTCGATCGAGTGTAGTCCAAATGCTAAAGCCTCTACAAGAATCAAGAGTAAATTTTAGGTTTATGTGCAAAGAGAGGTTGAAAACTTGAGAATGCAACCAAGTGTGGATGATCCCAAAAAGAGCAGACAAGGAATTGAGCTTATGGAAGTCTATTAGTAGAAAAATGAGGCATGAGAAATACATTTTGACGAAAAAGAGTTTACTAAATTCTTTGAGAATCACATTATCATCATAGATGCTCTATCTCAACATCCGTTGAGTGTCTTTATATTGTTGGATGCACTCTTTCTGAGCTCTCAACTCAATGTGGGTCTCGACAAAGGAGCACTTCAAAGTAACAATGCTGGATGTGAGGACATTGACATTGTTAGAAACTGTGCACTCAAGTCTAACAACAAGACACAAGCATAGGAAGATCAAGAATTGGGTGTGAAGTTGCCAACACTCTTCAACAAGCACTTGTTGCTCCTCCATTGTGGACATGTCCTCACATACTTGTTAAGTATGGAGCCTGATTTACCCTTGTAATTTTATGTGGTAAAAGCGCACATTTGTAAGGCCCCCATTATGAGGAGAAGCCATCATGCATAAAGGAAAATCATTCGTTGGAAACCAAAATTTTCATGGCCAAAAACCAGGGGCAACTTTAGGGGCCTCGGGGGCTTCCGCCCCCGAGACCTTTTTTTCCATGCCGGAATATTCCTTTTCGCCGGAATATTATGGCCGGACGGAGGCCAAAAAGTGGTCAGAAAACAACTGGTTGGTTGGCCGGTGGCCGGTAGTCAATGGCCGCTGGCTGGTGGCCGAATTCAATGGCCGGTGGCTGAATTCAAAAGCGGACTTGTCTTCTCAAGGGCAGCCACACATGGGCGGATTGAAGGGTCTGATTTGGACTTATTCACACAAGGGTGGCTACACATGGCTGCCTCTCATAAGAGAGGGCAGCCCTTTTGGCCTATAAAAGGAGGCCATTTCTACACACATATCATAGTGTGAAGTTGATGCAACAAGGTGAGTGTGAGGTGGTGAGAGTGAAGCAAGGCAGGAGCTCCATTAAGGGTATAATCCCTTTGTAAACTACTTCTTGTTTTGAAGTACTAAAGCCATTGAATGGCTGCTTTCCCGTGGACGTAGCCCACATTAGGTGAACCACGTATATCGTGTGTACTCTCTCTCTCTCTCTCTCTACTCTATAATCTCGTGTATGTAAATCTGTCTCTCCCCATTAAGTAATCTACTCAATTATCTATTTAGCTACGTTTTATTTCCTAACAACTGGTATCAGAGCAAGGTTTGCTCGTAGCTAAGTTATCTCAAGGAAAGGATTCCTTGAATTGAGTGGGAGTTATGGCGGAGGAAGGGAAGCTCATGATTGAGAAGTTCAACGGCAAAAACTACCAACATTGGAAGATGCAGATTGAAGACTATCTCTACCAAAAGGACCTCTATTTGCCACTAGGTGGTCTTGCAAAGAAGCCTGCAACGATGGCAGATGAAGCATGGATTGTCCTTGATCGAAAGGCACTGGGAACAATCCGGTTAATCTTGGCGTCAACGGTGGCCTTCAATGTTTCGGAGATGAAGACCACGGAGGACTTGATGAAGTCACTTGACGACTTCTACGAGAAACCATCGGCATCCAATAAGGTATTTCTTATGAAGCGCTTGTTCAATCTAAAGATGGCAGAGAATGGTTCAGTTGCAGAACACCTAAATGACTTTAACACAAACATAAGTCAACTTTGATCGGTGAAAATCAATTTCGATGACGAAGTGCGAGCTCTCCTTATACTATCATCTCTACCGGATAGTTGGGACAGCCTTGTGATGGCTGTAATTAATTCTATTTCTGGCACAAATACTCTTAAGTTTGATGATGTTGTGGGTTTTCTCCTACGAGAGGAAATAAAAAGGAGAAGCACAGGAGAATCATCAAGTGCTGCACTGTCAGTGGAAACAAGAGGAAGGCCTAAGGAGAGGTTCAAAAACCAAAAGAGTCATGATCGCTTAAGGTGGAGCAAGTCACGCACAAAGTCAGTTCTTGAATGTTGGAACTACGGCAAGAAGGGCCACGTCAAGAAGGATTGCTGGTCCAAGAAGAAGAAGGAGACAGAGTCTCAAGACAATAAGCCAACATCGGAGGCCAATGTGGCAGGTAAAGTAGAGCAAGATGCTCTAATTCTCTCATTAGACAATGTGTCTAATTCTTGGATAGTAGATTCCGGGGCTTCATTCCATGCGACATCACACAAGCAACATTTCCAAGACTACACCACATGTAATTTTGGGTATGTATACTTGGGAGATGATGAAGCTTGTGAGATTGTTGGCAAAGGTACAGTTTCTGTCAAAACTGCTAACGGAAATGAATGGAAGCTTAAAGATGTTAGGCATGTTCCTTCTCTTCGCAAAAATTTTATCTCTACAGGACAATTGGACGATGAAGGTCACAACATTGCATTCGGAAACAAACGGTGGAAGATCTCAAAGGGATCTTTGGTGGTTTCCAAGGGAGAAAAGGTCGGTACACTTTACTTGTGTACTGTTAGCACACAACCTTCAGCTTGTGCAGCAACTACAGAAGTTGACAGTGTAGTGTGGCACTACCGGCTTGGGCGTATGAGTGCCAAAGGAATGCAAATCCTTCAAACAAAGAAGCTTATACCAGGTTTGAAAGAAGTGGACTTAGAGTTCTGTGAAGATTGTGTTTATGGTAAACAAAAGAGGGTAAAATTTCAAAAATCAAGAAATGAAAGAAAAAATAAAAAACTTGAGTTGGTTCATGCTGATGTTTGGGGTCCTGCAAGTACACCATCACTTGGTGGCTCATTGTACTATGTAACATTTATAGACGATGCCACTAGAAAAACATGGATTTATGTCATGAAGAATAAATCCGATGTATTTTCCATATTTCAAAGGTGGAAAGCCTTTGTGGAGAATGAAACAGGTACCAAGGTTAAATGCCTCAGATCCGACAATGGAGGCGAATATTGCAGCCAAGCTTTTGAAAGCTTTTGTGCTAGCAATGGCATTCGGAGGCAAAGGACAACCCCAAGGACACCTCAACAAAATGGGATTTTGAAAAGGATGAACAGGACAATCATGGAGCGAGCACGAAGCATGCGGCTACATGCAGGCCTACCGCTTGAGCTTTGGGCCGAAGCTGTAAGTACGTCTGTGTACTTAATCACTCGGTCACCCTCAACGGCATTGGATGGGGGAGTTCCAGAAGAGGCATGGACATGTAAACCGGTGAATTATGCATTTCTCAAAGTGTTTGGGTGTGAGGCTTTCATGCACATAGATAGAAGCCTAAGATCAAAGCTAGATGCAAAGTCTAAAAAGTGTTTCTTCATTGGCTATGGAGAAGCTGACTTTGGGTATCGCCTATGGAATCCTGAAGATGGTAAAATCTTAAGGAGTAGGGATGTAATTTTTAACGAACAAAATATGTACAAAGATTACTTGGAAAGAAAACAAACAAAAGAAACAGGTGATGATACATGGAGCTTGAAGACGGTGAAGACTCAAGGACTACAAACGGTGACAATGTGCAACAACGTCAACCAAATGAGGAGCCTCAACCTATTCCCCGAAGATCTATAAGAGCAAGTAGACCTCCAGAAAGGTTTGTTCCTTCCTTCAACCATCTCTTGATCTCAGATTTTGGAGAGCCAGAATCATACGAAGAAGCTATGCAACATGAATCCAAAGAAGAATGGACGAAGAGCATGCAAGTGGAGATGGAATCACTACATCGCAACCAAACATGGGAGTTGGTTGAGTTGCCTAAAGGTAAGCGGGCACTTCAAAACAAATGGGTGTACAAGTTGAAGGAAGAAGAAGGTGGGAAGAAAAGGTACAAGTCTAGGCTTGTGGTAAAAGGGTTTTCTCAAAAGAAAGGTATTGACTTCAATGAAATATTTTCTCCTGTTGTAAAAATGAACTCAATCAAGCTTGTCTTAAAGTCATGATCTAAATCTCGAGCAAATGGATGTAAATACGGCATTCCCTCACGGTGACTTAGAGGAGGAAATCTACCTGCTTCAACCAAAGGGGTATGAAGTAAAAGGTAAGGAGAAAATGGTTTGCAGATTAAAGAAGAGCTTGTATGGTTTAAAACAAGCATCAAGACAATGGTACTTGAAGTTTGATTGATGGATGTTGGATCATGGATTCACAAGATGCAACTCCGATCATTGCGTCTACACGAAGAATTTGGGAGATGGGAAATTCATCATCTTAATGTTATATGTTGATGACATGTTGATTGCAAGTGCTAACATGCAGGACATCAAAGACCTAAAAGAGGAGCTATCTAAATCTTTTTTAATGAAAGATTTAGGTGCTGCAAAGAGGATACTTGGTATGAAAATATCAAGGGACAGAACGAAGAAGACAATAAAGCTATCTCAAGAAGATTACATCAAGAAGGTACTAGAAAGGTTTGCAATGCAAAATGCAAAACCAGTTTCTACACCTTTGGCTGGTCATTTTAAAGTAACGAAGGATATGTGTCCAAAGACACAAGAGGAGATAGCTTATATGTCTAAAGTTCTATATGCTGCAGGGGTAGGTTCTCTAATGTATGCTATGGTCTGGACAAGGCCAGACATTGCACATGCAGTGGGAGTTGTGAGTAGGTTCATGGACAACCCAGGTAAAGAGCATTGGCAAGGTGTGAAGTGGATACTTAGGTATCTAAAAGGGACAACAACAAATGCTTTGTATTTTGGAGGAACTGATATTTTTCTAGAAGGGTATGCTGATGCAGATATGGCAGGTGACAAAGATACTCGAAGGAGCACTACTGGCTATGTGTTCATGGTTGGAGGCACAGCAGTAAGCTGGGCTTCAAAGCTACAGAAAGTGGTTTCACTTTCTACCATGGTTTCACAGCAGTAAGCTGGGCTTCAAAGCTACAGAAAGTGGTTTCACTTTCTACCATGGAATCAGAGTATGTAGCAATGAGGGAGGCAAGCAAAGAAATTTTGTGGCTTCACAGATTCTTAGAAGAGATTGGATTCAAACAAGACAATTGTGTCTTGTACAGTGATAGCCAAAGCGCTATCCATCTTGCGAAGAAGTCAGCCTTTCATTCAAGGACAAAGCACATTGAGGTGAGATATCTACGCACTCTTTTGGAAGAGGGACAGCTAAAGCTAGGAAAGGTGCATACAAGTGAAAATCCTGCAGACATGTTTACAAAGGTGGTCAACAAGGAGAAGTTGAGCTTTTGCTCATCTTCAATCGGCATTCAAGGATAAGAAGCCAGGATGGAGAGCAGTCACACAGGTTTGGTTTGGAGATCAGTCTCCAAGTGGGAGATTGTTAAGTATGGAGCTTGATTTACCCTTGTAAGTTTCTGTGGTAAAAGCGCACATTTGTAAGGCCCCCATTATGAAGAGAAGCCATCGTGTGTAAAGAAAAATCACTCGCTGGAAACCAAATTTTCACGGTGGCCAAAAACCAGGGACAACTTTAGGGGCCTCGGGGGTGGAAGCCCCCGAGACTTTTTTTTCCTCGCTGGAATATTCCTTTTCGCCGGAATATTATGGCCGGCCTACGGCCGGAAAGTGGTCGGAAAACAACCGGTTGGTTGGCCGAATTCAATGGCCGGTGGCCGAATTCAAAAGCGGACTTGTCTTCTCAAGGGCGGTCACACATGGGTGGATTGAAGGGTCCGATTTGGACTTATTCACACAAGGGCGGCTACACATGCCTCTCATAAGAGAGGGCAGGCCTTTTGGCCTATAAAAGGAGGCCATTTCTACACACATTTCATAGTGTGAAGTTGATGCAACAAGGTGAGTGTGGGGTGGTTAGAGTGAAGCAAGGCGGGAGCTCCATTAAGGGTATAATCCCTTTGTAAACTACTTCTTGTTTTGAAGTACTAAAGCCATTGAGTGGCTGCTTTCCCGTGGACGTAGCCCACATTGGGTGAACCACGTATATCGTGTGTACTCTCTCTCTCTCTCTCTCTCTCTCTCTACTCTATAATCTCGTGTATGTAAATTTGTCTCTCTCCATTAAGTAATCTACTCAATTATCTATTTAGCTACGTCTTATTTCCTAACAATACTTCCATCTCAAGAATGCAAGACAATTTTCTATCTTGAGTGTGAGCCTCAAGGAAGAAAGTGTTAGCATCATCGAGATCAAGCAACATGGATTTACTAACAAGACTATCAAGCTCAGAAATTCAAAACATATTCCTATCATGGCTATTAGCATCACGAAGGCAGAAGTTGGGCTATTGAATTTCAGTGAAAAGGGTTTTGAGGTTGCGAAGGACATGAAGTGCAGCAAGTAGTATGCAAGAGGAAAGGAAAAGAAATTCATTTTTATAGACATGCAAGCTTTTTGTAATGAGATTTTGTATGAGGAGGGAGAACTAATAGTAGTTTGCAAATCATGCCTGCCTTTTGGAGATCAGTGATGGAGGTGTCATGCAACAAGAGGTATGCCGAGTCTAGCAAGAACAGGGCTTTGTCCTTTGATGAAGAGTCCAAAATTTCATATTATATAGGAGCACTTGGAGTCCATATTATGACCTTTGTACAAGGTCCTATGTGTGTGTGTGTGAACCATGTCCTTTATGGAGGCTTCTCTAGGCCATCCAAAGGAATTTCCAAGCATTGCATAGCCTCAATATTTACAATCCAAATGATCTTTAACTCAATGCCACTTCCCTACCTCTCCTCCTTCCCCCATCCACATACGTGATTCTCGCATCCACCATGCCAACATTGATGTCCTCCCCAATTTTTCTTTTGCATCCCTCCATGGGCACAAGGGAGGTTTTGAGTGTGTTTTCTACCTCTTTTGCTTTGACATCCACAATATCCTTTGACTTCTTTCAAAATGCAAGCACGCGTTTCACTCAAGTTCTTTGATACATGGCTTAGGAGCCATTCCACATGCCCTTTTGTCAAAATAGAGTTGAGACTGAAACTATTTTCATTTTGTAGAATTTGTCATTTATAGTTAAGTGCAACGTTGACGAACCTAGTTGAAATAATTACAATACAAGGAGGCCACCATCAATTAGGCATAATTCAAAGAGATGTGTGACATAAGGATCTCATTGAAACCAGGGGTGGCAAAACCAATGTGGCATTGATGCTTGATTTTGTATTTGTGGTTGTTGACAATCTGTTGGCCCAAAATGGTGTAGAGTGATTGCAAAATTACTCTACACCAAAAAAAAGTGAGACATGATGGTAATGTTATAGTTTTAAGAGTTTGTCTAGCTCCAACTCAATATCTTTATATGTTGAAATAGCACCCTACAAGTGCTATTTAGACATATTCCAAAGTGTTCTTGGTGGTAAAGTATTGTAACCTCTAAAATTTATGTGCTATAGAACTAAACTCCATTTTTTTTTGAAAAACCATTCTTAATGTTGTGATTATTTTTAGCATCTCACTTAGTCTCTATCCTCTCTCTCTCACTCACTCTCTCTCTCTCTCTCTCTCTCTCTCTCACTCACTCACTCACTCACACACACACACACACACACACACACACACACACACACACACACACATTGTCACTTGCCTTTATGTTTTCAACATAGTAGGAATGCTATACTAAACCCTAAAAAGTTGTCTTTTTGGCTATATTTATCCACTGTAGCCCTACACTACTCTTAAGTTGGTGTCCATCGTGTGTTAGAACCCTTATAAGGGTTATAATGGTTGCAAGGGCAACAAAAAAATGTGGTAAAAATGTTTTGGGCATAACTTACCCTGTCATGAGGCGCAATGATTAGCTCCGTTCTACTGTGGTGGGCTGCATCAAGGGCGGCTACTCAGTTTCGGTTCCCCATGGGGAGCGTGCTCTACTGAGTGCGATATGCACGCTACATGCTTTGAGTGGTGGTGGTCCCCCTTATTCTATTTAAAGAGGTGAGGGTGCATTCTGCCCCTCACTTAGCTTGGTGTGTTTTACTTGCATTAAGTAATAGGACTGTGTGTTTGTTTATTCTCTGCTGCACCGAACATGGAACTTGCTACCCAACCAACACAGGTTGGCCACTAAGCTTGTTATTAAGGTTTTCTTTTTTGTATTTAAACTGGCTAGGGTAATCACTGTCGTTTGATACCTGGTAAGGCCCATTGATTGGGTTGACAATACATTGGATGGTTTAAATTACACATGCATGGTCTCACTCTGGGTTTTGATTTAGATTGACCAAGCATATTACAACTCTGTGATTTTTTGGCTTTTCGGTGTTTTACTATTCATATAGTATTGGGGTATGTTGTTACTGCATGGCTTGGCAATGTAGGGCCCTGTTGTTGATAGCATGATGTAATATTGATGCTGCTAAATCTGTGGGATGGGGAGATTATCCTACGTATTTATTGGTTTTTTGACTATTAGATGTTGCAGGTCGTGCAATATTACAATTTGATTAATGGGGTTTTGCCCTAGATGTGTACTGCGATTGGGTTTTTAAAAAATGGTTGGGGCTTTTTGTGGATACCCCTGCTGCTTAAACACCATAATCATTCAAAGGAACCTCTATTGAGGGTGGGTATACACCGGGTGTCTTCTGGTTTTAGACTCGTTTATTGGTTACAGTGCGCACACTGTTCTGGCTTATGGTAAATTGGGGGGCTTGGCACGCCTGACGGATATTGAATCATTTTTTAGTTATTTGGTTTTGGGTTTTTGGCCCAAAAGCTTACAGATATTGGGCTTATTTTGTTAAAAATTGTCTTGTTAAGGTATTATAGTACTTTTGCATTCACAATGACAGGTAAAGTTGGAAACTAAAACCATAATGGCACTTATTCCTTTGACTTCATGGTTTGACTTGAGGTCTGTCTTGATACCACAAGGCCCTTGCAAGGGCTCCTTGCCGCTTGGTATGCTAAGAGATGTATAAGGTAAGTGATATACAAACCGGGGGAAGATTTGGATTCCATGTACCATGATGGGCATAAACTGTATCTAACCTAAACAAACATAAACGAACTTGTTACTTTTTGAACTATAAATGGAATTTTCTAACGCTTCTTTTATAGCTTCATGTGGTGGAGCTACATTAATCTAGAAAGATAACTTATAAACTGATAAAAATGTTGATGGGGATTAAGACACTTGGATTAGAAGGGTGATGTCCTAATCGAAATAATATTTTTTTGATTGAAACTTTGGGGGTTTTTTAATTAAAAAAAAGAACATTCTTTTAACACATAAATACTTTGGACTAAGCTTGTAAGTTTAGAAAAAGTTTTTAAGATGGACATGGATAACAACTGGTATAGTCCATTGATACCTGTAAAACACGTCCAAGACTAACATATCTGTTATGTTGTTTGGATGGAGGCAGGTAAGGACTCTATCTTATCTTGGAAAGTTTTTTTGGCTTATAGCGGTTGTCCCCATTTGATTAAACATACACCTAGTGTAGGGGAAGTAATTCTAATATCTGTATACTGGAATGAGGCTTCATTCTTATAAACATTGTATAAAGATAATTCTAAGACTGAGTTGTTTTTGTACTTATCTTTTCCCTTTCTCTGGAGCCAGTTGTCTTTTGAATGTAAAACTTCAATTATGTTAAAACAACTACACACACACACACACACACACACACACACACACACACACACACACACAAAAAGTCTACCCTTTGTCTCTCCTTCTCTCTCTCTCTCTCTCTCTCTCTCTCTCTCTCTCTCTTTCCCTCTACTTTGTCTTTCGAAGACCATAAGGAAACTCCCCTTTTCTTTTTACACAAACCTCCACCTAGCTTTGAAATTTGAAGGGCAACTCCACTTCTATGCTTTATTTTAAAGAGCTTTAGGAAATACCAAACTCTTGATGCTTCTATGAGTCGAGAAATGTTGAGTGAAAACCTCACGTTAGACACCTCCATTCATCGTTGTCTTCCTAGCCCCCATATAAAGAAATACTGTCATTTTTTTGAAATAGGCCTACCAAACAATGTGATTCAATGCATGTATCTTGTAATGCATCTATAGCATGTAAATCCTCATATGGTAACAACACTTTTCCATCCATAGTTGTCACTCTCTTGATAGGCCAACAAACTAGATTGATGCTGCGTACATCAAATTTTGCAGAAATAGTAGCCTCACTAGCATAGGATGTTTGAATACCAATACCGATGTTATCTTCACCTAGCTCACCAAAGTTTACAAAATGAAATGGACACATACATGACAACCGCTTCGGCTACTAGATTTGTTTTGCTTTCAACTCAAAATTGAACCCTCTTGTCCTTCCAAACCTCCCTATAGCTCATTCCATCATATTGTGCCTCCAATGCTCCCATTCCTTTGTGAGCCTCATACATAGAAACCCCTTCATAGTGCATCTCATCCATATGTTGTAGCAACCCAATACACCATTTCACAATACTGTCAAAATCATCTCCCATTGTCAATGCATACATTATTGGGAATGGAATGAGTACTTCCTTGACACCAATACATTGCCTTCCCCAATAAGCATGCTAGAACAATATTCATTTGGGTTTGTTTTACATACACTCCCAATGGAAAACTTTTGTGTGGCTACAAACATGCATACTCATCACCTTAATTAAAACCCATACCTGCAAGAAGGTTTCAACAATTATTTGTTAAGAAAACCATCACAAGATATCTTGACATTTACATGGCAAGTGTGTTAGTACAATTGCTTTGTACTTGTACATTGACCATCCTATGGCCATCTTGTTGTTTATGTAATTTCACAAGAAACTTAGAAAAAAAATTTCATGTGGCCATAGTGTGCTCTATGTAGATGCAACAAAGGAAACCCATACTGCCTTAGGAGGGTAAACTTGTCAAGCTTTCTAGATAGGTCATGGAGATTATATGTGCATTCTATGGCCCTAGGGCCAAAGGGTTCTATATGTAGGTGTGAGATGTGCCCCTCATTGCCCAAAAGGTAAGCAAAAAGGATACCCTATGGCCCTTAGGCCATAGGTTGCTCTATGTTGGTGCATGAAAGGATACCTTTAAAGCCAACAAGTATCACAAAGGGACATCTTATGACCTTAGGGGCATAGGTTGATTTTTGTGGGTATTTCATGAAGAGTACATTTAGATTCCTCAAGGTCACCTCACATTAGTGAGTACATATTTAGATGTTTTTTTAATGACTATATACACATCCTATGACCTTAGGGCCATAGGGTACTATATGTAGGTATTTCAGCAAGAGTACATATAGATTCCTCAAGGTCACCTCACGGTGAGTATATATGTAGGTGTTTCATGATGAATATGTATACATCATATGGCCTTAGGGCCATCGGGTGCTACATGTAGGTGTTTCATGATTATAAGTATGTATATCTCCTATGGCGTTAGGGCCATGGAGTGCTCTATATAGGAGTTTCATGATGAGTATGCATAGGTCCTATGGCCTTAGGGACATAGGGTGCTATATGTAGTTGTTGATAAGTATGTATACATCCAATGACCTTAGGGACATAGGGTACTACATGTAGGTGTTGCATGATGACTATGTATACATCCTATGGACTTAGGGCCATATGATGCTTTATGTAGGTTTTTTGTATTGAGTAAATATACATCCTATGGCCTTACGGACACATGGCACTACACGTGTTTGTTTCATGATCAATATATATACATCCTCCGGCATCAAGACCATAGGGCACTATATGTGGTTGTTTCATGATGGATATATATACATCCTATGGCATGAGGGCCATAGGTCACTATATGTAGTTATTTCACGATTAGTATTTAACTTAGTATGGCCTTAGGGCCATAGGATGCTATATGTAAACGTTTCACGATGAGTATGTATACATCCTATGGCCTTAGGGTAAGTCCATATGATGTTATATGTAGGTTGTTCATGATGAGTATGTATACATCCTATGAACCTAGGCCATAAGATGCTTTATGTAGGTGGTTTATGTTGAGTATATATACATCTTGTGGCCTTTAGTCCATATGATGTTTTATGCAAGTGTTTTGTGTTGGGTCAATAGGTGGGCCAAGAAGGGCACCATAATGCTGCTTATCAGGCATCCCAAAGATAGACCCTATGGACCTAGGTCCATGCGCTCATGTTGCATGTCCAAATATGCATACATTTTTGCCCATAATGTCATATAAGTGATTTACATTTGGATTGTAAGTTTAATCTTGTAAAATGTACAAAATGATTTAAAAAAAGTGCAAGCAAGAGCCTACAAGCATGTATGGGGCTACATAATTAGGGGGGTTGTCAGCCATGCAGGCTCCTGATTGGGAGCAAGTGTTTTATGTAAATCCATCAGTAGGGGATGATGCCATTTGAGCCATGCTATTGCAAAAGGGGAAGGGCAGCCATTATATGAGGCCAGTGTATTGTGCAAGCCGAGTGAAGTTGATAGCAGAGAGAAATTTCTTGGAAGTAGAGCTAGTGATGGCCAATGTAATATTTGCTTGTCGACGATTCGTCATTACTTGCTATCACAACCTTTTGTTTTCTTGAGGAGTTCTGCCTTTTTTCCATAGTTAATTAATGGTACTAACATGTCAAATGTGGTGAAGAAATGGGTAATTGAGCTGCAAGAGTTCGAGTTCTCTTTTTTAGTGGAAGACAGTACAAGAGCTACCCTAGCTGATTTGTTGACTTACAAGGAGAATCCCCTCCTTGTTAAGGAAGAGGTGGTGAGAAGGGTAGTTGAAGAAGTGACATAGATCAGCAATGCACATGTGTTGTTCTTTGATGGCTCATACAGAAAGAGCCATTATGCATCTTCAGGGGGTATAGCACTTTATGATCCAGAGGAGAAGCTAGTATGCAAGACAGGGTTCAAATTGGATGTGCATAGTAACAATGAGGCTGAATATGCTACTTTGAAAGCTGGATTACACATTTGTTTGAAGCATGGGATTAAAAGGTTGAGCATAAAAGGTGATGACTTGTAAGTTGTGAAGCAAGCGTTGGGTGTGTGGAAGAGCAAGAACACCTCATTGAAGGAAATGTGTTTCAGAATTAAAGGCCTGTTAAAAAGGTTCAAAGCATGGAGCATTAGACACATTGAACATGCTCTAAATGGAGAGGCACATGAAGCAGCTCAAAGCATGATTGGGGAGCTATTTGTGTTGAGGAACAATTTACCTCTTTATCATGGCCGGGACAGTTTGGCTCAAGAAGAGGAGTTTTTGCTAACAGGAATCATTCCAAAGGACATTCAGAAGTCTAAGAAGTATGGTTTTGTGCGTAGAGCATACAGGTACAAATTGATTGGTGATGTCTTATACATGAAAGGGGCTGATCTCGTGTTGAGATGTGTACCTTGAAGGCGCATGTGGTGGACATTTTGCTTTAAAGATCACCTTGCATAAGATCTTGCAAGAGGGGTATGTATGTCCTAGTTTGCATAAGGATGTTCACCATTGGTGTAGGTCTTGCAATAGGTGTCAAGCATTTGGGAAGAGAGTGTTGAATCCAGAGCTACGAAAAGCCATTATGGCGTTTGATGTGTTTGAAAAGTGGGGGATTGATGCAATAGTCCCGTTACCACTTGAGTCCTTGTGGAGACCACAGAATGGGTGAGTCCAGTAGTAGTCAGTCCAAAGAAGGATGGGAAGTGGAGGATTTGTGTAGATTTTAAACCCTTAAATGCAGCCACTAAGAAGAACCCATATCCTCTTCCATTCATATCAGATCTTGGATTCTGTGGCAGGTTATGAGAGGTACAGTGTATGTGATGGTTTTTCAGGCTATTTTCAATTGAAGATTGCTCTTAAAGACCGAACAAAGACAACTTTTATTACGCTGTTGCAAGTTAGGGGTGCCATTGGAGCTACTTTCGGATAAGGGGCCAGGATTTAGAGCTAAACTGCTAGACTTTTATGCGTGAAGATGAAGATTAGGCACCATCATACCACTCCTTATTATCCGTAGTGTAATGGCTTAAATGAAAGATTCAATGGTGAGTTGGTGCAAATTCTTTCGAAAGTGACATAGCACCAGGGAAAGAATTGGGATTTGGAATTGCCTAGTGCATTATGGGCTTACCGTACTTCAGTGAAGACGGGTACAGGGTTTACTTCATTTCATTTGGTATATGGAAAGGAAGCATTATTGCTTGTGGAAGTGGAGTTTCCTGTAGTCAAGATGTTAGAAAAGTTGCTTGGGCCGCCTAGTGATGCATTCAAAGAGAGGCTCTTACAGTTACAAGAGGTTCAGCTGGATAGGATGAGTGCACTGGAACATTATGGGCTCTTCTTCTTCCCGTGAACAAGAGAGAAGAGCTTATGGAGATGGTGATGAAGATCTTGTATCACTCCGTATAATATGTACATATTGACTTGAGGTAGAGGATGCAATTGACAGCACTGAAAACTGATCACTAATTGTCTTATAGGCACTGCAGGAAGCCAGAATGATGCCCAAGACAACTACTAGCACCCCCTTCTTAGCTAGGAATAGCTCCATGCTTTTTGGAACTTTTCAAAAAACAAGGCTTGGCTTTTGGTGGTCAACTCTCCCACTTACCATTCAATTTTTACAGTAAAAATTCACTAACCGACTAGTATTCCTGCAATTAATAAAACCGATACTAGACTATGTTGCACCGTGATGCTCTGACATAATTATGACTTTCTCGTATTTCCTTGGCATATTTACGATACTGCTTTTTAAAAATTAATTCTCGTAATAATCTTGTTTGATCCCGTTTTTTCTCTAGGTAGTCATTTTTAAATCTGACAGAGACTTAAAATAATATTTTTATGCTTAGGTCATCCTAAAAAGCACGTTACTTTTCAAAATTGCCAAAAAGCACAAAAAGCTAAAAATAGCATAAAAAGCCTTTTTTTTAGATGAAATTTCCTAAAATTGAACCACGGGTTTTCCTCCTCCACTGAAATAATAAAGCGGATTTGTTTTTTTACTAAAAAGCACTAAACATCATGAAAAGCTAAAAATAGTATATAAATGCTTGAAAAGCAGATTGTTTACAAAATTGAACAATAGCTTCCCCGAAACTTATAGATTAAGGATCCAACCCTACTTTTTGCAAACAAGCACCTAAAAGCATGAAAAAACTTAAAAAAAAAAAAAAAACTGAAGCAAATGTCCATATGAGCTAATGGAACATGGAAACGACATTGTTTTTCATTTTAAAACCTTACAATACTGTTAAACAGGCATTTTAACACTAGTTTTGTAATTTGACACTCAAATGTCCTAGGACATCAAAGTGTCCTGCTTTTTCATCAAACTTTGATATTTATTTCTATAAGCTAACAATTGACTTTTCATCTCTTGCTCTTTGTGTGCATAGGTTATGAGGTGAAAAAAGTACACCATTTTTTTCCACGTCAAAATATGTACTAAAGCAGAAGATATATGATAAGTTTTACAATGAAAATTCACACAAATTTTGAGTTGTTTTTGGGTTAAAAAACATAAAAACTCTATAACTTCCTAAAGAAATTATATTTTTCAAACGTATAAATCCATATTGATAGCAAATGCCATCTTGAATGGATAAAATTATATTTGAAACCTATATTTATTATTTACTATAAGTAGTAAATGATAATTTTATTTTTGTAAAATGTTGTTTAAGAGGTAATTTTCAGCCTTTTAAAGCTCTTTTCAAACAATTCATGCTATTTTTTTGCAAATTCATGTTCTAAGCTAAATCTAGGGGTTAAAACCAAGATACTACATAGTTTTTGGAAACTTTAGAAAGCATAAATACTCTAAATACATTTGGATTTTGAAATTTATGAGATACTCTTTATAGTTGATATACCCTTTTCATCTAAAAACCCAATTAAATGAGTATTCAAATATCCCAAATGCCTTGTTATCAAGGAATTACCTATACTTTACTGGTTTTGTTACATTTTCAAGTATTACATGGTGTTTTCTATCTACTATCTTGTACATAAAATATCAAGAATTTTTGGCGTGCTTAGTGTTACAAAAAAGGAAAAAGTACCTCATTTAGTTTCTTTAATGCTCTTCAATTATAATCTCCCTTGGAATTTACAATCATGCATATATATATATAACTTTAATGCACGGATATAGTGTGTTTTACTTTGTATATGATCCAATTTATAAAACATGCTTGTTTGACCCACATAGCTAGGTATAATTAAATACAGATGTAAAGTTTTTTTCTTTGAGTAAAAGACTACATAATCACATAGCATTGATATAAAAGAGAAATCTAAAATTTTCTCTTAGGCCTTTTTAAAAAAAATTTGACTCCTATGGTGCCTATTCTTTGCAATTATGTGTCAATTTGGTTATCCTTGTAGGCTCAAATATGTAAGGAGATAATTTTTAAGAACTTTATTACTGGTGTACAAATGCTTCTTAAAGGGAATTGTATAGATTCTTTATTTCAAGCACATGGGATTTTTTTGAAAATTAAGAAAAAAGGACGCTAAAGTGCTCTTTTTTGTACCAAACTAGTGTTAAACCGAAATCTAGCAAAATCTACCAAACTAGTGTTAAACCAAAATCTAGTAAAATCTACCAAACTAGTGTTAAACCAAAATCTAGTAAAATCTACTAAACTAGTGTTAAACCAAAACCTAGCAAAACGAATTGAAGATCTTACAATAGGATCAATGGTTGTGGATGCACCACGTGGCATAGTTCATCGGTTTGGAGTATCTCGACACTACGAGTGGAATGACACCCATGAAGCAAATTTCAAACCCGGGACCAAAATTTGCATAGTAAAAAAAGCACTAAAAATAGCCAAAATTGATCAATTTTCCTCAAAAAATGTGCACTATTTTTTTGCTTGATACCGATCAAGAGGCTTGAAAATCCGTTTTCGCAAAGCTTGGGTTTTCCTTTAGCTTTGAATGTGTGGTATAGAAATACACTCAAACGTGTCCGTACTCTTGCCTTTTATGTCTCTTGTGACACAATCGCGCCTGCATATTCAAGTGTGTGAGTGGTAGGTTGGACACTTGGCTCATCGGAATCGATGTTGAATCTCCACCCTCCTCCTCGTCATCTGATTTATCATCCCTAATTGTATCCCCGGACTCTGGCAATGGTTTGATGCAAACATATTTCCATTCTTCAATGTGCATTCTCTTCCTGCATCTTCTCCACAAACCACACATACACGGATCACAAAAGCATGAAAGTGATCGAAAGCGTATGGCGGTGCGGTTGTCCTCTGAATAGCCATCAGCACAATGAAATGAGTGTGAACCAACGATGCGCTCATAGTCCCATTGCAGATTGCGCTGCACTTCATCCGCGCCAATAAGCCAAAAGACTCTTTGCGTATTACACCTCTGAGACTGTTCTCTTGGCTGAAAAGTTGCTTTCAAAAAGTTGACAACATCGGCTGCGCACTTCATACGCCAGCCATCTGGTTCAATTCCTCATGCGTCAAAGTTCTCTTGACTGTCCCTACCCCATCATGCTCACCTTTTCCATGGCCAGATGCAGAGAAGTTATGCATCATGTGCAAGCCTATCATTTGATAGTACCTGGCCACAAAATAGTAAGGTCTACGGGCCTTGAATTGTGAAGCAACACCATATAACCAAACCCAATGTTGTTGCAAAGAATGTCCTCGTTCTTTCAACCACTTGTCATGCAGCAAGAAACAATGTTGTACAAACAATGTGTCATGTTGCTTGTCATCCGATATGTAGAAGTGTAGAGTCTTTTGTGTACCACCTGCTGCATTTCTTAAATAAGTGATGTGCACAAGTATTGTGACTTGGGTAGACCACCAATGCATTGACTGAATTTCATTCTGAACTTTAAAGGAATAATTCTCCGCAAAGTCAATAACAGATACTACAACGTTGCTAGGAAAATTCTGCAAACAGTCCTTGAATTGTTGGATTGCCAGCGGAAGACAAAGTTGTGCCTGATGAAGCCTGTTAGATGGGCTGAAAATAGGCTAAGAAAAGTCCCACTTTTCATCCGTTGCACAATCAAGTCACCTTCTCACTCCCACCTTCATGAACCTGTCATGTTCCAACCTCCATGAAAACCTTCACAGACACCTCCTTGATATCCTCTGCTATCTCATCTGGACAACATGTCAACCTCCGTACTCCACATTGTGAGCAGTCCCCCATCAAGCATTTCTTTGCATGGTATTCACAATTTGGAGGCTTTGGGCACATGATAGATTCGCACATACTGGTGATGTGCTGACACACTTCTTGGTTTGCAAAACACGTTCCTCTCTCATCACCTCTGCAACAAACGGAGCAAGTGCAAAGGTGACCTTTCCCTTGGTGCCCAAACTTGTTCTGCCGCATTTGATTAAGGGCCTCTTTGAAATAGAGCATCTGCACATGAACCACACAGCAGCAAGTATTTCTGTCCTTCAACTTCCGTACAAAGTATGGCTTCAATGCCTTGAAGCATCTAAGAGACACTACCACTATTGGGTGAGCCTTCTTGAATCTTTGGTACAGCTCAACCTATGGCACGGAAACAAAACGATTCAGAAAAAAACCAACTTCATGGTACTGGTAAAATTCCACTACTGCAGTAGTGCCAAAACTGGCTTTAGACAGTTCCCAATATGGTACCGTAGATTTGGTACTGTCGGTAGGCTTTAGTACTCTATAGATATTATTTGGTACTCTACATATAGGCTTTGGTACTATCAGAAGTGTGGGGTATCCTGTAAATAGACTTTGGTCCTATAGTGGTAGGCTTTGGTACTCTATAGATAGGATCTGGTACTCTTTAGAGAGGATTTGGTACTCTATAGATAGTCTTTGGTGGTATCCAATGAGTTTGTTACTCTAAATATAGGCTTTGGTACTATCAGAAGTGTGGGGTACCTTGTAAATAGACTTTGGTCCTATAGTGGTAGGCTTTGGTACTCTACAGATAGGATCAGGTACTCTTCAGAGAGGATTTGGTACTCTACAGATAGTCTTTGGTGGTATCCTATGAGTTTGGTACTCTATAAATAAACTTTGGTTCTCTATACATAGGCATTGGTACTGGATAAATAGGTTTTGGTACTCTGTCGAGAGGGTTTGAAACTCTATGGATAGGCTTTGGCACTCGATCGCTAGGATTTTGTACTCGATATACCGGATTTGGTACTCTACAAATCTGAGTTGGTACTCCATAGATAGGCTTTGGTACTCAATATACCGGATTTGGTACTCTATATATGTGCTTTGGTACTCCATAGATAGCCTTTGGTACTCGATAGACAGTATTTGGTACTCTACATATAGGCTTTGGTACTATCAGAAGTGTGGGGTACCCTGTAAATAGACTTTGGTCCTTTAGTGATAGCCTTTGGTACTCTACATATAGGATTTGGTTCTCTACAGAGAATATTTGGTACTCTACAGATAGTCTTTGGTGGTATCCGATGAGTTTGGTACTCTGTAAATAGTTTTTGGTTCTCTATACATAGGCATTGGTACTGGATAAATAGGTATTGGTACTCTATCGAGAGGGTTTGAAACTCTATGGATAGGCTTTGGCACTCGATCGCTAGGATTTTGTACTCGATATACCGGATTTGGTACTCTACAAATCTGAGTTGGTACTCCATAGATAGGCTTTGGTACTCAATATACCGGATTTGGTACTCTATATATGTGCTTTGGTACTCCATAGATAGCCTTTGGTACTCGATAGACAGTATTTGGTACTCTACATATAGGCTTTGGTACTATCAGAAGTGTGGGGTACCCTCTAAATAGACTTTGGTCCTTTAGTGATAGCCTTTGGTACTCTACATATAGGATTTGGTTCTCTACAGAGAATATTTGGTACTCTACAGATAGTCTTTGGTGGTATCCGATGAGTTTGGTACTCTGTAAATAGTTTTTGGTTCTCTATACATAGGCATTGGTACTGGATAAATAGGTATTGGTACTCTATCGAGAGGCTTTGAAACTCTATGGATAGGCTTTGGCACTCGATTTCTAGGATTTTGTACTCGATATATCGGATTTGGTACTCTACAGATCTGCTTTGGTACTCCATACATAGGCTTTGGTACTCGATACACGGGATTTGGTACTCTATAGATGTGCTTTGGTACTCCATAGATAGCCTTTGGTACTCGATAGATAGGATTTGGTATTCTACATATAGGCTTTCGTACTATCAGAAGTGTGGGGTACCCTGTAAATAGATCCTGGTTCTATAGTGATAGTATTTGGTACTCTACAGAGAGGCTTTGGTGGTATCCGTTGAGTTTGGTACTCTGTAAATAGACTTTGGTTCTCTATACATAGGCATTGGTACTGGATAATTAGGTTTTGGTACTCTAGAGAGAGGCTTTTAAACTCTATGGATAGGCTTTGGCACTCGATAGCGAGGATTTGGTACTTTATAGATATATAGATATTCTTTGGTAATGTAAACACCCTCTGCCGTACAGCAGACTACCAAATTTGGTATTGTCTGGACCAAATAAGCCTTAAGTAGCACCAAACAAGATGTACAATTACTAGAAGTTGTTGGTACCTGAGATTCATCGAGTAGATGTATAGGATGTTTGACGACACTTTTCCTTCCAATTCTCATCTTGCATATGTCTTTCTTGTTGGGTGAAACTCTGCTCTCTGATGTCCAAAAGGCATATACCAAATCTCTTATTTCATTGGTAATAACGGTTCCTCGTGGCAATTGTCTCTTACAAGCACTCAATGGCAACACTTCGTATTCATCTTTATTCTCTAGCCGTGAGCTTGCTGCAGCTATATTCCTTCGATGGATCCCTAGGATACTAGCCATTCTGGATTGGTTTACTAATTGTGAGTTTGTACTATTGTTCAGAATCATTGCCAAAGAGCTTCTCTTTACAAAAAATTCACTTGTTGAATCAGGGACCTTGATTTGAGTCAACGTGTTGCGCACACCCGATACAACAATGTCTTCGACTTTGCTGAAATTTGATGGTTGCAGCAAGGAAAATGTTTGGTGGTCCAGGAGTTGCTGGAATATTTCCTTCTTCTCATTCTTTGCGATCCCTATTGTTTGCTTGCGCCAACATCAAGCCACCGCTGCACAAATGTTCTTTCTTGATCTGGCTTCCCGTAATCCAAGAGCAGACGTAGGATGTATTTCCTTGCTTCTCTATGCGCGTTTCTTTGCAGCCCAATAATCACAAAGAAAAGCCTGATTATCGGTACATGCAGCTGGAATACTAGTGCTAATGGAATTGATGTGCATCTGTTGAACATTGCTTGGGCCACCTTGTAACTCGTCAAAAGAGAGGAACTGTGTGTCACCTTCCATCTCGTCGATAGAGAGGAGCTGTGCATCACCTTCTACCTCGTTGAAAGAGAGGTCCTGAGCATCACCTTCTATCTCATCGAAAGAAAGGTCCTAAGCATCACCAAGCCAGTAATCTCCTGCGCTACTATCCATTTGCAAATAGAGAGAGAGAGAGAGAGAGAGAGAGAGAGAGAGAGAGAGAGAGAGAGAGAGAGAGAGAGAGAGAGAGAGAGAGAGAGAGAGAGAGAGAGAGCTCGAACACAGTAGCTTGGTGGCTATGGAGGCGGCAAGGAAGGCGAGAAGGTTCAAAACTGAGAGAGAGACACACAGGGAGAGGGACGTGCGAGGGAGGTAGGGAGAGAGAGAGAGAGAGAGGTGCTGGAGTGAAAGCCCCCAACCGTAACCCCACCCCCCAGCCCCGCCGTCACCCCCCACCTCTTCTTAGGATTGCATGCTTCTAAAGTTAAAAAAACGTCCACTTTAAAAAGAAGTTTATTTGCCCTCCCCAATTCCAAAAAAATGCCCATGGTTTTTACACACAAGAATCACCAAGCATATGTTGTGTCAAGGACACTCCTTTTTGTACCACCAAACCATGCTTTGACCCCTCTATAAGCTGCCCAAAAGTAACATCTGCCTTCCTGCTTGTCAGATCCTCCTTCAAGTCATAGCTTAATTGCCCATCCCCTAGTGGAAAATCTGAAACATGAAACTTGCGACGAGCCCTCCTTTTCCTCTTGGCCTTGACATCCTCGCCTTCATGGCTCTTTCCCTTCTTCTTACTAGGACCTGGGGCACTTCTTTTTTCCTTGTCCTATGTGGTCCTCTTCCCAATAGGCATCACTAATGTATCCTCTAGCTTTGATGCCTTCTCCAAGGTGACTACACTTATCACTTTTGTCTTTCCCTTTTCCTCTTGGATTAATCCACTGGTTCCTTCCTCTCCCTTAATTTCGATGCCATAATCATTTGACCTTGTTAGCACCTGTCTTGGAAATGGATACATGTCTCCCCCCATCCTTGGTGGCTTATCACATTGCGGGCTGACGTGTCCCAACTCTCCACAATTATAACATGTGGGCGTCTGCCTCCAGAACCTACCATTGCTTTATCCAACACCATTACTGGTTCTTTCTTCACCTCCTGGCTGATTTGCAAACCTCCCTCGACCTTAATTATTTCCCACATTACTTAACATGTTTAGGCTGAGATTCTTCATTAAATCTACCCCTTGCCTCATGTCTTGCCTTAGCCCATCATCTTGCACTACTGTAGTGACCACTGGTGGCATAACCTAAGGAGTAACAGAAACCACTGGTTCATGATGAACCCCTGGTATGCAACCTTGCAAAGAGTCCATAGGCTGAAATGCAGGCCTCCTGGGCGAAGACTCCACCCCTAGTTGGCTCATTTTTCTCAGCTTCCACTCTTTGTTCCTTGCCACCTCCAATGCATCTTCATATGTTCTAGGCTTCTTTAGCTCCACTCTCCAGCGTATATTCTCCCAAAGACCAGCCAAGAACCTGTCCTTCTTCATCATGTTAGGTGGAGGTACTTGTGGTGCTAAGGCCTTGCACATCCTCTTCCATGCGAATGAAAACTTACGTATGTACGCATCTACTGGCTCACCTTCCTTTTGCACCAAACCTTGTGCTTCTTGCCACACTTTGTCAGGATCTTCTGTCTTCACAAAATTCACTTCCAATCCATGCCTTATATTGTCCCAACTTAACCTTACAGGTGGATCAGCCACATGCAACTCCTCTTCAAATGCTTTGGACCAAACTCGTGCATCACTCTTCAAAACAATCTAGAGAAGACGTAACATCTGTGCCAGATCATGAATCTGATTGCTAATGCAGGCAACCTCCATCTTTTCCAAAAAGTCTTCCACATCTTCATCACTTCTTCCATGAAATTTCAGATAAGAGAAAGCCATGGCTACCCAAGTTACGATGCTTTGAGAACCCCTTCGAGCACATGTGCAAGAACCCAAAACTTTTGACTTACGCAATCCCTAGAAACTTCAATGGAGCTTGTTTTTAGATAAGGACAAACACATGCACATCAAATGAGTTTTCATAGTTAATCATTGGAATTACAACAGTCAAAGGGCATTCCAGTATCTCTCTTGATCTTCTTGGCCCGAACATAAAGACTATGCGCTGCTGGAAAAAAATATTCCTGGACACATGAACATTTATTTGGATTCTTTGTGTTAAATGAAAAGGAGTGAATTGAGGTCTGTTTTGATTATCCATTAAAGCCAACCATGCAGCTCCCAAGAAGGCACATTGATTTTGCCAAAATTTCAGTAGCATAACAGCATAAATGGCTCAAAAGACCAAAAAACCAACCATCACAACTTGGAAAAATTTTGGCAGAGTTTCCCCAGAATTAGAGCAGTAAGAACCCAAAATATAGATTGTATATGTATGCATAACGTGCCAAAAATAGAACCCGAGCATCAAGTAGGAATCATTAGTACACAGCCTATGGCGAGGTCATGAAAAGTGTGCTCCAGCCACCTGTATCGTCGAAAGGATCTCACATTTGAGAATCCCCCAGCTCAATAAAACCTCACGCTATCGACCCTCTCACGAAAGCTTATGCAAATCTCGTATTGTCAAGTCTCAAAAATGACTATCTTCTAGACCAAGTTTCAAAAATGGCTGGGACTGCCAAATAAAACCAAGTATGGCTCCACAAAGGCGTACAATGGCAGTTTCCACAAGTAATGTACAATACCAGCAGACAATGCGCTCAAACAGGCGCCAAATAATGCATACCCATGGCAACTGCAAGTGACTTCCACTTGCCAATATATCACTTCACTCCAGCTACTTGTACCTGTGTAAATCACTTGTACCTGTACCTGTCCCTGTAACCTGTAACCTCTAACCTCTAACCTCTAACCTCTAACCTCTAACCTGTAATCTGTAATCTGCAATCTGTACTCCCGAAGCTGAAGGTACTCGAAGAAGATCCTTCATGGGGGCGCCAAAAGAATGTGAGCGGGATGGTAACACACACAACGCCTCTATAATTTCTCGACACACACTCTTAGGATGATACAAACACACACTATGGGGCACCACTCGACTTACACAACCCACCTAGCCGAGACATGGCACACACCGATGGAGTGAGAGGAGAAAGACTATCCATTTGCCCACTCCAGACAGAGAGAGAGAGAGACACACACACACACCCAAAAAACTCAGCTCAAAAGAGGATAATTTTTTATGTTTAGATACAATTGAGCTTGGGCCAACACCAATGGGGCAAATAGCTCACACAATATGGATAAAATATGTCAGATACAATCACAAATTGGAGCAGAGGCTTCGCTCATAGGAGAAACTTACACAGTCAAAACAGTAGAAAAATAGTGAGGAATTTGGAAAAATGGACAGCGCTATCGTGTCCAGAACGGCCCAAAACTCCAGTTTACAATGTCAAAGTGCTCAAATCCGACCTCGAATGAGCAGTTTATGGCCAAAACAGGCTCTAAAAACAGCAAAAACTCAGTTGTAGCTGTTCCTCCTCTTCTCTCCACGTTTTTTCTGGTCTTCTCTTAGGTTTTTCAGTTCCCACACTTATCTTTATTACTTGGACACCTTTGGCCTTTTAGTTGACCTCAAACGGACCCCGAACAGGCCAAAAACTGACCACGCAGTGCATAGTTGTCACCCTGTTGGATCCATCTGCACACCTGCTGGCACTCAACTTTTTCCAATAATGCATCCCACAACCACGTGAAGTGGACCCCAAATACAATTCTCATGATGACCTTTCTACATAATTATCACAATAAAACACCCACGTTGTGTCCGTACTTATCCACGTGCAAATATTGACCCCATTCGACCTCCTGACGCCACTAGATGCCATCTGACGCACCTGCTTACCTCATATCGTCAGCCCACGGATAGCTTCCTCAAGAAGTTTTGCGTGCTACCAACTCCTCATTATTATAGAAAAAACCCACTGGTAGTGGTGATAGTGAAAATCGATGCACTATATACATGTTGTCCTACTTGTACACATGTGGGCCCCACGTAACCACCTGGCTCTGGAAAATGGGAAATTTTTTATTTGATGCACCATTCATGTGTATGCATATATGCGCAATCAATTCTTCCAAAAAACTCCTAACACTGTGAGCAGGAGACCGGGAACATACTCTATGAGGCGCCACCTAACACTAGTCAACCGGTTAAGGGTTTAAAGACTGTGGGTCCCACTTAGAACTATGCTTCGAAACTATTCTCTAAAGCCAGTGTCCCGGTCTTTCCATAGAATCAAAAAACCTTATGTTAGGACGTGTGTGTAGCTGTTTTACCATAAATAATAAGACATAATTGAACTTTTTACATCAAACGACAGATGGCTTGAGAGAGAAGGAATGATAAGTACAAAAATAACTCAGTCTTAGAATCATCTTTGTACAATGTTTATATGAATGAAGTTTCATTCTAGTATACAGATATCATAAGTACTTCCCTTGTCAAAAGTGTTTGTGTAATCATGTAAGGACAACTGCTTAAAGGCAAAAAAAACCTCCAAAGATAAGATAGAGTCCTTACCTGCATCCATCCAAACAAGACAATAGATATGTTAGCCTTGAATGTGTTTTATAGGTATCATGTGGACTATACCAGTTGTTATCCATGTCCATCTTTAACAAGTTTTTTTTTTAAAAAACTTCAAGCCTTTGTCCAAAAATTTTACTTTATTACCCAAAGTGTAAAGTATTTTAGAAGGTCATACTACCTTTAGAACTAGCTCCATTGATGAAGCTTCATATCCACTTTGCTATAAAGAAAAGGCCATATAAATGATATTTATTTTAAGAATAATCAACAAGTTTTTTAGTATTTACAGATAAAGGTTAACCCTAATTAGGGTCCTCTCCTTACTCAAGTGTTACTTACCTTCATTCTTCGACGAGTAAGCCTATTAGCAGAGGCCTTTAGATATAAGCCCGATGTCAAGCTAGACCAAGTGTGAAAGATTGAGTGTGTGCTCTCAAAAAGGTATAGTTAGTATGCCACAAGCCAATCGGCTAACCACCAATCCATGTATAATATTGCACCACAGTAAGCAGTAGCGGCCTTTCCATATAGACTTAGCCAACCCATATGATGTATTATACCTATATTAAATAGCAAGGAACGTTACACCTCAGAAGTGCCATATTTTTCCACAACCCACCACATGGTGGTTTTAATTTCATCAGGCTGTACAGCTGATTATACCCCCCAAAAAAATCTCCAAATTTTTGCTTAAGTGCCATTATCAAAACACAGCGCAGAAAATTGGGTAATAAGGCTGTCAAATGTATTTTTGTTGGTTATAGTGCTGAAAGCAAAGGTTACAGGTTGTATCATCCGCAAACAAAACATATTTTGGTTTCATGGGATGTAGTGTTTGTGGAAGATTCTGTTTAGCCCTTGCTATCATGTACTAGAGACAGTAATGTAAGCTCACAGGACATTTATGACAGTTTGTTGCCTCTTTTGAGTGGTGGAAATACAAATGTAAGTTCCAATGAGGCAAATGTACAGCCTATGGGGATTTCTGAAAATGTTACAGATCAGCCTATTACTGATGCAGATGTACATGATGTACTTGATGAGGAAAGGGCTGAAAATGAGCAGGCTAGAGGTATGCCAAAATGACTGGTGAACACTTTGCGTGACAGTAAATTGGATGCACCTTTGTCTAGTCGTACTCGTTCAAGCTCTTTCCATGCATCTTATGCATCAGATTGTCTAGCTTACATGATGTTGAGAAGCCTCTGTCTTTTGATGAAGCACAGAATTCAGAAAATTGGATGGCTTCCATGCAATCAGAATATGATGCACTTATAAGAAATGACACATGGACTTTATGTGATTTACCTCCTGGCGAAAAGGCCATTGTTACAAAGTGGGTTTACAAGTTGAAACGCAAGCCGGATGGTGAGATCGATTGCCATAAGGCTCAAGTTGTTGCAAAAGGTTATGCATAGAAAAAAGGCATAGATTATGAAGAGACTTTTTCTCACACTTGTCGTATGACTACTGTGAATTTTCTATGTGCATTGGCAGCTCATTTTGGTTGGGATGTACATCAATCAGACATTGTTACTGCTTTCTTGAATGGTGACATATTTGAGGAAGTTTATGTAACGCAGCCTCGCGGTTTTTTCATAAAAGGACAAGAGGACAAAGTGTGCAGATGTAAGAAGGCTTTGTATGGGTTGAAGCAATCTCCTCGTGCTTGGTATGAGAAAGCTGACACTCATTTGGTTAAACGAGGCTTTCGTAACAGTCCAACAGAAAGCACATTGTATGTAAAGCATGAGGGTGATGTACTTCTCATTGTGGTTCTTTACGTCGATGATTTGTTGATCACTGGACCAAACGAGAGACATATTTCTGAATTTAAGGCTGATTTGAATGCTACTTTGAAGATGAAAGATTTGGGGCTGTTGCATCATTACTTGGGTATACAGTTTAAGGAGTGTGATGGTGGTATTTCCTTGTGTCAGAAAAGTTACATAGAGACATTGCTATGCAAGTTTGGACTTGAGGATTTCAAACCTACTGCCACTCCCATAGAAATAGGTTTGAAGTTGAGTCTACATGATGCTGGCGATCTTGCTGATGTCACTCTTTACCAAAATGTTGTTGGCTGCCTCATTTATATATGCAACATGAGGCCAGATATTTTGTTTGCAGTCTCACAGGTCAACAAATTTATGCATAGCCCAAGGTCTAAGCATTGGCAGGCTGTCAAGAGGATTTTCCGCTACCTTAGTGACACTTTACATCTTGGCTTGTTTTATCCCAAGGGGGGATCATTTCCATCAGACTTACATGCTTTTTCGAACTCAGATTGGGCTGGTTGTTTTGACACGCGAGTGTCCACAAGTGGTTTTTGTTTCATGCTTGGCAGTTCATGTATATCATGGTTGAGCAAGAAGCAACCTACTGTGGCCACTTCGAGTTGTGAGGCTGAGTACAGAGCAGTCTTCACAGCTACTGTTGAGTGTGTATGGCTCAGACTCCTTATGGCTAATTTGTGTGTTGGACAGGACACTGCCAACACTATCTACACTGATAATCAAAGCGCATTGGCAGTTGCGAGGAACCCAGTT
This sequence comes from Adiantum capillus-veneris, assembly GCF_014529385.1. Taxonomy (NCBI): domain Eukaryota; kingdom Viridiplantae; phylum Streptophyta; class Polypodiopsida; order Polypodiales; family Pteridaceae; genus Adiantum; species Adiantum capillus-veneris. The sequence goes on along the minus strand of NC_140951.1, from coordinate 59,339,741 downwards.
TTTCATGCTCGCACAAAGCACATTGAGGTGCATTACCACTATGTCAGGGAGTGGCTCTCAGCAGGAGAGATCATCTTGGCTTATGTGCCAACACAGGACAATCTTGCAGATCTTTTCACAAAGGCATTGTCTCGTGAGAAGCTTGAAGCTTTCCACAAAGCTTTGGGCTTACTCCCCTTTGTGGACTGATCATGTCCTTAGGGCATGGCACTTCCCTTTACTCATGTGCAAGATGTCATTCACCGCATCACTCCAGGGGGGATTTGTTACCATATACATGTGATAGTGATGTGTGTGAACACACTAGGACCGCCGGGGCATTTTTTCCCTCTTTCGGAGGTTTTTTCCCCCGAGCATTGTATATATGCCCATCACTCTAGGGCTATCTATCTTTCCATTGCATACTAAGTAACACACTCTCTATTGTGTGCCTTGAGCTTCCTTCGTCTTCTCCAAGCTGTGTGCGTTTCTCTGCAACCCTAATTCCAACAAAGAGACTAGGGCTAAGATGCGAATGATGATTGTTGGCAAAATTATTCATCTTGAAGAAAATCTTAGTTTCTCTGCAACCCTAATTCCAACAAAGAGACTAGGGCTAAGATGCGAATGATGATTGTTGGCAAAATTATTCATCTTGAAGAAAATCTTAGTTGCTCAGATCCTCCTCTCATGTTGAAGGTACTCCTTACCCTGAAAGAAAATCTCAAACAAGAAGCTAGTAGTGCCCTTGTCTATACTAGAGAGTTCTTGGCTGGAAAGCTAGATAGACCCACAAAAAACATGTTTGATCTCCTAAAAAAGAAAAATTCTAAGGAGTTTAACCCCTTTTTGAAAACTAATTCATGCTTTATAGCAAGGACTCATCAGGAGGACCTGTCCAATGCTCACGGTTATTTTGCTCATATCTTCTTTGACCCCCCTAAGAGAACCAGGGCTATCCAAGAAGCTAGAGCACAAATTGCTCTAAAAAGAAAGAAAACTATTCCTACTTAAAGTAAAAAGATTCTAGATCAGCCCATCTCCCAGGAGGAGATTAGAGAATCCATCTCTAAGATGAAAACTGGAAAATCACCTGGGATAGATATTATCCCTAATTGTGATTAGGTGAATGTGATAATAAACATTTCTTGTGATCACAATGTTTATTATCACATTCACATAATCACACTTAACATGATCACAAAAAAGCCGATTAGTGGTGATGTGGAAACCCACCAAAACCCCATCAATGTATGTGTTTTTCCTAATGAGCTTATTGGGAAGCTATGTGAACTCTAAACCATGCCTTCCAAGAAAACAAGAAATATGAGCGGGCTTATTGAATTGGACAATTTCTATACGTTAAGGGGAAGTCACTTGAATATTTAACGTGATCGTGTATTTTGAAATGTGATCACTCAACATTATTAACATGTTCACATATTTGTGATCATGTTAATGAAATCCCTGGCTATTGCTTCACATGCTCTTGGGTGGCTGATCAAAGACACAATAAATGAGGGGATGATTAAAGGTATTAACATACAAGGGGATTCTTGTGCTCTCTATCTTCAACAATTTGTTGATGATATAAATGCTCTTATGCGGGCAGATAGTGGTTCAATTGAAGGGTTTCTTGACTGTCTTAACCTATTTTGTCATGCTAGTGGATCTATCATCAACCACTCAAAGACAGGTTCAAGTCCATTAATGGGAAGACACCAACCTTAGTAAGCAATGCAGGGTGTCAGACTATTTCATATGGCTAGGTTTTTAGGCTATTGGAAACTCCCATGGGATTTAGGGTTACTATGGAATAGAGATGGAAGTGGGTCCTTGACAAATTCACAATGAAAGTGTATCAATGGCATAACACGTAGCCTACTCTCTCTTCTAGAGTTTTTGTGACAAATCACTACTTGTTTCCTACATTAATTTACTTCATCTCCTGATGGAAACCTTCAAAGTTGCAACTCAATCAAGGCATCCAACTTGCTAGAAGATTTCTATGGTAATGTATGAACATTAAGCGAGTGATACTTGCCAAGCAAAGAAAATGGTGCAAAAAGAGAAATAAGAGGGGGGGTGGGGGGGGGGGGGGGGACCAAAAATGAACATTAAACGTGTTTTTCTTATATTAAGCTCATAAATAGTGTTAATCATATTTCAAGAGATGGAGGTTTATAAATAAGGGTTGAGGGTTAAAAAGCCAATGAGGGTACAAAAGTGAGGATTAAGAGGACGATAGAGGGATTTTTGGTACAAGGAAGTAAATACTGACACTTTTTGGTACAAAGTGCACCCATTGGGGGAGTAATATCAAGATAAGAAAAGCTTAAAAGAAGGGTCAAGGCACGAATTAAAAAATCTTGGGGGGAGACTCATTTAAGAGAGGCTAAAAAATGGGTTTTTTTTTTTAAGTGACTCAAAACTAGAGAAGTAAAGTCTAAACCCAAAGGAAGGGATAAAGAAGGATTTTAGGTATACCAAGGAGGTTTTGAAGAGGTCAGGGAGGGGCGCGGGAATTAGAGGTTAGTATTTTTTTACATTGGGCGCATTGAGCCAACATACAAGGGGTTTGGGGAGGTGGATAATTCCAATGTGGTGCTAAGGTGAAGAGTGAGAGGTTTAATCAAGGTAGGAGAGGGATTAAGGTTGCGAGTAAAGGGTGAAATGGGAATTTTGACGACAATTGGGGAGCCTTTTGAATTGGGCTTATTGTTTAAGAGAGAGGCTCTATCTTTGTAAGAGATGAGGGAAAAACAAGTTTGAAGGAGAGCTTGGGGATAGCCTCTTGCTCTTAGTCTTTAGAAGAAAAGAAATCGAATGGTAATAAATCCCTCCATAGAGCTCTCTCTAATAATATATCTTTCAAGCTCTGCAATGATAAAAGCGACCTTTTGGTGGTTGGGGTGCCAAGATTGCCAGGGAATGTAGTTGTAAGAGTTAAGACTTTTTTGAAAGCAATCAGAATCAAGAATTCTTGAACGAGAAAAGGAAGGTCCTTTGAAGAAATGTATGTAAAGGATGGAAGCTTCTATGGTAGAAATGATAGATGAAATTTTCATATGGTTTTGGAGAGGTGAACCGTAAAGCTTGAGTATTTTTTCAAGTCTAAGAAGGGAGCCCTGCCAAAAGCCAAAGGCATCATCAATGAAACTTTTGAAATAGAGGAGAGAGGGATGGGAGGGAAGGTTAATACTATCCTCCAAGTGACAAAGAAATAGGCAAGCATATACTGCAGCAAAGTTCAAACCCATGGTGGTACCTTTGATTTGGCACCAACATTTACCCTAGAAGGAGATGTAGTGGTGGTTAAGGACAAGAGAGGCCAAAGAGAGGATGCGATTCATTTTGGTGGAGGAAAAAAAATGTTGCATAAAGATAGAGAGGGCAAGCAAACATTGTGAAATGGGAATGCTTGGGTATAGTGATTCTACATCAAAGGTGAAGAGGAGAACATTTGAAGGAAGGGCAAGAGATAAGATATCCTTGATGAGTGAACAAGGGTCCTGAAGGTGTTGCTTTTTTGTGATAAGGATAGGGAGAAGTTGTAAGTGGAGCCATTTAGAGGCATGCTCTAGAACATAACCCCTATAAGAGCAAATGGAGCGTCCTACTAAGGAGGGTTTGTGTATTTTAGGAAGCAAAAAAAAGGGACAAGGTTTAGGTTCAAAAGAAGGCGGCCTCATGATGAAATCCTGTTCTTTAGAATAAATAAGAACGTAATTGGTAAGAATGGAGGAGAGAAGAGAGGAGACGAAGGAGAGGGAATCTGAGGCCACAGGCATATAGGTAGAGGAATCTAGGAGATGCTTATAGGCTTCCTCTACATACCGGGTCTTAGATAGGATGACGGGTCCTAATTTTTTGTCAGCTGGCTTGATGATAATGGAAGGATTGTTTTTTAAAGAAAGGAGGGCTTTCTTTAAAAAGGAAGGGGGTGAGAAGTGACTAGAAGAGAAAGAAGTTTTCCAAAGGGTGTTTAGGTGTGGAGAGAGAGAAGAGAATATTTTTGAGATTTAGAGAATGAGCAGGGGGGTACCAAGAGGCATTGGGGAGGGAGTAAGGATTTGAGGGTGGGGATACATCTTTAAAAAAGAGCTTGAGTTGGTAGCTTCTTTCCAAGTTAGAAAAAGAGCATAAGAGGAAGGAGAGAGTGGGGGGGGGGGGGGGGGGGGGGGGGGCGGGGGGGGAGGATTATTTAAGGCCTAAACCAAGGGGTTTATTTTCACAATGAGAGAGAGTACGATTAGAGAGGTTGTGGCAAGCCAGGTTAGTGACCTTATTTTCTAGCGCATAAACAGATTGATTTCCTAGAACTATTACCTTAAAAAGAGAAGGGTTACTAAGAGGAAGCCAATACTTGAATCTTCTTCTTGCAACACCAAAAGGAGGAGTGTAGAGGGGTGCAATAGGGGAGAAAGTAGGAAAAAAGGGAGGAGGGGTCCAAAGAAGAGGAAATAGAGGTGGTTTAGAAAAGAGCAGATGGAACCACAAAGTAGGGTGCTCAACCTCTACTTTCCACTCCATTGTAGGTTTTTTTGAAAATCTTGGTTTTTTAGGAAGGTTGGATGGGCGATGGGGAGAATTGGGGGGAAGAGGTAACCGCTTGGAGAGGGGTGGCTACAAACTAGAGAGGCATTAAGGGGGTATTTGGGAGATTTGAGAAAGTGCAAGATGGGTAGGGGAAGAAGGGCCTATGGCGGTGGGGTTTTTTCCAAGCACGGTGGTGGAGGGAGGGGGAGAGGGAGAAGGAGACATGTTTAGGGTTTAGGGTTGGGGTGGGTATTTTACAAGGGGGGATTTATGCTTAGCAAGGGAAGATGCAGATTGCGAGAAAGGAGATTTTTTGAAAGAAAAGGGTTTTTTGCCGGAAGGGGGTTTACAAAAGTTTGAAGGTGTCTTTTGGGAGAGGAGTTTGCTCATTTGAGTGGTGACCTCATGTTGAACGAGTTCACTCACGGTGTCTTCTTTGGGTAATGCCATTGCTTTGGCAAAGAGAGTTTCCTGGGATCTCTTTCTAGCATTGTGAGCGGCCGATTCAATGGAAGTAGCTAAATGTGCTTGTAGGATGGAATTTTGAACAAAAGAGTCTAGCTCCAAGAGAGAAGAATTCTTCCACATCACAAGTTGATTGGCCCAAGCTTCGGGTTGAACTCTAGGAAAGGATATGGGTGTGTGTTTACACTTACTTATGCTTGTTTGAGATTACAGCCCGGATGTTCGAGTTTACAAAATTTATCTGAGTTTACTTTTTTAAAATCGAACGGTGTCATGCACATCTGCTTTTGTGCGTGGATTTCTCCTTTGTGGATCCCATGACGCGGTCTTCATTCAAGAATATGTGTTCTTTAGTCCTGAGGGGATTCCCCAAAGGGGTGAGGCTTTAGTGATGCCTCCCCTATTTTCTAATGAAAAGAAGAGGTTTTAATGCTTCTTCTTTTTTTGCAAAACTCACAATTTGTGAGTGAATTTTATTAAGCACAACATAAAATTACAAAACAACCTCAAGCTCAAGCCGAGCCTTAAGGTGCTGATGATTACAAGTTGGATGTCTATAACCTCTCATCAAGGCTTAACCCCCGGCTTAACAAGATAAACAATACTCATTGCAAAGATAAGCAACTATATTCACATGCACTAAATTATGGAAAGGAGACTCTTGAGCCATCTATATCTAGTTATTAAATATCAAGATGAATGTGGTGGCTATCCAAGTGGCTATTGCCTTGAACTACGGGAGACAAACAAGGTGGCCTTGAGCACTTTCATGATGCATGATGCCTTAAACTACAGGCGACCAGTGAGGGTGCTAGGTCAAGTGCTACCTTGAACAAGCCCTACCTTGATATGAGGGTGTCCTTCTCTATGGGAATAGAAAAAAAAAGAGTGCTCCATCTTGTTTGCGACAAAATAGAGTTTTGTACACCTGTAGATCAAAATTATCATGAGCTGTTAAATCTTGGAAGTGCTCCTACATGGGAAAACATTAATGCAGAGACAAACCACGTAGAGTAAGGAAATCTTGAAGTAAAGCATTCCAAGCAGCAAACAAGATGAGGTTGCTGCAGATAGAGAGTGTGTGAAGGGTTGAACAACTTGCAAGATGAAAAACATGCCCTATCAACTGCAACAATCACTAGCCTTGGACACATGGCTCAACGATTGGTGTCGGAGGTATCATTTTCATTGTATTAGAGGCACCACTTCTCCCACCTAATCCAAGAACAATTGAAGGCATTGCACTAGCCCTCTCCACTGTTGCCTTGCTCCCAGTGTTTTCCCTCCCAAACTATCCTAGCTAGAGTAGAGTTGCACAACACCTCCATTCCACCCTTGCATAGACATTGAGCTCCACATGTATAGTATCTTTTGCATTATTTAACCATACATTTTTGGTATCCTTTGATGTGGTGTATTGGAATGTTCTCATGATCTGTCTACATGACCTCTCTCTCTCTCTCTCTCTCTCTCTCTCTCTCTCTCTCTCTCTCTCTCTCTCTCTCTCTCTCTCTCTCTCTCTCTCTCTCTCTCTCTCTCTCCCCCACCACCCCCAAAAGAATGCATTGGCCATAGTTGACCCAGCCCTTGGATACAATCATTGGAGATACGTTATAATAGCATAATTTTGCATTAGTTGACACTATTTATGTACGTTTTTTAAGCAGATATTGAAAACTACTTTTTCTTTATAGGACTTTATGGAAAATCAAATGGAACATGTTACCATATATATGTGGGTAGTGATGTGTTTGGCACACACTTAGGACCGTCGAGGCATTTTTTCCCCCATTAGGAGGTTTTTTCCCCCGTGCATTGTATATACGTCCATCACTCTAGGGCTATCTTATCTTTCCATTGCACACTAAGTAATACACCCTCTATTGTGTGCCTTGAGCTTCCTTCATCTTCTCCAAGTTGTGTGTGTTTTCTTGCAATCCTAATTCCAGCAATTGGTATCAAAGCAGGTTGCATCCTCCCGAGCTTAGTCGCTAGCAGCTCCAAGACATGCTCACTCATTTTCTCCGATTGAGGTTTGGCGAGCATCAGTAGGTGGAAAAAAACTTTGGGCAAGCTTGTAGAGCTTGGTCTACTCAGATTTTTGATTTGGGCTCATTTTGATCTTCGTTTAGGTAATACTACGTAGGCTATTTCATCATTTTGTGCAAGATTTCTATCAGTGCCATTTTTTGCATAGATGCAGGCATTCCCAATGGCTGAGAAAAACATAGATGTGTTCAAGATGTTTGATGTTGAGGATAGATTGGATGGGGACAATTACCCTATATGGGCTTATATGATGCAACATGTCCTTGTGTCAAATGGCATTGGAATGTTGTGCAGGGCATTCATGTACATCTTGGTTCTAAGGATGTACGCAATGTTGAGAATGTTGCAGGTTTTGGTGGCAGGATTGCTGTTGCTAGAGATGTTTTTCCTATGGCTGAGCAAGCTCATTGGGATGTTAGAGATGCACAGGCTCATTCATTGATTGCGTTGTCTATGAAGCGTACTATTACTCCTCATATTCCTCTAACAAACTCTACAAAACAGGCTTGGGATATTCTCGTTGGTCTTTATGCAAGTTGCAATAAGACAAAAATTGCATTGCTGCGTAAAGAACTGGAGTCAAAGATTATGCATGAGGAAGATAAAATGGACACTTTCTTTGCTAGTGTCAAGGATATAAATGAGTAACTTATTTCTGCACGCAAAGTCATTTTTTGACAATTCCCTTGTGCTGAGTAATTTTGATGATTTGCTAGATTCTTAACAAACTTTTGCTAGTACTTGGAGACCCAAGGAAATTTTGAAGTTGTCAAGTTTGATGCATTATTCACATTGCAAGAATCACTTTCTAGAAAAAATAGGGCTAAACAGCGTGCAGTGGAACAGGATATTATTGCTACTCAAATAAAAGGTAGTAACAGCAATGTAACCACTTCTCATGGCTCTTCTGTGAGAGTGGAAAATATTTTGTTCCTAATGCTTCTTCTGGCAGCACTTTGTCTAGGAATTCTGGTGATAAGGGCAAAAGGAAGATGTGTTTCCATTACTGTAAAATCTAATGATCACTTGATTAATAAGTGTCTGAAATTGAAGGAAAAAGAGGCTAAGAAGAAAGAGGTTGGGTCAACTACAAGGTCCAATACAAGTGCAACTATTGTAGAGTCTTCTTTGAAAGGAGATTGTGATGCTGATGTAGATGCAGCGTGGCCTTTTAGTGTCGAGTGTACTTATGATCCTACTATCTACGATGCATGCATGTCAGCTACTGTAGATTCACATGTGTGGTATTTTGATAGTGATGCTACAAAGCACATTACTTTACATCATGATTTGTTTACCTCTCTTGAGTGTGTCCTTCATGAGAATATCGTCACTTGTACCAACAATGCCTCTTATCCGATTCAGGGAGTTGGAAAGATTGTGCTTACTATTGCAAATATCAGTTCTTTCACACTTGTTGATGAATTGTATGTACTTGGGATTGAAAAGAATCTTTTATCTATGTCTGCACTTGCTAGACTTGGTCTTGTTGTCAAATTTATGGGTGACATATGTAAAGTTCATGATCTCAATTTTGGTGATGAAATTGTTGCATCTGGCCTTTTGTGTTGTGGGTTGTAAAAGCTCACTTTGTATGAAAAGTGTGGGCAAAATTTTGCAAATGCAATTGTGGATTATAAGGCTGTTTTAGATGCAAAACTTTGGCATGCACGTTTTGGGCATCTGAATTTTGTCAGTTTGCTACATTTGCAAAAATCTACTATACTTTCTTCTTTTTTGCCTCTCGAAGAACCTGTCAAACATGTTTGCGAAGGTTGTATTTTGGGTAAGATGCAGCGTTTAAAGTTTCCAAAGAATGGTTCAGTTAGGGCCATATGCAGGCAGCAGCTTATGCATAGTGATGTTTGTGGGCCCATGCAAACACTGTTACCTTTACTTTGTGACTTTTTCATTGATGATTACTTCAAGCATACATCGGTGCATTCGCTGAAAATTCTAAAGTGCTTATGTGCTTCAAACAATTTCTGGCTATGGCTGAAAATGTCTCAAAACCTACAATGGGAACCTTTCCATTCAAATCCAGAGGGGAGTATATGTCTCATGAATTTAATGCATTTCTGGATAATCATGGGATAAAACACCAATGCAGAGTACCGTATACGCCTTAGTAAAATGGTTTTTCTGAGAGGAAAAATAGGTCACTTCTGAAAATGGCATGATGTATGGTCAAAAGTCAAGCTTTGCCTCATTTGTTTTGGCTTGAGGCCATCATGTGTGCCACTTATGTACTTAACAGGTGTCCTACAAAAGCCTTGCAGTCTATCACTCCATATGAAGCATGGCATGGTAGAAATCTTTCTATTGAGCACATGGCATGATAGAAAGCTATTTACTGAGCACAAGCATGTTTTTGGATGTTTGTCTTATACTTTGGCGCCACAAACGTAGCACAAAAAAATGGATGATAAGTTTGTCAAATGTATTATGTTGGTTATACTGCTGAAAGCAAAGGTTACAAGTTGTACCATCCGCAAACAAAGTGTATCTTGGTTTCACGAGATGTTGCATGTGTGGAAGATTATGTTCATCCCTTGATGTCATGTACTAGAGATAGTAATGTAAGTTCACTGGACATTTATGACACTTTGTTGCATCTTTTCAGTGGTGGATGTTCAAATGTAAATTCCAATGAGGCAAATGTACAGCTTATGGGGGTTTCTAAAAATGTTACAGATCAGCCTATTACTAATGTAGATGTACATGATGCACTTCATGAGGAAAGGGGTGAGAATGAGTAGGCTAGAGGTATGCCAAAATGGTTGGTGCATACTTTGCATGACAATAAATTGGATGCACCTTTGTCTAGTTGTACTCATTTAGGTTCTTGCCATGCATCTTATGGATCATATTATTATGCTTTGGTTGTGTCTAGCTATGTTATGTTGAGGAGCTGTATTTTTTTATGAATCACAGAAATCAAAAAAATGGATGACTGCCATGCAATCGAAATATGATGCACTTATATTCTGGCTACCATGCAATCAAAATATGATGCACTTATAGAAAACGACATATGGACTTTATGTGATTTGCCTCTTGGAAAAAAGGTCATTAGTACGAAGTGGGTTTACAAGTTGAAACACAAGCAGGATGATGAAATTGAACATTATAAGGCTTGACTTGTTGCAAAGGGTTATGCACAACAAAAAGGCATAGATTATGAAGAGACTTTTTCTCCCACTTGTCGTATGACTACTGTGAATTTTCCATGTGCATTGGCAGCTCATTTTGTTTGCAATGTACATCAGTCAGACAATGTTATTGCTTTCTTGAATGGTAACATATTGAAGGAAGTTTATGTAACGCAGCCTCATGATTTTCTCATAAAAGGGCAGGAAGTTAAACTCAAACATTATACATCAGCTCATTTTGGTTTCGATGTACGTTATTGCTTTCTTGAATGGTAGAATACTTGAGGAATTTTATGTAACGCACCCTTGCGATTTTGTCATTAAAGGGTAGGAAGATAAAGTGTGCAAATGTAAGAAAGCTTAGTATGGGTTGAAGTAATCTCCTCTTGCTTGGTATGATAAGGTTGACACTCATTTGGTCATACAAAGCTTTTGTAACAGTTCAAAAAAAAACTCATTGTATATAAAGTGTGAGGGTGATGTACTTCTCATTGTTGTTCTCTATGTGGATGATCTGTTGATTGCTGGACCAAATGAGAGACATATTACTGAATTTTAGGCTGATTTGAATGCTACTTTCATAATGAAAGATTTGGGGTTGTTGCATCATTACTTGGGCATACATTTTAAGCAGTGTGATGGTGGTATTTCCTTGTGTCAGACAAGTTACATAACGACATTGCTATGTAAGTTTGGACTTGCCACTCCCATAGAAATAGGTTTGAAATTGAGTCTTACATGATGCTAATGATCTTGCCTATGTCTTTCTTTACCAAAAATGCCTTACTTATGTATGCAACACGAGGTCGTATATTCATTTTGCAGTCTCACAAGTCAATAGATTTATGCATAGCCTAGGTTCTAAGAATTAGAGAGATGTCAAGAGGATTTTTTGCTACTTGAGTGGCACTTTACATCTTGGCTTGTTTTATCCCAAGGGGGAATCATTTTTGCCAGATTTACATGCTTTTTTGAACTCAAATTGGGCCGATTGTTTTGACACACGAGCGTCCACAGGTCGTTTTTGTTTCATGCTCGGTTGTTTTGAAACATGAGTTGTTTTGACACACGAGCGTCCACATGTCGTTTTTGTTTCACGCTCGGTAGTTCATTTATCTCATGGCTCAGCAACCTACTATGGCCACTTCTAATTGTGGGGATGATTACAAGGTAGTATTCACAGCTACGGTTGAGTGTGAATGGCTCAGATGCCTTATGGATGATTTGGGTGCTGGACAAGACACTCCCAACACCATCTATACTAATAGTTATAGCACATTGGCATTTAGGAGGAGCCCAGTTTCTCATGCTCGCAAAAATCACATTGAGGTGCATTACCAATACGTCAGGGAGAGGCTCTCAACAGGAGAGATCAACTTGGCTTATGTGCCAACATTGGACAACCTTCCAGATCTTTTCACAAAGGCATTGTCTCATGAGAAGTTCAAAGCTTTCCATAAATCTTTGGGCTTACTCCCCTTTGTGAATTGATCATGTCCTCAAGGCAATGCACTTCCCTATACTCTATTGTCCTTCGTTCACACCACATTACTCCAAGGGGGGATTTGTAACCATATACATGTGGTAGTGATGTGTGTGAATACACTTAGGACCGTCGCGGCTTTTTTGTCCTCACTAGGAGGTATTTTCCCCTGTGCATTGTATATACACCCATCACTCTAGGGCTATCTTTCCATTGCAGACTAATTAATACACTCTTTGTTGTGTGCCTTGAGCTTCCTTTGTCTTCTCCAAGCTGTGTGTGTTTTCCTGCAACCCTAATTCCAACAAAACTCACGTCCAAAGGGGGTCCACCAAAGTGTCCAAGAGTAGGAGTTTTTGCTTTGTTGGACTTTATAGGAATCAAATGAAAATCTTGTCCAAAGGGGGTCCAATAGTAGCATTTGCATGGCTTAGCTTGCACAAACTACCTTCCAAGATAAAAAAAAAGTGACGTCAGCAAGTGACCCTACAAATGTGAAGACTCTTGACATCCCTCAAACCGGTAACTTTGAACTAAATATTTATATTATTTAATACATGTTAAAAAATTCAAAACAATCAACTACTTGATCCCGAGGCATGGTGTCATGCAGCAAAGCATGTTGGATTTCAAAAATGGTACGCATTGAGGTATTGTGGTTAGCAATTGAAAGAGAGGCACAAAGTGTATACAACTCAATAAGGGGCATTCATTTGAAACCTATTGAGGGTGTAAACCTGGACTCATTCTTAGAAGATGGTAAGCAACAACACAGGAATAACTCTTTTTATTATGATCTTGGAGAGAAAAAGGAAGCATCAATGGAGGTGAGCAAGCATTGACACACGCAGAACAATAATGCCTTTGCAGGTAATAAACATTGTCTGAGCCTTAGTATATTAATATAGACCTAACAAAAGTATAAGTTTCATGGAAAATCATTTTGAGACCTAATAAAACACAAATTATTTTAGACAACTTAATAAATGTAACTTCAACAAAAAAGGTTCTCAAAGTCTATACATGCTAGTCGATGAGAAGTATTTAGATACAATCTTCAACCCTCCGCAATGGGCACATATCTTCAAAAAAACCATTTACACAACCATCCTTCTTAGAGGATAGCAAGCGCACCATTCCTCCAAATGTCTATTCATTGCTTGTTTCTATAATGAAGAAGGGCCATCCACCGACAAAAATGGCCATTAGATTAGCATGAAAGGACACTTGCTTTGATCCACTCCAGGAGAGTGAATGGAAAAAACAAGAGGATGGCACGCCATGGAGAGGTAAAATCAAGCATTATTGTTAACTATGGTGAAACATAAGTAGAAATTCACATAGACAAGGGAACATCTACATGAATAGAGACAAGACAAGGATCCTTCTCCTTCACTTATTATGCGGAACAAGATTACAATGGGTTTATCTAGGGAATTGAACATCATAAATTTTGAGACGAGATTGTGTGAGACTCCCAAGATAGCCACACAAATATTCAGGTCAAAAACAGACTTTAGACTTTTAACCTTTTAAGTAAGGGCTAAAATAAGTAATGGTTGGATATGCTCCACAAATACCATTGGACTACCCAGTTCCATGCTTTCTTGTATCGCCTTAGTGGTTAAAACCACTATTTGATCCACCAACATTGCCTATTTTTCCTCCATACTCTCAACCTGCTCCTTTACGGTTCTGTTCTGAGCACGCAATTCCTTTGCTTCTAGCATTATCTCCTTGTCCTCTGCTTTGAGAAACACCTTAGTGAGATCTCTAATTGGCTTCTGCATCCAATCACCAAGCATCTTTTTGACATCTCTCCACAGCCCTTTCAGCTTCTCTTGCAACCAGTGCTTTAGTTCTTCTACCTCATCTGTATTCAAGACTAGTCCTTGCATCTTTGTACTCTCCTCCAATACTTCCTTCTCTAGAGCACTTAAAGCATGTACCTAATCCTGAAAAGTGTATTTTCCACCTGTACCTTTTTGAATTCCATCTGCAACTCGATCATCCATGCCATCACATCCGTCTCAATAGCATCCATCTATGCCTAAAACTCATTCAAGGTAACCTTGAATTTTCTCAACCTTGGACACCTTCATCTTCTTAGTCTCTCTTTCCAATTTTTCCACACACTTCTGCGATTCCCTATAATTTTGATCCGCCATCTACATGGCTTCCAATGTATCTATTTTTTGTTCTGCTCTATCCTTTGTAGCCTCCATGTCATCCTTTTTCTTCAAAATGAAATTCTCAATAGACTGAACACAGTCCATTGCATCCTCCACATCATGGTAGAAAATCCACCATTAGAGACATCCAATTCCTGCACATGAGCTTCAACAAACTTAGGTTGCTTTTTCTTCTTGAAAAACTTAATTTTCTTCCGCGACTTCTTTCCCTCAGTATTTTCTACATCCAGAATGGTGAGGCGGTCTGGGGCGCGCAACAAGAAGAGTGGCCTCCAAGCACTCTTCTAGGCTCCCATGCTGCTCAATTGGGTTGGGGTTGGAAAAAAACAACAAACACACACACAAACCCGCAACCTAACCCTACACAAATTTGGGGCACCACCTAGTTTTGGATGCGAACTAGGACGCATAGAGAGAGAGAGAGAGAGAGAGAGAGAGAGAGAGAGAGAGAGAGAGAGAGAGAGAGAGAGAGAGAGAGAGAGAGAGAGAGAGAGAGAGAGAGAGAGAGAGAGAGTGCTCGGGCTGCTTTGAAACGTATCGACAATGATCAAGCAAACACAATTATATATTTAAGAAAGAGAGAGAAAGGGGGAGGGGGTGCTTGTTGCATTAATACCTTCTTACAAATCTGTCATGACAAATCAAAGTGAGATTAGTATTTGTTCAACATAGCTTGCGTAAATTTCACCACAACACATCACAAGAAAAGCCACCCCAATCACTGTCTTAAGGCCAAGGGAGTCCTCTCCACCCTGTCGCCCTCTTACAGTATGTGAGATTTATGACTAGATTGATGACAACACCAGAGACAAGCTATCAAGAACTTAACAAAAAACACCAAGACACTTACGCATCATTGTTGTCCATTACTTCACGTTGGAAGGGAGACAAAGTATCCAAGCTTAGACCAAATCCACCCTCCTTGATTCAGCAAATGTTGGGCTTACACTAGTAGGAGGAATGATAGATTTCCTACTCTCAATTGAATGATCACTCTCTCTCTTCTAATGGCATAGAGTTCCCTTGCTAATCCCCTATTACAACACATGCACATGCATAAGACAATGAGCTTCCACTCAAGAGCTCCTTCTAGAGAGGTTGAGCTTGGCTTCTCAAGCTATAGCATAGTGCTCTTGCTTATGGCTCCCCCCTTTTTGTGCTAGCTACACCCTCCTTTTATAGCAATTTTGAAGGTTAGGGTTACTCCTCTAACCATGGTTGGGTTAGATTTTCAGCAATTTATCTAATTTCTTTTGCTTGGAATTATCAAGAAGTTGGTGGGGAAAGAGAGAGGAGAGAAATGGAGGTGATAGGACTTTTCATAGTAGGTTAGTGTTAGTAGAGTTAGTATTAATTTACAAATGGAATTGGATATTTACAATGGGAGTATCCATGTAGGATACAAATAAGGAAGAAAAACTCTTAAGAGGTAAGAAAAGGTGGATTTCTTACAAGGTTGATGCTCCAAGTGTCTTGAGTAGGGTCAATTTTGACGCTTGTTGACGGTCCACTAGCTTTGACGGTACATTTTTCTCCACTCTTGACCTCCCTTGAGAGACAAGGTAATTGAAGCTGAGTAATCAACCACCATGATGTTGTCTTTTAAGAGAAGAGGCTGAATTTTGTGGTTTTTTTGATAGATATGGGTAATTTGGAGGAGGAAAAATGAGACTAGGTGGTCAATTTTGGAATGGAATTGTGTGTGGGAGGTATGAGTTCACCATGGTTTCTCTTATTCTTCAAGGTTGAGGAGAAGGTGAGTAGGGTGCAGAGAGGAGTGGTGAGAGAGGTGGGGATGATGAGTGGAGAAGTGTGTGTGAAAGAGGAAAATGATAAAGTGGAAGAGAGAGTGTGGCTGCATAGCATGGGAAAACTGGGGTCCACTAATAAAATCATAGCTCATAGCTCGTAGCTCAAAAAAATATGAAAAAATTTGAGGCAAAAGCTCAGCCCACGAGCTACAACTTTTGTTTGTATCACTTTTTCAAATTCGGAGAGCAAGTGAACTTTAAAAATTCAGCAAAACCGACCGTTGTTTTCCACTGCACAAGGTCCTTGTGGGGTCCTTCTTTGGATGATTCTTTTGAATACCTCCAAGAGTGAGCCCTCCATAGTGCATGTATGCATGCCACCTACCCTTGACCTTATTTGGTAGGTCTATAATTGAAGATATTATTGAGATCATGATATAAGTGAATAGTACAACTAAGAAAATCAAATATTGAGGGGTCTAAAAAATATGTACATGTCAAATATAAATAATATAAGTGGAAAAAATATAAAGGGGTCAAAAGAAATCTCTCTCATTATGAGGCTACCATAAAAAGATAAATATTTTTGGTGTTCTAATTTTTTAGAAAAAAAAACAAAATAGATGTAGGAAGGGAAAAATCACAATAGTGAAAAAATATACACATAAATAAAACTAGTTTTTTTGGATTTTTGTTGGGGTGGAGTTACACCAAATATAAGAGAAGCTTACATGAAAATATTTCTATATGGAATAAAGAGTATGAAAATGGTAAGAAAAATTGTGGTAATGGTGAGGCAATGTACATAGCATAAATAACACACACCTAGGTAGAAATATTTAAATAAAATACCAAAATAATTATCAAAAATCCCTATATTTAGGCCATATACAATGAAATATTTACACACAAAGAGGCCATAATATACTTTTATTTTTTTATTTTTTTTATTTTTTGGGCTCAACTAGACCAGTGACTAGCTAGCTGAGGGTTTTTTAAGAAGATATGGGAAAAGCCCCCTAAGTCACACGCACCTATATACAGTGAAAGGGTGAGGGTAACCACAGTGTTTGAGTGATTTGATAGGGTGAGATAACTCACTATGGCAATTACAGAGAGCCGAAAAACGGCTATCATTAGCCCTCCCCCAGGATGATGGTATATTCATGTACCATCATAAAGCATCTTTTCCAAAGAGAGTGCTTCAGAGTCCTTGACGAGATCTTCATTGTTTGGCCCCTCAGAATTTTGGTTGGAGTTACACTCATGCTTCATGTAACAATACTTACATGAGACAGCGGCCTTTGGACAGATATTTGGTAGATCCTTTGGTAGAAGGCGACTCAAATAGGGCTTCAAGCGATACCCGTTTACCTTCCTGGAGTGCTCTTTACCATTCAAGTCCATAAGCTGATAGTAACTAGAATTGAAAGCCTTCTTGACTATGTATGGCCCTTGCCATCTAGTTTCAAACTTGTCATCAAAACGATTGTCAAGTCAATTGTCATACCTTAGCACAAGCTCTCCTTCCTTGATGCCTTTGTCCTTCAGTTTCTTGTCGTGCGTTTCTTTCGCTTGTGTGGCTTTCCTCTTGTAGCACTCATATGCTGCTTCTCTTTTCCACTCAAGCTCCACTAACGTAAGAAGTCAATCCATCCATACCTCTTGATCATCTTGTGCTCCTTTGCCATGAAGTCGCATTGTTGGAATGTTGAGCTCGATAGGCTGCAAAGCCTCTTTACCATAGACCAAGTGAAATGGTGTGAACTCCATGGCTTCCCTATATGTGGTTCGATATGCCCACAAGGCACCATCCAAGAAGTCATCCCATAA
Organism: Adiantum capillus-veneris; assembly: GCF_014529385.1. Classification (NCBI taxonomy): domain Eukaryota; kingdom Viridiplantae; phylum Streptophyta; class Polypodiopsida; order Polypodiales; family Pteridaceae; genus Adiantum; species Adiantum capillus-veneris. Next base: position 59,322,298 of record NC_140951.1, on the reverse strand, counting down.
TTTTGTCTTGTTTTGCACCATCTTTCTAATGATTCCTGCAATGACACCATTAGCCTTCTCCACCAAACCATTTGACTGTGGGTAGTATGGTGTGCTATGACGATGTAGAATGTGAAGCTCTTCACAAACTTCTGTGAGAAATCCCTTTCTAAACCCTGGACCATTATCAGAAACAATCTCCAAAGGTGTGCCAAATCTACAACAAATGTGAGTGTAGACGAATTTGCTCACTGTCCTCTCATTTACCTTTGCCACACTTTGTGCTTCCACCCACCTAGTCATATAGTCTACAGCCACTAGAATGTAGAGTTTACCATTTTTTGTCCTAGGCAGAGGACCCATAGCATCAATGCCCCACTTTTCAAAGGGTCCATTTGCAAGCACTATTTGCCTCGGGCCATGCACCAACCTTCTATTTCCATTTATCTGACAATTGTGACAGCTTTTACACCAATGTTGAACATCCACATGCAAGCTTGGCCAAACATACCCCGCAAGCAAAATCTTCTTCACAGTTGATTCTTGGGCAAAATGACCACCACATGCCTCTTCATGAAAACCTTTTAGAATGGCTAGAATTTCCTCGATAGTTGGTACTCTTTTGCACACTTTATCCTTCCCTCTTTGATAGAGGGAGCCTTCTAGGAAGAGATACATGCTTGCCTTCTTCATGAGTCTCCTCTTCTGAGCCTTCGTGAAGTCTTGTGGAAACTCGCCCTCCAAAATGTAGCTAATAATGGGAGTCAATGACTCCAATCCCTGGTATCTCGGTTGCTTGACAGTTGCTGCCACCATGATGACCTGCACTTCTTTCTCAACACATGTAACTACTTGCTGTGCAAGTAAATCGGCATCTTCATTCTGTTTCCTACGAATATGATATAGTTGCACTTCTTCAAATTGATTAAACAATCTACGAATGGCATGAACTTTTGTCCGTAAGCTTTCATTCTTGCATGCCCAAATACCTAAAATCTGTTTAACAATGAGAAGTGCATCTCCCTTTACCATGAGGCGTTGTATCCCTTGGCCAATGCACATCTTCAAACCATGAAGTAGTGTGTCGTATTCTGCTTCATTGTTGCTAATTGAACATGGTAGATTGACCTTCTCTTTCATGACCACCTCTCCACTTGGGTTGAGCAACACTAGCCCTCCCCCTGCTTTTCCTGTGGCTCGACGAAAAGCTCCATCAAAGAACAAGGTAAAAGCATTAGGAATACTTTTTGGTGGTGGCAATGGTAGGGTCTTTACTTCAGGCACCTTAATCTCCTTTTCATGCACCCTATAAGTGAGAATCCGTGCCAATTGTGCACGCACACTATCTTCTACCTTGAAAGAGTATTGAAACTCTTGCAACTCCATAATCCACTTTGAGATCCTAGTACTAAGATTCATTTGAGATGACACCCAAGGGAACAAATTCTCTGCGGTGAGGATTACAAAAGGTTTTGGTAGCAGGTAGGATCTAAACTTTCTCACCGCAAACATGAGAGAAAGCATCATGAGTTCTGCTTCTGTGTAGTCTCTCTCCAAAGCATTCATGACCCTACTAGCAAAGTAGATGGGTCGCATCCTTGTACTGTGGGGATCTTGTTGTAGCAACACAGCACCAATTGTTTCCCTTCCAACACTAGAGCTAACAAAGAATGTGTACTCCCAACAAGGAGGCATGAGTGTTGGTAGCTCTGACAAAATGACTTTAATGTTACAAAAGTACTCTTCAAGCTCATCAGACCATGCAAATTCTACTTGTTGTGTCAACTTTTGCAAAGGATGAAGCAACTCCAAAGCTAAGTGAATAAAGTGTGACATATACTTCACTTTTTGAATGAATGATATGACCTCTTTGAGATTCTTGGGTGAGGGGAGCTCAATAAGAGCCTTTGCCTTTGAAGGATCCACCTCAATGCCTTTATAGGAAACTTTGTGACCAAGCAAGATCACTTCATCCTCAGCTATGTGGCACTTGTCGGGGTTGAGTTGACCTCCCATGTCGTAGAGCTTCTTTAAACCTTCTTCTACCCTTTGTAGATGCAATGATTTTGAGCTATAAATGCAGAAATCATCAATGAACACCCTAATTGACTTTCCAAAAAATGCTTGAAACACCATGTTCATGAAACGTTGGAATGTTGCAGGAGCATTTGTCAGACCAAATGGCATGACTCTAAAAGCATGACAACCCCAAGGAGTGATAAAGGTTGTTTTCAATTGATCTTCCAATGCGATACCTATTTGAAAGTAGCCTGAGTAGACATCACACACAGTGTACTTCTCATGACCAGCTACCTCATTTAGTATCTCATCCTGAAATGGGAGGGGAAAGTGATCTCTTTTGGTTGCCTCATTGAGTGGACGGTAATCCACACACACCCTCCACTTTCCGTTTTTCTTAGGAGTGACAACAACGGGAGAGACCCACTCTGAATTCTCCACTGGATAAATGAAACCTGCTGCTAGAAGCTTTCTTACCTCCTTGAGTAAAGCCTGCTCCTTGATGACTCCTAGCCTTCGTAGCTTCGGAGCTTTAGGTGTGGCCTCTGGCTTCAACTCAATTTTGTGTTGAACAGCATCTACTCCACGCACATCGGTGTAGTCTTTAGCAAAAATCCTAGAAAATTTCCTTAGCACACATTTGAACTCCTCTCTTTCATCCTTTGTAAGTGTTGTTGATAGAATACCTTCCAGCATCCCTTCATCTTGAACACCTTCGTTCTCTTGAGGACCTACCTCCTCCAAGCCTTGACAAGAGGTCTCTTGGTTGCTTGGCTTAAACCTTACCCCCATGACTTCGATGGAAGACTCCTCTTCAGTAATGCTGCCGCTACTTTCTTCTTCTGAAGTGCTATCGGTCCAACCTTCTTCCGTCTCACTTTGAGATGATTCTTCATGGAGCTCCTCTTGGCGTTGCTCCTTCATGTCAAAGACAACCTTCTTATGATTGTCATTCCTGCAAATTAATTTCCCACTCTCCCAATCCTGCAAAGCTCGCCTTTTCATTAGCCATGGTCTTCCTAGGATAAATGGATAACCACTTCCCTTGGTCGACATAACATAAAAATCCACCGCTTTCTTAATGCCAAAGGCCTCTACAAAGACATTTTTACAAATGCCTACACACCTAGCCTTGCTATTGTTTGCCATCTTGACTTTGATTCCAGGTGTCTCCTGGATGTGCATGCCTAGTCTTTGCATGAGTTCCTCTGTCATGATGCAAATTTGTGCACCCCCATCCACTAGACCTTTCCTAACCAATCTTCCTTTGATGTAACAGTCTAGCACCGGTGTAATGTCCTCATTCATTTCAGCTTGTGCAATTTTTACAACAGGAAAACTCTCTTTTACCTTTCTCCTAGTGCTAACTGCCTTTGTTAAATCCCTCCTAACTTGTGGGCATAATGCAAGAAACTGAGGCCATGAGATATCAGGACCCTTACCTCACATGTCTTCCAACAGGTTGTATGGAGCCATACCATGTCCAAGAGGGAAGTCTTGGAGATTGATACGACGTCGAGTCCTCTTAGCTTCCTTGGTCTCCTTTGCCTTCTTGCCTTGTCCATGGTCACTCTGTGATGGGACACCCTCTTTCTCTTTACCTTTTCCTCGGCCACGCTTAATGCCATTTGCTTCCATGTCAACCTCATTTGAGTTTGTCACCTCTACCACATGCACAGTTGGATCTGGCAAAGGTGGAACTCCTTCTACCCCTTGTGGAGGTGGTCTTGGTCCATTTGGTCTTTGTAGAAGCCTTGGTTGTTGACCAGCTCCTTCTCCTGCATTCATCACTGGGTAATTCAAGTTAGGTCTCCCTGGCTCTCCACGGGGCCAAGGACAATTATACATCCCATGTCCAGATTCTCCGCAATTCCAACATTGCAAGACTCTCCTAGGTCGTGGATCTCGCTCTTCAGACTTCTTTGCTTGTCCCTTCGGACCTACAGCTTGTGTAAGGTGAATTGACAGGCTGCTTAAAGATTCATTTAACTTCTCAATCACTTCCGCCGTTACCTCAGGAAGCTCCCTCGATGTTGATGCTTGTGACTTACCTTTGGGTCGAAGACCTTCTATTGGAACCTCTCCCCTTAAGCACTTGAGTTTCCTATATTTCTCAGCAGCCCTAGTTTCAGCTGCATCAAAGGTAGCAGGTGCACCCGCCTCAACTTTTACCTTAAGGTCAGGAAAGAGTCCGGCTATGAACCTCTCCTTCTTTAGAAATTCTGCACCATCACCAAGGTTAGCAACATTTCGTATCCATAGAGCCCAAAGACGTAGAAACTCTTGCTTGTACAAGTAGTAGTCATCTAAGTCTTTTTGTTTATGAGAAACAATGTCTTGCCATAATTTTTGAGTGTTTTGGGGATCAAAGAAGTATTTTTTCAAACGATTCAAAACTTATGTGTAATTCCCCTTAACTTCCTCAGGCAAAGAGTCAAACCAAGTGCTAGCATCTTTCCTAAGGACCACCTCAAACATTTCTACACGTTCTTGATTAGTTACTATCCTCTTGATACGGCAAGACATCTTGAAATTTGCTAAAAATAATTCTGCATCCTCTCCAGGCTCTCCAAAGAAAAGAGGATATCCAAACATTTGGCGTTGGCTCTCCATTATTATGAAAGATTACAACACGAGTTACAATAAGGGATACAATAGAGATTTAGAACCACTCGCCTGCAAATGAAGAAGTAAGAAAATACCACTCTAGGTTTTCTTCTTCAGCTATCCAAGCTTCAATGAGGTCTCGATTTGTTTGATCAAAACAAAAAGGTAGACTATTGATGAGCTCTAAGAAGGGTTGAAATTCTTCAAAGCTAAGGCGATCAACAGAAATCTCTAGAACTTCATTTTCTGGATCCAAAAGAGCAACCACGTCCCAAGTGATAAATTGCACTTGCTCTACAATTCCCAACGCACAAGCGGTTTGTATAAAAACTAGATCTTCATGCTCGTCGAAGGCCGTGAGAAAGTAGCAATTGACTAGGAGCTCCTTTCCTTCGAGTTCCACATAGTCGGAGTGAGGCAACCTTCTCACAATTTCATAAAGAACATCCTCATCAAGTCCAATCAAGTTTGCAAGATTTAAAGACTCCACTTCTGCTACAAAATTCCTGGACAAAAACTCCTTAGGATTATGGTTAAATCATTCAAAAGCATAAAGAGATTTACAATGTCTCTATGAACAAAGTGTCATAGAAAGTAGAGAAGGATGAGAATTTATACAAATTTGCAATCTTCTCTATGCTCTCTTTATTAAGACAAGCTCTGAATAGCTCCCTATCTCCTTTGTTGAAAGCGAAAGGAAGACTATTAATAAGACGCAAATGAGGGAAAAATTCACCAAATGTGAGTCTATGAAGCATGAACTCTGGCCGCAAGTTTCCTAAAGAGTCTTCCTCAATGGTGAAATGCACTCGCCAAACGCCAAATTTCACTCTATTTACCAATCTTAGGGCGCACACTAGTTGGATGAATGCGCGGTCTTCCTTAGTGCCCAACAACAAGAGGAAAATGGAATCCACGCGTAGGACCTTCCGTCTTAACTTCACCACCCTCTTGTTATGAGGGAGACGCCTTACTACTTGCTCCTGCAACTCAATTGGTAATAGAGCTAGATCTCTAAGGATTGAACTTTCACTGCACACACATTCCTAGTTAGAACAAATGATCGTTTTTTTGTTTCTTGTAACAACTTGGACAAAGAAAAAACAAACATACACACTATTTTGCCGGGCTGCACTTCATTTTAAAATAAAATGAACACATGTACATCAAAAGAAGTGTGGTAGTTGATGAGAGGTAAAATGACAGGGTTTGGTGATGCAAGAATTTCTCCTACTCTTTGGGCGCCAAACATGAACACCATACGTTGTTGAAAATGGATTTTCCTACTAATTGCAATGTTTATTCTAATGTGTGGAGTGAAATGGAAGGGGAAAACCTCTATTCCTGGGCCATTATCCATGGTCTATGCATGACCTAATGCTTAAAAAAAAACAAAAATATAGACGTCCAAACTAAGGTCGTACCTAATAAGAGGCAAAATAAAAGGATTTACTGAAGCGTTTATCTCGGCCAACCTAAGAGGACCTAAAATTCTACGAATGACACGTTGAAATTGCAACTTAGTACTAACAATTATGTGTACCTTTTGCCTTGCAATGGGAATGAAGGGATCATACAAATTCTCGTGATTCATGCAAGCTACTTGATTATGCTAAAGGTTGAGCCTTCACAAAACATACACAAGCCTGTCCTCAGTGGGGGCACCAATTTGAGGCGGTCTGGGGCGGGCAACAAGAAGAGTGGCCTCCAAGCACTCTTCTAGGCTCCCATGCTGCTCAATTGGGTTGGGGTTGGAAAAAAACAACAAACACACACACAAACCCGCAACCTAACCCTACACAAATTTGGGGCACCACCTAGTTTTGGATGCAAACTAGGACGCGTAGAGAGAGAGAGAGAGAGAGAGAGAGAGAGAGAGAGAGAGAGAGAGAGAGAGAGAGAGAGAGAGAGATAGTGCTCGCGCTGCTTTGAAACGTATCGACAATGATCAAGCAAACACAATTATATATTTAAGAAAGAGAGAGAAAGGGGGAGGGGGTGCTTGTTGCATTAATACCTTCTTACAAATCTGTCATGACAAATCAAAGTGAGATTAGTATTTGTTCAACATAGCTTGCGTAAATTTCACCACAACACATCACAAGAAAAGCCACCCCAATCACTGTCTTAAGGCCAGGGGAGTCCTCTCCACCCTGTCGCCCTCTTACAGTATGTGGGATTTATGGCTAGATTGATGACAACACCAGAGACAAGCTATCAAGAACTTAAAAAAAAACACCAAGACACTTACGCATCATTGTTGTCCATTACTTCACGTTGGAAGGGAGACAAAGTATCCAAGCTTAGACCAAATCCACCCTCCTTGATTCAGCAAATGTTGGGCTTACACTAGTAGGAGAAATGATAGATTTCCTACTCTCAATTGAATGATCACTCTCTCTCTTCTAATGGCATAGAGTTCCCTTGCTAATCCCCTATTACAACACATGCACATGCATAAAACAATGAGCTTCCACTCAAGAGCTCCTTCTAGAGAGGTTGAGCTTGGCTTCTCAAGCTATAGCATAGTGCTCTTGCTTATGGCTCCCCCCTTTTTGTGCTAGCTACACCCTCCTTTTATAGCAATTTTGAAGGCTAGGGTTACTCCTCTAACCATGGTTGGGTTAGATTTTCAGCAATTTATCTAATTTCTTTTGCTTGGAATTATCAAGAAGTTGGTGGGGAAAGAGAGAGGAGAGAAATGGAGGTGATAGGACTTTTCATAGTGGGTTAGTGTTAGTAGAGTTAGTATTAATTTACAAATGGAATTGGATATTTACAATGGGAGTATCCATGTAGGATACAAATAAGGAAGAAAAACTCTTAAGAGGTAAGAAAAGGTGGATTTCTTACAAGGTTGATGCTCCAAGTGTCTTGAGTAGGGTCAATTTTGACGCTTGTTGACGGTCCACTAGCTTTGACGGTACATTTTTCTCCACTCTTGACCTCCCTTGAGAGACAAGGTAATTAAAGCTGAGTAATCAACCACCATGATGCTGTTTTTTAAGAGAAGAGGCTGAATTTTGTGGTTTTTTTGATAGATATGGGTAATTTGGAGGAGGAAAAATGAGACTAGGTGGTCAATTTTGGAATGGAATTGTGTGTGGGAGGTATGAGTTCACCATGGTTTCTCTTATTCTTCAGGGTTGAGGAGAAGGTGAGTAGGGTGCAGAGAGGAGTGGTGAGAGAGGTGGGGATGATGAGTGGAGAAGTGTGTGTGAAAGAGGAAAATGATAAAGTGGAAGAGAGAGTGTGGCTGCATAGCATGGGAAAACTGGGGTCCACTAATAAAATCATAGCTCACAGCTCGTAGCTCAAAAAAATATGAAAAAATTTGAGGCAAAAGCTCAGCCCACGAGCTACAACTTTTGTTTGTATCACTTTTTCAAATTCGGAGAGCAAGTGAACTTTAAAAATTCAGCAAAACCGACCGTTTTTTTCCACTGCACAAGGTCCTTGTGGGGTCCTTCTTTGGATGATTCTTTTGAATACCTCCAAGAGTGAGCCCTCCATAGTGCATGTATGCATGCCACCTACCCTTGACCTTATTTGGTAGGTCTATAATTGAAGATATTGTTGAGATCATGATATAAGTGAATAGTACAACTAAGAAAATCAAATATTGAGGAGTCTAAAAAATATGTACATGTCAAATATAAATAATATAAGTGGAAAAAATATAAAGGGGTCAAAAGAAATCTCTCTCATTATGAGGCTACCATAAAAAGATAAATATTTTTGGTGTTCTAATTTTTTAGAAAAAAAAAACAAAATAGTTGTAGGAAGGGAAAAATCACAATAGTGAAAAAATATACACATAAATAAAACTAGTTTTTTTGGATTTTTGTTGGGGTGGAGTTACACCAAATATAAGAGAAGCTTACATGAAAATATTTCTATATGGAATAAAGAGTATGAAAAATGGTAAGAAAAATTGTGGTAATGGTGAGGCAATGTACATAGCATAAATAACACACACCTAGGTAGAAATATTTAAATAAAATACCAAAATAATTATAAAAAATCCCTATATTTAGGCCATATATACAATGAAATATTTACACACAAAGAGGCCATAATATACTTTTATTTTTTTATTTTTTTATTTTTTTGGCTCAACTAGCCCAGTGACTAGCTAGCTAAGGGTTTTTTAAGAAGATATGGGAAAAGCCCCCTAACTCACACGCACCTATATACAATGAATGGGTGAGGGTAACCACAGTGTTTGAGTGATTTGATAGGGTGAGATAACTCACTATGGCAATTACAGAGAGCCGAAAAACGGCTATCAATGGGAGATTCCATTTTTGGTGGAATACCCTCTATCTTAGTAATATCCACCTTGCTTGGCTATGTTTTTGCCTAGCTAAGTCTCCTTTTCTTCTCAGCACCAGACTCCACTATGATCTTCCGCACTTTTTGAACACTTCTTGAAACAAAAACATATAAACCTACTAAATAAGGAGTTCATCGATTTAAGTGCATATTTTGATGCTTATCCATCTGATTATACACAGGTAATCTCTGAAAAACCCCAATCCATTGGCACATTCCTCTTTGCTATGAAAAATGGTTGAAAAGCATCCTTGCTAATGTATGTATTATTGGCCATCAAGCATACTCGTTCAAGATAACACGTAATATGCCTCCTTCATAGCAAATCCAAATGTTGCACCATATAGTAATTTTTCAACCCTTGTGCCCCAAATTCTTTGTGCATGACCTGATTGTTACCTTCATCATCGGGGAATCTTCCACCAAAGGCAAGACAAACACATTGGACACTACCTTAGGAATTATTTTCACACCTTCTAACGTATCCCCTTCTCCTCGCTGCAACAAACCCATAATATCTGTTGCATTGTCTGCTACCACCCCCAAGCTTTCCATGGTTTGATTGAAATTTCCCATAAACCAATATGCTTCAGCCATGCAGCCATACTTGGGTTAGCTGTGTTAATTTGTGACTCCACCAAGCTACCTTGCACTTCATCACCCCCTTCTTCTACATCTATGACTATTGCCATCGCACATGCCATTGCAATTCCCATTTTCACCATTGCTTCCTCCTTTGCCTTATGTGATGTTTCCATGGGGGAAGATATACCTAGTGCAAAAGTGTCACCCACTGCAAAACTCTCACCCGAACTAGCCCACAGTTTTAGAAGTTATCTCGGATAGGGCATATCCGCTTCCACCATATTTAACTCCCCCTGTAAATATCCCTCCTTGGGTATGCTCCATGTAATCAACTTGAGCAAAAATCCATTTATTGGATTTAGTACATTTGTACCAAAATAATCTCTTAATCTAAATGTGCCTTGCCCAAGATCTGCAATGATCCGATACGGCCCAATGTATCGTAATTTAAGCTTACCAAGATAAGGCACCAATTTGGATTTATATACCATAACCCATTCATTCACTTTAAACGCCTTGAACTTCACATGTCTACTCACCCAAGCTTGCCATTGTTTCAGCATGACTTCCACATTGTAAGAGCTAATAGCCCGATACTCCTCCAACTTTAGTAATTGATTTCTTCTATGTTCCAAATACTCTTCTGGACTCATCCAATGTTGTGCTACTATCCTCATGATCATAACAAGATACTTCATAGGGACTACTGCCTCTCTAGACCATACACTAGCCTCCAATGATTCATACCTATTGCAACTGTATAAGTTGTCCTGAAGGACCATAATGCAGAATCAAGTTTATCATCCCAATCCTTCTTGTTGTCATACACAAACTTCTTTAAAATATTTAGAAACCCTTATTAGAACTTTTCACATGTCCATTTGCATGTGGATGATACGGCATCGACTTCTTATGCATCATCATTTATATAGCAGTCAACTCTTCAATAATTGAATTCATAAAATGTGTTTCCAATCAAAAACTAGTTCAATGAGATATCCAAACCTCTTGATAATATTTTGATAACCTAAATCTTGGTACACTAGCTGCCTTATTATCTTTCAATGCTTTTGCCTCCACCCATATTGTGGCATAATCTATAGCCACTAGTATGTATCTACTCCCAACCTTAGGCTTAATGTGTCCAACAAAGTCGAGCCCCCATTTCTAAAATGGCTCCAAGGGAATAATTGGATTATCCGACATCCAATCAGTAGGTGTTGGTTGACCTATTTTCTAGCACTACCAACATCCTTTCACATACACATGTGCATCTCTGAGAGCTGTTATCCGCCATACAAAAGCCTGCATTATATTTTTTCATGTTATTTCTCCTAAGAATTGTCCTCCCAAACTTCCATATTGAGCCTCTTTTAACACCACATTTTGTTCCTCATCAGACACACATCACACAAGCAATCACCAAACATGGTCGAGTCCTTAAAAGAAACTGCCTCCTTTGGTCCACTATCAACCCCTATGGATCCCTTAAAAAGGCCAAAAACTAATCATACCATCCTTCATTGTGCAGTTGGGTGGGAGTAATCTCACTTTGAACTTGAATATTGAATATTTGAGCATCAGATGACTCATTTGAAATTCCTTCAAGTGGGTCACCATGCTCCACCCTGCTTTAAAAATCCACCACATCATGCAACCTTCCTTGTGTATGAACAATAAGAAAATAAAACTCCTTCAATAACAACATCCATCTTGCCAATCTTCCAATTAGTTGAGGTTTCCTCATAAGATACATCAACGCCTGATTATCCACATGAAAAATTACTCTATTTCTCAAAAGGTAACGACAAAATTTTTGCACAGCATATACCATTCCCAAGGCTTCTTGTTTCCTCATAAGATACAGCAACACCTGATTATCCACATGAAAAATTACTCTATTGATAAAAAAGGTAACGACAAAATTTTCACACAGCATAAACCATTCCCAAGGCTTCTTGTTTCGTCACCGAGTAATTCTTCTCTGCTAATGAAATTAGCTTACTTTCATAATAGATAGGACTGAACCATCCATGCCTTACCTCTTGCATTAAAACTATACCCACTACAACATCTGAAACATCAACAAACACATGAAAAGAAAATTCCCAATTTTGGGAATGCAATATAGGGGCTACCACCAACATCTTTTTCACTTTCTTGAATGCTCTATCCTATGCAGGTTCCCAAAAATAATCCACATTCTTCTTTGTGAGACTAGCCAATGGTGCCATAACATCCTCTAGGTATTGTAAATTCAAATCATGCCACTTAATCTCCTTGTTAAACCTCTGCAACTCTTTCAAATTCCTTGGTATAGGTACTTTTCGAATTATTGTAATTTTATCAGGATCAATAGAAATACCCTCTATTGAAATCACATTTCCCAACAACTTTCCTCTAGTCAATGCAATGCTATATCTAAGGAAATTAAGGACATCCAAAACATCCAACAATGGATCAAACATTTCCTTAAATGCTCCAAATGTTCCAGCTTCCTGCCATAAACATAGAAGTCATCCATGAACACCTTCATGAAATCTGTGAGTAAGGTTCAAAAGTCTTATTTGATGCCTTTGAATACTCTTGTGGTCCATTGTTCAATCCGAAGCTCATTACCTTGCAGGCAAAAGCTCCCCATTCTGTAATAAACGTTGTTTTTGAAATATCCTCCTTTGCCATTGAAATTTGATTATATCCAAAAAAAACCATCTAAAAAGCTATACATCTCTTTGCATGCAACCTCATCTAAGAGAGTATTAATAAAGTGTAATGGAACTGGATCTAATAATGTGGCAACATTTATTTTTTTCTAATACACACATATCCTAAGCTTTCTTGTCTTTTTAGGCACCACCACAATGGGTGATAACCATTTGGCTGACTCGATTGGTTTTATCAATCCTACATTCAACAACTTCTCCAATTCTTCCTTAACTTGATTTTCATAGTTAGGATTAATTTTGTACCTCTTCTAAACCACTAGGAGAACATCCTTCTTAATGTTGATGTGATGTTGACATACTTTCAGATCCATTCTTGACACATCCAAATACTCCCAAGCAAAATTACTAAACTCCAACAACAATTCCCACAACTGCTTAAAATCTTCATCAATGTAAACATTTACTTTGGTCATCTTTGGCACTTACTCAATCCCCAAATTCAAGTCCTGTAGATCATCCTCTTGAACTCAAGTAATCCGCTCCATAGTATCTCATACACAACTTCTACCTTCTTTATTGCTTGTTCTAGATCTGCTTTTGATTCATTCATATTCAACTCTTGACCTATCAATTCTTCATTTGTGACCTGTTGAACATCCTCCCCATCCAACTTCTTTACATTCTCACTCTAGCATTAGTCCACATCCATTTTTCCCATCATCCAATATCTATCCATAATTTTGGCAACATCAATTTCAAATACAAGAATCCTATCGAACTAGACTGAAGAAATAGATCCTCTTCATTATCTGTAACATTTGCCTCCAACTAAATAAATTGCACGTATAATGATTTTATTGTTTTATCCACTTTGATTTCATTCTTCATGCTACACTTGATTTACTTTTTCCCCTTACAAAAAATCGCCTCATTAGTTTCCCAATCCTTCTTAAGCTTCACGACTTAGAACAGAGGTCACCCTAGTAACATGGAATAAGCATCCCATGTATCCATAATTCTTAAGACCACAAACTTAACTTGGAAGGTCAATTCCAAAATTATAATCTCTTGCCCTCTCAGCAACCAAATTGACCAAATCCTTCGCTAGACCACCATCTTTACCTCCCAAAATCCTCCGATGGTCTGCCATCCTTCATTTTCTTGTATTCCAATTTCGGGAGGATATTAATCCCTGAACCCCCATCCGAAAGCACATTCTTGAATCTCTTATTTGATATTCCACTTGAACAGTAGGTACTGGAAAATCAACATCCTCTGCTTCCAATCCATAAGACTCAATATCTAACTTTTCTTGTTGAAGTATGTCCATCTTCCTCATCATTATTTCCTTAAACATTGCAGATGTATCCAATAGCTGCCCAATTGTGATGTGCAGCAGTCATTCAGTAATTCTTGAAAAAACTCATCCATATCTTGGTTATCTTCTGCAATATCATGCTCAACCTTTTTTTAGAACTTTCTGCAACTTCTTCATAACTTCATCCCGAACCTCCTTCTAATCTTCCCAATTCAATGGTGGCTTGAGCTTAGCTTTAGACCTCATCACTACCATAACTTTCCCTTTAACACTTTTTGTTAAACAAGTGGAGCGGTCATAGGACATCAAGATTCCCTTGGTGCTAGTTTTTTCCTCGGGGATTATCTCCGTAACTACCAAGTTTGCTTGTGGTACGGGCGGATCTTCTTGCCTTATTATTGGATGTTCAAAATCAGGAGGCCCCCTTGGTGGTGGAACTTGATTCCCATAGTTCCTCAACCATGGAGGTAAACCCCCTCTTCCTCTACCATGTTGATATTGTGGTGGCATGTTATTCCGCCTTGGTGGATATCCTATTTTCCCTACCGGTTGGAGGTCTCCAATTCCTCCTTTGATCCTGTGGATACCAATTTTGGTTCGTTCTTTCCTGCTAGGTCGTTGGTACATTTCCTCTGAACTTTGGATTATACCAACAATTTGTTATCTCATGTCTCGACTTAACACAAATCTCACAAAATGGCTTGGTATCCTTACTATCTTGAGTCCCCATATTCTTCAATTGTTGAAGCAAAGAACTAAGCTCTCCTACTTCCTCTTTCTTCTTTTTCAACTTCTCACAATCATTTCTAAATTTCTTATCTTGCTTCCCCTTCTTCTTTTCCTTTCTTCATTTTTTGGAATCCTCATTCTCATCCTCAAAGTCTTCCTCTAAGTATGTTCCCGATCTGAATCATCCTTCTCATCTTTTGAATCCAAATCCAAATCCATATTTAATCCCCCTATTCCTATAAGCCTCAACCTTTTTTCAACTCTGACTACCAAATCAACTGACCCATCAACTCCTTCGGCCACATCATAGCTTGCCAATGCATTCTTCAACTCCTTTCTTAATCCCCGCATAAAATATCCTTCCACCATGTCATTGGTTGTTCATTCATCCACTTCCAAACTATTCAAGATTGTTTCAAAGTTTTGTGCATTATCCTCCACTTTAAGCTTCTTATGTTTTATTGTTTTGATCTTTCTCAACAATTCATTTAGCATCTTCTCTCTTTGGTATCATCCTAAAAATGCAACCTTTAGTGCATCAAAAGTTGCAAAAGTATTTTCTCAGAACTTGTAAAGCCACTGCAAGGCCTCCCTTCCAAGGTTGCATGTAACTGCTGCAATTTCTCTGGATCCCCATATAGGAGGTTGTATCTGTTGGCCACCCATTTTGTTCAGAACTAATCAATATGGAAATCAGGTTCTTCATTCTTTTTTCCGTTGAATGTCTCAAATTTTCATCTTTAGATTCGAGATTTGGTTTGGTGCTACAGTCATATTCCTTGGTACAGGTTAGTTCCCTAAAGTTTTTGGATTAAACACCAACTACCCTCTTGATGTAAGTGCCGCTTATCTAGCAATTGGGGAACAAAGAGCATGGTGCCTTGCCCTCTGTTCTCTTTAAAATACTTTCTCCTCCATATCTACCTAAAAATCTTCTTCAACCTCTTTGTCTATTGGTGTCCAATCTGCATCCTCCCTATCATACTCAAATGGGTCGGGTTGGTCAGATGGATAGCTATGCTCCTCCCATCCACTGTTCTCATCTCCCCCTTTTGCTGGCTTTGGGCTATAGAATGCGTGAAATACATCACCTAACCTTTTATTTCCTAGTGAGTGGCATAAAATGGTAACCATCTTTTTGCAACATTTGTCAGCCTACTCAACGTCCTTTTCCTCATATGTGTATATATTTTTCTACGCTATTAAATTATCTAGAGTAAATTCCCCCTCTTCGTTTAACCTTTGTGGTGACACATACATTATACTCTTTCCAAAAATGTCACCTTAGTCATATATTTATATTACCACCCTTTTCTTTTTTGCTTTGTAAATAGAATAAGCATACAATAACCAACTATATACCCCCAAACTTTCTTACCTCTTGTGAATTAGTAGTAGAAAAATAATATATCCATCTTCCACCCCATATAGATAAATTCCCATGGAATCAACTCTCCACTTGTCTTTACCAAAGATTATGGTCCCTCTCTACAAGTCTTCTATGCCCCCTACATAGGTGGCCCAATATCTCTTAAGAATATACATATAGTTTCTCTCCTTTCAAAAAGACTCCAATTGTATATTATTTTCACAAGAAAATAATATTGGGCCCTCCTCTATTTGTTTAAGCATCATAGCCTTTTGAAAAAGCATGATTCCCCTTGGATGCATACAAGCAAAGGGCCCATACAAGAAGACTTGGAAGCAAAAGGTTCCCTAGCCTAGTGTGGACCTTCCAAAATGAATTCCTTGGTGAATGGGCGTGAAGAATATTCCAAATTCATATCAAACATGTTGAGAAGGTCAATTTTGCCTTTTGAAGCATGTCATTCCGAGCTACAGGTAAAAAGTTATGGTCAAAATAGTGTAAATCTATCAGACTCGCAGCAAAAGGGAACTGTAAATCAAGTAAATCAAGAGGGTGAGATCTTATTTTTCCCCTACTCATCTTTTAGAAGAGCAATGAGTGTTCAAGGTCACTTGCATGTGATGGGACCAACCTAAAGATGCTTTCTAAATGCCAAGACAGACAAGTTGAGATACCCCGCAGGAGCCACCCGTAGGGCCTCATGGTGGGGCCCACCTACATTATGCACCCCTATGGAGCCTTCACGGTCTAAAATGATATTTTTGGTGAATAAATAGTCCCTTTTATGTCCAATATTCAATGAGTGTTCAAAGGACACTTAATTAGGTCTAATCACTTACTCTAATTAAGTGTAGCATAATCCCACTCCTACACAACTATAAATAGCCCCCCTTGGAGAGACTCAAGGACACACACCTATATTTTCAACTTCATGTTGTTTCTTGATTAATAGTAGAGAAAACCCCAACTCTCCCTCTTTCACATCCTCCCTCCTAACCCTCCTCTTTGGAGGAAGTGCAACTCTATTCTCCACTCTTTCCATTCTACAATCTCTTACTCCATCAACCCAATAAATCATTTGTAGCACCTCAATAACTTGTAAATACATCATGATCTCTCTCATGGTTATGTTAATGATCATGAAATCATCTTCAAAACTTTCAAGTGTCGCAATTCGTGATGGTTAGCCAGCGTCTGTCCTCCCCTTAAAAGGTGTGCGAGAAATCAAGTAAGTGTTTTATTCTCAATTTACCATTGGTTTGTTTCTCCACACTTATTCAATTGGTCTAAAGAAATTTCTCACTCCAACTCTCTTTTGCTTCATTACATATGCATGTGGCTACCTCTCATGGTGATTTTATTTGCGTCACGGCATTGTATAGATGGAGATGAGCTCTCTATGCAAAGTGTGTTAGTTTGATGTAAGTGATTCTCTTGTGTGTTTGAGAAGCAAGTCTTGTGCGCATGATTTTTTTGATGAGTGCTTGAGAGAGGAAGAGTTTGGATGTATTATGGGTATTCTTATGGGGAGAAGGTGAATGCTATTCCACAAATTGCATATTTCATTTTGATGCACGGCATTGGGTTGCATAATCGTTGATGGTGTTCAAGTGTCCAAAGTGTATATAGAGTAAGGGGGTTTTCAAAGTGTGTTGCTTGAGTGGGTGAGTGCAAGTGTTATTTTGATTGGTTTTCTTCTCCACTCCCAAAAGAAGGTGGTGCCCCAAGTAGTGTGCGTACCTCTTTACGAACATTTTGTGAGGGTAGGCCCATTGGTTTGGGTTTAGATGCCCCATTTCAAAAAGCTCGCCCTCATAAAGTGGTGCCTTCACTGAGGAACATATTTCCAAGTTACCTTCAAATTTTTTAGTGATGAACAATGGAGTTCCCATCTATCCATTTCATTTTTCACAACACATTAGAGTAAATGTTCACATAGATAGAAAAGTCTTTTTCCAGCAACGCATTGTTTTTATGTTTGGTGCAGAAAGACTTAGAGAAATACTGGCATCACCCAATCCAATTATACTTCCAATCATCAATTATGAAACTTCTTTTGATGTTCACGTTTTCATTTTGTTTTAAAGGCAGGAACAAGGAGTGGTGAAGGGGTGCTCAAGGGCCATATGAAGGAACAAGGTCTTCAAACCAACAACGAGGAGTAGCACATGAATCACGATCAAAACAATGAACCTTTTAGGCCTATTGCTCGGCAATCCATTCATATAATCATTGCAACTAAGTTTAGGTTTCAATCTATCATAAGGAGGATATTTGGATCCACTCGCCTCAATGAAATCAATGCTTCAATTAATCCATTTATTCTACCTATGATAAAGAACGAATTAACAATGGATGTGTACATTTTCATTTTAATGTAATCAGATTTATAGTGTCAACAATCTTGTGCGGCCCGTAAGAGAAAAGTTTCTTTTAAAAAAAGAAATCTCAAAAAGTCTAAACAAAATGTCAAGTTCTTTTCCCACGTTCTATGCAAGAAGTGGGGAAGATGCACAAGAGTTTCTTGACAAATTGGAGATAGCACATCTCATATCCGGGAGAGATGAAGAGGAAGTAAAGCTACGAGCCTTCCCGTTGGTTCTAAAAGCAGAAGGCAAACCATGGTATGAGACCTTGCAACCCCAAATCAAGTCCAATTGGGAGAGACTGCGAGCAAGCTTCCTCTCCAAGTTCGGACAAGGTGATACTTCTGAAGGACTATGGAAATGTCTTATTGGACATAAGCAGGTATCACTTGAAGACTATCCCTCTTATGAAGCAACCTTTGTCAATCTATGGGGTAGGTGGGAGGCTACATTAGAAAATCATGGTGGTGCACCTAACTTTCTAAAAAAAGAGAGATTCATGGTTGGCTTGTATCCACTTTTAAAGGTTAAAGTAGAGCTAAAATTCCCATCCACCTTCGAAGAAGCACGTGAGGTAGCCATTATCAAGTTTAGAAAACTACACTTCCAAGCACATAGAGCAAGGGGTTTGAATGAAGTGAGTGAGAGGGAGTCTTCACAAACCATGGAAGCACCAATTAGGGCCCCTCTTGCACAATCTTCACAAATAGGAGATAACTCTCAACAAGAGGTTTTACAAAGGCTAACTCAACAGCTTGAGAACCTCGCTCTGAATCTAGTACAAGGCCTACCTCAACAACGACAACCAAGAGAAGGGAATCGCAATCAACGAAGACAAGCTCAAGAGTTGCGATGTTGGAATTGCAATGAAATGGGCCATGGCATGTACAATTGCCCACATCCAAGGCGACTTCCGGGAGACATATATCCCCCCAAACCGCCTCCTCTCACTGTGCAGCAAGAACTAGCTCAAGGTCCACAAATTCTTCGTCGACCACCACCACCAGCAAATATACCTCCCGTCCCACATGAGGAGGAAGAAAGAGGAGTCAACATCATCAAGCTAGAAGAGGTAATAGATGAGCATACTCTAAACTTTGATGTTATTCCGGCAGAAAAACGCACAAGAGCACATGATAACGATGAAGACATGAGAAGTGAAGGAACAAATTCAACCAGAAGGGACAAGAAGAAGAAGTCAAAGATGGAAGAAGCTGAAAGTAGCAGGAAGAAAAGATCAAGGCGAAGGGAAATTGGTATCAACGACTTCCCATTGGGAAAGGAGCTAGAGCCCTACAACATCCTGGAGGATTTACAAACCCAAAAGCCAAACATTTCATGGCCTCAACTTCTACACTTATCAGCCAAAGTAAGAAGGCAATGGCCAAAGTTGGTAAGTACAAGAATTCCAAAAAAGAAAGCAAATCTTTCCATTAAGGTTGTGGCCTCAAAGCTACAAAAAGATGTGGAACCCATTGTGGATGCTTACATAAGGGGTAAAAAGGTGTCTAATGTATATGTTGATGGTGGAGCCCAAATGTGTGTGATCACGGAAAAATCAATGAACAGGTTAGGGCTTGAAATTACAAAGTCCTCTAATTGTCAAGCTAGGCTAGCCAACAACTCAAGTGTGAAGTGTTTGGGGATCATTGAAAATGTAAAAGTCTCTGTATGTAACATAGATGCACGAGTGGATATGTATGTCATGCCAGCTAAGGGGGAGGGCTATCCCATCATCCTAGGGAGGCCTTGGCTCATTGCTGTGAATGCAGATCAAAAATGGGGAAGTGGTTGATTGATTCTTAAGAAGGGTCAACCGGTGGAAAGAAACTAGATATCAACTATGAAACCACGGTAGATGAAGAGAGCGAGGAGGAGAGTCCTTACTCAAGTGATGATGAAGCATCAACCAGTGAAGAGGAGTCTTCTTTGGAGGTAATGGGAATTGTATTCAACGCCAACACTCAAGATGTTCCTGTAGAAGAAAAGCCAACAGACAATCACACACGAGGGGATGAAAGATGCCACCACCTTGAAGAAGGATTTGAGAAGATGCTTGCAAAAGATCTTACTTGTGAGGAGAAGAGGTCCTACATCAATATGTTAAGGAGGTATCCCAATTTGTTTATCACTGACTACTCACAAATAAGAGGTGTAGATGTAATAGAGCATCGAATTGAATTGAAACCAGGGACCAAACCCGTGGCTCAAAAGTTAAGGCGACTAGGATCTGTGCAACAAAAGGCTCTCCTACAAGAAGTGAATCGACTCTTGAAGGCTGGCTTCATCTATCCAGTATCCAACTCCGAATGGGTATCACCTATTGTAGTCACTCCCAAGAAGAATGGTAAGTGGAGGGTCTGTGTGGATTACAAACCCCTCAACACTGCGAAAAAGAGGGACCACTTCCCTCTCCCTTTCCAAGATGAAATTTTGAATGAAGTAGCAGGTCACGAATGCTACACTGTGTGTGATGGGTATTCAGGATATTTTCAAATTAGACTAGCAGAAGAGGACCAACCAAAAACCACCTTCATCACACCTTGGGGATGTTTTGCAATCAGAGTAATGCCTTTTGGGCTCACCAATGCTCCTAGCACCTTCATGAGATTCACAATATTTGTATTTCAGCCATTCTTTGGAAAATCTATAAGAGTATTTATGGATGATTTCTGTATTTATAGTTGTAGATCACTTCATTGCCAAAAGGTTGAAGAGGGGCTTAAGAGGCTCCATCAATTTGGGGGACAACTCAACCCAGAGAAGTGTCATATCGGTGAATCTCAGGTGGTTTTGCTAGGCCATGTGGTTTCTTCACAAGGAATTCAAGTGGATCCCTCTAAAGTACAGGCCCTTTTGTCATTATCTCCACCAACAACAACTAAGGAGCTAATGACCTTCAACCACAAAGTGAGGTACATGTCTCGCTTCATCCATCTCCTAGCAGAAGCCATCGCCCCTTTGCATAGGTTGGCAAGCCAATCTACATTTGAATGGGGGAGGGAACATGCAAAATGTTTTGAGGAAGTGAAGGGCATTCTTAGCTCTCTCCCAATCCTAATGCCACCAGATCCAAAGGAGACCTACTATGTCACTCCAAGTGTAGGTTTCAAAGCAATTGGTGTTGTTTTGATGCAAAAAGATCCTAAAACATCATACATGAGGCCGATCTATTTTGCAAGCAAGGTGATGACTCCGGCCGAGAAGGGATACACTGAAATGGAGAAAGTGGTCTTTGCAATCTTGTTTGCGGTAAGGAAGTTTCGATCGTATCTTCTCCCTGTGCCATTTGTTTTTCTCACCTTAGAGCACAATCTACCATATGTAGTACAACACATGAGCCTCTCATCTAGAATAGCAAAGTGGGTGCTTGAACTCCAAGAATTTGAATACACTTTCCTTGTAGAAGATAGCACAAGAGCAGGACTTGCAGACATTCTCACCTACAAAGTGAGAGAAAGGGAAGGATCACGACTACAAAGAGAGGAAGGCTCAAAACTGTTCAAAGTGAAGGAGATTGATAATGCCCATACTTTATGCTTTGACGAAGCTTATCAACGCCAACAAGACAAAGCAGCAAGGGGAATCATCATTTTGAACCCACAAAAGGAGGTAATGGTTAGAAAAGGTATCACTCTACCCAGTGTTCACTCTAACAATTAGGCTGAGTATGCTGCTCTAACTCTTGGGTTCGAAGAATGCAAAGAATTAGGCATACAAAGACTTATTATAAAAGGTGATTCTTTGCTAGTGGTCAGGCAAATCCAAGGGACTTGGAGGTGCAAGAATCGTACATTGTTTGAGTGGCTTAGTAGTGTAAGAGCTTTGATGAAGGGTTTTAAAGCAACACAGGTACAACACATTGTGAGAACTCATAACAAGGAAGCAGACTTACTCGCAAATGAAAAGCTTCAAATGGCGGTAGGAGGTGTGAAACTAAATGAACCCAAATATCAAGGTCAAGAGGAGCTAAAAGACATTATCTTCTTTCTACAAGCAGGTGAGTGTCCCAAACACTTAGACAAGGTGCAAAGACATAGACTAGTTAAGAAGGCCACACCTTACCAGTTGATCGGGGATGATTTATATCACAAAGGGAAAGATTTGGTCTTGAGGAGAGTACCAGGTGTGCAAGAGATAGAGAAAATTCTTCTTTCATGTCATGATGATGTCTGTGGTGGTCACTTTTCTCAAGATATTACAAGTAGAAAGATTTTACAAGCAGGGTTTATTTGGCCGAGCTTACATCGTGATGTCCAATATTGGTGTAAGGCATGTAAGCCATGCCAAATTGCTGGGGATAGACGACTAACATATGAGCCTCGAATCCCAATAATATCTTATGGCCCTTTTGAAAAGTGGGGTGTGGATGCAATAGGTCCCCTACCTCGTACTTCTACAGGGAAGGTTTTCATCATCATGGGTGTTGACTACATGACACGATGGGCGGAAGCAACAAGCACAACCCGAATCACAGCTGAAGAGGTATCAAAGTTTATTTTTGATCATATTTGTAGTAGGTTTGGAACACCCCTAGAAATCTTATCAGATCGAGGCCCGGGTTTTAGGGCTGACCTTCTGAATGATCTCTTGAGGAGGTTAAAAGTGAAACACCTGCATTCCACACCCTACTATCCTCAATGCAATGGATTGGTGGAAAATGTGAATGGAATGATATGTAAGATCATTTCTAAGCAGGTTGTGGACCGGCCTAATGATTGGGATCGCCATTTGACGGCTGCTCTTTGGGCGTATAGGACATCTTTCAAGGTATCTACCCAATTCACCCCTTTTCATTTAGTTTATGGACAGGAGGCACTTCTCCCCATTGAGGTAGAGCTCTCAAGCTTGCGCGTTCTTGCAAGAGTGGCAAAAAAACCAAAAGAGGTTCTACATGAAAGGATCTTAGATCTCCAACGACTTGAGCTAGATAGAGAAGAGTCCATTGATCACTACATCACCAAAGCGACAAGCCAAAGGGATAAAATCAACAAGAAGCTCAAGGGGAAAGGATTGAAGGAAGGAATGTTGGTTCTTCGCTATGATAACCGACTTGATACTCGACTTGAATTTTTTTTTTTGCAAAGATGGGAGGGACCTTTTATGATAAAAACAAAGTTTGGAAATGGTAGTTACAGATTAGCAGATTTATCAGGAAAACTCCACAAGACCAGAGTCAATGGATGGAGATTAAAGCCCTACTTTCAACGTATCAATCCGTTGATAGGCAGTCATCTGCCTACATCGTCTAAGCTCCAAATTGACATGGCTCCCTTCGGCTTGGCAAATGCTCCACCTATTTTTAAAGCTTTGATGTGCAAATAAGAACCAACCTTGGAATCTGAACATACCCAAGGCAACCCTCCCATCTCCGATTTATGGGAGTGAGGTAATGAAAAGCAGGTCTAATGGAGTAAAAGAGTACATGACACTCCTCCTATTGAAAAAAAAAAAAGTGGAAAAGGAAAAATGACAAAAAAAAGAGAAAAAAGAAGAAGAAAAAGAAGCAACACCGTCCTCCTAAAGATATGAATATCTCTAGGCTTGGGGGAGGGCTAATATGAGTGGCATAAAATGGTAACCATGTTTTTGCAACATTTGTCAGCCTACTCAACGTCCTTTTCCTCATATGTGTATATATTTTTCTACGCTATTAAGTTATCTAGAGTAAATTCCCCATCTTCGTTTAACCTTTGTGGCGACACATACATTATACTCTTCCCAAAAATGTCACCTTAGTCATATATTTATATTACCACCCTTTTCTTTTTTGCTTTGTAAATAGAATAAGCATACAATAACCAACTATATACCCCCAAAGTTTCTTACCTCTTGTGAATTAGTAGTAGAAAAATAATATATCCATCTTCCACCCCATATAGATAAATTCCCATGGAAATCAACTCTCCACTTGTCTTTACGAAAGATTATGGTCCCTCTCTACAAGTCTTCTATGCCCCCTACATAGGTGGCCCAATATCTCTTAAGAATATACATATAGTTTCTCTCCTTTCAAAAAGACTCCAATTGTATATTATTTTCACAAGAAAATAATATTGGGCCCTCCTCTATTTGTTTAAGCATCATAGCCTTTTGAAAAAGCATGATTCCCCTTGGATGCATACAAGCAAAGGGCCCATACAAGAAGACTTGGAAGCAAAAGGTTCCCTAGCCTAGTGTGGACCTTCCAAACCGAATTCCTTGGTGCATGGACGTGAAGAATATTCCAAATTCATATCAAACATGTTGAGAAGGTCAATTTTTCCTTTTGAAGCATGTCATTCCGAGCTACAGGTAAAAAGTTATGGTCAAAATAGTGTAAATCTGTCAGATTCGCAGCAAAAGGGAACTGTAAATCAAGTAAATCAAGAGGGTGAGATCTTATTTTTCCCCTACTCATCTTTTAGAAGAGCAATGAGTGTTCAAGGTCACTTGCATGTGATGGGACCAACCTAAAGATGCTTTCTAAATGCCAAGACAGACAAGTTGAGATACCCCGCAGGAGCCACCCGTAGGGCCTCATGGTGGGGCCCACCTACATTATGCACCCCTATGGAGCCTTCACTGTTTAAAATGATATTTTTGGTGAATAAATAGTCCCTTTTATGTCCAATATTCAATGAGTGGTCAAAGGACACTTAATTAGGTCTAATCACTTACTCTAATTAAGTGTAGCATAATCCCACTCCTACACAACTATAAATAGCCCCCCTTGGAGAGACTCAAGGACACACACCTATATTTTCAACTTCATGTTGTTTCTTGATCAATAGTAAAGAAAACCCCAACTCTCCCTCTTTCACATCCTCCCTCCTAACCCTCCTCTTTGGAGGAAGTGCAACTCTATTCTCCACTCTTTCCATTCTACAATCTCTTACTCCATCAACCCAATAAATCATTTGTAGCACCTCAATAACTTGTAAATACATCATGATCTCTCTCATGGTTATGTTAATGATCATGAAATCATCTTCAAAACTTTCAAGTGTCGCAATTCGTGATGTTTAGCCAGCGTCTGTCCTCCCCTTTAAAGGTGTGCGAGAAATCAAGTAAGTGTTCTATTCTCAATTTACCATTGGTTTGTTTCTCCACACTTATTCAATTGGTCTAAAGAAATTTCTCACTCCAACTCTCTTTTGCTTCATTACATATGCATGTGGCTACCTCTCATGGTGATTTTATTTGTGTCACGGTATTGTATAGATGGAGATGAGCTCTCTATGCAAAGTGTGTTAGTTTGATGTAAGTGATTCTCTTGTGTGTTTGAGAGGCAAGTCTTGTGCGCATGATTTTTTTGATGAGTGTTTGAGAGAGGAAGAGTTTGGATGTATTATGGGTATTCTTATGGGGAGAAGGTGAATGCTATTCCACAAATTGCATATTTCATTTTGATGCACGGCATTGGGTTGCATAATCGTTGATGGTGTTCAAGTGTCCAAAGTGTATATAGAGTAAGGGGGTTTTCAAAGTGTGTTGCTTGAGTAGGTGAGTGCAAGTGTTGATTTGATTGGTTTCTGTTAACCCTCACGGCACACGGATACCCTATGATCTATAAACGTTGTATTATTTAGAGTCAGGTACCGGGCTTGTCGGACCAATAGGAAAAGGGTAGGAGTGATCGCCGATGAGAGGCGCACTCTAACTGGGACATTCAAGGGATTAGTTGGCTAAGCATGGGCGCCCAAGTGTGAATGGGGTGAACTCATATAAAAGCCAACTAAACCTAATTTTTACTCATTCTCTCATTTGTGCAATAGAAGAGTGCTCTTGCTCTATCTCCATCTCCATCTTCTTCTTCTTCACCTCCTTGTGTGTGTGTGTGTGAGAGAGAGAGAGAGAGGGAGAGTGTGTGTGCGATCGAGCATTACGAAGGCACGACGGGGGCGAGGCGGTTGAGCGCGGCACGACTGCAGCTTCTTCTTCATCGCGGCGAGGAATCCACCACGAAGGCGAGCGTAGAGCGGTGAGTGACACACCCTTTGCTACCTTGAGCTTGCTAGTTTAGGCTTGTTGTGTGCTTGGAGCCGTTTGTGGCTCGCACACGGTGTATTGACAAGTCCCTTGCTTCGACAGTGCGGCAAGGAGCGCACATTTTTGGCGCCGTTGCCGGGGATATGCCCTACACTAAGCTCGGTTAGCACTTTACGCTTTCTTGTGGTGCAATCTCTATCATAGGAAAGGCAGGGAAGGAGTGTGTTTAGTTGTGTGGAGATTTCTGTTTTTTGCGTTTTCTACGTTTTCTGGTTTGCATTGCACAGTTAGCATTTTTTGCATTTAATTTTCAATTTCTGCATTTTCTGCGTTTAATTTTCTGTCAAGTTCCAATTTCAGCAATTTTTTGCATTTTCTGCATTTTCTGTGCTTTTTCAATTTTCTGCATTTCTTGCGTTTTTTCAATTTCTGCAATTTCTGCATTTTCAATTTCTGCGTTTTCAATTTCTGTATTTTCGGCATCAAAAAAATATATATATGTATTTTTTTTTCTGGAAAAAAAAAATTCCGAAAAAAATTTATTTTTTTAAAAAAAATCGGAAAATAAAAACGCGAGTGAGCGGGCGGTGAAATTTTTCGAAAATAAAAAACGTGAGTTATAAAAACGTACGGGTTGGTTTGTATAAAAGTTAGATTGGGATCGAGATCATTTGCCCAAGCCCAAGCCCAGGCCTCAGTCCTCAGTCTTATGATATGTACTAGACTCACTCTTATATATATACCCTACTCCCTCAAGAGAGAATGAGAGCATGTGGGACAAGTCCTCCACTCTCCTCCCTTCTCTTCCCACTTGCACCCTTAGACTTTCTAGTTTGGGCCTATTTCCTTACTGTAAATTGACAGTTTTAGGGATTCCGAGGGCATAGAGTGACCAAACGGAGGGCTGTAAAGCACGGCACGACCCTCTGACCGATACGCTCGTTTTGAGCTATCACACGGCCCATTCCACGACACGCTCTAAAAAATCTAGCAAAAAAAGAAACAAAAAACACGCTAAAAACTAGTCACAAGGCCTCCTAGAGCAGCTTTTTGACACCTTAGGGTATCAAAAGCACATGCACTTACGCTCTGGGCGGGTGCTAGAACACGAGCATATTGAGGGTGCCTCTGTTCATACGGACACCCATTACCCATCCACGATAAGCTCTAGACCCTCAGCGGGGACACAAGGTAGCACCACCCAAGACCCTAAAATAGCCGCTAGTGATTCCTCCTCCGACTCAGAAATCATGGAAGCATACCCTACCCAAAACACTGAGAGAGAAGGCCATGTACCTCCCGAATCTCCACAGCCTAGTACTAGTATGTTCAGCCGTTTCATGGAAACATTAGGTAGAGCTACTCGCTCGGAACCTGATGCAAATGAAGCACACGAAGGGGGTGGGGAAGTGGAATCTCCTTTCACATCGCACGTGGACCCCACACCCCCAAAGAGTGTCCATGTGGATATCCTGCCAACTTCTTACCAAGAAGGCCCTGTTGAGCTGCCTCCTTCAGAAGTTCCCTCTAGAGTACCGTTGGTGACAAGTAAAACCACGGGGAGCAACATTGCTTCTACCTCACAAGAAACCGTTAACACGTCGACTCTAGAAGGATTGTTCATTAATGATCATTGGACATACGACCTCCACATTGAGGTGTTGACGGATCTACACTCTGGCCACGCCTACCATGTAGGATGGATAGAGATTGTACAATCCACCTCTAGTGCCACGAGCATCGAAGATCAACAGAAAATGATCTGTAATGTTATCCATGGCATTATTCAATCAGAAAGGCAAAACCGAGGGGTAAATATACTCTCAACTGGCCCCATGAGATTTCTGGATACGAGCAAGGCTCAACAGCCTACTCTATCACAAATGGAGACTCCTCTAATGAGCCCCATGGACCCATCTTACGTCATTTCACCTGGGGTCTCTATGCAATCTGAGCCTCCGAGCGACAACTTTAGCTCCCCTAACTTGGCTCAACCCTCTATTAAGGAAAACACAGTGCTCACTCCAGGGATAAGCCTGACAGAGAATGTACCGATGACATCTACGGTTAGCGCAGTGCCACTACCTAGTGTCGTAGTACCTAATATGGGGCCTCGACCGTATGTGCCTCTAGCCCCTTATGCACACATGGCCCCCGCACCTCCAATTGTACCACTTGCTTATGCTCCTCGAGTGCCGCTCCCTAGCCCTTATCCGAGTGGACCTATGTCCGGTTATGTTCCATATCCTGCATCATCCACACATATGACAAGACCGGTACCCGTCCCTCTCCCACATATGATTCCAAGAGTACCTCCACCAGCCCTGCCTCCTCACATAGGTGACTTGGCAGCGTTTGCTCAAACCATAGGTCGATCTATCGCGGAAAATATGCGTCATGCATCTGATAGAGAGCCTAGAAGTAAGGCAGTACAAATTGCCAAACTCACGCAAAAATTCAATGGGGACGAAGATGCTAGAAAACACATTGAAGTGTTTGAACAAGTATGTGATTCCTTAGGGGAACGCAACGAACTACATAAGTGCAATGCCTTAAGCTTGACCTTAAGTGGGAAGGCTGGAGATTGGTATAGAACCCTAAGGGTGGACGAGAAAACAATCTACCCTACCCTTCGAAGGTTGTTTCTAAAGGAGTACATACGAGAAGCTGTGCTTTGGGGTGTAGCATCTCAGCTACAGAAGGCCGAACGTAAGGAAGGAGAGTCAGTAAGGGACTTCATTGGTCGTCTAAAGCACTTAAACTCTCGCTGCCCTGTAAATGAGCGCTTCAACAATAACCAACTGCTTGATCGATTCATTCGAGGGTTGAGGAATGAAGGGATCTATAATGGACTAGTGATTAGAGGTATCACAACCTGGGAAGATGTCACTGCCAATGCAATCCAACTAGAGGACAACTTGATGATAGCAGGCATGAGGGTGTCTACTGACACGAGATCCACTAACTCACAAGCCATTGAGTATGAACCCATGACTGCAAAGCCCATTGCCAATGAGCCAAAGGTATTTGAGACATTCTTGACAAACCTCACCAAGGCAATCCAAGAGTCTCTTAAGGATAATCGACCCCCTCAAAATAGTCACATGTATCCAAGAAGGGAGCAACAATGGTGTTCCATTTGCTTAGGTCCACATAGCACTAGTGAGTGCCCTACGTTTAGAGTAAAATTTAATGGAACTTGCAACGCATGTGGTAGGTATGGTCACCAAGGTAAGGATTGTTTAATGATCAAACGTATGATGGCAAATAGACCACCTGTAGCCTGGACGGATGCGCCTCGAGCTCCTGTATTGATGCCTGCTCCACCTGTTGAGCAACTACCACAACACATGGTCCCTAGATCTCAAAATGTTGTACAAGCTACACCGCTACCACCTCCTGTGCTAGGACCGCAGCCCCCGCATCCAAGAGTCGCCCCTATGAACCAAGTGGGTTGCGAGTCATCAAATGCTTATGCAGATGGCTGTGAGGAGGAAATAGACACTAGTATTGCCTACGGTCTTGATACATTGGAAGAGTGTCCTATATACTACATGGAAGATTGTTGGGGACAAGTCAAGCCGGTTTATCAAGCTGCTGCTCTCGCATCCAGAGGTCAAAATATCAACACCCAGGCTAGGAGGCCACCTCTTCAATGCTACGAGTGTGGTGGACCACATCGGGCAGCGGAGTGCCCTATTAGGCTGCAAAAGAATGCTGCACAGATGCAAATGAATCAAGGGAGCATGTCTGCAATGCCAATACTCACATGTAATCGTTGTGGCATAGATCACTTGATTGCCCAATGCCCCTATAACCCAAATGCGCCTAAAATCACACCCCTAAATTTGGTCAAAATTGCTAGTGTGACATCGCCAATACCACCCGTCGCACCCGCTTATGCGATTACACGGTCCATGCTTCAAGGGCCACGCCATATCCTCGAAGAGAGAGATACCGCGTCAGTTATCCAAGCAAAGAAAAAGAAGACACGAAGGAAGAAGTCGCTGAATACGGAAAATTCAAAGCCAAGTTCCAAAACAAACATACGAATAGGAGATGACCCCGTGTATATGAATGACCTCGAGGATGATTCAGATTCAGTCGAGACAATGGAGACTAGAACCAATACCACAAAGGGAAAGACCGACAAAGAAAACCGTAACATGGAACCAAATGAAAACCGAATAAGAGAAAACCATAAAGAGCCTCTAAAAACACCACAAGTGTTTCCAAATCCAATCCAAGACCCCCAAGATAAACCGCAGGGGCAAAAAGGGAAAAATTGTAAAAAGAAGATTGGGACGTACCCAAACCCAGTAGATGAGATTGAGCAGGTGAAACATCTAAGAGGTTTAGTGGAGGAGACTCAAAGGAAACTAGAACCAGAACCCATGCATGTCAAAATTCATGACACAGTGTTTCCCACGCAAGTTCATCCACCCCACATGAACCTTAGACCGTTAGCCATATCTAGTATCATCCAAGAAGGGAGTGAGGACGGGACATCAGAAAGTGAGCATACACCTTTCTTGTTGGAAAGGATGTTTAACGAAGGAATACCTGATCCCATTGAGGAATATGAGATTCCATCCTCACCAGTTCCTAGTCAAGGACCTACACCCTGCAAAACGCCAATGAATGTTGCCAAACTAGTGGACTTCATGTCTTCTGAGGTCCGAACCACGATCATAGCAAAGCTGTATGGAGATCCTGAGTTATTCCTTGCACTTCGAGCATTCCTTAACGGAGAGCTACGAACGGGATTACCGCAGTTTGCGCAACCAAATAGGCCTGACTCGATTATGATTGATGAGGAAAATCATGTGCAATCACTTGACTTAGATGGACACGAGTCTGTGATCGAGGTACCCATTAGCGAATTAGGGCAGTATTTTGAAGGCGACGAGTCTAATGCGACCCTACCCATCACTACCAAGGGATTAACTATAAAGGGAATTCTTGATGGTGGTGCGGGAGTTAGCATCGTTACAAAAGATTGTTGGGAATCCATGGGAAAACCCCGCCTCAGTGTTACTAACATTGTGGTAAAGATGGCAAATGGTACCATAGCCAAACCTATGGGGATGCTCAAGGATCTTAAGATCAAAGTTCTAGGACACAAGGTACGACATACGTTCATTGTAATGGATTTCTCTAAACACCTTATGTCATATGAAATGATTTTAGGACGACCATTCATGAGGGAAGCACAAATGGTTCATGATTGGTCTAAAAATCATGTCTATTTGCAATTCCAAGACTCTGTCCTTAGAGTGGATTTGGTGATTGGTAAGGTACACCCCTTAGGGAGTAAAACCATTATTGATCATCGCTCTGACACCACAGTTCACTCAGCCCTACTACAATATTGTTACACTTGTAAGAAGGATACAGACATTGGCCAAGATTCTCCTTATATGGATATCCTACCTGGGATGACTGATTCGGACAATGTGAATTGGGTCCACCTAGCAGCAACCATAGACACTTGGGGAAATAGGGGGACGACCTGGGTAACACCTAAGGGGGATGAAATGCCTGTACCCTTAAATATGCTACAAGCAATGCATATCGCTTCCGACAAGACTCATCCTAATGTAACGAAGAAAACATACAAGTGGGTCCCTAAAGCTTCTTTAGTGACCATAGCTAGTGCAAAAAAACAGAAGCCTTGTAAGAAACGTACCACTCGCTCCAAGAAAAGTAAGAAAATGTTGCGATGGATCCCTAAACGACTATTGGAAGCCCAAGGCTACTATCAAGGAAATGATCAAATCTGGGTGCCAAAACGTAGATTGTGCTCTTACCTATCACCTGACCCAAGTGAGCCCAATCCCGTAGCTCCAAAACGAATCAATGATCATGGAAAGAAAAAAATCACAGAATACTACACACCCGCTCCCGAGCTAGTTTGGGTACCAAAGAAAGAACGGTTTGTTCCACCTAGCTCAAGAAGGGGGGAGTCCCACGAAGCTTCTAGCTCCTCATGTAATACATCCATAGAGGTAAAAGCTTCTACACAGCCTCCATCTAGAGTAGTGGACCTCCATGAAGCTACAAAAGAATCCACACCTCCCAGTGATCAAGAATCACCTGATGAACCACTTCAAGTTCGATCCTGGGAGAGTACCTTACCACCCTTGCAGCTTGACGAGGCACCTAGGGTAATAGAAAACTACTGGCAAAAATCCTCACCTATTACCAACTGGAACAATTGGTTTCAAAGGGTGACAAGCTCATTTCAAATGGTATGATCTACCCAAGGAAGGGGGGAGTGTTTGCTGACAGTCATCATTCACTTGCTTCCCTCTCAACCTTTCTCCCTGACCTCTATATCTCCAATCTTAGGGAATGTACATATAAAGCTTTATACAAACAGAAAAAAAAAAACAAAAAATAAAGAGCAAGAGCAATTAGCAAACGAGTATGCACATTAAAATTTAAAACATTGACTTAGACCTACACATTCACATCTGGTACAGTGAAACAGAAACCTATGCCATAAAACACCTTTGATCCTCATCACTTGAGTAATGGAGGGTAGGTAAGATTAGTACGATAGGAGTGTTTCTGTTTTAGAGTTGAGAGATTAGCGAAGTTCTCTTTTCCTACTAATGTGCCTCCTGGAGGTATTCCTTTTGTTTCATAGTGTGTACATGAGCGTGTTGCTATTGATAGGATTTGGACCTTCATGGAACCTTTCTCTCGTTCACCCTTCAAATCAAGCGCGACCATCAACACAAACAAGTGTTTCTTGTCCATTAGCATTGCCCTTATCTTTTTGCATCTATGATTGTCTGCTTTGATTGTGATTGGTAGCATAATATTCAGCGCATTGGCTTAGTATCAAACATTTAATTCAATGTAATGTTTTGTCATAATCACTTGTCTAGGTTTAAAAATCAAGCAGTCCGACTAAGCTAGTTTGACCAAGCTAGGTATTAGAGATCTTCTCTTAATACCATGGGGAATGCCTTCCTAATAAGCAATGGTTACTTAGGTTCTTAATCCGATTTAGGCAGCATTGTATGAAATGTACTAAGGCTTTCTAGTGGGCTTAACCCTAGTGACCTTTAGTTTAAGTATTATAAAGGGAGTTTACTAATGTGATGAGCCTGGGGAGGGTAACAGTGTTATATGACCCCCCAAAGTTACAAATTAAAATGCTAAAAATGAACAAACAAAAAATCAAAGTGCCACAATGTAAAATTTTAAGCTGGAAGAGAAATCCCTGCTTAAATTGGTACTTCACTCACATGTATCGCCTATGGTACTAGAGCCCTAGAGGTTCCCAGTGTGGGCGCTTTTCCTTGAAAAGCAAAAAATCCAAGGCATACAAAATAAGCACACACATCATAATTGAATCAATGTGAAAAGACTTTGGGGGGTCAAAGAAAAAGTAATCAGCCAGGCGATGATTTCATGAGAAATTCCTTTTATGGTAGCTTAACTACAAGGTTTTCTAGGTATAGCCTCTAGTCAGCCCTCGAACATCAAATACTTGGCTCTCGCGATTAAACAACTTAATTGACCACAGATACTTAAGAAGCTTACCCATGGTATTAATATTCGATCTCTAGTGCCTTTCGACCGTCAAATTAGCAACCCCAGACTTGTTTAATTTTCTACCTTTACATCTGTTTATGCATTTGATTACATTGCAATTTAATGTTCATTGCTAACAAATTGTTTGAAATTCTTTGACCAATCAATGTGTCTACCTAAAACTGCATATGCTTTTTAAGAGAATGCAATTACTGTGCCAATGTTGTTTGATTTTGCAGTGACTGAAGAAGGCTAAGGACATTCATCTCAAATGCTCTTCCACCTCGACGAAACAGCTTCAACTCAATAGCTTCCGAGGACGGAATCTACATCAGGAAGGGGGGCATGTTAACCCTCACGGCACACGGACACCCTATGATCTATAAACGTTGTATTATTTAGAGTCAGGTACCGGGCTTGCCGGACCAATAGGAAAAGGGTAGGAGTGATCGCCGATGAGAAGCGCACTCTAACTGGGACATTCAAGGGATTAGTTGGCTAAGCATGGGCGCCCAAGTGTGAATGGGGTGAACTCATATAAAAGCCAACTAAACCTAATTTTTACTCATTCTCTCATTTGTGCAATAGAAGAGTGCTCTTGCTCTATCTCCATCTCCATCTTCTTCTTCTTCACCTCCTTGTGTGTGTGTGTGTGTGAGAGAGAGAGAGAGGGAGAGTGTGTGTGCGATCGAGCATTACGAAGGCACGACGGCGGCGAGGCGGTTGAGCGCGGCACGACTGCAGCTTCTTCTTCATCGCGGCGAGGAATCCACCACGAAGGCGAGCGTAGAGCGGTGAGTGACACACCCTTTGCTTCCTTGAGCTTGCTAGTTTAGGCTTGTTGTGTGCTTGGAGCCGTTTGTGGCTCGCACACGGTGTATTGGCAAGTCCCTTGCTTTGACAGTGCGGCAAGGAGCGCACAGTTTCCTTCTCCACTCCCAAAAGAAGGTGGTGCCCCAAGTAGTGTGCGTACCTCTTTACGAACATTTTGTGAGGGTAGGCCCATTGATTTGGGTTTAGAGGCCCCATTTCAAAAAGCTCGCCCTCACTAGGAAATTCCCAAATTCATTAATATGGTGTTCCTTCATTGATTATGCGGAACAAATTTACAACGGGTTTATCTAGGGAATTGAACATCCTAACTTCCGAGATCGCGTGAGACTCCCAAGATAGCCACACCAATATTCAAGTCAAAAAAAAACTTTTGATTTTTAACCTTATAAGTAAGGGCTAAAATAAGTAATGGATGGATATGCCTTTTATAATTATGATCAAGTAGAATTGTATTTGTCAAATTTCTCTAACCTTTGTATGGAAATGCAAGATGCGTGGATCATGGGCATGGATTCATGTGGCAACTGATTCACTACACATACCAAACTGGCATTTTGGTACAATACAAAGGAGATTATAGGATGCTAGCATTTCTTGGGAGACATATGGGCCAGATGGTGACAATCTTTGAAGAGGATGTAGAGTACACTAATAAGCCTCATAGAATCTTAGACCAATAAGTGGTTCGTCTCAGAGAGATGCAAGAGCGTGGAAAGAGGCAAGAGATTGAGATGGCTCATATGGAAGAGGAAGAGCAAACACTCATTAAGAGCCAAGAATTGTAAAGTTGCAACCATAAACCTAGAACTTAGATTAGGAATTCTTATGTGAGCCCTGATCAGCTCTACCTATGAACTTCTTGTAAGCCCATGTGGCCACATTTGATTGCAATTGATTGAAAACTTATTCCTACAAGATGTGCATTGCTTTCAAAGTATTATATTTAATCATTTTTACTACTTGATTCAAAGCTAAAAAATTAAGTGTTTTATGTGCTCGATGGTGAGAGAGAGAGAGAGAGAGAGAGAGAGAGAGAGAGAGAGAGAGTGCGAGTGTGTGTGTGTGTGTGTGTGTGTGTGTATTTTATGTTTTAATCCTAACCACAATTGGAATCATATGCTTAAGTATAATTTAGATTGAAGTTTCAATACATAATAAATTATCTTTATGATCATAAATTACAAAAGAACATAGCATAAATTAGCTTTACAAAGATAAATTCACAAAGAAATTGGATTTTGTAGGAGATGCTTTTTGCCACAAGCATTCCTAGCTGAGGGATGAGAGACTCACCTGCCAACCAACCAGACAACACATAGTTAGAATTAATCATGTATTGAATGGGTGACAGGTGTAAGCGTCCCCCCATCCACATGTTATAGTTGTCACATCTAGCAATGCGTAGCATCTTGCATTCTCCAATAATGAGGTAAATTATCCACAGAGAGAGAGAGAGAGAGAGAGAGAGAGAGAGAGAGAGAGAGAGAGAAATAATCACCATTTAATAGAGATGAGTTTTAACTCCCAACAATCTCTTATTTTGTAATCACACAAGTTGAGAACATCTTCTCAAGACATTGACTTCACAAGAAAAATATTATTGTGAGTATGCATGTATCTATAGATGTAGAGGGTGTGTCCATGAAACTTATAGATTTAAAACCATCACCACGTTTGTAGTATATAATCCCCTATTGTATTTATCACAAAACCCTACATTTCATTGTATGGATGTAACAAATAAACCAATATACATACGCACTATGCACTATGCCAACATTTCTCACTCTGTGTGTGTGTGCACGCACGCATGCGCACATGTCGATTAGAAGTATATTTACTTATAATCTCTAGCTTTGCTTACTTACATTTGAATGAGTGATTGTGTGTGCACATGCGCACACATGAACGCACATGCTCACGGGATTTTATACATGTGCATGCATTTTGTTAGGTATAGTGTATTTTCAAGTGAGGGTGTGTTTTGATTTGCTTGCTTGCTTTTGTGTGTGTGTGTGTATGTGTGTGTGTGTGCACGCAAGTATGCGCACATACGTGCACACGCACGTATACCCATGGATGTGCGAATACATATGAAAATATTTGTAAAAAAATTGCAACAATTTCTTCACAAAATTTAAAATTGATGACAAAACGATGAATTAAACAACACCTTTGAAGTTGTGGCAAGAAGTAATGCCATGTTGCAAATCACCTCCAAGACTGTGATGTCCAAGGGGTACCTTGCTGAGTGACTGATATAGTGCTACAATTTATACTTTGATTGGCTTCACAACATATGTAGCTATCATAGAATTATGCTAAATTGAAAGTAAGCAAATAGTCTTTCAAGCTCTACTATGTAGTACAACTCAAGCTTGTGTATACTCAAGGCTCTCTTGGTTGGCAGCCATCACTCTTCTTCTCCTTTTATCCTCATATGTACTCAATCTATTGAAGAGTAGAGTGACCTATTATTAGATACACCAATTTCTGTTTTGCATAGAGACAATATTGTAAAAGTGTGTGTGTGTGTGTACATGTGAGAAGGAGAGAGAATGATAAAAGACAACAAAGCTGCAATCCGTTTCCTCCTCTTTTAGCAATACCCTTTTCTTTAAAAATCAATGCCTACGAAGGAGTTGTGTGTGTATGTGTGTCCAAAACTTCTTTTGTTTGGTGTGCATGAGAGCTAGAGGGAGAAGTTTTTAGAGGGTAGGGAAAGTAGTTTACCATCTTTTGTCTTTGTTTGAAAATAAAAAGTATAGGTGATGGTCCTACATGTTTCCTTGTCAATGCAACCACTACATTTTAAAACAAGTGAAAGATATTCAAAAAAGTATTTGGAGATCCTATTTGTACCCATACCAAGCTCCTAATGGCTCTACTTTCACTTTTCAATACACAGAATCTTCCCAAGATGCTTCAGCATCTCCAATTAGCTTCAAAAGCATTCCTAATGCCTAGGATTTGACCTCAGCACGTAGAGACTATAAAGAGAAGCTTAACCACTAGGCTATTCGCCTTGGCTGCCCTTAGGGGATCCCTTGAGCACTAAAAAAAAAGGAAATACTCCCCCCCCCCCGGCCCTTTCTCCTTTCCCTTTTTTTTTCCCCACCCTTCCCTTTTCCTTTCTTCCCCCCTCCCCCCCCCCCCCCCCCCCCCCCCCCCAAAACTAATTAATGGTTTCTAAAAAACTTGTTTTGGGGACCTACTTGGGAAATACTCCCCCCCCCCCCCCCCCCCCCCAACAAACTAATTAATGGTTTCTAAAAAACTTGTTTTGGGGACCTACTTGTACCCTTCCAATTTGTGTAGAAAGAAATTGAGAGCTTTCTCAAGGCCTTGAACGGCTGCACTTATATGACTTTCTTTTTTGTGCATCTAGTGAAAAGGTAGTTTTAATGAGCCTTCAAAATGCAAACTAGGGCCACCATTCAAATTTGAGGATTGGGTGAGAGTCACACCCAAAAAAAAAGCAAATAATAATAAGATATCCACCAAAAAAAGGGGGGAGGGGAGGGTCTCCTAACTTTGAGAGTGAGTATGTGTGTGTGTGTTTTTTTTTTTTTGGAGCTTTGTAAAACGTCAAAAGCTAGAGAGAGAGTGTGTGTGTGTGTGTATACATATGCAAATCATACTCTCACCATTTTTGTGAATCAAATAAATTGATATAAGTTTAATATTTATTAATACAATTTCATATAATAATTGTAAAAAAAGTGGTGATGGTCTAACTCACTCTCTATAGAACATGGGTATGTGTGCATGTGCGTGATGCATTTTTGTACATGAGGTCCTTTTCAATTTTTTACTTTTATTTTCTTTTTTTGTGGCCCTCCCCCATCCCTAGGGAAAGATCAACATGGTGGGGGGTGAGTCCACCATGCGGATCTCCCCCCCCACTAAGAAATTCTATTAGCATATTTTTATCAATCTTTAAACAAGGAAATTCATTACGTTTCAAAAATTCAAGAATGTTACTTGTAATTCTATTTTGATTAAAACCATTCTTTGTAAACAATGATATAAGATGCATTACATCCGTGTATGCTATTGAAGTGTTTGATGCATTATAAATAATTGACATTACTTGAGATATACACACTTTATCTACCATTTTCTTAGGTCTATTGCTAAAAGCATGTATAAATGAGACACTTGAACAAGGAAGCATTTCTTTTTTCCAAGCTGTGGATGTTTCATAATTACCAATAAAGGGTTGAGTAAGTGAAATATAAGTGTTAAGTAAGTGGTATCATAAGTGTTTGTGGTATTCTTTATGGTAATGATATCCAATGGGTATATGGTCCCCACATTTGTGTGATCAATGTGATTTGTAAGTCCTAAACTTTGCAGCACAAATTCATTGTTAACAAACAACAAGTCATCCATAAACCTAAATGAGAGAAGGAAAGCTTTTAGTCTATTACTATAATTTAATCGCGATAAACGTCGAATAAAATCTAATTCAAACCATGCCAAATACAAATTACACCACAATAAGGAACAAGAATATCCCGTAGGGATTCCCTTAATTTGTTTGACTACATTGAAACCTAATTTGGTATAGCAATTATGTAAGACAAATGCATTGATGCTAATAAAATCATCAAAATGAATAGATATCTCTTTTTGTTTCTTAGTGAGAATATAAGTGCTTCTAGAATTTTTTAACCCTTTATAACCTAAGGTGTTTATTACTTTCAATATGTTTTTAAGAGACTCAATCAAGCTATTGGGACCATAATGAGGAATAGCTTCATAGCAGGATTTTATATCGAAAGTATGTAGGCTAAATATTGTTTTAGGTAAATTAATTAGACAATCATATTGATTTTGAATAATCCAATAAGCATTGGTGTGAATGTGTGTGAATGTATATATTTTGTTGTGTAAAGACTCAATGTATTCTAAAAGGCCATTATTTATTGTCTTTAATAACTTAGTTAGAACTGATGTAACATTGGAAAACATGCATCCATGTGCATTAGTGATCCAACGAAAGTCATTTTTATGAATTTTAAAATTTCCCGTTAGGTATGGAAATGCATAATGCAAAGGTGAATCAATACTATTATTCAGAGAGAATTTACAAATTACTTCAAATATAGTATTTTCCTCTACCATGGAGTATTCGAATTCACTAGAAGATATCCTTAATTTAGCGGCATTTCTAATGAGTTTTTTACAAATAAAAGTGGGTGTTTGGACTGACTTATCCAATCCACAAATGAAAAGATGAGTAGTAAGATAAGCAATCTCATCTAATAAATCTTTATTTCTATACCAAGATTTTTGATTCTGTCTATGATTGGGAAAAATGGCAGAGAATTCTCTCATAACTATCTTTGTTATAAATATATGATGTGCTACAGACTCATTGATGCACATTAATTTAGACACTTTTGGCCAACAATCACATAATTCATTAATGATTGCTTTTGGATTCAATGGTTCATATAGAATATGATTTAAGCCTTTACTAACCACTTCTTTAAGCAATGGATGTCTACATATCTCTTGGTTTGTAGTTACTACATGGCAACCATAGTAATCAAAATTTTTGAGAAATGGTTTAAATCTTTTTGAAGTGGAACAAACACATTCTACTAGTGGGAAAGAGAAGTTGCAAAAAGTTTCTAAGGGTTTGTATAGTAAGTAGGATAAGTTTTTAGTGTATTTCTATGCAAACCCAATGTTTAATTCCTTAAATGTTTTGTTGATATTAAATTCTTTCAAAACCTCTTTAAACACAGTTTCAGGGGATAAAAAATCAAAGAACTTATTAACAAATAGGACATGAACAAATCTCTTACTACGTTTCTTCTTGGTGGAAAAAGAAAAGAGATGATTAGCTTTTCTAGTTAAGAAGCGAACCTGGTCATCATCATCATTGAAATCCAAAGCTTTCGAAGTTTCTCCCAATTCCTCTGATCCACGAAACTGTCTTGGCTTTTTGGTAGTGGATTGCTTACTTCTAGGGGTATAAGGAAGCCTTTTGAATGAATATTTGTTTTTAGAAGGATTAAGAATAGACTCAATGGTGTTTGCAATAGGAGTATTTACTAGCTTTGGAAGTAATGGAGTACTGGGACTATAGAGGACTAGGCCACGGGCTGCCTCTAGCATATGCTCATGAAACCAAAAGTATACAATAAGAGCAGTTCTTACCTCAATGGGAATAGTTGCTACCCACCCAATGAATATATAGACTTGTGCTGGTCCAGAAGAGAATGAGAAACATTTGGATAAATTTTGAAGACAAACCATAAAAGATGGTCTAGCCAAAGGATAGAGGCTGTGCAAGATGAGTTAGGGTCCGCCCTCTTGCATTGACATTTTAAAAAGGGTCTAAAGGTATTCCAACAATTCTTAAGGAATTTTTTTGGATCCTTGGATTTCTCTTGGTTAATGGGCCCTTTCGTTCGTGCTATAAGTGCCAAATTAGAGCATTTAGAAGAATCTATATCAGAAAGCTTGATTTGGCTAAGCTCAAAAAAGAAATCAGAAGATAGTAAGTACTTTGCTTGGATAGCAGTGGCTTTACAATTCTCTACAAGATCAGGGGAGATGCTACAAATAAGGGCTAAGAATTCTAGTAAGAAAGGAGCCCTATGATTGATGAGCTCAAAATCCCATAGCTTGTGATCAAGTCGAATAGAGTCCAATTCGACTTGTCTAGGAGGAATTAAAGGAACTAAACTAGAGAAAGCTACAGAGATGTTTTTAGACGGAGATAAGTCAGAAGAATGAAAAGCTAGACTAGACAATGCTTCTTTCTCTTCAAGGTCCAATAAGTCTAAATCCAAGAGAGGGTTGACACCTTCCACTTGAGATTTAAGCTCTATAGGAATAGATGGAATACCATTTATTTGTAAAAGCTTATTTACAATATTAGGTAAGGATGAAAAGTAAAAATTCAAATCACAAGAACCTTGGCAATCTATTAATGATAACGAGATTAATAGCTTATTAAATGCCTCAAGACAATCACTGGGTTTTTTTCGTGATGTTACAAGAAGAGAAATCCAATCATTTATAAATGCAATGCTAAGGGCAAACAGGGTTTTGTTTTCACATGATAATTTTTCAAAATCTAGGAGTTTCTTATGAAAATCAGGGCCCTTAAAACAAGATAAAATGCATTGTGTACCAATGGGAGGAATGGGAATAGGAGCTTTAGCAACAGCATACCCAAGTTTAACCAATGAT
The DNA here is from genome assembly GCF_014529385.1 of Adiantum capillus-veneris. NCBI lineage: Eukaryota > Viridiplantae > Streptophyta > Polypodiopsida > Polypodiales > Pteridaceae > Adiantum > Adiantum capillus-veneris. The sequence goes on along the minus strand of NC_140951.1, from coordinate 59,280,757 downwards.
GGAATCCATTTCTCCTAAATAATACATGTAAACAGTTAGATCTCTAAACAAATTTCAACTAAATTGACACTTAAGCATATGATACTAGCCCGACCAAAGGCTAGTTAGGCAGCACGGTGTGTGTGTTTTATGTTTTAATCCTAACCACAATTGGAATCATATGATTAAGTATAATTTAGATTGAAGTTTCAATACATAATAAATTATCTTTATGATCATAAATTACAAAAGAACATAGCATTAATCAGCTTTACAAAGATAAATTCACAAAGAAATTGGATTTTGTAGGAGATTCTTTTTGTCACAAGCATTCCTAGTTGAGGGATTAGAGACTCACCTGCCAACCAACCAGACAACACATAGTTAGAATTAACCATGTATTGAATGGGTGACAGGTGTAAGCGTCCCCCCATCCACATGTTATAGTTGTCACATCTAGCAATGCGTAGCATCTTGCATTCTCCAATAATGAGGTAAATTATCCACACACACACACACACACACACACACAGAGAGAGAGAGAGAGAGAGAGAGAGAGAGAGAGAGAGAGAGAGAGAGAGAGAAATAATCACCATTTAATAGAGATGAGTTTTAACTCCCAACAATCTCTTATTTTGTAATCACACAAGTTGAGAACATCTTCTCAAGACATTGAATTCACAAGAAAAAATATTATTGTGAGTATGCATGTATCTATAGATGTAGAGGGTGTGTCCATGAAACTTATAGATTTAAAACCATCACCACGTTTGTAGTATATAATCCCCTATTGTATTTATCACAAAACCCTACATTTCATTGTATGGATGTAACAAATAAACCAATATACATACGCACTATGCACTATGACAACATTTCTCACTGTGTGTGTGTGTGTGCACGCACGTGCACATGTCGATAAGAAGCATATTTAATTATAATCTCTAGCTTTGCTTACTTACATTTGAATGAGTGATTGTGTGTGCACACGCGCACACATGAACGCACATGCGCACAGGATTTTATACATGTGCATGCATTTTGTTAGGTATAGTGTATTTTCAAGTGAGGGTGTGTTTTGATTTTCTTGCTTGATTTTGTGTGTGTGTGTGTGTGTGTATGTGTGTGAGTGTGCACGCGTACATGCGCACGTACGTGCATACGCACGTATGTACCCATGGATGTGCGAATACATATGAAAACATTTCTACAAAAATTACAACAATTTCTTCACAAAATTAAAAATTGATGACAAAACGATGAATTAAACAACACCTTTGAGGTACCTTGATGACTGATATAGTGCTACAATGTATACTTTGATTGGCTTCACAACATATGTAGCTATCATAGAATTATGCTAAATCGAAAGTAAGCAAATAGTCTTTCAAGCTCTACTATGTAGTACAACTCAAGCTTATGTATACTCAACGCTCTCTTGGTTGGAAACCATCACTCTTCTTCTCCTTTTATCCTCATATGTCCTCAATCTGCCAAAGAGTAGAGTGACCTATTATTAGATACACCAATTTTTGTTTTGCATAGAGACAATATTGTAAGAGTGTGTGTGTGTGTGTGTACATGTGAGAAGGAGAGAGAATGATAAAAGACAACAAAGCTGCGACTCGTTTCCTCCTCTTTTAGCAATACCCTTTTCTTTGAAAATCAATGCCTATGAGGGAGTGGTGTGTGTGTGTGTGTCCAAAACGTCTTTTGTTTGGTGTGCATGAGAGCTAGAGGGAGAAGTTTTTAGAGGGTAGGGAAAGTAGTTTACCATCTTTTGTCTTTGTTTGAAAATAAAAAGTATAGGTGATGGTCCTACATGTTTCTTTGTCAATGCAAGCCACTACATTTTAAACCAAGTGAAAGATATTCAAAAAAGTATTTGGAGATCCTATTTGTACCCTTCCAATTTGTGTAGAAAGAAATTGAGAGCACTTATGACTTTCTTTTTTGTGCATCTAGTGAAAAGGTAGTTTTAATGAGCCTTCAAAATGCAAACTAGGGCCACCATTCAAATTTGAGGGTTGGGTGCGAGCCACACCAAAAAAAATAAAAGCAAATAATAATAAGATACCCACCAAAAAAAGGGGGGGAGGGGGGGTCTCCTAACTTTGAGAGTGTGTGTGTGTGTGTGTGTGTGTTTGTTTGGAGATTTGTAAAATATCAAAAGCTAGTGTGTGTGCGTGTGTGTGTGTGTAGCTATTTTAAATCTTACTTAATAAGACAAAATTGAACTTTTACATTCAAAAGACAACTGGCCAAGGAACAATGCACTGATTTGTAAAAAAATAACTCAGTATTAGAATTATCTAAGTACAATGATTGAAGAAAGAGATCCTCTTTCAGTGGGGTTGGTAGTAAAAAAACTTTCCTGTTCTTCAGTGGATATTTCATAACAATAATGTTGCTTGCCAAAGAAAAGAAACCCTCCAAGATAAGATAGAGTCCTTACATGCATCCATCCAAACAAGAAAACAATTCAGTTAGCTTTGGATGTGTTTTACAGGTATTAATAGACCATATCAGTTATCCATGTCCATCTTATCGGTTTTAGTTACTTTAGACAAGCTAGGTTATTGGTATTTTTAGCAATCTTTTCTTATTCTTTTTTAATGTACTTTCTTACATGGTGAAGTCCATTAAGAGTCAAAACTATTTCAAGATCTATATCTCAGTAACCATATACTTACCTTCAAATTTAGAACAAATAGTATCAAAGGTACTCCTTTAGCTAAGGAGATGTGAAATCCGACTTTTTGTCTATTAATGGTACCAAATGAGGGTGATACCTACCTCACTTTTTTTTAACAAGCTATCAATAAGGTGCTAGCATAACCTGTTAGCATGACTGCTAGGTATACTCTTTTTCGAGTTTCTGTTGAAGCCAAAACACTGCCATATACTTACCTTCATCAACTGTATGAACAGAGAACCACTTCATAAACCATAAGCAAACCCAAAACATTGGGTTATATCCAATCTTTATTTTCAAATATAGATGATGATCCTTTCCTCAGAATGTGAGCAAGCACCGAGATAAAGAGTACTTAGTGCCTCGGTTTTTATACAATCTAGGAATCACATCATTTAAAAAAAAAAACCAGTTATGCCGATACTAGGGAATGTGAGAACCCACAGTAAAGCAGGTTTGAACAGCGCCTTAAAACCCCACTTTTCTGCGAAAAAAAACCAGTTATGCCGAAATAAGGTACAGCATGCAGATGGTGATGCCCTACAGTGTTTTAATAGGAGACCCATATCATATCGCAGCTTTCCAGCCTTGCTGCTCATAGTTCCTTTCCAAAAGAATAGCAAAAAAAGCCTATCTATCAATGTATGCCAAATCCTTCCAACCAATTCCTCTTTTACTGGCCTATTATGTGCCAACTATACATAGTATGAAGAGCCGATAGGCCCCGGCAGTTTACCAAATTAATCAGCATCACTATTTTACCCCAAAAAAATACATAGCAGAGAGATGTATGTGTTGCATGCAGTCTCTTTTCAGAAAACCAGTAGGCAGAAACACCTCGACTGTAATCCAGCAGTGGATATCAATTCCTTTTAGCAACCAATTCCTATGCAAATAACATGCTGTAGTTGATGTTTAAGAATAGCCAATAAGCCAAACCACCCATCATGCTTCCATCCACGTACTTATTCATTTAAGCATCCGGCTGCTTTTTATAGAGCCATTTACAAAAGCCTGTGGCGAGACCCGGCTATCTATGCAGAAAAAAACACTGCGGAAATAACCTATATATGGTATTCTCCTGCACATGAATTAAAAAAACCTCCTTTCCTATGTTTATATGTAGTTAATGAGTTCGACAGTTTCTAGTTACTTTCTTCCACAAAGTAGCAGAACACCCATTAATCATCAGTATATGCCATGGTATTACCTCTATTCCTTTTCAATGCCCGGCTCAAGAGGAGCCAGTCAATCCCAAAAAAACAGTCGGTCTCTGACAGTAAGTCATAAAGGAGGCAAAAGAGAGTTTAGGTAAACCATAGTACCTAAGGAGAGTTGCAAGCTCCATAGCTTTAGGAAGTTCAAGTAGTAATGACACAGAGCGGGATAACCACAACCAAAAACTGAATCTCAAGCTAAATGAGGGCTAAGGAGTGCCCTCACCTTAGTATTTATAGGTTGGTTTGCACGCCTCCTCAGCGCCCGAAGTGAAAGAGCAGAGCCACCCCTTGCTGTGAGAGCCCCTCAGGCGTCAGAAGATATTATTGCCTGGGGAGAGAGCGCCAGTACATGGTCCAAGGGTGGAAGGAGCCGCCTTCCCATTGTAATGATAGCTGAGGATTTCCTCTTGCTCTTTTATAAAAGAGTCCTTATTGTTTTGTCCCATACCAAAGTCGGTGGCACAGTGTAGTAATGAGGGCCCTATTTTGCCAATAGGTGGGGGGGGGGGGGGGGGGGGGGGGGGGGTTTCTTTTAATGGAAAAAACCCATATGAGGAGGAAAAAATTAACTCCATAGTATTTACCACTATGTGTGTGTGTGTGTGTGTGTGTGTGTGTGTGAGAGAGAGAGAGAGAGAGAGAGAGAGAGAGAGAGAGAGAGAGAGAGAGAGAGAGGTATAGAGAAGAGAGATAGAGAGAAGTGTATGGAACGAGCTTTTCTTGCTAAAATTGGTAAGCAATAATTAAAAACCTCACTTGAAACCCCTACTGCAACCACATTAATGGCACTTGTGTTGCAGCAACTCCCCACTTTTGTGCTTGAGATGATAATGGAGGCATATGAGATTCCCTTCCCCTTGTCAAGTTATACACACCACACCAATCTCCCTCCTATTGTTGTTGCCCACTCTTATGGACAAGGCAAGCCCTATGTCCAGGGTGGCAATGCGCTACAAAGGCATAGTGAAAGAGCAACAGCAACAACACTAGGTGAAGGTGACCATGGCCACTGCCAAGAAGGATGCTATGAGTAGAAATTGGATTAGGCGCCACAACCATCGATAGCACATGCTAGCCATTGCCATGTTGAAAGTTCTAGCAAGGGTTAATTCCCCCCGTGCTCAAGCTCATGCTCATGGCATCCATTATGGCCCTATGGCCAAGTGTAATAGGTAAGCTACCAACATTTATTAAAGTGCAAGACCCACCCAACCTTCGTTTACAAAATAAGCCTTGTTGCACCCATGATATCCTATTCTCATCACCCTATTCATAATTTGGAGTAGCAAGATAGGGTCTTTGAGGAAACTAGGACTGGATGTTGGACATGTAAAAGAAGATGACGTTAAACATGGCATACACCACCTAAGGATGCATTGCATGTATGTATGATGTTGCAGTAGGTAAGCTACCAACATTTTTTAAAGCACAAGACCCACCCAAGCTTTGTTTACAAAATGTGCCTTGTATGCACCCACGATACCCTGGTCTCATCACCCCATTCATAAGCTGGAGTAGAAAGATGGGGTCTTTGAGGAAACTAGGAATGGATGTTGGACATGTAAAAGATGACGTTGTATTTAGTCTATTTAGTCGAGTCTGATTAGCATTCTGTGTATATTTAATGTAGTCTCATTAATATTGTGGATATTCATTTAAATACTTAGCTCATTATCGGTTACCATTATGGATTGCTTATGGACGCCCCTATTTACTTGATTGTCTTCAAATTTCACATGTATGAGTGACCCTTGTCATTTCTTTCCAATTAATGAGTCATTATCAAAAACATGGGTGCGTGATTGACGAACTAAAAAGGAAAAAGAATTAGGTGAGTTTCTATTCCAATGAGGATCATGATGCTCTTCAAGGTAATGACCATACACAAGGATGATTGACACATAATGAATTAGAGTGGATTCTGATGAGCCCCCTCCGCCCACAAGGTGGTCACGTTATTTTGCAATCCTTAGGATATCAGTATTCTATGATTCAATTGTGCCTCCTCCAATATCTGTTAAAGTTTGTCAATTTTGTTGCTGCATAGAAGACCATATCACAACACAAAACCTCAAAAGAAGAAATTGCAGAAATTCCTTGGTGTTTGGCCGTACAATGACTCTACAAGTTCCTACCTGGAAGTTGCGTAGGTTGAGATTTCTTGCATTTAAATTATACGGCTCTCAAAATAGCAACAATCCATTGATGTCCAAAATAATTGGTCTCTGCAAGCATTTTGCAAAACAAATAAGTAGTTAGACAGTAGGATGACTTTCATATTCTTTTACTTTGGTTATTATCAAAACAATCATGTCAATGTCTAGCAAAGCTCCATATTGGGTTTGACCGGTGTGGAGACATCCTCAACCTTGTTCTCCTCCCTCCTTTGTGCTTTTATTACATGATTACTCTTCTCCTCAGTCCTTCCATGTGTTTGGTCTATCACCTCCTCTTCATCTTGTCCCTTCTCAATCGATCTTATAGACTTTGAGGACTCGTGGAGGTTCATTTGATTGGGTCCCTCACTGGCCATTGTTATCTCTACAATATGGTCATCCAACAAGGTGTCTTTTGCATCCATACTTAGATGATGTGAAATAGAAAGCAGATGCTTGATAAGGGTGGCACGGTTCGATGCATGTACTATAATATGTACTTATCCCACTTTGTAAAAGAAAAATGGAAACAAAAAGGAACTGAGAGAGATTTTTATTGCAACAATCGCCATGTTATAGTAATGCTTTGCAAAATGCCTACCTTAAACATGAATGGTTATAGTGCAAAGAAGCTTTGTAGTATGTACAAAGAAGCTATGTAGTATGTACAAAGAAGAATTTTGTAGTGCTTTACAGAATTCCTACCTTTGACATGAATAGCTCTAGTGCAAAGAAGCTTTGTAGTATGTACTCAGCATGTAGGAGGCATCTCCATTAACACGAGTTTGCATTCATCTTTTTTGGAAATGTGACTTCTTCTATGGGAGCCTTGTACATTTTGCAACTTTTACACGGCTTGCCAAATGCATGCAAGAGTCTTTTTATGCAGCTGCAAGTAGACAATTTTGGAAGTAAATCAAAAATGTCACTGCATGCAAACCATATCCAGCATCAATCCAAATTCAAATTCTAAATACTCATACTCATAATTCTGGATGGGTTCCTCAAATTGAGTTCAGAGTCTAGACAGCTGGCTTATCAAGCTCAATGCAAACCAGGATCTAGTTGTGGTTGCACTCATATGGAAAAATTATTTTTGTGACTTGCAGCATTGAACAGTAGGCAAACCACTTCTCTCATGTGCCATGAGGGATCCATTTCAAGTTGACTTTGTTCAAGAAGTTGGCTCTTGGTCAAAGTACAAATCAGTAAATGGAAGTTATTCTCTAATCTAAAGCTTGAAGCCAAGTATGTTGAAGGATGTCAACGTGCCAAGTGATAGTCTCCTTGAAGCATCTGCTAGTGGTACATTTGCTATCAATCCATCTTTCCTTGATTATAAGATTTCATCGTTCCTCACATCAATTTCTTCTGTTACTGAGTTGTAGCTTTTAATCTCTTCTTCAAAAGCAACTGTTAGTTTTTCTTTATCTTTCTTCTTCCTCTCCTCTACATGTAGGTTTTCTTGCTCAGTTCTAGCCTTGATGGAGGTATAAGCAAAATGTCCATCATTTTATTGCATATACATTGGTTACAAGCAATTTATTATATCTCCATCCCAGTCTCTTCAAGCTTTTGTTGTCTTTGTCCATTCTGGTTATCATTTGTGCATGTGTTGCAACAATAGTTATATCATTGAAGCATTCAAGAAAAAAATATTTTGTTGCCTCTTGAATTGCCAACAGTGCAACAAGCTTCCATCTCATTGTGCTAAAACATGCCTCTTCACATATTGACCTGAATAGCCTCTAAAATCTTTGGTACAATAAGCTCAATGCATTTCTGAGCCTTCCTGATTTTCTTGAACAAGTTAAGGTTTCTTTGTAACCTCTTCATCCTTGGAGCCTTCAAAATTTTCATAGGCTTTTCAGGTCACTTCTTCTTGCTAGCCGACCTGCCCCCTACTTCAGCAGCTAAGCATGGACCTTTGCCAGCCTTCCTAGTAGGAGCCTTTGTTCTTGCCATTGTCTTGCTTAGGGTATAATCTCTCTCTCTCTCTCTCTCTCTCTCTCTCTCTCTCTCTCTCTCTCTCTCTCTCTCTCTCTCTCTCTCTCTCTCTCTCTCTCTCTCTCTCTCTCTCTCTCTCTCTCTCTCTCTCTCTATCTATCTATCTATCTATCTCTATCTCTATCTGTATATGTATATGTGATCCGTTAGACCAAATCACAAAAATTAAGTAGTGTTGTGCGATGCATTGAATGATCGTATGCTATGATTAGCATGTTGACATGTGTGACTCTTTAATTTTCCATAATAGCATGTTGACATGTGTGACTCTTTAATTTTCCATAATAGCATGCATGGTGCCAACAGTCTAATCAATTATTGTGTTGGCGGGGGGGAAGAGAGAGAGAGAGAGAGAGAGAGAGAGAGAGAGAGAGAGAGAGAGAGAGAGAGTTGGCGTCTATGGGGCTAACACACAGGAAGAGCCCAATTTTTGTAATACTTATTTTGACAAACTTGTTTTAATTATTTTGGGACTCGATTGAGTTTCCAAATTGTATTTTAGTAAGTATGCAGAATCTCTAACCCCACAGTAGATGGTAGGATGTAATTTTGATGAGTTAGAACCTCCAAGGCTGAGGTATAAAAGCCAATTTTTGTAAACCTAAAACAACTTTTGAAAGAATCAACTTTTGAGCTCCACTAAGTATACATGATTGCGTGTTGTGTGTTGAGAGAGAGTGAGGTCTTCTTCTTCTCCCTATGCGCTCTATGGTGGCTTCATTGCAAAGGCAACTTCACCATTGTGTTAGCAACGGCAAGAGCTACACTTCAATGCCAAGTTTGCGCGGTTTGGTTCTCTTCACGAAGAGCTCTTCCATGAGATTTGAGGTGATTTTTCTCTCCACCATGCATCTGTTTAGTGATTGTTCTATGTCAGTATGATCATGACGGGATGAGCAACACCTTAGACCTAAGCATGTCAAGAATCAATGACCTGTAAATTTTGGCTTGTCTTTATATGCAATTTTTGCATCGGTTGTTTATGGATATTAATTTGGGTTAGAGACCATAGGATGGTGTCCTTTAGGTGTGAAGAGGTTAGCCCTTGAGTTTTGTGACAATTCATTAGCTTGTGTTTTGGTGAGCATTGGCTTCATAAGGAAGGTAGTGGTTGTGTTTTCTTAGTGCCTTCATTTGATTTCCTTGGATAGTGTTTGTCTTAGAAGGTCAAGTAGGTGATTGACAACCATCTATTTGTTTCCATGCGCCTACGGGTCAAGCTTCATCCTTGGTTGACATCTTGTTGTTTAGCCTAGTTCTCACTTTGCTAGCAATTGCGAGTAGTGTGTCTTCTCGACAACATTGGTGCTGCTACCGGGGACGAGAGCCCTAGGTAGGTGACCTTAGAATAGTCCTACAATGTAAAATTACCTCCAATTATCGGAGTCATTTTATTTCACTTTAGGAAGAATCGAGGAGTGGGGCTCTTTGGATCTTAGGAGAGTGCTAGGGAGCGTGTGTCTCGCCCGCCGGGATTTTTTGTCATCGGAGTATTAGTCTTAGTTAGTGTCGGTTGGATTGTTAGTGATTTGTGAGAAGATTCAAGCGTCAGCAAGTCCAAAAGAGACAGTGAAGTGTTTTTTTCTACTCATAAATACATGTCCTTATACACGTTTTGTAGGAGTAGTTGTAATAGGACATGTGACTATGATCTAAAGCTATCCATCTTTGAATTTCATGCTTGGTTGAATTTACAATCTTGGAAAAGTTGATTTTTGGAAATAAATTCAATAAACAAGATTCAATAGACAATCGGGCATGGCTGAGTATTGGTGGCTATGAAAGAACACATATACAAGAGATCTGGATGAGAAAAGTGCAATTTTTCATCCAACAGACATCATACGCATATAATGCCTAGGCCCTAGTTGGAGACCAAATTTAATAAAATAGACTGGACTAGAGTGTTTAAAAGGGGTGTTATATCCTAATGGCACCTTGAGACTAGAGTCTTGGCCAGCATTTCGTCCCCAAAAGATAAAAGTTGTGAGTCAAAAGCAAAAAATTAGGAAACTTGTGAATCTATGCATATTTTTGCATGGGAGATTAGTAAAAGTGCCCAATAAGCAATACCAAAGACTAGGGGATTCTTGTGCATGAGTTTGGTACAAAAATTCACCAGTAGACATTTACACGTATAATGTCTTAGGTGTAGAATTAGCAGGTAAATTAGACTATTGACAACTTACCTACAATCTGCTAGTTAAGTGGAACACATGAACCAAGTTTCACTCTTTTTGGGAAATTCCTTGACAAAAGTGAGGATATTGTGAAAATTAGTGATCCAAGTTTTTTTTTGAGCACACGTACATGTTGTAAACATCAAGGGGAACTTGCGACAGAAACAGAAGTCCATTTTGAGGAGCAAAGAGACATTATACGTTGAGGATATTGTGAAAATTAGTGATCCAAGTATTTCTTTGAGCACACATGCATGTTGTAAACATCAAGGGGAGCTTGGGACAGAAACACAACTCCATTTTGAGCAAAGAGACATTATACGCGTATAATGTCTAAAGGCCATATCTTGAGCAGAAAGGTCTCATTTCAGTGAGTTGTTGTAATTAGGAACAACTTCAAAGAAAATAGACAAACATACATTGAAATTGAAGAAACTTAGAGGCTTATAAAGATCTAGAAACGGGATTGAGGAGATGAATGCTTGAATTGATCATATCTAGCTCAATAAGGGTTAGAATTGAGAATTGAGGCTTTCTGGAAGTTTCAAGTGTAGTGAAGACCTCTGGGATAAAACTCATTCCATTCTGAACAAAAGAGATTAGATGCGTATGATGTCTCAAGAGAATTTTTAGAGTCCATATCTGACAAAAGAGCTCACCACAGTGTTAAGCATCCTAAAACAAGCTTGGGGGTCAAGTTTCACCCACTTTGGAGTATTTTTGTCTTAGTAAGCTTCCCCAATAAACCGGGAGCAACCAAGGCTTACAAGTAAGAGATTGACTTATCTACAGGTGCTAGAACCCCCCAAAAAGGCTAAAAGTAGACAAGGCAACCAAGGGGAATGCATGAGTGAAGTTTGATTCAAGACTAAGACTTTAGACATCATACAAGTATGATGTCTACAAGCAATTTTAATGCCTAAATTTGGAATGTGCTAATCCAAGAGTCTTCTTTATGACCCTAGCATTCCACCTACCTTGATGGATCAAAGATTGGAACTCAAATAAGAATCTTTTCTTTGTATGCAGTAGTACTTGGCAAACAATTTGTTAGCAAAAGATTTGTAGAATCTGAAGTTTTGTGCAGACACCAAAGAACCAAGAATCCCTCAATTTGATAGTTAGTTGGGAATGCAAAGCACTCCACCATTCTGAAGAGTAGCAAAGAGAGAAGAGACAAAGGATAAACTGCAAGCAGGCTTCTAAGGCGAGAGGTTTTGGTTGATAGTTGTTGAGCAAAGAGTTTGATGAATTTGAGATCAAGAAGGTGCATCCAAGGAGAAAAGACGGTGGTAGTAGATTAGACTAGCTTAGTGTCAAATGAGGAGAGTGTGAACTAGGCAAGGATTGATCCACTAGCACCAATTATAGAGGACAATAGTCATACTAACACCTCTTTAGAGCAGTCTTTTTACCTCATGGCTGACCAAAACATCAATGTTAACCAACAAAACCAAGCGGGAAGAGGTAGCACCTCTAGGAATCCCACTCGTGCAACAAGGTATACAACCCTATACTTAGATGGACCAAATGCCCATGGAGCTCTGGTATATGCCGATGCAAGGGGACGTAAAAACATATGCATAGAGGAAAAACTAGCCGATGGAGTGGAATCCCTTCTAGTATACGATGATGGGGATAGATTTTGTGATGATGAGGGAACCCTGGGGGATTCACCATGGAAAACTTACTGCACCACGTAAGTGCAAGGGAGGGGGGTTTTTTTACAAGTCACATAAGCGTATAAGTTAGGGGCAGGTCCCCCAATAATTTATCTCCCAAGCTTAAAAATAAGGGAGGGGGTATAATATTTATTGGTTTGGGGGGGGGGGGGGGGGGAGTGAGAAAAGGGAAAAATGAGAGGAAGTTTTTGTGCTTCAAAATCATGGCTTCCCAAAAGAGTCTGCCCTTGAACTTTTGAGTCAATAGCTACAAAGATCCATGCAAGAACTTACATTTTTTTGTATCAATTGCTTGTTTTGTGATTATAGTTCATTTGTTGACGGATGAAATCTATAAAGAGTTTATATAGATGAAAATTTACACAAAGAACCTAGCACAACTATATGACCATGTTTTTTGAGTAATTTAGATGGGGCAGAATTACACAAAGAACCTAGCACAACTATATGACCATGTTTTTTTGAGTAATTTAGATGGGGCAGAATTGGATGAGTAGCTAGAGTGCAAGTTGAACAGGTACATAGTTTGAAAGTCAAACTAAAACACATTGAGGGTACATCTAGTTATCAACATAAGTGGTTCCTTATTACATTGCCAGTCACTATGCTACACGCTCTTTGACTAGTTTAATTACTCAGTTAGATCATATGAGACCTACATTTTATATGTAAGATAGGGGTATGATAATTTTCTGCATTAATTGCCGTATGACAAAAAGATACATAAAGTAGTGACAAACCAAGGAGTTGTAGGAATCTACGAGTACTAAAATGGTAGGGCCAAAACAAATTTCAAGTGTCTACGCTTTTAAGTTAAGCATGGAAAATACCTTATACTTGTTCTTGTATGAATTAGGTGAAGGGAGTCTCATAATATGTTGACAAGTATGGACGGGAGTATGCGCCGATAGAAAAAGAGAAAGTAGCGAGAATGATAGGAATTGGAGTAATTCCAACAGATCGAGTTGCAACTCAAGGCCCAAACCCTACCCCTAGCAAGTCTACAAATCCCTTTGAAGAAGTGGAAGATACGGCTAGGTTTACATCTAGTCAAGCTAAAGTGGTTGAAACACCAATTTTTCCTTCATATTTGAACCCAAACCCTGAAACTTTGCAATCCTGGTTGCTCCCACAGTGGTGATGGAACAGGAATTTATAAAGGAGAAATCCCTATCACAACAGGACCATATGTAAACCCATAGTGCACCAATGTCCACTTATTCTTACTCTTATCCCAAGGAGGGCAAAGGACCGGCGATGATGCTGACCACAGCAAGATTTCCTTATATGGAAAGGATGGAGACAAAAACAAGTTTTGTAATACAACCACTTGTTATTAGAGCCTATAGAGGATACGGGGTGGAAGAAGCATGTGATGCTAGATCGAGACATGAACAAGGACCTATAGGAGGAGAGGGACGAGAAGGTTCTACAATCAGGCTAGTAGATCACAGACATGCTAGACCCTCTCAAGTCTAAAAATGGGTTAACAAGAAATATTCAGAGGAAAGAGACCCTAGAGACCACATGGCACCATTCTTGAGAGTAATCCGAGCAAAGGAGGTTAGGGACTTTGATACCCTGTTTGTCGGATTTGGACTCACCTTAGAGGAAGATGGTGCCACCTGGTTTGATTCTGTTGAAAGACGGGATTTTGAAACCATCCATTTGATGAATTTTTGGAGGAATTCTCTCAAAGAGGAATAGCTCACAATACAATTTCAGAAATCCATAAGTTCAACCAGAAAGAGGGAGAATCTTTTAGAAAACCAGTCTTACGATTGAAATGATACATAAAATTCTTCCCAGTAGAAGAATAACCCACTCAATCTTGATATTCATCCAAGGATTGAGAAATGCGGATCTTCAAAAGGATTTGCATATGAAGAAGAGATCAACTCTGAATGAGTTGACCAAGGAAGCTCTATACTTAATAGACAATTGTGCAGTCTACAAGGAAGGACTTAGATGATGATTTTTCATCACAGCATAGTGGAACTAGGTCTGTGAATTCTGTACAAAAGAGTGAAGCAGTTGGGAGTCAGGAACAACTAATTTCATAAGTGCTCAAAAGAATAAGCCCATTTGCAAAGCCACAGGGTAAGCAAGCAAAATAGTGTGCCATTGAGCAAAAATGGACCAATCATGCAACAGAGGAGTGTTACTTTAACAAAGGATATGTGAGAGAGAGAGAGAGAGACAAGATGTCCCTCCAACCCAAGTAGCACCTCATCAAGTCCCACCAATGCCTAGGTATGCAATAAGGAACTTGTCAGGACCTGTAGGGGTTGAACAGGCACAACCAGTCTTGGGGCAACAACCACCCCTTCTAGGAGAGAGACCAGCGGGTGCAAGGTATACACCTACCATAGAGGAACCAAAGGAACTATCATTAGTGCATGTGATTGCATATTATGAAGAGCCAAGTGGATATGGGGCGAGCAAAGTATACTATACACCCGAAGAGGCGAGAGCACCAAAACCATGGAGAGTGAGTGGAAATGTTGGACATGTGCGATGAACATCAAAGTTCTCTCATCTAAGCTATATCTACTATCATTTCAACATACACACATTGGCTCACTCTGTTGATCTACACGCAGTCGTATCGGCCTACATGTAAATCCCGTTGACAACATTGTATGGTCTGTAAAGCTCCAAGCGTCATGCTAGTGTTAGCCATCGTACGGTTAACAATCCTTGCTACAAATGTTCCCACTGCAGAAGCTGCTAGGTCGGGCCTCAACAGTAACAAATCAAACATGAGACGCCGAACATTGATGAAATCTGCACAAGGCTAGCTGTACTTGCCTCCCCTGTGCTATCTGCAAAAATTGCATCCTCAAGACTACACATTGTGTATAGATGTGTCAACATCGACACTAGGGAAGCTACGTCCCTCTCACCCATAGGCAAAACTGTGCATCTTGGCACCAACTCATGAGCCTCTAACATGAGCATGTCAAAAAACTCCATATCTGTCAGCTCTGTCTGTGTCTCTAGGGAGTAGACCTACTCTACCTCTACCTGCACAAAGTCGTAAAACACCTGCTATGTCTCACTAGAGCACTACCACTCTATCTCTGTCTCCACAGAGTCTACTAGCATGTCCTGCACAGCTAAATGCTCTGTCTCTTGAGCATGATGGAGATCACTAGCAAAAAAAACACGTCTCATCTCTCGCTCAAAGCATGCTAGCAACAAAATCAAGACTTTACTGTCACGAACCTCAAACACATGCATAGGATATACTAGGCCGCTGCAGGCTCCTCTGGTAATCACTAGTGAACCGCAATGCATCTAGAAAAATTGCTCTCTAATCAGTACCTAACAACCAAAAGCTGCCAACTGTCTCACTGAGATCAAGCTCTGTCTCAGTTGAGGAATGTAGTGCACATGTTGTAGCATGTATGACGCACTACTGGGCAATGACAAACAAACATCTCCTGCACCCTCTATGTCAAACGCCGAACCATTGTCCAAGTGCACACAGCCAAGTCTCCCACTAGAAAATGTGCTAAACCACTCACAACATGGTGTGACATGGAAAACTTCATCGCTATCTAGTAACCACTCTGGAGAAACTGTGCTAACCATAGACAAATCTGCAAGAGGTACACTGGAGGCAAGCGTGACATCACTTTCACAGGCATAGATCTCCACTGGAATTGCCTCTCTAACATGTGTCAAAGCCATATGTGCATCTCGCATACATCTTCGTCGTTGTCTCATACGTCTTAAACAATGGTGTCTAATGTGCCATGTGTGACCGTAATGCCAACAACACATGTATCAACAAGAACGAGACTGCCGTCTCTCAATGTCACACATGTCTACTGCCATAAGTGAATGCCAAAATGGCACAAAGTGGGAGATCACTCGACCATTATGCTAATCAATCATAAACCAACCAGTAGCTCAATAGTGAAAATCTGTAACCTTTTCTTGGCCCTATCTCAAAATATGCATCGATATGAGAACATGAAACAAAATCAAAGGAAACCTGTAACCACTATGAGCATACCATAAATGTATGACTAGGAACCAAAGTATGGCAAGAAATCTGAAGAAAGATTGATTGAATCTCCCTTGTAAATTGAGCAAAACCTCAAGTACAATCTCAACCATAAACCATGCCAAATTGGCAACAAAGTGGGAGGTAACTTGACCACTACACAATGCTCAAAAGAATGATGAATCACATCAGAACTGATGCTCACATATGCCTAAAAGAAACTCCACAATCTGCAAACTTTGCAAGCATCAACTGGGACAAACTGCTCAACTGAGCGTAAAGCACATAACCATATACGCAAGTAGAGAGCAAACTAGCTCAAAACTCATCCCACAAGAGAAACTACCTGCAAAATATCTGCAAAAACCTCTGAAACCTGTGACTGTCTATCTATAGTTACACAAGCATACACAATCATAATCCTCACTCCTACGAGAGTGGGTACAAGAACACCAAACTGTGTCCAAACTGACAAAACTTGTCAAAATTGTCAAAGTGAGAGTAAGCACTAGATCACTGTCAAAGTGGGAATATATCGACCACTGTAGAAGATGGCATAACACTGCAAACTTTTATGGCGAGAAGAAGGGGAAAAATGAATCGAATTTCCTTTGCAAGATGAGTCAAAAATCAACGCAAACCGCAAGCCAAAAAACTGCAGATAACTGCCAGAGTGGGAGTCAACTCGACCACTAAACCATCAAAGAACAAACTGTAACTACGTGCAAACCATGGCGAGAATTTGGGAAAAATCCGGTAGAGTTTCCCCTAGAAACTGAGTAAAAACTCAAAAAATCTCACCAAATCTCATGAAAACTATACACACAGTGTCTCAGTAAACAGATCCACAAATGGTCTAAATACGTTGCCAAAAGCTTGGCAAATTGGCTCACTCCTGATCGAGTGGCTCTATGGACGTGTACATGTTCAAGAACACCTGTAAACTTGTAAATCTGCTACCTGCAAGCTATCTCATGTCAAGTTGTATCCACATATGCATACATAGCATCAAACTGCACTAAATTGTGCAAAAAACTGCTCTCTCGTGTTCCACACAAGTTGCTCGCAACTTGTAAGCAAAACCGTTGAAGAACTAGCAACTACTACCTCATCGATCGGTAACATGTCAATCAAAAACTTTGTCCAAGAGCTGTGTGCGCTCAAAAAAAAGAACCTACTCTGGAATGGTCAGTCAGAGCCGTATGTGTCGGTATGTGCCATCAAAGTCGAAACTGGAGAAAATTGTCAAAGTTGTAAAGCCAAGGATGGCCGTCGGAGCCATCTTCCACCGTCGGGTGGGACTGCCAAATGCTATGGCCACCTATGTTCGAAGTTGGTGTCGAGTCGTAGAGGCCGAGTCGGATCGGTGTTGAAACCCGATACCAATGCAGAGCAGCAAATCAATGATATCGGTGTCGTGTCTTGTCGTCGGAGTGGCTAGCCGAATAGCCATAGATGATGCTAGAAGACCAAACTTGGGTCGATGCCGGATAACGCCGGGCTTACTCGCCCGCACGTAGCCAGTGTGTTCTCACACAGTTCGCTTTCTCTCAATTTCCTTTCACTCTCCAAGCAGTTGTACACCAAACTGTCTTGAAAAACACAGTCTCTGTGTTTTGGAATTTCGATCCACTTGTACTCCAAATCAAAAAACAATTTCTTCTACAAAGTTGTAGATCTTAAAGAGATCTACATTTTGATTAAAAAAAAGGTTTTAAAATCGAAGCTTCCTAGCTCAAGTTATGGCAAAAATACTGAACATTTGTCAAGCTGTTAAACGTGAGAGACCTGCTTCTCAGTGTCCCTAGCTCACAAAAAACTTGATCTCTCTCTCCCCTTTTGCCTGGTGGAGTGTAAGCTCCCGTTACCTTGATCTTTGAGATCTACTTTTTGAATTTGTGTCGAACCACCTCCGATCTGACGCCACCAAGCATCGAACTCCGTCGCCACCGAGAGATCGTCGTTGCCGCCTAGCCGTAGATCTAATACCAATTGATGAGTGCACATGTGCGCAAATGCGTGCGTGCATGCGCGGTGCGGTGGGTGCAGGGAAGGGGGAAGAGCACAAGCCGGTGTCGGTGGAGCAGCCTCACAAGACTTAAGATGGAAGCTCCTTATTCTCATATGTAATGAAGAATAAGGGTATGTACACACGTGGACGGGCATCAGGACAGTGGACGTCCCGCAGGCAGGTGAAAGGGGGAGCGCCCTTACCCCAACACAGAAAACAAAAAAGTGATACCTATACAAGTTGTCACGAGAGTGCAAGCGCAGAGGGTGAGAGAAGAATCATTGATTAAATAACCCCAAATAGATATGCCTAGTGTCAAGAGGAAAAGTCAACAAAACACGTGGAAGGCTAGGAAAGCACGTATGAAGACCAAGAAGGAACGTGAGCAAATGGCCCTAAAGGAAGAGATAAAAAGAACCAGGTAAAAATTAGAGAGATTGGATGGTCAAACTAATCCAGGAATAGGAATTCCAAAGACCAGAGAACCCAACAGAGGATCAATGCTAGTTGAAAAATTGAATGAGCCCCTTGATGCACTTATGAAAGCCTATGAAGTGCAACTTCACATGAGCTAGAATAAGGAACACAAATGGATAACTTATCCCTATGCAAACTTGGAGATGTGCTCGAAAATTATCCAAACTCCCCAAACTTTGCTGGAACCACCTGAAGGTAAACCAAAGACTGGGGTAGAAGTCCCAATTCCAACACCTATCACTCCATTTGGGCATGAAACAAAAAAACAGATAAGGAATCCCCATTGAATTAGAAAATCCCACGATAGCAATGAATACCACAGATCCAGCGTCTAAGGAATTCCATTCTACAATACATGAGGCCTATAGAGAGGACCACGACTTAGCCGAGATTTGGAGACAGATAAGGGAAGCAAAGGAAGCAGTGGGGCTGAGTCAGAGAGTTAACCAAATCAGTATAGGGAGTGATGTTATTCTTCCACCATTAGAGGAATTTGAAGCAAGAGCCCAAGTGGATCTGGATATTTGCTCTTATTGGGGGGATATAGGACCCTTATGATCTTTAGATAGTCAACCTCAATCTTTGAAAACCCTACCTTCATACATGGGTGAGTACAAAGCAAGGTCTGATGTGAAGGTCGTGCCACACAAAGACTTTCTTCAAAAAGGATGATGGACTCAAAAGGGCTGATAGACATATTATCAACACCGTTGACTTACACCATCACATTAATCAAGCTTCTTAGGATAAGACCAAACATGTGGGCAATTGTTGGGAAATTCTTAGAGAAGTTTGGAGTCAAGGATTCAAGAAGGGATTTGAGAACTAGAAAAACCTCAATTGAACACAAGGCATGTGCCCTTAAAGTGTAACAACAATGGAAATTCTCGATAGCAGAGCTGGTGTTGCTATTGCCACCAAGGAGATTTGGAAAAAATGGGGGAAACAGCCTTGAAAGCTACCAGGATGAAATTGCAACTAGCCGATGAATATATTGAGAGGCCCCTAGGCCTTCTAGAGAAAGTGATTGTGAATTATTGCGATATTGATATGAGCATACTTTTTCTATAGTGGATTTTGTCAAGAAGAAAAATTATGACATCATACTTGGATGACCCTTCATGAGACAACTCAAGATGGTTCAAGACTGCAGGTATGATCACATATACCTAAGGCACTTGGAAACCACAACACGCCTAAATCAAAGACCACAGATACAAAAACATGAATAGAACACCAGTGGAATAATTTGATTTAGGTACATTAGCAGGGTTGGAGCTTCCAACTTGGTTAGGCAAGCCCAAAGAGCTATAGATGTGCAGCACATCAAATTGTGGAAGCTTGTAGTGAGAAGAGATTGTATATTGGAAAGAGAACTTGAAGATGAGGAATACATTCCTGAGCCTTTTCCAGAAGAGGACCCATATACTAGCAACCCTAGATGTGTGTGCTATTTCATACGCCCCACTGTAAAGTTCTGTGATAAGGACGGAAATGATGTGGTTCCTTACTATATGGTCAATATGGTGCAAGGGGGAGACCGAGAGAAACCCTCACAACAACCTAGGAGTGATGAGATGGAGAAGCAAGTAGAAGAAGAGTTTTACAACTCTCCAAAGCAATTTGAATGCAAAGATGATGCGGACAATGAGTGCTCAGACAACCTGAGGGACCAAGAGGAAACAGGAGTAGATGTCCGGTTTTACGAGTTTTCAAACCAAAAACCTAAATGTCAAGAGCACTACAAGAAAAAAAGAGCTAAAAAGAGAAAGAGAGAACCCATGCCTAGATAAGGGACAATTTTTTTTATGCTTGTAAAAGTTGACAATTGTATCAAAAGAGCAAAATATTAGGGAAATAATCTCAGACCCTAGATCCAAAAACAAAAGCAAGGATGAAAAAACAAGCTCAAGAGTCTGAAACAAAACCCAAGGAAACAAAGGAACTTGGGTAGGATAAAAGTGGAGAGACTAAGCGGACCAAGGTAGAGAGAAAAGAGAAGTACAGAGAGATTAAGAAAACTCTCAGGAAGTATGGACAACAGAAGTAGAGAGTGGTGAAGAAAAAAACGAGAAGAATGAGGACAAAATGAGTGTGCCATCCCACTACAAAAAGTTCACCATACAAGACAGGAAAATAGTGATGATGCAACCTCTCCGGGGGCAAAAGGACAAGGAGTCCTACAATGGACCCAAGGATGCAAAAAAGATAGACTTGGCAAAACCAGGAGAAGAGACATGACCAGCCTACATTGCAAGAGAAATAGCACGAAAAGACTCGAATTCACTCAATCCAACTGAGGAGTAAGCCTAAAAGTTGTATGAACCAGTGGTTAAGCTCAAGGATACTTCAAGGTAAAAATTTCAAGAAGTTGACCAAAACTCATATTATTTACTTTTTCTTGACTTTTTAGGCCAAACTGTTAAGTATGGAGCCTGATTTACCCTTGTAATTTTTTGTGGTAAAAGCGCACATTTGTAAGGCCCCCATTATGAGGACAAGCCATCGTGCGTGAAGGAAAATCACTCACCGGAAACCAAAATTTTCACGGACAAGAATCAGGGGCAACTTTAGAGGCCTCGGGGGCGGAGGCCCCCGAGACTTTTTTTTTCGCCGGAATATTATGGCCGGACGGCAGCCGGAAAGTGGTCGGAAAACAACCGGTTGGTTGGCCGGTGGCCGGTAGTCAATGGCCGATCGCCGGTGGTCGGAAGTCAATGGCCGGTGGCCGGTGGTCGGAAGTCAATGGACGGTGGCCGGTGGCCGAATTCAAAAGCGGACTTGTCTTCTCAAGGGCGGCCACACATGGGCGGATTGGAGGGTCTGATTTGGACTTATTCGCACAAGGGCGGCTACACATGGCTGTCTCTCATAAGAGAGGGCAGCCCTTTTGGCCTATAAAAGGAGGCCATTTCTACACACATTTCATAGTGTGAAGTTGATGCAACAAGGTGAGTGTGAGGTGGTGAGAGTGAAGCAAGGCGGGAGATCTATCAAGGGTTTAATCCCTTTGTAAACTACTTCTTCTTTTGAAGTGCTAAAGCCATTGAGTGGCTGCTTTCCCGTGGACGTAACCCACATTGGGTAAACCACGTATATCGTGTGTACTCTCTCTCTCTCTCTCTACTCTATAATCTCTTGTGTGTGAAATCTATTATTCTCCATTAAGTAATCTACTCAAAAATCTATTTAGCTACGTTGACGGGAGCAAAGCGAACCCCGAACCCCCGACGGCTTCTAAAACATCGGGGACCGAATGGCACGCCTCGAGCCTATCATGGTAAAGCAAACAGGGGGCACCACCTAGCTTCAGCGGCTAGGACGCAAACAACACACCACCATAACAAAGTTTTCATCCAAGAGAGATGGATGCTTGGGAGTAATGATGAAGAGGAAAGGGAATGAGATCAAGTGAGAGAGAGAGAGAGAGTGAGGGAGGGGGTATAGCGGCTTAGTACTTACGCATCACAAAAGGATGGCGAATCCGCACACCCTTCACACATACACAAGCTCACTCCAAAAACACAAGACTGGGTGTCGATTCCGCACACCTCACATGGGCAAAAAATTGCAAGAAAACATACTCACAAAACCTCAAGCTTTATTTAGAGAATTAGGCGATGAAATGGGGAGCATAGGGTAAGGGAATGAGAAGGGAGAGAGTGGTAGAGCACATGGCGGATAGGTGGGAGTTGATGGCAAAGACTCGCACAAGGATTATGGCCATCATCCTTCATTTAGTTGCCCTTCATCTTCCATAGCCAAGGGTGTAGAGGTCATGCTCAAGACAAGCATGGTGATTGCGGTGATGGTGATGGTGTGGGTGTGTGTGTGTGCACTAGGCACACACAGTGCATAGTGTGTTCTTTGGTGATGTTGTGTGTTTAGTTAGTGTGATGGTGGACCCTCTTTATATAGGGAAGGAGGGGGGAGGAATTTTAGAATTTAGAAATGAAGAAATCATTATCTACATAGGCCATGTGACTGTGGGCCCCACTTGTCTGGCTGTGTGTATATGTGCCAGAACAGCAGTCTCATGAGAGAGAGACTAAGAGAGAGAGATGGGTTGATGAAAAAAGTGAGAGGTGACATGGAGAATAAAGTAATTACAAGAGGGGAGAGAGGGGAGTGTGTTCAGAGGTGAATCTGTGTGCAGATGTGTGTGAACACAAGAAAAATCAGGTAACCACCGGGTGGGGATGGGTCTGTGGACACCTTTTTCAATGAAACTGAGTGTGTGTGAGTGTGGGGGAGGTTATTTAGCTACAAGACAAGAGACATGGCGCCCTTTAGAGAGAGAGGGGGGTATTTGGGTCATGGGATATGATAGGAGAGAGAAAGAGGGGGTGGGGTATACTATTTTGGAAGATAGGGTAAGTTGCATGTGAGTTAGGGTGCCCTCATCTCTTGCCCATTCTCTGGCTCATCATGTTCTGCAGCTCGTTAGACTGTTTAATTGATAAAGCCAGTAATCAAAAAAAAATTAAGATCACACATAACTTATTGTGTGCAAGGGTGCACTCCCACCGGTAAAATCGACTATTTCCCGACTCCTTTCCCAGGCTCTTACCAAGCCCTTGAGTACTCGGATCGACAACACCTCAACTTCTCTCCTACCAACCTTGACAAACGGGGAAAGAGGGCGATCTTGAGAGAGCATGTGAGAGAGAATGCAAGCGAGCGAGTGAGAGATAGAGAGAGCGAGTGAGAGTGAGCAGGTTTTGCAATCCGACATACGCGCCTTGACATCGATGATTTGCCACCGCCTTGGCGTTCCACCATTCCGACACTTGGTTTCGACACCGTTTTTTTGCCATGGCAATTCCCCTACGGCTATTCGGCTAGCCACTCCCGTCTGGCGGCCGGGAATGACATTGACATCGGTGATTAAAGCCGTTTTGACACTAATTCTCACGTTTCGGCATTGGCTCAACATTACTCCCATTACGGGCGAATTTTCAACATCCGATCAGATACCAATTTAACGTTAACGACATTTTCCCGCGATCGATTGTTGTACTTGCCACACGCATGGGTGAGGTGCCTCTACCATAGAGGAGTGACACCCGGCTTTGGCATCCAGTGCACCAATTATGCTCTACGGCACGATTTTGACTACGACACCTTTGGCGGCTATTCGACTAGCGCATTTCCGCCCAGCGATGAAAATCGGCACATAGCGACACCGACACGCAGGTTACAGGTTATAGGGGGCTTTTTAGCCCGTTTACACACAGATTCTCCAAGTTTCCAGACACAGTGCTTTCACAGGCAGTTTAGTAGTCTTTTCGATAGCAGTTTCTCTGCGGTCGATGCATGGACAGATGCATTTTTGTGTGAACATACCTAGTGCTACTGAGATTTTTATAGAGCAGATATCCCTGCAAGGATCATTTTTACTACATGCAGTAGTTCTTGGCGCCTGTTTGACCGTAATTCACTCATGTACGTTGAGTTGCGGACACTACCCCACTATACTACGTGTGGAGCCATTTTTTGGCTAGTTTCGCAATTTTCCCAACCGTTTCTGAGACTCGGACCGGAAGACACCCTTTTTGAGACTGTGGCTAGTCCTTTTGTGTATGCATTAGCCTTTGGAGAATTGATAGCATGAGGTTTTCTTTGAGCTAGGATATTCTTGAATGTTGAGATACTTTCGGTGATACATGTAGCTGGAGTTTCCCTTTATGCTTTTGACGTCGAGTTGGCAGTCACACAGTAGTGGTTCTGTGCACTATATGCAAGTGATTGTTCTTTTGAGCAGTTTATGCATTTTTGAGTTGAGTTCTAACTCCTCATACAAAGGAGACACTGATGGATTTTTCTCGCGAGTCCATTTTATGTGTTCTTGGCAGTTCTAGTTGTTCTTACACAGTAATTACATTTTGGTTTGAGTTTTTGCTCATATTCTAGGGGAAACTCTGTTGAAATTGTCCTGGGCAATTCGCCATAAAGTTTTTGGCTACATTCTCTTGATCGTGGCTACGAGTAGTGCTTTCAAAAGAAAAGAGTACTACATCAAAAAGTTTGATGGCTCAAACTTTGTCATTTGGTGGCGGCGTATGCAAGATGTTTTGATCAACAAAGGCTTGATAGCACCCTTGCATGCAAGAAGAGAGAATGTATACATGAATGATGAGTAAGATGACTTGAATGAGTATGTTACGGTGACCATTTTCCTGCACCTTGGTGAATTCATTTACTTTACCATAATGGATAAGAGAAACGCCAAAGATTTATGGGATTCAGGTTTGGGATGGCATCAATGCCTCGAACAAGGTTTTCTTGATGAAGAAATTGATGCACATGAATATGAAAGAAGGCAGTAATGTTAGTTTTGATTTGAATGAGTTCAACAACGTGTTTTCACAGCTTACTTCAAAAGGTCTCAATTTTGATGATAAAATGAAGGCCATTTTCTTGCTATGTTCGCTACCATCATCATGGAATACTTTCAACAGAGCCATAAGGAATTTGTGCACCAATGCAAGCTAGATTTCAGTAGTGTTGGGAGTGTGTTGCTCACTGAGGATATTTGACATCAATCTCTTTATGCGAGTGGGCATGGTGATGCATATGTGGCTAGTGGCAATCGTGACAAACAAAAGAAGTGTGGTCGTAGTCGCAATCATTCACAGGATTGCAAAATGTGGAGTGTTACTACTACCATAAAAAGGGACATTTGAAGAAAGATTGCCACACAATGCAGTGTGATAAGAGCAAAGAGAAAGCATAAATCTGACAAACCTAAAAACAGTGTGAAGATTGAAGAGCTTAATGTGGTTGAGTCGCCAGCCATTGAAAAAGATTCTGAAGTGTCAAATGATGTGTTGATTTTCACATGGGATTCGAGTCCTGATGCATTGTTATATCTCATGATGAGTGTTATGCGTAGAATTTAATTGTAGACTCGGGTGCTAGCTTTCATGCGACTCCTCACAAGGAGTGGTTTTCTACGTACGCTGCCATGCATGGCACGGTGAAGCTAAGCAATTCTTATGAGCTTGATATATGCGGTGTGGGCAGCATCAAGTTCTCTATGCATAATGGCACTGAGTTTATGCTGCATAATGTCAGACATGTATCCAAATTGACAAAGAGTTTGATGTCAGTTAAACAGCTGGATGATTTGGGTTACACTACCATATTTGCTCATGGTTCTTGGATTATCAAGAAGGGAAATCTGGTCATGCTTAAAGGCCAAAAGTCTGGCTCATTGTACTCACTTTACGTCTCTTCTGTGAAAAAGATTTCTATTTATGTAGCCGAGCTGCCGTCTACAGAGTTGTGGCATAGCCGGCTAGGACATATGAGTCAAAAGGGAATGAAAGTCTTGCAGCATTGTGGTCCCTGTGTTAGATTATTCTAACTTCTCTTTATGTGCGCATTGTATCTATGGCAAACAAACTAGGTTGATATCATCAACTTTGGACAAAGAGTTAGGGAGTCCTTTAGATCTCGTTCATAGCGACTTGTGCGGACCTATGCTAATCAAGTCTCTAGGGGGAGTGTTATACTTCCTTATGTTCATATATGACTCTAGTAGAAAGGTGTGGATTTATCTGTTAGACAAGGTGAACTAGAACCTAGGAGTCCACCTCCCAACCACCAACTATATAGAATGGCCCCTGGCCCTTTGCCCTAGTTGGACTCCCTTTCCACACTGCCTATCCCGGCCTTGCCCTTGTCTATTCCGGCCTTGCCGATGTCCTGACATTACTCCCCCCTTAAGAAGAGATTTCATCCTCGAAAACAAAAGTGGGAAACTTCTTCTTAAGAACACTAATGTTTTCCCAAGTGGCACCTTCCTCAGGTCGATCTTTCCACTTTATTAAGGCTTGTTGACGTACATGATGACGCGTACGTAACTCATGATAATCGAGAGCACGTTTAGGTTCATGCGGTAAGGTAGGAGGTTCAATGAAATCTACCAAAATCTGTTGGCCAATGACATTGTCATCCCCATGTCACCGCTTACGTAAATGGCTTACATGAAACATCGGATGAATACGAGAATGTGCAGGTAGCAATAATTTGTAGGCACGATCACCTACTCACTTGAGTATTTTGAAAGGCCCACAATATCGGGGAGATAATTTAGGTGTTGGCCCAGTTTTCAGACCTTTTGAATGTTATGGCACACGTAAAAATACTTCCTCCCGTTCCTCGAAGGTAACTTGCCGACGTTTCTCATCAGTATACTTCTTATACCGATCCTGCGCTTGTCGGACATTCTGACGAGTGAGTCTCAGCATATCCATGTGGTCTTGGAGAAAATCCTTAACCTGTTGGAGCTTTTCGGTTGCCAACCCCACCGTAACAGGTGACCTAGGTTGAAACCCATACATGAGCATGATAGGACTAAATCCAGTTGTGACATGCTTAGCACTATTGTAGGCAAACTCGAGAATAGGTAAGGATTTTTGAGATTCAAAGTCAAACAACAACCTTGTAATGAGGTGAAATTTCAACTGTAAGGCAGAAATCAGGAGGAGAATTTATTTTGCAACCAGTCTTAAAAAATGGGGGAAATGCCGCTTATACACACACAAAGTTGAAGGTTGACCATCATAAAACCGTGCAGAGCTTGCATCAAAAGATGTACCCAGAGCTGCTGAGGGTCTTTCTCTTCCTCCTCATGAGCCAAAAATGGTGCTAGTGGTCGTCATCTCCCCTCTTTCTCTCACGCGTTGTCTCCTTCCCTCTCTGCATGCTGCCATGATTTAGTTCATGCAGTGTGCACACTTAGGTCAATGAAAGGAGTGGTTAGAACTGAAGTCATGACCGCCCAATAATTTTGACCATCCACTAAACCTTTTTTAAAAAAACATCCATCTAAGCACTCATTCACCCCCCCTTCTCAACTCCTTGATCGCCCGCCACGAACACCATCAACAAAGAAAAGAAAAAAATGTGGCTTTCCATCATCAACGGTCTTTGCAACCACCTTCAAAATCTCTCGATTGCCCACCAAAAGCTAAGGCCATTGCCTAGCCCAAGGTCGATTCACTTACATAACCTTTCACCTAGCTCACAACTCCTAAGAACCAACCCAAAACTGCTCAAGCAAGCCATGGTCAATTACTTTCGTCAATAAGAAGCTTCACTTCTTCTTCAAGGCAAATCAAAAATCCAAAACCGTACTACAGACTATGAAAGGTGTATTTAAGATTACATAGTCAAAAGCTTTTGAATTGCTTGACTGCCATTGCTTTGGGGACACGAGAGAGTGGATGTCGGTGTCGGAAGGCTGACCACTGAGATCATAGCATAATCCTTTATTACCCTCGAGGAATGACATCCACGGGGCACCTTCTTACTCTGGCTCATGAAAAACTTCAATACAGGTGAGCAACATTTGGCATATCTTATATAACATTGCGTAGGAGAGATCCGGTAGACTCTTGAAGAAAGACATGGCACCCTTTAGGGTTTTCACCATGTATTCCTTTGTGGCTTGTCCTTTCTCTAGAGCTAGCAGTCTTGGGTAGTTCAACCAGGTTGGCCGCTTCTTGGTCAGTGCCTCATGCTCTTGCCAAGTCCTTACTCTAGGTACAATACAAAAAGTGGGATCTCTTTTGCAGGGCTGCAGGTGCTCTTGTGAACATAATCAAATACCTCGGATTCTTGTTCAACCATCTCAACCTCCACTTTGGGTGGTCTTTATCTGCGCCAATTGCTCTATAGACTAATTGCTCAATGGTTCATCATTCTCAACCGGACTTGGTGCACCATATTTCTAGACGGCATGCCGTCACCGTTCGTCAAGCTAAGTACCCATTTATTTTTGCTTATTCCTTTATTTTTATTTCTTAGCATTACCCTGCATATCATCATATACATATACACTCACAACCCTTTATTAAAAGACAATTAAAAAAAGGGGAAAATACTAATATATAAAAAAAAAGCAAGCAATCATGGCACGATTGTTGAGCAACTCGCTAATCTGCAACAATATCTCACTTATGAACACATGCAAAGGCAAGAGCTTGAAGATAAATTACTGCATTCTGCACACATAAAATCTTCACCATCACCAAAAAAAAACAAAAGTAGCAAAAAAGCCTTCACTTTCAAGGATTTTCAATGGCCAATCTAATGGAGTCACCCAAAATCCAAACCAAAGACCTTTCAACAACAACCGCCCCAACGGTGCTACAATTAACCTCATTGAATATGTTAATCCCAATGACAATGAAGTGGGAGCTAATTATGGTGAGGGATACGATCCTAAGTATGAATATCACAATTACAACCCATCTTTAGGTACTCCTATATCTGCTCAGACTTTGTTTAAAGTGTAAGGCATAGTCAAGGGTGAAAGTGTCACCATTCTTTTAGATGATGGCAATAGCCAGGATTTTATTTATGCACGATTGCACAACAACTCTCTCTCTCCTAAATTACTTAACCTCACAAAGTCATGACTATTTCAAGATTCTTGGCACCAGACCCAACAAAGGAGAGCTACATGATATTCTCCAAGCCCGCCTTCTCGCAAAGGAACTTAGGGATTCACTTCTTTCTCGTTCTTTGGATTCCTCCTCTCTTATGAGAGAGAGTCTTCTTTTGGGAGTCTCATGAAGAGGCCTCCTAATCTCTCTCCTCTTGGAGAGGAACATAAGCACGAAGTTGTTGGGTAACTTCGGCTTGCAAAGTAGGGTTGCCCATAGCTTGATGCAACCTAGTAACAAGATAATTGATAAACATGGGGGCATCATCATTAGCACCTTCATGTGCAGAATCAAAGTTATCAATGTTCATTCTACTCTCTTGGTTATTGTCAGCCATGCTAATTATACTTATGTGTTTACTTAGTGTATCCTTTGGCAATTCAAAACCTTAGTTGCTACTCCTCTTAGCCTTTGAAAATAAGCACTTAAGTATCTATACCCATGGCTCGAATTGGTTAATTATAGAGAGTAGTAGAGTGGGTCTATCATAGCAGAATTGTCGAGGGATAGCTCCTTTCAGACTTCTTATGGCTCAATAATGGTAAAGCCGTAGGCAAGTCTAAAAAAACCCCATTATTAAGACCGAAGCTCCCGAGGTGTGCACCATATCCCACATAGTGGGCTCAACAAAACCGATAATAGATTCCAGTCCCACTTAACCTAATATAATTAACAAAATCAACCATTAATAGGCTACTTAAGGACCTCTCTTCTTAAGCAAGAAAAGAGAAACCAAATGCTCTAATACCAATGTAATGGAAATGGCCTATGAACTTTGAGGATAGCGGAATTAAGAGAATTAAAGTGATGGTTCTTGTGAGATCGCTTTGAGAACATAGAGGGTGAACTTAATTGATGGTAGCAACATAAACATAGTACTTAATTAACTTGGCATGAACAATACTTTTACAAGAGAGAGAGAATTAGAGAACATAACAATAGTTGAGTACCGGATTTACTTGGAGTCGGTCCCCCCTCCAAAAGGCGTTTGTATTATAGATTCTCCCATCAAGAGAGACTTGGTACAATACAATCTTTGCGTTCCTTGTCACCTTGGTTGTGCTATGAATATGGAAAGCTTCAAGAATCACGAGCATAACACAAACTATGCAAAAAGCATTAGCTATCCCAAGCCTCAGTCCCAAGGCCTCAAACACCTTCGAAGGTGGAGAGAGCTAGCAAGGAATGAGGGTAGGGAAGAGAAAGAAGAATCATCCATAGGAGAAAGGAATAGTTCCTCACTTATCATCACTCTTATTGCTTAGCATAGCCTAATAGCATGTAATGAAGATGAAGAAGATGGCAAACTTAAGCATTGAAGCATGGATCTTGGTTGGATTTACATTCCATAGCCAAGAGTGTTGGTGTAGGCTGTCAACTTCTCAACAAGCTTGGAGAAGGAGATGGAGCTCTTGCACTTTGCACTCCACACTATGAGAGAATGTGTGTGTGTGGGGGAGAGTATACCCTCTCTCTCTCTCTCTCTCTCTCTCTCTCTCTCTCTCTCTCTCTCTCTCTCTCTCTCTCTCTGTTATTTAATTATATCATTTGGACATGTGTCCTCTTTGCACTCCACACTATGAGAGAATGTGTGTGTGTGGGGGAGAGTATACCCTCTCTCCCTCTCCCTCTCTCTCTCTCTCTCTCTCTCTCTCTCTCTCTCTCTCTCTCTCTCTCTCTCTCTCTCTCGTGTTATTTAATTATATCATTTGGACATGTTTCCTCTTTTCTTCTTTGAGAGAAAGAACTTAATTATTTATTTTTATGCATCTAAATTCTCATTGGACCCCTTTAAAGCCTATCCAATAGAATTCAAGCATATCACGAGGGCCACATGTGGAGGATTTTGACATGTGTCTTTTATGCTTATGAATTCATTTGGTTTCAATTGAACACTTCAAGCACATAGTCAATTAAGCATGGAAATCATTTATGCCTCTTGAGAGTTTATCTTTGAATTGGACACTTCAAGAACCTTAGTCATTTAAGCATAAAAATCACCTCAATCTTTGGGCAAGGTTCGCACGAACACTTAGCAAGCCAACAAGCACCTCATGCTTGGGTAGGATTTTTACCTCAAGGTCAGCCCTAGCTTGCCTAAGGTCAAAGGACTTTTTAACACTAACTTTTGGAGGTCTTTAATGAAGCTAACTCTAAGGTGTTTTAAGCTCCATTAGGTGCACGTTTCTCTTTGATAGACTACCTTCTTTTGGACCCCTATTGAGATGTAAGCATCTCTCGTCTTGGTCCATTGCAGAGTTAAATCTAAAAGAACTTATTGCACATTGCTCTTTGGTAGACCGTCTCCTTTTGGACCTCTATTGAGATGCAACCATTTCTCCTTTTGGTCCCCTGTTGAGAAAGGTCTAGCAGCACATATCTATATCCTAACTCTTGTTTCCCTTTTATCTTCCCATATTAAATTATCAGTGTAATATGAGAAAATCATTTGGTAAAGTTAGATATTATGTTTTTTGACAAGGATCAACAATGGCCAATGCATGTTTTCTCATTCTTCTAGATGCCCATCCATTTCAAAGAATGCATGTATTGGGCTTGAAATTGTGGGGGCAGCATTGTATTCTTCTCTCCCATAATCTTTTTCAGGGCAAGGGTATACTTGTCCTACACACATGGTGCCAATGATGATTCAAATCTTTGACATAAACAAATTGATCTAATTATAAATTGAATACTTTGATGCTACTTATAGGATGAAGAAGTTGTGACATCAAAGCAATAGGAACATTGTACGATGATTTCTTTCCAACTCTCCTATCAATCTCTCCCTACATCCAACTATAAACAGCACATGGTAGCTTTGCCATGAGCCTCCTTCGAATCAAGTCCCATTGCCTGCACCATCCACATCATGACTGTGTAAGAGGTATCCACATAACCTATGTTATTCAATCGGCATGGGATTGAAAAACAAAGCTTCAAGACAAAATGATTTCAAAGCTGGTCAAGTACCACCATCAAAAGGATCTTACTTGTTTATACACATGACAATGCGCAACATATCAGCCTCGTTCGAAGAGTCTACTATCACTAGTTCAACTTGAACTGTTGGGTACAGATTGATGTCTTTCTTGTAAGCAACACCTAAAGCCAACAAAAAGCACACATGGTAAGTGCAATGAACACATATGTCGGTTTAAACCATTAACACTATTACTTACTCTCTTTTAGTATTCCCATCCATGCGGCAACCTATGATTTCCATCCCAAGTGTACAACATTTTGCCGGACAAGTCAGCCCAGCAAGTGTCTTTAATTTCGGCCTCAAACTCATAGATAGTGGTTGCTTGCCATAAGGGATCCCATCCTTGCAAGATGTCATCATCTACATTGATGGAAGGATGGCCTGGTGCATCAAGGGAGCATGTAAAGCATCCCTTAGGCTCGTAATACCCCTCCATCAAGAATGTATCGGCCAATGGTTTTAGCCAATTAGGGTCCTAGCTAACTGTGTTGTTTTCTTCAACTTAGTAAATCGACATAGAGGAACCCAAGGTAATGGAGTCCCGCGCTCCTACTACATGGTCCAATACATGTCAAAACCCACACTTTGCAATAGTTATTGCTCCATTACACTTAAATTCTCTTATGCACCTTTGAGTTTTTAAGATGTTTTGACAACATATCTTGGCAAGCTATAACATCTTTGTTAATTGGAAATTCACCTCCATCATTTGCTCCTGCTGACATGTATGACTCCAGTTCCCTATCATTGATCTCTTCTTCAAAGACTTCAATATCAACAACTTTAGAAGAGGCTCCCTCTTGCACTTTTGTTTTTCCTTTTGCACGTTGTTTTTGTTGTCGTACCGGGTGGCGATGACACAGTGCTAATTGGCTTGCTCTTGGAAAGCAGGACACTAGCAGATGGAGACATTTATTGTGGTTCTTTACTTGTTGTCCTTGAAACTCGCTTAAAAACAAGCAACACAATACTAGTCCTTTAACAATTTACATGCAAGCAAATGATAATCTAAAACCATTTGAGATAGCATAAAATAATACCATATCGCTTTTAGACCACGCAATAAGATTTTTCTTTGCCTTCTTCAGGGTAGTCATTTCTTTGTTCGTCAAAGGGACATGAGGGAGAGAAGCATCCTTGCCATCATATACTTCTATCATTGACACGTAATAACAACCAAGCGGCAATCTGCTCCCATGAAGATGAGCCAAGTTCAATGTCTTATCGATTTGGCATGAATCAATTGCCTCCCCATTGTAAATGAACTCAACGTAAGTTCCAACATCAAATTTCTTGGGAGGGCCATCTTAAATCTAAATAGAAAATGTGGCATAAGGGCTCTAATTTGTAAAACAATGTTGAAAATGTTATCTCTATCTTTCTTCTCTCTCTATCTCTCTCTTTCCATCCCCGTCCTTCTCTCTCTCTCTCTCTCTCTCTCTCTCTCTCTCTCTCTCTCTCTCTCTCTCTCTCTCTCTCTCTCTCTCGTGCAACCATTTTTTGACCTAGTAGACAACAGCTCACTCTTTTGATCATAACTTCTTCATCCAAACTCCGATTTGAGTGATCTATATTCTCAATTGAAGAACACGATGCCCTCTACGCATTGATGTAAGATAGAAATTTTTAGAGTTATAAAAGGCATTTCTGAAGCAGCATTTTTGAAGTGAGCAGGTTCAAGCAAGTTGACTCTCATCTCTTATTTTACATACAATGTCTTTCGACACTCGCAAGGGTTCTTCTTCTTCAACAAGGTCCACAACCACTGTATAAAATGATCCAAAATCTCCTAAATGTGGAGATAGCAACACAACCACTCAACCAACGACATCAAAAGCCATGATCACGGCATACTTGGTATCATTGCAAGAGACCGTAAACAAACAAGGTGAAGACTTATGGGAACTTGCAATGGACAATGGCACGTTAAGGGTTCTTATGGTTGAGAATGATAATCTCAAGAGGACACTTGAGATGCAAACAACACGTTTGATGCAACTTGAAGAGAAAGTCAAGGAATGTAAACGCTCTTTTGTGGACTTGAATGCTTTGAAGGAGCGCATGAGCAAAGTACAGCATGACCATGTATTGAAAGAGAAGATATTTCACACCATGAGCCGAGATGTATGCTACATGAAAAATATATGCACAAACAAGCCTTGGCTTATGTATGTGGTAGCAATGTGGTTCCTAATTTCTCCCTCATGCAAGCTATGGCTGAAACAAAGAATGTTGAGAATGTGGATGTGGAGGAGTTGAAGGAATGGGAGCGACGTTCCAAGAATTTTGTTATTCGTGGAATTCCCAAAGAGAAGTTAGAGACGCCTCCTTCTCTTGCCATTGTTATCAAAGATTTCTTCAAAACCCACTTTGGGATGTCCGGAGTTATGGTTTATGGAGCACGTAGAGTGGGTAAGCAAGGAGCTCCTCGCTCGTGAGAACGGCCAATTGTATGCACCATGCTAGATGAGACCAAATGAAAGATTATCCTTGATAATAGTTGGATCTATTTAAGGGATACAAAATGTTTTGTATGTGAAGGTCGCATTATTAAGCAACAAAATATACGGCGCAAGGCATATGAGAAAAAGAATAAGAAAAACAAGGAGACTCTCACGAAGAAAATGTGCCCAAGGAGGAGGCAAGTCCCTCGAGCAAATAGGGATGTGTGACCTATGAGACTGTGTTACAATTGAAAATATGCTTTTGAAATTGCAATGGATACCCATGAATTGCGAGGGTTAGCATTGATGAACTACCAAGTAAAGTCAATGTTGTACTTCTTGTTGAAACAGTGGGAGTATGATACACAAAGGATTAACGGTTTGGAGGATTACAATTTACATTCACTGATGTGGTCAAAGAGTCTCAAGAAACAAAGAGGGCAAGGAGGAGTAGCATGTATGGTTAAGAAAGGATTGAAAGATTTTGTATCAATTGTGAAAGATGACAAGTACAAACGTTATATATGGCTGAAAATTATGACACCAAAAAGAGCACCCATTTTTGTAGCCGGTTACTACATTCCTCATCATGATTCCCCCTTTTAAGCTTGCATGGTTAGAGATCGTCCATATTTTGATTTAGAAGAGGACATTGCTTATTTCAAAGATGAAGGTGATGTTATTGTATTTGGGGATATGAATGCTTGCATAAAAACATTGCAACATGATACTCAACAATTTGATATGCCATACATTTCAAGGGAGTTGGAGGAAGTTCACTTGTATGATCGTACTTCAATGGATGAGAAAGAGCCGGATCACTATGGAAAGTTACTTTTATGTATGTGTAACAGCACGGGTATGTTCATTGCCAATGGTGTATCTTTGTGGAGTGGAACCAATGGATTTATATGTAGAAAACATAATGGGGATAGTGTGATTGACTATATGCTACTCTTTGAAGCCATCATGTATCGCATAAAGAGTTTTATGTTTGGCCAAAGGACCCTGGAATCAAACCATCGGACCTTATGTATTGACCTTGCATGTGGAGAATCAACTAAGAATAATAATCTCAGCCAAAGGAAAGAGAAGTTATCACTATGTATGGATTTCAAACTGGCACCAATGTACATTGAAATGGTTGAGCAAAAGTTATGGATGCCAAAGCTTCACTATGGCGTATCATTGGAAACTAAATGGGAAGCTTTCAAGAAAGTTATTTGTTATTGTGCCAAAGAATGCTTTGCCATAAAGCATCTCCATGGATAGATCACGCAGAAGATGGTTTAATAAAGAATGTCAAGATGCT
Organism: Adiantum capillus-veneris; assembly: GCF_014529385.1. Classification (NCBI taxonomy): domain Eukaryota; kingdom Viridiplantae; phylum Streptophyta; class Polypodiopsida; order Polypodiales; family Pteridaceae; genus Adiantum; species Adiantum capillus-veneris. Next base: position 59,245,136 of record NC_140951.1, on the reverse strand, counting down.
CAAAAGTCCTTGATAAAGCTTGATGCAACTATGGACAAAGACAACTATCAAAGTCATTTGCATGCATACAATGCATTGATTCAAAAGCAGAGAAGAAGATGGGAAGTAAAGCATCAACTTTTTCAAGTCCAAGAAAAGGCATGTGCATGTGGAAGATATTGGAGAAACTTGAGGTGCAAGCGGGTTGAGAATTTTGGTAACTTTAGTCTTGTGAATATACACACACATTGTAGGCAATTATATGAGCAACCAAATGCTGAAAAAATGTCATTTTATGGTTCACTCCCATGTATGCGCTCTTTTTTTTACTATTGAGGATGTATGTGGTGGGCTTGAAAAGTTGGCCACTCGTAAAGCCGGAGATCTTCAAGGTATCAAGCCAGAGATGATCAAATGGATGGGATTTTACCCATGAGTGGATGTGTGATATATTCAACCTTGCACTTCAACACGGTATGCCTTATGATTGGAGTACGAATTGGGTCAAGCCTTTTCATAAAGAAGGGGATGTGAAGAATGTAAACAACTATCGGACTATAATGATTGGGTCTCTTATGGCAAAGTTGTTTGGGTGCATAATAGAGATGAAATTGAGTCATTGGGCTGAAGAGAATGACAAGTGTGCAAAAGGACAAGCGGGTTTTTGTCGATTCCATAGCACCATTGATCATCTTGTCACTTTGTGTTCTCATGGAGGAAAGTCGGTTCAAAGGCAAGCGATTGTATTGTTGTTTTATGCCTTTGATATGATTCCACGTAACAATTTTTGGAGAAGCATGGAAGAACTCCAAGTGCCAAGTGAGTTTATGCTTGCGGTTTCTTGAATCTATGAGAAGGTGATGTGTCAACTATGCATGAGAAGAGGACTTTAAAAAAAAATCATAAACACTATTGGGGTTAAACAAGGATGTCCGTTGTCACCAACTCTCTTTGGTCTATGCATCAATGAATTGGAACAAATGGTACTTGACTTTATGCAAGAAGAAGGCATTGAAGAGGTCAGTATTTGCAATGTGGTAATCATGCTTTTGTTGTATGCGGATGATGTAGTGCTTCTAGCACACACTTTAGAAGATGGACAAATGGTTGTCCTTGACAACTTTTGATTGCATAGTGGGCTGATTGTGAATGAATCCAAAACAAAGGTTATGCTTGTGAAAACAAACAATAAGGAGAAGCCATGCATTGTGTACAACAATGAGACACTTGAAGTTGTTGAGAGATTTAAGTACCTTAGCCTTGAGGTTCCGTCCAATCACAAGTGGCATGAATGTGCTATCTGTTGTTGGGAAGGGGGAAAGAGAGCATATTATGCAGTTGAGAACATGTGTAATGCGGGAAACATCAAGTGTTGGGTTCTCAAGAAGTACCTTTTTGACACATTGGTGACACCAGTTCTTTTTTATGAAGTGTGGAACGGAAGCATCTCAAAGTCTACTTGGAAACAGTTTGAGAATGTCCCAAAACATTTTCTTAAAAACTTTCTCCAAGTTAATACACAAACACCATATATGCTCCTACTTCTTGACTAGACATTCTTAATTTCCTCGCTGAAAGAGGAAACCTTACTCGCCCTTACATGCTTGAGCCTATCCCCTTGTCAGCGATACACACTATCGCAACCATTCGGCTTAGCTCCCACTCCCTTCAATGCGAGACAGGGCGTTGCAGAAATGGAGAAGAGTCAAATCGATTGTGCACATTATGCTCACTGCAAGTTTGAGAGTCTAAGTACCACACACTACTAGAGTGCTCAACTTTTGGTCACATCCGAACTTGCTTCCCTCACATCTTTACCCATGACTTAGACCCACACACTTTCCTCTCCTAGCAATAGTGTGGGCTCGCCATTGCGACTCTCATTACCACAATTTTGGAGCATCAAGAGTCACTCATCAGCCACACACATATTACATCACATGTAACTTTGGTCCATGGGTCATATTTGACCTTCAAGGATGATAATCAAATCTATCTCTATTTTTCTCTCTCTTCTTCTATATCTCTCTCAAGACCCTCCCTTCTCCTCTCTATTATTACTCTCTCTCCCACCCATTGTCCCTCCCCCCCCCCCCCCCCCCCCTCTCTCTCTCTCTCTCTCTCTCTCTCTCTCTCTCTCTCTCTCTCTCTCTCTCTCTCTCTCTGAGTCTCTCTCTCTCTCTCTCTCTCTCTCTCTCTCTCTCTCTCTCTCTCTCTCTCTCTCTCTCTCTCTCTCTCTCTCTCTCTCTCTCTCTCTCTCTCTCTCTCTCTCTCTCTCTCGCCATGAGTCAAGTGGGTGCTAGAGAAAGAGAGAGAGCGAGGAAGAGGAAGAGGAGAAATAGGGTAGAGAGACAAGTTTGAAAACTTTACCTAAAGTTCATCCAACACTTAAAATTTGCAATGTGCAAAACAACATTCTCTCAAGGCCTTTATATAGGCATACACATTCAAACCTTTGATCTCACCCCCTTCCCTTCCCTTCTAAATCTCTATCTCTCTCTATCTATCTATCTCTCTCTCTCTCTCTCTCTCTCTCTCTCTCTCTCTCTCTCTCTCTCTCTCTCTCTCTCTCTCTCTCTCTCTCTCTCTCTCTCTCTCTCTCTCTCTCTCCGCCTTCCCCTCTTTCACTCTCTCTTGCCATGTTGACAAGTGGACGCCCACTTGTCAACAATTGCTTGAGGAGGTGCCCCATTGGTCTGTGTTCGGTGGTGGTGCACCGGCATGCAAGGCCGAACGACAGAGGCAAGAGCTACTGGACAATATGGTTGCACTGCATGGCGATCCTCCCGTTGGCTCTACTTCCACAGCTCCTATGGTGTCTTAGTTGCACTTTGAGGTAGAGGATGAGCACATGTTCGACATGTGTGATGAGTTACTAGCTCATGAGCGCGACGTGTGCAAGGAGGATTGTCAGCCCTGCACTCAAGGGCAGCAAAAATGGAGGATAGATTGATGGAGAGTGTCCGAACACCTCTTTACGACGGTGCACAGTACTCGGTGCTTCGAGCATCGTTGGAAGTCCTCAACTTGCAAGCGAAATTCGGTTGGAGCATGGAGAGAGAGAGAGAGAGAGAGAGAGGGGGGGGGGGGGGGGGGAGAGAGAGAGAGAGAGAGAGAGAGAGAGAGAGAGAGAGAGAGAGAGAGAGAGAGATTGAGGAGGGCCCTTGAAAACTTCAAAACAAGCCTTCACAAAATTACATACAATTTTAATTTAGCACTCTCTCTAGCTTTCTCTCTCTTTATCTCCTTCCATCCTTCAGAGAGAGAGAGAGAGAGAGAGAGAGAGAGAGAGAGAGAGAGAGAGAGAGGACGAGGACCGTAAAAAACTTCAAAACAAGCCTCACAAAAATGCATACAATTTTAATTTAGCACTCTCTCTAGCTTTCTCTCTCTTTATCTCCTTCCATCCTTGATAGAGAGAGAGAGAGAGATTAGAAAGGGAACGAAGGGGGGTGAGATAAGGATGCATCGATTAACTCCCAAGTTAATGAGGCCTTCTTACAACGCCAATGTATCACGGCTTGGAAGGAATCTAGAGGTTCTCGCTTCATCCATTACACCACACACATTGCCCCAAACTACAAATCTCTCTTCTTCTTCTTCGAACGCGGTAACCGAATCCATCCCTACATCCTTGAGCCCATCCCATTGAGCGCGATTTGCACTCCATCCGTCTTAGCTCCCACTCTCTACGCTGCGAGATAGGACATTGGGGCAGTGGCGAGGAGTCTTATCGACTTTGCACCTTATGCCCTCGTCAAGTGCGTGAGAGTGAGTACCACACACTACTTGAGTGCTCAGCTTTTGACCACATTAGGTCCTCCTTCTCCCATATATTCAGCCATGAGCTCTCCCTACATACCTTCCTCTCCCAACCACGATGTGGACTCTATTGCGACGCTCATTTCAGCCATTTTTGAGCATCGAGAGTCACTTATGACCTCCATCACACCATGTGACATGTTCATTTGGTCCCATAGGTCATATTTGACCTCCGACGAAAATAATAGAACTCTCTCTCTCTCTCTCTCTCTCTCTCTCTCTCTCTCTCTGGGTGCTAGTGCCCACTTAACGAGAGAGAGAGAGAGAGAGAGAGAGAGAGAGAGAGTGCTAGTGCCCACTCTCTCTCTCTCTCTCTCTCTCTCTCTCTCTCTCTCTCTCTCTCTCTCTCTCTCTCTCTCTCTCTCTCTCAGTGCAGCCGTTTTTTGACCTAGTAGACAGTAGTCCACTCTTTTGATCATAACTTCTTCATCCGAACTCCGATTTGGGTGATCTATAGCCTCAATCGAAGAGCACGAAGTCCTCTACTCATTGATGTAAAGACAGAAATTTTCAGAGTTATGGAAGGCGTTTCTGTAGCAACATTTCTGAAGTGAACAGGTTCAACAAAATTGATTCTCATCTCCTATTTTACATACAATGTCTTCCGGCACTCGCAAGGGTTCTTCTTCTTCAACAAGGTCTACAACCATTGTGGAAAATGATCCAAAATCTCCTAAGTGTGGAGATAGCAACACAACCACCCAACCAACGACATCGGAAACCATGATCATGGCGTACTTGGTATCATTGCAAGAGACCGTAAATAAACAAGGCGAAGACTTACGAGCACTTGCAATGGAGAATGGCACACTAAGGGTACTTGTGGTTGAGAATGAGAATCTCAAGAGGACACTTGAGATGCAAACAACACGTTTGATGCAACTTGAAGAGGAAGTCAAGGAATGTAAACGCTCTCTTGTGGACTTGAATGCTTTGAAGGAGCGGATGAGCAAAGTAGAGCATGACCATGTATTGAAAGAGGAGAAATTTGACACTATGAGCCGGGATGTATGCGACATGAAAAATGTATGCACAAACAAGTCTTGGGCTGATGTATGTGGTAACAATGTGGTTTCTAATTCCTCACTCATGCAAGCTATGGTTCAAACAAAGAATGTTGAGAATGTAGATGTGGAGGAGTTGAAGGAACGTGAGCGACGTTCCAAGAACATTGTTATTCGTGGAATTCCCGAAGAGAAGTTAGAGACACCTCCTTCTCTTGCCATTGTTATTGAAGATTTCTTCAAAACCCACTTTGGTATGTCCGGAGTTATGGTCTATGGAACACATAGAGTGGGGAAGCAAGGAGCTCCTCGCTCGGGAGAACGGCCAATTGTATGCACCATGTCGGATGAGACCAAGCGAAAGATTATCCTTGATAATAGTTGGATCTACTTGAGGAATACAAAATGTTTTGTATGTGAAGATCGCACTATTAAGCAACAAAATATGCGTCGCAAGGCATATGAGGAAAAGAATAATAAAAACAAGGAAATCTCTCATGAAGAAAATGTGCCCAAGGAGGAGGCAAGTCTCTCAAGCAAATAGGGATGCGTGACCTATGAGACCGAGTTACAATTGAAAATATGCTTTTGGAATTGTAATGGATACCCATGGAATGCGGGGGTTGGCATTGATGAACTAACAAGCAAAGCCGATGTTGTACTTCTTGTTGAAACTTGGGAGCATGATACACAAAGGATTAACGGCTTGGAGGATTACAATGTACATTCATTGATGTGGTCAAAGAATCTCAAGCAACGAAGAGGACAAGGAGGGTTAGCATGTATCGTTAAGAAAGGATTGGAAGATTTTGTATCAATTGTGAAAGATGACAAGTACAAACGTTATGTATGGCTGAAAATTATGACACCAAAAAGAGCACCCATTTTTGTAGCCGGTTGCTACATTCCTCATCATGATTCTCCCTTTTATGCTTGCATGGATAGAGATCAACCATTTTCTGATTTGGAAGAGGACATTGCTTATTTCAAAGGTGAAGGTGATGTTATTGTATTTGGGGATATGAATGCTCGCACAAAAACATTGCAACATGATACTCAACAATTTGATATGCCATACATTTCAAGGGAGTTGGAGGAAGTTCACTTGTATGATCGTACTTCAATGGATGAGAAAGAGCCAGATCACTATGGAAAGTTACTTTTACACATGTGTAATAGCACGGGTATGCTCATTGCCAATGGTGTATCTTTGTGGAGTGGAACCAATGGATTTACATGTAGAAGACATAATGGGGATAGTGTGATTGATTATATGCTACTCTCTGAAGCCATCATGTATCGCATAAAGAGTTTTATGTTTGGTCAATGGACCCGGAATCCGACCATCGCACCTTATGTATTGACCTTTCATGTGGAGAAGCAACTAAGCATGATAATCTCAGCCAAAGGAAAGAGAAGTTATCACTATGTATGGATTTCAAACGGGCACCAATGTACATTGAAATGGTTGAGCAAAAATTATGGATGACAAAGCTTCAATTTTATGCACCATTGGAAACTAAATGGGAAGCTTTCAAGAAAGCTATTTGTTCTTGTGCGGAAGAATGCTTTGCCATAAAGCATCTCCATGGTATCAACAAAGATAGATCACGCAAAAGGTGGTTTGATAAAGAATGTCAAGATGCTCGAAAGTCCTTGATAAAGCTTGATGCAACTATGGACAAAGACAACTATCAAAGTCATTTGCATACATACAAGGCATTGATTCAAAAGAAGAGAAGAAGATGGGAAGTAAAGCAACAAGAATTTCAAGTCCAAGAAAAGGCACATGCATGTGGAAGATTTTGGAGAAACTTGAGAGGCAAGCGGGTTGAGAATTTTGGTAACTTGAGTTTAGTGGATATGTACACACATTGTAGGCAATTATATGAGCAAGAAAATACTGAAAAAATGCAATTTTATGGTTCACTCCCATGTATGCCGTCTTTTTTTACTATTGAGGATGTATGCGGTGGGCTTGAAAAGTTGGCCACTCGCAAAGCGGGAGATCTTCAAGGTATCAAGCCGGAGATGATCAAATGGACGGGAGATTTTACCCATGAGTGGATGTGTGATATGTTCAACCTTGCACTTCAACATGGTATGCCTTATGATTGGAGTACTAATTGGGTTAAGCCTTTGCATAAAGGAGGGGATGTAAAGAATGTAAGCAACTACCGGACTATAATGATTGGGTCTCTTATGGCAAAGTTATTTGGGTGCATAATGGAGATGAAATTGAGTGATTGGGCTGAAGAGAATGACAAGCGTGCAAAGGGACAAGCGGGTTTTCGTCGATGCCATAGCACCATTGATCATCTTGTTACTCTTCGTGTTCTCATGGAGGAAAGTCGGTTGAAAGGCAAGCGATTATATTGTTGTTTTGTGGACTTTAAGAAAGCCTTTGATATGATTCCACGTAACAATTTGTGGAGAAGGATGGAAGAACTCCAAGTGCCAAGTGAGTTTATGCTTGCGGTTTCTCGAATCTATGAGAAGGTGATTTGTCAATTGCGCATGGGAAGAGAAATTTCAGAAATTTTTGTAAGCACTATTGGGGTTAAACAAGGATGTCCATTGTCACCAACTCTCTTTGGTCTATGCATCGATCAATTGGAACAAATGGTACTTGACTTTATGCAAGAAGAAGGCATTGAAGAGGTCACTATTTGCAATGCAGTAATCATGCTTTTGTTGTATGCGGATGATGTAGTGCTTCTAGTACACACTTTAGAAGATGCACAAAAGCTTATGGTTGTCCTTGAGAACTTTTGCTTGCATAGTGGGCTGATTGTAAATGAATCCAAAACAAAGGTTATGCTTGTGAAAACCAACCATAAGGAGAAGCCATGCATTGTGTACAACAACGAGACACTTGAAGTTGTTGAGAGCTTTAAGTACCTTGGCCTTGAGGTTCCATCCAATCACAAGTGGCATGAATGTGCTATGCGTCGTTTGGAAGCGGGAAAGAGAGCATATTATGCATTTGAGAACATGTGTAATGCGGGAAACATCAAGTGTTGGGTTCTCAAGAAGTATCTTTTTGATGCATTGGTGACACCGGTTCTTCTTTATGGAGTTGAAGTGTGGGGTGGGAGCATCTCAAAGTCTACTTGGAAAGAGTTTGAGAATGTCCAAAAGCGTTTTCTTACAAACTTTCTCCAAGTTAAGACACAAATACCATATATGCTCCTACTTCTTGAGTCTGGATCTCTTCCAATTGAGGTTATGGGCATGGAAAGGGTTATGGAGTACATGATAAAGATGCGTCAAAACCCCTCACATCGACTTCCTACAATTGCATGGGAAGCAAGCAAAAAAGTTCAAAAGACGCATAAAAGCAAGATCTTGAGCACGGGATGGATGCAAGACATAAAGAAGTGGTTTGGGAGATGGGATGCATTACACTTGCTACATGATGCTTCAATTGACTCTCAAGTGAATGAAGCTTTTCTACAACGCCAATGTATTACGGCTTGGGAGAAATCCGGTGGGTCACGCTTCATACATTACACCACCTATATTGCCCCCAACTACAAAACCATGTTCTTCGCCGAGAGAGGAAACCGTACTCACACTTACATGCTTGAGCCTATTCCCTTGTCCGCGATACGCACTATCGCAGCAATTCGGCTTAGCTCCCATTTCCTTCGATGCGAGATAGGGCGTTGGGGCAATGGAGAAGAGTCAAATCGATTGTGCACATTATGCTCACTGCAAGTTCGAGAGTCTGAGTACCACACACTACTAGGGTGCTCAGCTTTTGATCACATCCGAACTTGCTTCTCTCACATTTTCAGCCATAACTTAGACCTACACACTTTCCTCTCCCAGCCAAAGTGTGGGCTCTCCATTGCGACTCTCATCACTACAATTTTGGAGCATCGAGAGTCACTCATCAGCCGTACACATACTACATCACATGTAACTTTGGTCCCATAGGTCATATTTGACCTCCGAGGACGATAATAAAATCTATCTATCTATCTCTCTCTCTCTCTCTCGTTAAGTGGGCACTAGCACTCTCTCTCTCTCTCGTTAAGTGGGCACTAGCACCCAGAGAGAGAGAGAGGAGAGAGAGAGAGAGAGAGAGAGAGAGAGAGAGAGAGAGAGAGAGAGAGAGAGAGAGAGAGAGAGAGAGAGAAAGAGGGGGGGGGGGGGGGCTTCAAGTTTAGAATTCTCTCTCTCCTCTCTCTCTCTCTCTCTCTCTCTCTCTCTCTCTCTCTCTCTCTCTCTCTCTCTCTCTTTGTGTGTGTGTGTGTGTGTTATGAAAGAGAGAGAGGATGGAGGGAGAGAGAGAGAGATAGTTACCTCTCTGAACCCTTCACAATTTGATGCAAACTGATGTTAATCACAATATGAGGTTATTTATAGACAACTTCCTAAAAGAAATTAAGCTTTTGTTTTTTAGATTTTCTCTATCTATCTATCCCTTCAACTCTCTCTCTCTCTCTCTCTCTCTCTCTCTCTCTCTCTCTCTCTCTCTCTCTCTCTCTCTCTCTCTCTCTCTCTCTCTCTCTCTCTCTCTCTCAGCTGCCGAGAACCCCTAAACCCTAATCCTCTTTGTGCGTCTCCCCCTGGGCGAGGGCGACCCTGTGGGGGGTGTTACTACACCAGCACCGCCCAAAGCCCGAAGGTCAAGCTTGCAGTCGTCGCCCCTACTCTGCAGAGCTGTCGTCCCTGCCGACCTGCATCTCCCAGCTTTTGTGGTCATCATCCCTACTGAGGTATCCTAAACTCCACGCCACTGTGCAGTACAGCCCACCACTAGCACCCCTTGTTGTTCAACTACCCCTCGACAGCTTGGCGGCCTCTGTGCCATCGAACTCGATAGTGCGCCATCATTTTAGGGAACCCTCTTTTAAAAAAAACCCTACCCTCAACAGTTGAAGGGTGTGTTCCCACGAATGGCCACTCGTGCCTCCTCCCGAAGCAAACCCACATTTGCAGGGATCGTGACAACACCCCCAAAAACGGAGAGTATTACCCGCCTTCAGCATGAAGTTGAATGGCTCCACAAGGAGAATGACGAGCTGAAACAAAAGCTCATTGCCATCGAGACGCGGCTAATCGCAGTGGAGAACCACCAGAAGGAAGCAACGGAACAGATGCAAACCAAGCTTGATAAAACAAAGGAAAAAGTGGCGACCACCCTCACAAAGGTGGTCAAAAACCAAGTACAAGAAGCCATCACCCACAAGGTTGACGACCGTGTGGCATTCACGCTACGCGAATGACAATGGCAAGAGGAGATCGCCCTCAATGTTCGCATTGGTGGGCTGCCAAGTGAGAGGGAGACCTCAACCGCAAATCCATTGCCCACATCCAAACTACAACCCACATGATAGAGTGGGATCCAGCAACAATCGACTCCATCACACATGAGCATCGCACCAATCATGCGATCATCACTTTCAAGACCAAAGTGGACCGAATTAAATTCCTTGAGCAATCAAGGCTTCTCAAGGGCACCAAAATCTGGTTTGCACAAGATCACACCCCCAGCCAACTCAAGCAGAAGAAGGTAGAACTACAAAAGGTATGAGCAGCACGCACGACCGAAAAATGGGCAGTTTATCAAGAAGGTAAAGCCATTATTCAAGAGTTCCGCACTCCCAAAATGGTTCCCCTCTCACCCACCCCCCTTAGGGTTTTTAGAGTTTTGTCTTTTGTTCACCTCCCACTGGACCCTCAGTCCTTAACTGACATGTATCTGACAATCTCCTCGGTTAGAAGGAACCTTTTTGTCATGCGTTGTCTTCCGGTCCCATAGGTCATATCTGACCTCCGTGGACGATAATTCAATCTATCTATCTATCTATCTATGTGAAGTAGGCAAGAGAGAGAGAGAGAGATAGATAGATAGATAGATAGTTCTATTATCGTCCTGGGAGGTCAAATATGACCTATGGGACCAAATGAACATGTCACGTGGTGTGAGTGGAGTTCATAAGTGACTCTCGATGCTCAAAAATGGCTGAAATGAGCGTCGCAATAGAGAGTCCACATCGTGGTTGGGAGAGGAAGGTATGTAGGGAGAGATCATGGCTGAATATATGGGGAAAAGAGGACCTAATGTGGTCAAAAGCTGAGCACTCAAGTAGTGTGTGGTACTCACTCTCTCGCACTTGACGAGGGCATAAGGTGCAAAGTCGATGACACTCCTCGCCAGTGCCCCAACGTCCTGTCTCGCAGCGTAGAGAATGGGAGCTAAGCCGAATGGAGGCAATGGTGCGGATCGCACTCAATGGGATGGGCTCAAGGATGTAGGAATGGGTTCGGTTACCTCGTTCCGAGAAGAAGAGAGATTTGTAGTTTGGGGCAACGTGTGTGGTGTAATGGCTGAAGCGAGAACCTCCGGATTTCTCCCAAGCCGTGATACATTGGCGTTGTGAGAAGGCCTCATTAACTTGGGAGTCGATCGACGCATCCTTGACCAAGTGACATGCATCCCATTTTCCAAACCATTTCTTGATATCAAGCATCCACCCCGAACTTAGTATTTTGCTCTTGCATGTCTTTTGAACCATTTGACTTGCTTCATATGCGATTCTAGGAAGTCGATGCAAAGGGCTACGTTGTGTCTTACGCATGTACTCCACAACCCTTTGCATGCCCAAGACCTCAATGGGAAGCAATCCGGACTCAAGAAGTAAGAGCATGTAGGGTGTTTGTGTCTTGACTTGGAGAAAGTTGGTGAGAAAACGCTTTTGGACATTCTCAAACTCTTTCCAAGTAGACTTCCCGATGCTTCCACCCCACACCTCCACTCCATAAAGAAGCACCGGTGTCACCAATGTGTCAAAGAGGTACTTTTTGAGAGCCCAACACTTGATCTCTCCTGCATTGCACATGTTCTCAAATGCATAATAGGCCCTCTTTCCGGCTTCCAAGCGACGCATTGCACAATCCTTCCATTTATGATTGGATGGAACCTCAAGGCCAAGGTACTTGAAGTGATCTACCACTTCAAGTTTCTCATTGTTATATACAATGCATGGATTTTCATCATTGAGGGTCTTTACAAGCATAACCTTGGTTTTGGATTCATTCACGATCAGCCCGCTATGTAGGCAAAAGCGTTCCAAGACACTCATAAGCTTTTGTGCATCTTCTAAGGTATGTGCCAAGAGCACTACATCATTAGCATAAGGCAAAAGCATGATCACCGCATTTCCAATCTTAACCTCTTCTATGCCTTCTTGCTGCATAAAGTCAAGAACCATGCATTCCAATTCATCAATGAGTAGCCCAAAGAGGGTTGGGGAAAGTGGGCATCCTTGTTTGACACCAATAGTGCTTGCAAAAAATTCTGAAATTCCATCTCCCATACGTAATCGACATATCACTTTTTGGTAGATGCGAAAGACTGCATGCATAAATTCTCTCGGCACTTGAAGGCTTTGCATACGTCTCCAAAGATTTCCTCGCGGTACCATGTCAAAAGCTTTCTTGAAATCCACAAAGCAACAATACAACTTTTTTCCTTTCAATCGAGACGCTTCCATAAGAACTCGAAGAGTGACAAGGTGATCGATAGTGCTATGATGCTTTCAAAAACCTGCTTGGCCAAGTGCACGTTTGCCATTCTTTTCAGCCCATTCACTTATCTTCATCTCCATGATACATCCAAATAACTTTGTCATTAAAGAACCAACCATTATAGTGCGATAGTTGTTCACAATACTCAATTGTAAGTGGTGGGGAGAGAGAGAGAGAGAGAGAGAGAGAGAGAGAGAGAGAGAGTTGAAGGGAGAGATAGAGAGAGAAAATATAAAAATAGCCAAAGTTTTTCTTTTAATCTTCAATTCAACAGTCCTTCAACTCTCTCTCTCTCTCTCCCTCCCTCCCTCTCTCGCTCACTTGGCATGATGTCAAGTGAGCAAGTGAGAAAGAGAGAGGAAGGTTTAGAAGATTCAATCTCAAGAGCCATAGACAATTTATTTTTTTAAATCGCCATTTTCAAGAGCCTTTTTTTTCAAAGCTCTATCTCTCTCTATCTACCTCTCCCCCTCTCTCTCTCTCTCTCTCTCTCTCTCTCACACACACACACACACACACACACACACACACACACTATCTCTCACTCAATTGTGAGTGAAGTGGGCACCCCCACCACTTACAATTGAGTATTGTGAGTGAAGTGGGTGCGCCCACCACTCACAATTAAGTGAGAGAGTGAGAGATTGTGTGTGTGTGTGTGTGTGTGTGTGTGTGTGTGTGTAGCTACTAAACTATATAAATAACACACCAATTGAACAAGACGTTCAAAAAGACGACTGGCTAAAGATGTAAAGGCAAAGATAAGTACACAAATAATTCAGTATTTGAATCAAAACTGTACAATATAGTAAGAATGAAGTATCATTCCAAAGGAATTTCTACAAAGGTATCAAAAACTATCCCAATTGCATCATCAAAATGCTTCCAAAGTCGGATTGCAACAAGCTAAACCTCTTTAAGCCAAGATAGAATTCTCACCTGCATCCATCTAGTCAAGACAACATATATGTTAGACTTGGCTACATATGGCAGGCTTCAAGGAATCTATTAGTTGTTATCCATGTCAAACTTAAAAAGTTTTAGACTAGCTACTGTCCTGCATATTTAAAGTCTCCATCATGTTATAGCTACACATAAAATTAGCCTCTTATCATATCATATCCATTAATCAAAAAAGCATGCAAGCAAAGCTTAGTTAAGTAATATCATCCTTAAAATGTATCCGATGTCAAGCCCTTCACAGCCAGAAGCACCTAGGATTATCTTTTGACCAAGCCAGCCCCATCCTGAGACTTGGTAAAAACCAAAAGAATGTAATGCAATTCACTAGTCCCGCCAAATCATAATAGGCAGGTTTATCCAACAGCATAAACAAAATAATCATCAGTAGTAGCAGTTTTAAATCTCAAAAATTTTCCAGCATAGTTTCATCAAACCTGGACCAGAGCAAAGCCTGGCATTCCAGAAGATTACATTAATTTAGAGAAAAAACCCAAATCATCTGTAGCAAGCAAGGAGCATGCCAGATCTCTATTTTTTGAGATTTTGTTACTAGAATATGGCAGCATTTTAGTAACTAGAAAGATTATGCATAGCCAGCACCACCATCAAGCAAACAGCCCTTATTCTCACCATCTGGTTGTTTGCAAATAGTATTTGATGTCATACTCCAGCACAGTAGTGAAGCAAGCTTTTCCATGCATGCGAACCCCCCCATATATCTTTGCCCTTTTACCAAAATATTTCCTATTATATAAGTTACTTTTGATTTTTCTTCCCTTTTTCACAAAAGTTTTAGCCTTTATTAAATAAATAAGACTTATGCTAATCAATCACGATGTAGCATAAATAAGTAAGTTTCTTTGTTGATATCTCTTTTGACCTTAAATATTAAATATATATATTCTAAATTACATTATATAGTTTAGTACTTTCTAATATATTTTTCATGTATATATATTATTCCACCCTACCAAATATTTTATTCACTAGTTTTCATTTTCAAACCTCAACCCCACTTTCAAATTTCAATAATACCTCCATCTAGATGATTGCCAATCTTTTCAAAACTCTAGGTCATGTTTTCATACACATGAAGGAGCTTACACTTGAAGGCAAGAGAGAAGTCCACTCAAAGGGGACCACCAAAAGACCTTTGCAGCCACAAATAATACATTATTTAGCTGAATTTTTTAAGTAGAGAAGAACCCCGAATCTGAAGAAGCGTTCAACATAAAAGATGTAGCTCGTGATCTCAACTTTTAGCTCAATTTTTTTCAGAATTTTTGGAGTTATGAACACGGAGATATGATTTTTGTAGTGGACCCCAGTTTTCTCGTGTAATGGTGACACAGGCCATCCCCAATTTTCTTCCCTCTAGAATGGCTATGGTTCTACAAGTCTTCAAGCATGATTACAAGAGACAAGGCTCTTTTAATGAGGTCTTGGCAAGTCTAGAGTGATTCTATCACCATTTTTGGAGGATCCATCCTCATCAACAACTATCCACCTTTGACAATCTCTCTTGTAAATTTCTTACCTCTCTCTTCTCTCCCTAATAAGCTTATGTCTAGCCAAAGCTAAACTATTGTAAATATCTCCTATCCTCTACATCCTACCCACATTCTCTCATCTTCTCTCTCTATTGACTCTGGTATTTTAAATAATGAGGAGACAAGATGGGAGCCACAGTCACATGCACCCCATTTTCCTAGTCACCAAAGTGGGACACTCGCCTCATATAGAAATATTGCTAAATCCTCCCCTCCTTCCCTATATAAGGAGGCCATGAGAGCTCACTTAAAAGACACACACACACACACCTATCCATACACACTCTTGTGCTACATGCTTGTAGCATGAACCCTAATTACATAATCACAACACCATCATCATTACCATCACCATGCACAAAAGATGAGCACCACACCTCCACACCACTTGTAATTAAGGGTTGAAGGCACAATTTCAAGAAGAAGAAGGGCGGACACACTCATGATATTCCTCGCCATCAACTCCCATCTCTCCATTATGCCTCGTACGATCTTGTTCCCTTCTCACTTTCCTGCCATACGCTACCTATTGTATTCATCTTTTGCAAGCAATCAACACACTCCATCTTGGTGCCATACTTTGTGTCGCTTTGGATACATCTCATTGTGAGTATGGTATATGCTTGTTCCTTGCCTTTTTTCTTCAGTTTATGTAAAGGTGTGCGGATTCGCCACCATACACACACACTCTCTCTCTCCCTCTCATATTCCTATCATCTTGCTACTTCCATCTTGAGGTGTGCGGATTCGCCACCTCTTGTATGATAAGTGAGCATACTCGCAAGTTTCCCCTACTTGATTATCTTCCTTACTAACATGCACGAGTAGCAAGCCCACTCACTCATTCACCACTCCTCTCACCTTATTCTCCAACCAGCCCATTCCATATTTGGGCGTGGATCTTGAAATTGTTTTCCATGGCATGCTTCATTGTGTATATGTATGCGTCCTAGCCGCATATCTTGCTAGGTGGTGCCCCTATTGTGTATCCCCCATGATGAGGCCATTGTGCATAGTCTTGGTGTAGAGGCCACCGGGTCTATTTTTCACTTCCGCCTCTCATTTGGTGCCCCCACGGAGGAGGGCTCTTGAAACCTTCAGTTTACAAGGCTGACATGTTTACTTCTCTTCATGGACGAGTGGCTTCTTGAATTCTCTAATTGGACCACTGAAGAGGAGGAGCTTCAAGCAGGTTTGACACAAGTCATCAAGACACTCTTGCCAGGGTGTTGTATTGTTAGCATAGAAGAAGTGGTAAGACCCTCTTTCCCTACTCAGATTGTTTACATTTCTCATCATCCCCGCAAGCGTAAAAGCAAGGCACAAGCTGCATCATGCTCACATTGTAGCCAAAAACCGCACCTTCGACATGAGTGCAACCCAAAGTGAAGAAAAGGCCATCATTTTCTCCCTCGACATCCGCACAAGCGTTCTCATACCGGTAGGCTTTCAAGTAGCACCAGGCTTCTCTACATCTACGTCCCCATCTTTGCCACCTATTCCACCTACATCCACAACAAGCCTTCACAACTTGAGGAAGCTACTACAAATGCGTGGTCCCTCCCTCTCCCTTGCACCAAAAGATTCAGGGGTTTACCAGCGCCGACAATCACCCCGTCTCCAAAACAAAAGGGTAAATCCTCCAAAGTCTTTCTATACCTCACTCTCATTTCATGAGCCAGGAACTAGAAACAGCAACATGGATTCTACGTCGTCTACCGAGTGAAGTGGCGGAGCTTGTCATCGACAAGGTCTTTGACACAGGTTTTGCTTGGCGGAAAGACAAGACCCTCCACCTTCAAGGGGTGTTGCTTGTGAATCAAGGCTATGATGACGACTTTACAGCTTGCTATGTATCCATCCAACTTGGATTAATACAAGTGGTAAGACTCACCACCTACCTCATCACACCTGTGTATACACTAGATGGCACTCTATCTTGCAGGAAAGTGAAGTTGCTCAAAGAGAGAGAGTTCAAGCTTTTCCAAGAGCTTGCTAGAGGGGCAGTCCTAGAGCTAGAAGACGAAGACAACCTTGTCGTGTGGTACTATAAATTTGACCTCGACTACCA
This sequence comes from Adiantum capillus-veneris, assembly GCF_014529385.1. Lineage (NCBI taxonomy): Eukaryota > Viridiplantae > Streptophyta > Polypodiopsida > Polypodiales > Pteridaceae > Adiantum > Adiantum capillus-veneris. Next base: position 59,228,205 of record NC_140951.1, on the reverse strand, counting down.
AGAGCTCTACTCCTCCGACACCTTCCACCACGAAGGAGAGAGCCTTTCCGAATTATCATGTGATGGACCCAGCACATCAACCTTTTGCAAGGAACCAAACTTATGCACCACAACGAATTCAATCAATCAAAGTAATCTTGGACCGTAAGATGTTTTATCAGCAGATCATTACAACCATGTTTGGTAGAGAACGACTGCAAGAGATAAACACCTCTTCTCTACCCTTTATCCTCCCTATGATTAATCATGAAGTGTCTTTTGATGTAGTTATTTTCATCCTTGTATAGTATGTTTTCCATCTACCGAGCACCCATGTATTGAATCTCTTTTTTTTTCTTTTTTCTTTTTTAAGATTTCTAAATCGAGTTAATTTTCTCACTCTCACAATGGCAAGTGTAGCATTTCCAACCTTTACTGGTAAGGTGGGTGAGGATGCTGCAGACTTTCTAGACAACTTGGAAATAGCATGTGTCATCTCTGTGAGAGATGATGATGCTTCGCGCTTGCGCATCTTCCCACTTCTAATGAAGGTGGAGGCAAGATCATGGTACAATGCCTTGGCACAAGCAACCAAGGAACGGTGGGACTTATTAAGAGCAGCCTTTGTCAAGCATTTGGAGAGGGCACAACATTAGAGAAGCTATGGAAATTGTTGACAGAGTTGAAGCAGGGCAGTATGCTGGAATACGCATCATATGAGTCAAAGTTTGTAGATTTATGAGGGCGATGGGTTGCAACGCTAAGAGAGGATGAGGGGGCACCTGATTTCCTAAAGAAGGATCGGTTTGTGGTTGGGTTATGGCCAACTCTTAAAGAGAAGGTGAAGGGAAGGTTTCCTGCTATGTATGAGCTAGCAGTTGAAGTGGCCCGCCTTAAAGACAAGAAGTTGCACCTACAAGCCAAGAATATCGATGAAGAGGAAGCCGTTAGGACCCGAACACCTCTAGCACCACCTACAACAGCCGCCCAGAGGATTCAACCACAAGAACCAATTGAAGATCAGCAAGACGTGCTCAACTGAATCACCAATCAACTTGAGAATCTCTCAGTCCATTTGATACAACAAGGGCATGCACACAATCGCAACCAAGGTCAAGGAAGAGGACAACGAAGGCAAAACCAAGAATACCACTGCTACAATTGTGGGGAGGATGGTCATGGCATGTACTACTGTCCACACCCAAGGAGGCAGAATTTCAACAGAGGAGCCAGGCAAAACCAGGTTTCACCACCGAGAGCAAGACCACCACCACCGAGGGCACCACAACAAGCACCACCCATGCAAATCCTACAACCACCCATTCAACCACAACCACCACCACCACCACAACCTCTCATTCCACCCTTACCCCCACCACCAGTTGGCAATCAAACAGTAAGCGTCATCAGTCTTGAAGGTAAAGGAAAGGAGAAAGTGGAGGAGGATAAGACCAAGGTTAAAGGAGTAGATGCCATAGGGGTAAAACGCGCTAGGCATGGTGAATCTTTCCAAAAGGAAGAAAAGATGAAGACTAAAGGGGAATCTAGCAAAAAGCCGTCCAAGTCACGACGTAAAATTGACATTGTAGATTTCTCTTTGGGTGAATGTTCTAAACCATATGATTTGGTTCAAGATGTTTCTGTGCAGGGCCCAAAAATCACTTGGCCCCAATTACTCCACCTAGCACCTAGGGTGAGGAGACAATGGACAAAGATGGTTAGCACGAGACGACCAAAGCCAAAGATAGCTGCGGCTATCTCTGGGAGGAATCTAGATGACATACTACAAGTGATGGATGCTTACATCAAAGGGCAACACATCTCCAATATCTACATCGATGGTGGCGCACAAATATGCGTCATGAGTGAAAAAATGATGCACCGTTTGGATTTAGAGGTGAGTCGGCCGGCACCATGCCGAGCCAAAATGGCAAATAATTTAAAAGTTCAATGTGTTGGTGTCATAAATGCAGTTAGGATAAAGGCATTCAACACCGAGGTAGATGTGGTCATCTTTGTCATGCCACACAAAGGGGAGGGCTACCCTATCATTCTAGGGAGGCCTTGGCTTATGGCTATGAGAGCTAAGCAGGACTGGGACACCGGCATAATCCAGATGAAGGATGCAAAAGGGAGGCCAATACTTTACGACATGAAGAAAGGCCAGCAATGCGACATGGATCTAGAAACCTCTATGGATGAGTTTTCTAGTGGTGACTCTTCAACCACTTCAGAGGAGGAGTCAACAGTGAGTGAAGAAAGTGACACTAGCATTGAGGTGATGGGGATCATTCTCAAGGACCCTAAGAAGATGGAGCAACCTGATTTCTCATCATCAAACCAAGGGGAGACACCAGGTATACAACCTCTGGTAGAAGCACGTAAGCTACATCAAATTCTCTCTAGTGAGTTGTGTGGGAAGGAGCGTGAAGATTATATTTTGATGCTAAGTAATTTCACCACATTGTTCATTGATGAATATGATAAAATCACTGGCAGCACAGTAGTTCAACATCACATTAAGCTCAAGGAGGGAAGTAAACCTGTAGTGCAGAAGCTCAGGCGGCTAGGAGTAATTCAACAAGACGCCCTGCTCAAAGAGGTGAGGAAATTGCTAGAAGCCGGGTTTATCTATCCTGTTGAAGACTCAGAGTGGGTTTCTCCAGTGGTAGTCACACCAAAGAAGAATGGTAAGTGGAGGTTTGTGTTGATTACAAGCCTCTTAATGCAGCCACAAAGAGGGACCATTTTTCTCTTCCTTTTCAAGACGAAATACTCAATGAGGTAGCAGGACATGAGCGCTACACGGTATGTGATGGCTACTCAGGCTACTTCCAAATTAGCATCGCTGAAGAAGATCAAAAGAAGACAACCTTCATCACACCATGGGGATGTTTTGCTTACAGAGTTATGCCTTTTGGTCTCACTAATGCTCCAGCCACTTTTCAGCGATATGTAACATTTGTTTTTCAGCCATTATTTGGAAAATCAATCCGTGTTTTTATTGATGACTTTTGTATCCATAGCTCTCGCTCTCTTCATTTGGAGAAAGTTTATGAAGGTCTAGCTAGGCTACAAGCTTTGGGGGGCCAACTCAATGTGGAGAAATGCCACATTGGTGAAAGCAAGGTTACTCTTCTTGGACATGTGATCTCGGCCAACGGCATTGAAGCTGACCCAAGCAAGGTTCAAGCCTTGTTGGCTTTGACCCCTCCCACCACAACAAAGCAGCTGGTCTCTTTTCTTCAAAAGGTGAGGTATTTGAGTAGGTTCATTCACTTGCTCTCCCAAGTGGTTCTCCCTTTACAACAAGTTATCCATCAAGAGATCTTCACTTGGAGTGAAGAAAATGAACAACAATTCAATGAGGTAAAAAAAATTCTAGCTTCACTTCCCACCATAGCACCTCCAAAGTGGGACGAGCCATTTTATGTAAACCCTAGTGTGGGCAATGACACACTTGGGGCTGTATTGATGCAATAGGATACTCAAAATTTGTTCATGCGTCCTATCTACTTCTCTAGTCGAATGATGACTCCATCAGAAAAGGGATACACGGTAGTGGAGCACATGGTGCTTGCATTAATGTTTGCTACCACCAAATTTCGCTCTTATTTATTGTCTAGACCATTCATAATCTTAACAATGGAAGAAGTATTTCCTTATGTAATGCAGCACGTGGATGTTTCTTCTAGGATTTCCAAATGGCTCACAAGGCTACAAGAGTTTGACTACACAATGCAAGTGGAGAACTCCACAAGGGCCAGTCTAGGAGGTATTCTCACTCATCGCCACTATGAAAAGAAGCTAAAGATAAAGCCAAATGATCAAGATATTACACCTGTGCTGGAAGTCCCTAAGGTAGAGGAGGCTCACTCTCTTTTCTTTGATGGAGCCTACAAGAGGAAAGTGGACAAAGCTGCAGCAGGCATTGTCATCTTCAACGAGCAAGGGGATAAGGGTTTCTCCATTGGGAATCTCTTGGATTCTCACTCTAACAATGAGGCAGAATATGCAACCTTAACTCTTGGGTTAGAGTGGTGTGTGACACAGGGCATTCAACGGTTAAATGTATTTGGTGATGCCATGCTTTTAATAAAACAAATACAAGGAACTTGGGCTTGTAAAAATCATAGCTTGCTAGGCCATTTGCGCAAATTCAAGGAGCTTTTAGGAAAATTTCAAGTTGTACAATTACATCATGTCCCTCGAGCAGAAAATCAAGAAGCAGATGCTCTAGCTAGAGAGAAGCTGCAAGATGTTTCAGTGGTGGGTGCTATCAAATTGAAGCTGCCTCTCTTCCAATGTAGCGATGCTATGCCTGACATCATGAGTTTCTTGGACACAGGAGAGTGTCCTAAGGATCTTACTAAGGGCCAAAAGCAGTGGCTTGTGCGCAAGGCAACAAAATACCACCTTATCAATGACGACCTCTACTGCAAGGGTAAGGATCAAATTCTTAGGCGTGTACCTCTCTCTAGAGAGATCACCGAAATCATTTCAAGTTGCCATGATGGTGTTTGCGGAGGACACTTTGCATTTGACATCACTAGTAGAAAGATTCTACAAGCCGGGTTTGTATGGCCTAGTCTACATAGGGATGTGCATCATTGGTGTAAAACATGCAAGGAATGTCAAAAGGCAGGGGATAGGAGGCTCACATATGAGCCACAGACTCCTATAATCTCATATGGACCATTTGAGAAATGGGAAATTGATGCTATTGGGCCTTTGCCAAGGAGCCAATCAGGTTAATTTTATATCATCATGGGTGTGGACTACATGACCAGGTGGGCTAAAGCAGTTGCCACCACCCGGATTACAGCTAAGGAAGTGGCTAAGTTCGTATTTGAAAACATTTGTTGCCGTTTTGGCACTCCTCTTGAAATAATTTCTGACAGGGGACCAGGTTTTAGAGGAGACCTTGTAGGAGAGCTAATGGAGAAGTTAGGTATCTCACGACGACACTCAACTCCCTACTACCCACAATGCAATGGTTTTGTGGAAAAGGTAAATGGTATGATCTGCAAGATCATCACTAAACATGTAAACAATCACAAAAGTGATTGGGACAAGCATCTTATGGCTGCACTTTGGGCTTATCGCACTTCATTTCGCACATCCCTTGGGTTCACACCATATCACTTGGTGTTTGGTAAGGAAGCCATTTTACCCATTGAAGTACAATTGGCTAGTCTCAGGGTGCTAGCTGGGCAGGTGGAACGTCCTAATGCTCATCTCCACAACCACATTCTTGATCTAGAGAGGCTTCAACTAGACACAAAAGATGCTATCAACTATTATGCAGCACAGTCAGAGCAACGTCGACTTACCTTCAACAAGGGACTTAGGGCAAAAGGTCTCAAGAAAGGTATGTTGGTCCTACGGTATGATAACAGATTTGACACTAGGAAGGATAAAAAGTTTTCACCCATATGGGAGGGGCCATTTGTCATTAGAAAGCGCTACGCCAATGGCAGTTACCGATTGATGGATGCAGATGGTACACTCCACAAAACACATGTCAACGGATGGAGGTTGAAGCAATACTTTTTGAGATTTGATCAAACACCTATGATGGAAATCCACGAGGAGGGAGACTCCTCCACCTCAATTGAAGAAGAATCAAGTACAACGCTAGAGGTACGAATACCTCTAGCCTTCGGGGGAGGGCTAATGAGGCAAGCTTTTCCATGCATGGGAACCCCCCCCATATATCTTTGCCCTTTTACCAAAATATTTCCTATTATATAAGTTACTTTTGATTTTTCTTCCCTTTTTCACAAAAGTTTTAGCCTTTATTAAATAAATAAGACTTATGCTAATCAATCACGATGTAGCATAAATAAGTAAGTTTCTTTGTTGATATCTCTTTTGACCTTAAATATTAAATATATATATTCTAAATTACATTATATAGTTTAGTACTTTCTAATATATTTTTCATGTATATATATTATTCCACCCTACCAAATATTTTATTCACTAGTTTTCATTTTCAAACCTCAACCCCACTTTCAAATTTCAATAATACCTCCATCTAGATGATTGCCAATCTTTTCAAAACTCTAGGTCATGTTTTCATACACATGAAGGAGCTTACACTTGAAGGCAAAAGAGAAGTCCACTCAAAGGGGACCACCAAAAGACCTTTGCAGCCACAAATAATACATTATTTGGCTGAATTTTTTAAGTAGAGAAGAACCCCGAATCTGAAGGAGCGTTCAACATAAAAGATGTAGCTCGTGATCTCAACTTTTAGCTCAATTTTTTTCAGAATTTTTGGAGTTATGAACACGGAGATATGATTTTTGTAGTGGACCCCAGTTTTCTCGTGTAATGGTGACACAGGCCATCCCCAATTTTCTTCCCTCTAGAATGGCTATGGTTCTACAAGTCTTCAAGCATGATTACAAGAGACAAGGCTCTTTTAATGAGGTCTTGGCAAGTCTAGAGTGATTCTATCACCATTTTTGGAGGATCCATCCTCATCAACAACTATCCACCTTTGACAATCTCTCTTGTAAATTTCTTACCTCTCTCTTCTCTCCCTAATAAGCTTATGTCTAGCCAAAGCTAGACTATTGTAAATATCTCCTATCCTCTACATCCTACCCACATTCTCTCATCTTCTCTCTCTATTGACTCTGGTATTTTAAATAATGAGGAGACAAGATGGGAGCCACAGTCACATGCACCCCATTTTCCTAGTCACCAAAGTGGGACACTCACCTCAAATAGAAATATTGCTAAATCCTCCCCTCCTTCCCTATATAAGGAGGCCATGAGAGCTCACTTAAAAGACACACACACACACACCTATCCATACACACTCTTGTGCTACATGCTTGTAGCATGAACCCTAATTACATAATCACAACACCATCATCATCACCATCACCATGCACAAAAGATGAGCACCACACCTCCACACCACTTGTAATTAAGGGTTGAAGGCACAATTTCAAGAAGAAGAAGGGCGGACACACTCATGATATTCCTCGCCATCAACTCCCATCTCTCCATTATGCCTCGTACGATCTTGTTCCCTTCTCACTTTCCTGCCATACGCTACCTATTGTATTCATCTTTTGCAAGCAATCAACACACTCCATCTTGGTGCCATACTTTGTGTCGCTTTGGATACATCTCATTGTGAGTATGGTATATGCTTGTTCCTTGCCTTTTTTTTCAGCTTATGTAAAGGTGTGCGGATTCGCCACCATACACACACACTCTCTCTCTCTCCCTCTCATATTCCTATCATCTTGCTACTTCCATCTTGAGGTGTGCGGATTCGCCACCTCTTGTATGATAAGTGAGCATACTCGCAAGTTTCCCCTACCTCATTATCTTCCTTACTAACATGCACGAGTAGCAAGCCCACTCACTCATTCACCACTCCTCTCACCTTATTCTCCGACCAGCCCATTCCACATTTGGGCGTGGATCTTGAAATTGTTTTCCATGGCATGCTTCATTGTGTATATGTATGCGTCCTAGCCGCATATCTTGCTAGGTGGTGCCCCTATTGTGTATCCCCCATGATGAGGTCATTGTGCATAGTCTTGGTGTAGAGGCCACCGGGTCTATTTTTCACTTCCGCCTCTCAGTAGCAGAGGATCAGTCAATACCAAATAAAGAAGCCCAAACAACATCATATGCTGATGTGAACAAAATTGAACCAGAAAATGGCAGAAAAACCAGTATACCACTTTGCAGTGTTCCTTAGATTAAGCCTGAAGATGTAAAGTCTAACCAGCTAGACCATGCCAAGTATAAGCTCCCCCCCCCCCCCCTTTTTTTTGAGAGTGTAACATAACTAACTGCAACAATCAGAAAAAAGGCAGTATAACCAGTATAACCAAAACTAGGGTATCATTTTGCTGCTCCCTTAACTCACTGATGTCAATGTTCTTAAGTCAAGAAAAAAAAAGACTAAGGTCAGTATAGGTAATCAGTGCTATGTAAGAAAGAAAGAAAGCCCCCCTGAAAAGATCAGTTATCTCAGCCAATGATATGAGCTAGTGAGCAGAAGTATACTCATGATAGTTTCCCAGAAGCCAAGATAGGTAAACATCCACTGAAAACTACAATTATAACTATCAGAATATGGCAGTATTCTAGTAACCAGAAAGTTTATGCATAACCAGCACCACCACCAGGTTTTTAGCCTTTACACTCACCATTTGATTGTTGTAAGCAAATCTAAAAAGTATATATATGATAATTTAGATGTTATATTCTAGCACAGTAGCAATCAGAAAACTAGAGTGAATGTATGTAGTCAGTACCAAGCAAAAAGAAGAAGGCCCCATTTGTAAAGACCAGTTAAGTCAGCCCAACTTTGTTAAATGGAAGAACCAGACCTTGCTATTATTCAAACATACTAAAGATTGAGCATGAAGATGTAGATACTGCGTATAACCAGCTGGATTAGGCCAAGTAAAAGCTCTCCCTCTTTTTTTTATGTAACATTACCAACTGCACCCATCAAAGGATGGTAGTATAATCGGTAACCCTCCTTCCATTACTTAGAAAAAAGCATGGATAGCCAAGCACCTCACCAGGCAGTCAGCCTTTATATTCCCCATCAGTGTCAAAACACCAAGATAATAACCATATGAAAGATTCGATGTCATCTACTAGTATTGCAACTTAAAAAAGGCATCAGATTCAAAACAGTCCTAACCTGTGAGGCACCAGGTGTCGAATATTATGTTTTCAAGAGATGAATCAACAGATCAAGCACCATTCCTTCCTCTCATTCTTTCCCAAGAAAAAATAACAAAGTCTAAGTGAGGGACCAGAAGATCCCTCACCTCTTTATATATGGTCTTGAAGCACCAAGGAGGATCACATAATGCACTCTTTAATGTGATAGCAGCCAGGTTTAGAGCCCGAGCAAATGCAAGATACCGCAACAGAGGCAATCCCCAAAGAGATTCGGGGCCACAATACAGTATGAGAGTCGCGACAGTTTGATGAAAACCAAGCAGAGTCAATGAACTCGAAAGCCGCCCAAATACTCAAGAGGCCAAAGTATAGATTATGGGGTAGTATCCATAGGGTAGCCCCAAAAGTTGGTAAAAAGCACTAACTTCACCAGCAGTTGTACATCACAGGGTAGCAGCTCAATTTTACCAAGTGAGTGTGTGTGTGTGTGTGTGTGTGTGTGTGTGTGTATTTGTGTGTAGCTATGGTCAGCTTGCTGTGACAAAGTGTGTGTGTGTGTGTGTGTGTGTGTGTGTGTGTGTGTGTGAGAGAGAGAGAGAGAGAGAGAGAGAGAGAGTAAGAGAGGTAGAGAGAGAGAGAGAGTAAGATAGATAGATAAGGGAAGAGATAGGTAGAGAAAGAAGGAGTTAGAGAGAGATCATTGTTGGGTTAAGCTTGTCTAATCTAGAATGAAGTACCCGGCTATAATCAGGAAGTAAATACGACGGACATCATATATGCAAAAATGGTTCATGCTCCATCAGAGCTATAAACGAATGGCCAAACAAGACAATCTGGACAAGGAAATTGATGACATTAATTTGGTATGCTGGTATGTTGAGCTCAGAAAACAAAACTCTAAGGTGCTTCCATTGTGGTCAAAGTCTAGTTCTCCTTTGAGAGTGTTCTTGCACTGTCTATTACTTGCTCGCTCAGATCAACTGGACCCACTTGTTCATCCACATTGGAAATCATAACCACCATGTCACAAAGGGAGTTTTGCAATCGGCAATACAACAGATGAGAGAACTTGTGTCTCATGGTGTCCGAGACACCAACGATTGGACTTAGGCATTTGCAATTGAATCTTGCAAAGCAGATGTAATGGGAGTAGTTGTTTTTGAGAAAATGGGAAACCGCAGAATAGCAATGAGCTTCTATCTATACTAAAAGAGATTGGCCATTGATCCATACACAGAGGTGATATTTCAGCTTGTTAACTCCAAACATGTTACCCAGTCTTTTGTCTAACATCCCAGTATCCCGGGGGATTCACTATTAGTAATGGGGGGATGTCACCTGCGTGCATCAAAATTAGAGAAACCCCCCTATGTACGCTATCTTACTTGCTAACTTATCCTCCTACATATGGACAAGATACAGACGTTCTCGTAATGAGCCATCCCCCCTCGTACGGATTTCGTACGGAATGTAATGACTCACTATTTTATGTATACTAGTAACATAATAATTTTAGAAGCACATACTTTTGCAAAAATACATATTGAACTCAGTGTACATTGTAGTGTGTTTTCATTTGCAATAGATGTTAAAAGAACAAACCATGAAAAGCAACAAATATAATGAAAACCAAATTAAAATAAACCAATTGTTTCAATGTAATTTGTCAAAAAACAAATAGCATTTACCTTGTAAACTGATTCAAATCTCAATTTCAAAACATATGATACTACCCACCTACTTAGTAGGCTTCCCACATGGGATTTAAGACACACATATAAAATGGATTGTTCTCTAAATAACAAATAATGCATACTCTTAAACAACTATGAAAAACTTCACTCATCAAATCAAAACACATTACAAAACAACCCATGAAAAGATTAATCTTTTTGAACAAAAACAATTATATGTGATATGAATGCACGTCTATGCTTAAGCAACTGTAACTTTTAAAAAAGCACCATCTGTATTTAATTTTGAGTTTGTACACAAAATATAAATCTTAAAAATTTCACGGGAGTCTCTTTTGTACGGAGACCTCTTTCTCAAAAAAAATCAGTTTACCCTTTTCTTTGGCTCCCACATGGGATTTTCATCACATAATTTCTTTTTCCAAAAAAACTGTCCACCTCATCTTGGGCTCCCACGTGGGATTTAAGGATTATCTTACACATTAAAATCAAACACATTTTCAATAGAGTCAAAGTAATCCAACTTGAAGTGGTTATATGACCTGCATATCATAGTACATTAGGAACCTCCATATGACTATGTGACAAATTGAGACTATATTTATAACTATATACAAAATGAAGACATTGTGTATGTGTGACATATAGACCCAAGGTATGCTAGATGTGTCTTGGCAAGAAACTATAGCTCAAGATAACACACCCGGTCAAGCCATATGACCATGTGGGAAATTGAGACTATAGAATTCGTAACTACATGTAAAAGAAACTAACGATCTTAAAATCTTTAACGCTTTTTATAGTAAAAACAGGCACAACTACACATTTGGTAAGAATGGATAGCTCAAGAGACCCGGTCAAGCCATATGGATAGCTAGAAGAACTAAAGGTGAAAATCGATAGCTCAAGATGGCACACCCGGTCAAGCCATATGACCATGTGACAAATTGAGACTATATTTGTAACTATATACAAAGTGAAGACATTGTATATCTGTGACACATAGACCCAAGGTATGCTAGACGTGTCTTGGCAAGAAACTATAGCTCAAGATAACACACCCGGTCAAGCCATATGACCATGTGGGAAATTGAGACTATAGAATTTGTAACTACATGTAAAAGAAACTAACGATCTTAAAATCTTTAACGCTTTTTATAGTAAAAACATGGACAACTACACATTTGGTAAGAATGGATAGCTCAATAGACCCGATCAGCAAATAGGCTGAAAATTTCAGCAAATAGGAGCAACCACAAGACTTTGCATACGATAGACCACAATTTCTTTACATGAAACTATCCAAATCTGAAATTTCAACTGAAAAGTGCAATTTCAAACACCTGTACTCAGCTTTTCACTCAATTTGTCACGACAAACATCAATACATGTGATCCCACAACTTTGGTACACCTGCGTATTGTTGTTTTGACCTGTTATAACCTGTAAATCAGCTGTTTTGACCTAAAAACAGCCTGTTTTGGACTGTTTTGGTGACCTTTTCGACTCCGGAAGCAAGGGGCTTCGCGATGGAAGCGAAATTGATCGCAGAAGAGCAATTTTAACTCACTGTTCAACAGACTGCACAGGGTTGTTTTGAAACCCTAGGGCTCTGATACCATTTGAAAGCGCGAAGCAGAAGGTATCGGTAGGTGCGCATCGCGATGTAGTGCAAGATTGGGCAAGAAGTAGGAGGCAGAGTGAAGCAGAGAGGAAGCACTAGGGATTGAAGGGGGGAGAGAGAGAGAGAGAGAGAGCTCACGTTTTTGGAGAAAACTCAATAAGTGAGTTTTTGGTTTTCCCACTTTTATTATAAGTGACTTTAAAAAATTGTGTCCAGGTTCAATATGAACCTGGACAAAGTACAAAAATGTACAAAAAGGGGTTATTTAGGCCTTTAACCCAACATTGTACAATCCATTTATGCAAGAGGGTTCCAAAACTTGAAAACCTAATCTGATGGACTCTTCCGGACACAGAGGCACTGCGAACATGCTCACAAAATTTCCGGTACTAATCCTCCTAGGATTTTAGACACTCCTATCTAGGGATATGTAGTTCATTGACTATGGAAGTCAATGAAGCATGCCCACATGGCGCACAGATCCATGTGCACGTGACATCTTGCAAGGCTGGGTTAGGCAAAGCCAGAGGAACCCCACGACTCCTAAATGTTGGGCCAAACTATCACTTATTTAAAAACCTTAAATAAGAGTTGCTTCACATATTGATACCACCTGGGCTTGATACTAATGCTACTGTATGGGAACACTCCCTAGTGCCTACACCTAGTAGACACTGCTGTGCTCGTGCACTCAAAGGGTATGCAACTAATCTATATAAAGTACGTGGACATGCAGACCTGCATACAAGCTCACAAGGGTGCTAAAGCACTCCCTAGGCTGTCCTAAGCCCTAGATCTAAAGTGCGTGGACATGCAGACCTGCATACAAGCTCACAAGGGTACCAAAACACTCCCTAGGTTGTCCTAAGCCCTAGAAGTAGAAGTTAGCTTGTCTACATGCACATAGGGTTAGCTGTGTACCTGACACAGCCCACAACCCATATCCATCAGGAGAAGCCATCAATAAATGCCACATGTCCAAAATGCCATCAAATGCATAAAACTCAGATTTTGACCCCAAACTGACCTAGGAACAAGGCTCTTGTCTCTAGCACACCTTCCCAATGATCAGATACATGGCACACCAAGCCTCGGGCAGGTACGCCCACCTCACATAAGGCTGGGTACAGCCACAAAAACAGTCCCCCACTCCATAATCCTACTCTTGAGAGATGTCGAAGCCACCTTGCGATAGGAAATGGAACTCTGACAAGTTTTTGTCGCAACTTAATCTTTTGTTCTCTATTGCTCTACGCTGATGAATCGATAAGTCCTACTTTCAATCAAGCATGTGTCTTGCGGGATCATATGTACCCAATCATGGACGATTCGATTTTTCAAGAAGGCCCCAGAAAAGAAAGGATGGGGGCTTGTGTGTGCGTGTGGTTTTCTTTACTTTACTTTTGGGGGAAAGGCGCAGCAACTGTGCGGGGGATGTTATCAATATGGACTACGTAGTCGGTAAATCTTGACTTGGCACATGCCATAGTACCAAAATCGGCACCAGCTGGGAAAAGCAAGGATCGTCGCCAAAATCCAATATCACAAATACAGAAGGCAGCCTTATTTTTTGGGCCTAGCAGACAAATACTCACTCATACAGGTAGCTTTTGAGGACATCATGCTCATAGAAGAGCAGCTTTCCAACCAAATTCTTTTGGAGCCTACGTAAACAGGCCAAGGACCTCAATTAAAAGTCTCTGCCTTGACAGAGCACTACATTCAAACTTGTGTGAAAAAATTGTAAGGGCACACTTTGTGCTTGTAAATCAAAATAGAACAAAAGGGGTGCCAATTCTCATACCAATGATTCCATCCTGATAGAGATCTTGTGAGTACTGTGTCTTAAATAGAAGTTCTATTTTGTGATAGTTTCTCTTTTCAAGTTAAGGGTTTGCACTTCATTTGAGTGACCACCTCTCACAAAATTGATTGCCATTTTCAATATATATGCTTCATTCAGTCAAAAGGATCTCCCTTTGAAGGTGACTAGGGGATAAGGCAAGAGAAAAAAGGACTGAAAAAGCGAAATAAAAAAACTGAATTTGAAAAAGAACACTAAAACCACATAACACAATTTATCACTAGAACAAAGAAAAGACAAATTGACTTTGTTATGGTCAGGTCTATCGAGGCACTGGACCATAATATTTATTTTCTCATCAACACTTCCACAATCATACTAACTTGTATACATCTCTACTTCATGAGAACCGATAAAAGCAACAATAGACACACCTTATAGTTAGGAGGTGGAGGTATGAGGCAGTTTAACCTTCGATGTGGAGGAGGACAGTGACGTTCATAATGTTCCATTAAGGAAAGATTTAGCTTCAGTTTAAGCTGGCTATGGAGATGACGATCCAGACATGGTATCGATTCGGAATGTCGCATGTCGCAAGACTGCACGAAGAAGTCTTGCCAAAATCAAAGGTTGCTTCTCAGAGTCTTAATAATTTTTTAAAATATAAGACACAAGGGTCGCTCTACCCTTCAGAAGTCTATTGAATGTAAGAGACTTACAGGAAAAGTCTTGATGGTCACATCAAAAACATTGTCCTCTGTGTTAGATACTTCGTTTACTTTTTCTCTGATACTTGCATTTGCTGCTCCTTCCATCGGTTCTGAGCCAGCTTCATTTGCATCATCGTCTTTGACTGCATTTTGGCCAAGCCTTCTTGAAGCCATCTCCCCAACATCTTGCAGATGCATTGAATCTCTTTTATTCTGAAGAGCAGCTTTCAAAAACGACCCATAATATGTGCATACAAGGGACAATGCCACAAGCATTAGACAAACTGAGAGTACTAGGCGTTTTCCTTGTGAACCATCATTGTGGCCCCGCATTTTGGCACAACTGTGATTCCCCAACATTCAAATAACTCCACAAGTCTGCATGCATTTCAAAAAAAAAGGTACTCGTTCAAAACTCAAAGGGAGCATAAATCTTATAAAGTATATACCTTCATAGAAAAAGAAAAGACTGAACTTGCGAAACAAAACACTCACAAAACAGAAAAACAAGAGACACAAGAAAACGGATAAAGAAAAAACTCAAGAAAGAGCTACAAAAGAAGCACTCTGTATATGTCTCAACATCCCTTGTTTCAAGATAGTGGAGTGTTTCCCGAATGGTACATATCAGTTGGCTAACCTGGATGGGGTTCTACATAAGTCAAGGGTAAATGGATTGCGTCTTAAATTGTATCATGCCAGGTTAATGATGGTCGAGCAAGATGAGTTGTCTGTGGATCAAGCAGTGTTGGTGAAGGATGAAGAGACTTGTGACGTTGCGAGTCTCATATCGCTTTTTGCTGCTGCTGATCATGAATGATCTAGCAGGCTAGGGGATGGGCAAATTATGTTAGGAGTTTTTTGGAGCAAGGGATTGCGCATATGTACATACACATGCATGATGCATCGAATAAAGGTTTGCCCATTTTCCATAGCCAGGTGGTTACGTGGGGCCCACATGTGTACAGGTAGGATAGGGTGTACGTAGTGCATCGATTTTCATTGTTACCAGTACCAATGTGTTTTTTATACAATAAGGAGGAGTTGGTAGCGCGTAAAACTTCTCGAGAAAGCTATCCGCGGGCCGACGACATGAGGTAAGCAGGTGCGTCACATGGCATCTAGTGGCGCCAGGAGGTCGAATGGGGTCAATATTTGCACATGGATGAGTACGGACACGACGTGGATGTTTTCTTCTGATAATTATGCAGAAAGGTCATCATGAGGACCATCTTTTGGGGCCACTTCACGTGGTGGCGGGATGCATTATTGAAAAAAGTCGAGTGCCAGGTGTGCGGATGATGCAAAAAAGTGACAACTATGCACTGCGAGGTCAGTTTTTGGCATGTTCGGGGTCCGTTTCAGGTCATCTAAAAGGCCAAGGGTGCCCAACTAATAAATCTAAGTGTGGGAACTGAAAAAACAGAGAGAAGACCAGAAAAAACGTGGAGAAGAGAGGAGGAACAGCTACAAGTGTGTTTTTGGGGTTTTTGGAGCCTGTTTTGGACGTAAACTGCTCATCCGAGGTCGGATTTGAGCACTTTGACATTGTAGAGTGGGGTTTTGGGCCGTTCCGGACGCGATGGCACTGTTCATTTTGCCAAATTCCTCACTATTTTTCTGCTATTTTGGCTATGTAAGTTTCTCCTATGAGCGAAGCTTCTACTCCTATTTGTGATTGTATCTGGCATATTTTACCCATATTGTGTGAGCTATTTGCCCCATTGGTGTTGGCCCAAGCTCATTTGTATCTAAACATCAGAAGTTCTCCTCTTTTGAGCTGAGTTTTTTGGTTGTGTGTGTGTGTGTCTCTCTCTCTCTCTCTATGTGGAGTGGGTAAATGGGTAGTCTCTCTCCTCTCACTCCATAGGTGTGTTCCCTGTCTCGGCCAGGTGGATTGTGTAAGCCGAGTGGTGCCCCATAGTGTGTGTGTGTGTGTATCCTTCCAAGAGTGTGTGTCGGGTCATTATAGAGGCGTTCTATGTGTTATTCAAAGTGTAGCCTTCGAGAGACCACGTTAGGGATTCTATAAGTCCAAGGACCTATATTGTAAACATTTTGCAAGATACGGGGGGGGGGGGGGTTCAACTTGAGTAAATATCCTCAATTGATATGGTGTAGTGCGGTCTCCAGCAACCCCCACCTGTTGTGCATTGATTGGCCTCTCGTCACTCACAAATCAAATATTAACTTGGATCTGACGATGCTCGTGGTCCAAAGAAAAGGCTACATGGTAGTATCCAAGAACTTTCATAGACATATCTCTACCTAAGTATAGCATTTCATAAACACCTACGATGATAAATCCTCGATGGCAGTGATCTCTGCAATGGCATCCATGAATTATGTAGAGTATTAAAAGCTTAAAACTACCAATATACCATTTAAAAACTCTTACAATATAATATGAGTTGTATCAAATAAGATCACCAAAAACATAGCAGGAACTCTTCCCCTCCATTGTGGTGGATCTTCAACAAAGTAAGTCAATGTATAAGCCAATCTTTTCAAGAAAATAATAGGTCAAGTTAATACACTAAATTAAAAAAGAAGATAAATACCTCGAATGAACTCAATGATATGACCCACTACATAGGATGCACTGCGTCGAGGATCCATTTGTGGCCAATTCTTTGATCTAAGAGATATCAATAAAATTTAACATCAACTGTGTCTGACTTTAAGTGAAAGCCACAATGTCAATTTGAACTTATTGTTATGAGTTCGCTAGTTGCAATACTTTCTTGAATACAATGTTTGGAGTGTAGTAACACTCCGCTAATTGAGTGTTTTCAGTATTGACAACAATCCTCATGTTAACTGCACTTCGCACATGTGACATTGCAACATACAATTGTCCATGAGAGAAGATCGATGATGCAAGATATAGTCCGAGAATTCCCAGTGTTTGCCCTTGTGCTTTATTGATAGTCATCCCAAAAGCAAGCCTGATTGGAAACTAACGACGCTTCATTTGAAATGGAAGCCCCTAATGGTTTCCAATAATAAAGTCAATCCTTGGAATAAAAACTCTCTCTCCAATATTCGATCCTGTAACTATCTCTACCTCAATTACCTTATGATGAAATTGCTTGCATATCAATCTGGTTCCGTTACACAAACCACGTCTTGGATCCAAATTCCGCAGCAACATGATAGGAGCATTTTCTTTCAAGACTAAAGCATGATGTGGAAAACCACCACCAAGAGTTTAGATATTCAATTGTGTACAAACGTGACATACAAATTGAATCTGCACTAAGATACTCTTTGCAAACTCCATGCCTCCTTTGCAATGCATAGTCATTGATTAAATCCACCTCTTTATTCCGCGGGGCAAGTATTGATCGATCTCTGAAAAAACTTGCATGATCTTGCACATAACACAAATCTCTATATATAAAGCCTAGAAGATCCGCCAAACTATTTCCTGGAAGCATCATGTGTGAAGGTATTTTCACTCTATCTAAGTCTCCTCCATCATCCATATCCCCATTGCTAATATCAAGCACCCAACGCAAAAAACTTTGTTGAAGCGCATTTTGACCACATTCAAGTATGCGCATACTTTTGGTAAGCCTCAATATCTTCGTACATTTTCATAGGTGAGAATGACACAATGAAGCATTTACAATGTCTGCACGACTACTTTTGGTGCAACAAGTAGTATTTGTCGAAAATCGCCTCCAAACAAAATGAGTTTTCCACCAAACAAAGTATTTCGCTGCATAATGTCTCTTAAAGTTCTGTCCACTGCTTCAAATGCATAGCGATGTGTCATGGGAGCTTCATCCCATATAAGCAAAGCTGCATTCCTTAGAAGTTCTGCAAGTTGACTATTTACCTTTATATTGCAAGTTGCTTCATAGTGAAGATCCAAAGCTATCTTAAACCTAGAATGAGCAGTTCTTCCATTACTCAAAAGCAAAGCTATAATACCTGAAGATGCACATGCAAGAGCAATTCTACAACTTCCTCGCAATTGTGAAAAAAGTGCATTGTATAGGTAAGTTTTTCTCGAGCCACCAGGACCATCTAAGAAAAATACCTTCCCTGAATGTGTGTCAACAACTTGCAACACTTGGTGGTAAGCATCTCGTTGATCCTCATTTAAGGAAGTCTCCATACAATCTCCTATTTTACGTTGCTCATCAACATTAAACATTGTCTCTTCAGCCATAACACCGGTTTCACTTAAGGATACCATTGTTGAGTCTATTGCAGACAACATAATCGCAAAGCCTCTTCCCATGTTGTTGCAAAAAGCATTCTATATGAAGCAAAGCTTGATTTTTTGCCACAGCAAATCGTACACTTGCATATGAAATACGCATCCTTAGGGCATAAACATAGTCCTCACCAAATTCGGTACAAAATGTGTCCCAAAGAGCAGCCGGATGTAGTGGCTCACAAAACACTAATATGATTGCAAAGAGTTGTCTCAATTGCATTCCATTTTGAAAAAAAGATGCCTCTTGGAGGCAAAATGACCATTCTTCATCGTCTTGCAATAATCCTCTAGCTATACATGCCTCTGCAAGTCTTCAAAAAATTTACATCCTTTGCAAATATTGACTAGCATTCGTAGGTAATAAACCTCACCAATAGTGGGGACAACATTGTACATTCTTCCAATCGAAATACCATGTTGTCGTGGAGACCATGCCTTTTGACTTTTATTGCATACCCAACCACTTGGAAAGTCATTATATGTGAAGCTATTTGCTTCTGGATAGTTTTGATTTGCAACAAATCATTCTGTCAAGGTAGTTTTTTTATTTTTCTCGTTATCCAGTAAATGTGATACATCTGAACCATCTTGAAATGTAACCATATTCTACAATGGAAGGTGTACTTGCAATCGTTGAATAGCTGGTTTTTCACTATGCATGTCAAAGCCAAATATTCTCCACATAGCTTCGGATCAAGAAACATAATGTGCATTGAGATAACTCTTGATCTCATCAATAGGCCCTTCAAAATCTTGAAGAACAATAGTGGCTATCATGTCCCTTGGAATGTATCTGTGGACTTATATGCGGATGCAAGTATCAACAATATATGAGCATGAGGAAGACCTCGTTTTGGAAACTCTATCACTGAAACATGTCCAATCACCTCACCAAATACGGCTTGCTTGATAAGTAAATGCATCAAATCTTGGAACTTTTGATAAAACACACGTGCAGTCACATCAGGACGATGACAGCACTTTGTCCAGGTAGTGAGGCATTATCTATTTCCTTCCATCGTGGATTACATGTGAATGTCATAAAGAGATCGGGTTTACCCTTACTATGAACAATTTCCATTGCATCTTGGAATAGTTGGCACATATATCTTGGACCTCCAACAAAAGACGAAGGCATAACAATTCTACGGCCAACATTTTGACCTTCGGTCCTTTCTAAGCCATCTCTTGCCTCAACCATGTCAACAAATCCTTGGTACACTTCATCACGAAGTGTTCTTTGGTTATTTCGCGTCCACAATAGTCGTGACTCCTCTATAGTACTATAAGCATCCACAACATATTGTTGTAATAGCCTACCCCCTCGAAGAAGACACTCCACTGTATCATCTCTTGTTTGTAAGCGAAAGCCATAATATTTCTTTTGACTCAACTTTTTTCCATCGCTAGTCTGTAGATAAAGATGCCACCCATCCTCTCCAGTTGGAAATAATATAACATACAATAAGGACATGTAAGCTCGATGCATGCTGGATTCTTTTCAAGCCCTTGTGTTGAAAATTTAGTACAATGTCGCAATGGCCAATATTTCTATCATCCCCTTGCCCATGCATAATTGCAACAACTTTTGAACCCCTCGGAGCGAGATATTGCCAACCATCACAATGATGCTCCGCAATAACCATCCTAATATTGGGTACAATAGCATGTCCAGACAAAGAAGCAACAGATTGTAGAGCATTCGCATAGGGATTTACTCTATGCATCATCAATTGCAAGCATTCTAGAATACTACGATCTAAATTTGAAACATGATGCAATCTGTTGCTCAACTCATGTTTGGTATCGAAAAAATATAATTGTGCAAAGCGTGGAACTTCATTTTGTCCTTCTGCTAGCACTAAAGAACCAATGCTATGATACACAAATCCATGTACCTTAAAAGTATATACAACTCTTCCACCACAATTAATAGTCTCATCGACATGGGCACCAAGAGACACAAGTGCCAATGCATTATTATATCCCCAAATGTTTTGCAAGAACTGTCTACTTCTTGTTGTGTTTGAACTCATCAAATCTTTCAATTCATTTGGTGGCTCATTCAAAGGAAGTAATCTAACTCTTCCATCAGAGCAACAATATTTACCCACGAATATTTGGATGGTCTTTTCTTCAGCCTTTGCTCCGCATTTGGAGCAAACAAAATCTAAGCTTCCTAAGTTGTGCATCACACACTTTTTGGATAGAATAGGTGCCACCGACTTGTGATCTAAAAGGAGAGAAGTTGGGTACTCAAAGTGGATGGACAAACAACACTTTGCTACTTTAGTATAGTTTCCCTCTTCAAGGATAACAATAGGCTATGCAGTCTCTTGATTACATCGCAATGCTATGTTCTCAGTCGTACCAACATCCATGGCTTCAAAGTTTTCTTCATGTACATCAGGCAAGCATAGTCTCTCATTGCACTCCAGTATAGTTCCAATGGTATTTTGTAGTGAATGCCTTGTTCTCTCTCGTGCTATCTGGCATCTTGCCTTTCGCGATTCATCACATAGTCGGCTTCGTCGTGCATGACCAGGTGATAATATACGTGGTCCTGGTACCATCTATCAAATCACGTGCAAGTAGATATCTCATATAAGCTACTTTCTATAGTTTTAATTAAAATTAAGTCTGACTCCATTTTGCATAATAAACAATCAATATAAACAAAATCAAATTCTCTCCTGTAAACTAAATACAATTAAAAAAAACAGTTCAATGAAGATGCAACATAGCATTACATGTTTCTTCCATTATGAAGATTAGGTCGTTAAGCAACTTGGCGTTGCTTTGGTCGAACCAATTTAGCCAAAGCACTTAATTTATTTGTAGTAGCTTGCATATCAGAAAGTCTTAAACCTTGAACCTTTGTCAACGCACCCAACTCCTCAATCCTGGCACAATGTGTCGCAGAGTATTGTCTTGATTTCTTCCTTTTGATTCGCGTTGACTCCTTGAAACCTCTTTTCGAAGATTCTCAATAGATGCCAATATCATCTTTTGAGAATCTTCAACTTGAGAGAGTTTCTCTCTCAAATATGCCTCACTCTCTAATCTCTACAAGTTTGTTGCTTTTGCCTCTTCTTGCAATTTCCACAGTATCCCACTTTCAATCTCCAATGTAGAGCTTAATGTTTCAACCACATCAGAGACATTGATTTGCATTGTCTCGATCCTTTTGCAGGAGGCTTTGATCTCTAGCAGAGTTTCAATAATAGGCTTTTCAGAACCCAACATTTCGAGCTGCTCTCTTTGCCGCACGTACATTGTGAATAGGAAGAGATGACAATATTCCCTCTTCATTAGCTGATGCACTTGCAGCTATATGAGAAGATATCAAGCCCTTGGTTGCAATAGCGAGAGAAATGGCATGACTAATCTCCATTTTATTGTACACAAAAAACTATAGTGGTTGCAAAGAGAAATGTGACAACCAAAGAGAAAGGTTTGAATGCTTGTAAATAAAAAATAATTATCTCAAAAATTCATTTTTAAAGTGGCCGCAAATTAAGAAACAAAGAAAATACATCATCTCTATCTAGTTTTGAGAAATAACAAATCGCATGAGAAGTGGCAAACAAATCCATGAATAAAAGTTTTGCTTAATACATGTTCAACCCCATCTACATTTGAAAATGGGAAAAGAGCATTTAGCGCTAGCACGCTTGAAAGCAAGCTCCTTGTGATTCTCTATCCTATCAGGTCCAACAATGCTCTTTAAAGCATTAATTTTGCTATAAGCTTCACAGATAGAACAACAACCAATTGAGAATCGAGGTAGAGTGCATCCGAGTACCCCAGCTTTACTCGTATTTGCAATAGGTGTAGGTTGCGGAACCATTGACTGGGATTATTTTGGATTCTGACAAACACTTGGTGAAAGGGCACCCTGTCTCGAGTCATGGAAGTGCGATCGTAGGTTCTCCAAGCTTCTTCTATAGAACATCCCGAAAGAAACCTCGAACAATGCTTTGAAAGAAAACTTTATTTTGAATCATTATGTGATCCAATACTATCTCCATTGCTTCCAATCCATGACCAAAACATTCAGCAGATACCCTAGGTGCCATAAGGTTCCTAATGGAAAAAAAGGGATAAAATAAGAGACAATGTAAGTGTAGTTACTCTAGGACTTCGTCCACAAAACTTGACATTACAATACGTCTCTTCAGATAAGTGCTCAAAGCATTAGATATTTCTAGCTCTCTCTCTCTCTCTCTCTCTCTCTCTCCATTTTCCATATTTCACTAAGTATGTTGAAGAGTGGCCTTTGAAAATGTAGGGTTCGAAAGCAACATAGGATCTCTCAATCACACATGTTCTTCTCTCTATCTAACCCAATCTGAAATCTATCTCCAAGTTTTATGAGTTCTCTATCCATTTGGTCACCTCTTAGTGATCAACTGTGGTTTTTTTTTTTATAACTATAATGCATGTGTCTTTGGTAATTGCATTTGTAGAGATGTTGGGAGCTTGTTGGCCCACTTTAGAGTAATAGGTTGAAATCAAGACTCTCAAAATAGATATGCAAGGTCTCTTGGGACTATTTCTATGGTGCTAGCATCATCTCCTCGTGAGCTTGAGACTTTCTTCATGAGGTAAAAGTTATCAAACCCAATACAACATTTAGATTTTTTGGATTGCTCCACGGGTTTTAAGTTCAACCCCAAGTGGCAGGATGTATAGAACACCCTAGTGTGGTAGCTTATTGTCAAGAATAGGAGCTTGATTATTGCAATGCACTCTTGAGTATCCATAGCTGAATTGCACTGCCCTACCATTAGATAGTTCTTTCAATTCAATACTACCATAGACATGATGCTCAAAATCTTTTCCCATCTTAGGTTCCTTGAATTTTTACCCAATTGTAGTACATTGTATAGCTATTTTGAATATTCAAGCACCCTCTTGAAGAAAATATTGAGTTCAAGGCCCATTCAATAGATACTCAAGGCCTCTTGGTTTAATAGCATGCTCTCTTGGGACTGCCTTTTGAGTATTATGCCTTGAGTACTACTCAAAGATATCAAAGTTCTACTAGGATTGCTTTACGCATTTACATCAGGCTCAAGATCTTTTAAAACCATTTCTATGACATTAAATCTATGCCTATGTATGTTAGTTTATATATATGTTTTAGAGTTTAATTGAGGAAGGACTCGAACACCCTAAGTGAACTTGTAAGGTTTGCTCTCATAGGCATGTTCATATAACGTTTTATTTTAATTCATCTCTCTCTCTCTCTCTCTCTCTCTCTCTCTCTCTCTCTCTCTCAAGCTGCGTGCGGTCTTGTTTCTTTGTGGAGTCTTTTGGATGTAGCATGGTAGCCTCATTGTGTACAATGTGTGGGTGTTCATCTCCCTCTCTGTACCTATCTTTATGGTCACATGGATCTACTCTTGTGAGCACACCGCCATAACATTTTATTCATTGTCATCTTTATGTCTGTATGTGTATCTTTATGAAATCTTTTTAAATTAGGTTAATTTACCATAGCAGTTCATGTCATTGTTATGTGTGTGTGTGTGTGTGTGTTTATGTATATGTGTGTGTGTACCTCTATGGTCACATGGATCTACTCTTTTATCATAACATTTCATTTCATTGTCATCTCCCTCTCTATACCTATCTTTATGGTCACATGGATCTAGTATTTTGAGCACACCACCATAACATTTCATTCATTGTCACCTTTAAATGTGTGTGTGTGTGTGTGTATCTTTATGAAATCCTTTTATATTAGGTTAATTTACCATAGCAATTCATGTCATTGTTATCTCTATGTGTGTGTGTGTGTGTATCTTTATGAAATCTTTTTATATTAGGTTAATTTATCATAGCAATTCATGTCATTGTTATCTCTATGTGTGTGTGTGTGTATCTTTATGATCACATGGATCTACTCTTTTGAGCACATCGCCATTACATTTCATTTCAATATTGTCATCTTTGTGTGTGTGTGTGTGTGTGTGTGTGTGTGTGTGTGTTTCTTTATGAAATCTGTTTGAATTAGGCTAATTTACCATTTACCATAGCCTCTCTCTCTCTCTCTACCCCCCCATTTTTTTCCTTGTTTTTGGTATTTTTCTTCTTTCTATGTGTGTGTGTGTGTGTATCTTTACGAATAGCATTTCATGTCATTGCCATTTCTCTCTCTCTCTCTCTCTCTCTCTCTCTCTCTCTCTCTCTCTCTCTCTTCCTCTCTTACAGGTTATTTTGGCAATAGGAAGACATTATGATAACATTTCATCACCCTCTCTCTCTTAGGCCTTCTCTCTCTCTACCCTCTTTTTTTTCCTATTGTTTTTTGCCTTTTATTTCTTTCTATGTGTGTGTGAGTGTATCTTTAAATTTAATTCAAGAGAATGAATAAATTGAAAAATCTTCTTTCTATGTGTGTGTGTGAAAACAATAATCAAATAAACAAATTAAATAAAATAATTGAAATGAATCTAAATCTAAAAGAAAAAATCAAACATAATTTTTAAAAAAATTACATGGTTGAGTTGCTTCATGCACACCGTTGACTATTGCCGCCCCACTTGACTTGGCTTGCGCACTTGTTGCTTACGATAAGAAAGAGAATGTTAAGTGTAGATTGTTGATAGAGCATGCCATTGAACAAAAAAACATTCCATAACTCACCTTGCTTCACAAACACCTCAATAACGGTCGACGCACTCACTTCGATTAGCGTGCGGCTGCAGCTGCAGTTGCCTAGAACAACATAACATTTCATTTCATGGTATCTCTCTCTCTCTCTCTCTCTCACACAAAAGATGTTTATAAATTTTCATTTCTCTCTCTCTCTCTCTCACACACACACACACACACACACACACACACACACAAGATGTTAATTCATTTCATTCTCTCTCAATCTCTCATAGCAAAACTAGCAAGCATCGCTACAGAGAAAGAGAAGAAGCAGAAGAAGACGTTAGTATAACATTTCATTTCTTTCATTCTCTCTCTAAGAGGAGGTTAGTATAACATTTCTTTTCTTTCATTCTCTGTCTCTCAGAAGACGCTAGTCTAACATTTCATTTCTTTCATTCTCTCTCTCTCTCTCTCTCTCTCTCTCTCTCTCTCTCTCTCTCTCTGTAGAATGTGCAGAAGAGTGTGCAACACACACACACGCGCGTTCTGCAGAAAGTTGCTACAACCTCTACCTCTCTCTCTGTCTCACACACACACACACACGTGCGCTACAAATGCTTCTAGCATGCCATGCGAGCTGGTGGTTGCCATGAATGGTACGCCGTCATCGCTCTCTCTGTAGAACGTGGGTGTGCAACACACACACACACACACACACACAAACACACACACACACACACACACACACACACACACACACACACACACACACACACACACACACACACACACACACACACACACACACACACACACACACAAACACACACACATGCGTTTGTTGGTGCGAGACACACACACGTGCCCACATCAGCCTGCACAAACGGCCTCCACATACAATGAATACAGCCTCCACACAAACGGCCAGCTCAAAGCCTGCACACATATAGTGAGTACAACCTCCACACATGCATAATCTAGGAGCGGTAGGCCAAGCAGCCGACGTCGCTATAGAGAGAAAGAGAGAGAGCGTGCAGTCGACGTCGTTACAAAGAGGAAGAGAGAGAGCGTGCAAACGATGTCGATACAGAGAGCGTGCAGCACAGGTAAGTGAAGACGATGGTGATGGCGTGATAGCTCACCTGAGAAGACGCCTGCTCGTAGCTCTCTCACTCCCTCTCTCTCTCAACGGGTCGTGGATTGACTCTCTTCTCAGGCATGTATAAACGGCAGCTCAAAGCCTCAAATTCCCTTGGCAGCAGGGCCAACCCAAATTCCTTGGCAGCGCATCAGTAAATCTTGCCAGCGAGCTGCAAATGCATAGCCGCCCGCGCCCTGCTTTCATTCAAAGACTTGCTGTAACGTAAAGCTCCTTTAAAAAAAAAACTTTTTAGTTAGATTTTCTACGTCCTTTTCTACTTTCTCGTATATGTTGACACGTGGCAGAGCTCCTTGCTGCTGTAGTATGTTAGTTAGATAGGCTAGTATAGATGAGGGGCAGGTTGGGATTTTTTTTTAAATTTCGAGGGGACACTGATAATTTTAGTCCAAACTTGAGGGGTATTTTGGGATTTTTTCAAGTATAGGGCAAATTTGAGGGGTATTTTGGTAATTTTCCCTAAAAATAAAGAGCCCTACAACTTGTGCCTTCCTCTACGCGTTGAAAACAGGTGGACTTGCTCATGCATGTTCGAAATGAGGAGCACCCCTACAACCAGGGTGATTTCTTGATGTGGGGGGTGGTTGAAGCACCTCTAAGGGCGCGTTCGAACGACCAAGGTTGAACCCTAGCCGCTTGTGTCAGCAAACAACATCCACCCTTCTCAACTCTGCCGGGGAAACCTCTTGTTCTACCCCCGCCCTGTGTAAGTCAAGCAGAAATGACTCTGCTACGTTTACAGCTCCCAAACAATTTTGCTGAAGCACGGCAAGGGTAGAACCCCCGCTCGTACAAATCCTTCCTAAGCGAGAAGGTAGCAATGCAGCGGTAGACTTGCTCGCCAATGCCTGCAAATGTGGGGGTTTGGGGACATGAAGGGCCCCCGGCTATGGGGGAGCCCTCTTAACAATATGATCATAGGGGGCTGCGTAAAACCTTAATTGGTGTTTTTGCGCCCCAACTTATTACAAGATAATTAGATGTTTGAAAGGTGTCCCCACACAACACTCGCGCTCAAAAGCTGTTGCTACTCCCACCTGAAAAATTAAAGGCTCCTCCTTCACCTCGCCCTTTCCAGCTCGCATTGAACCGACATCGTCCTCCTCATTTCTGCGTTGTAGCTATGCCGGTGAGTCTCCCCCTCTCAATCACACATGCACTGTTCACTCACTCTCTCTCTCTCTCTCTCTCTCTCTCTGTGTGTGTGTGTGTGTGTCTGCACAGGTCGTCAGTATTCTGTATTTGCGTTATGTGCATGTGTTGCGTGCGTGTGTGATGTGTGTGTGTGTGTGTGTGTGTGAGAGAGAGAGAGAGAGAGAGAGAGAGAGAGAGAGAGAGAGAGAGAGAGAGAGAGAGGTGTTTCTCGGAGCATATGGATCTTTGCTAAGGAACTAGATTGCAGGATATTAGTGCTCTCTTTATTGATTGCGCAACTGCGGATGGAATTCATACGTTTGTGAGAGTTTGATAGGTCAATTTATTTGCAGAAAAGTAAAGGGTAATCAAACCGAGTTTGTGGAACTGATGGAGTGGCCTAGACACTGCACGTTTAAATCTTAAGGAGGGTTCAACATGAATAGTGGAACCTAACTGTCACAAAGCCTTAGCACATGGCACAATTTTTTGGCAAAGAGAGGCTGGTTGGAGGCAAGGAAGATGCATGAAGAGGCTGGCTGCCCATTTCTTGTTGGCTGTTGGGGGGCCACTGGCCAGCAATGAAGGAAGGAGTCCATTGAGTGAGGCTATGTCAAATAGGTCCATTTTGATAGCAAAAAGGGTTGCCATAGTGGTGATCCATCTTGTAGCTCATTCGCTGGCGCCTGGTGTGTTCCGTACATGCTCACTTTGCCTTCGGATGATGACCTGGCAGATGATGAGGCAGTTCACATGGCCCATAGAGCATAAAAATTCCAATGGCAGTCTGACAGAGCTGCAGCTAGTACTGATGCTGATGTGGCAATATTGGGGCAGAGCAGTGCCAGATGCTGATTAGAGCAGCGATATGAAGTAGCCAGCATGGAGAGAAAAAGTCATCTCAAGCTTTTTCAAGACAAGCTTTTTGGATACTTACTTTTGTTTCCAAGAGGTATAAAAGGCCCCAAGGTGTAAGAGCCCTGTACAATGTAAAGTGCTTATTCAATGTTCACATCTTAACTTAATCACAATGCACACAAGAATAATCAAATAGATTAGAAAGAGACACAATGTGGGTCCCTCCCACCCTCCTCTCAAAGGAAATTTATTCTTTGTCGAACCCAAGTACTTCAGGATTGAACTCACTTACGATCAATCATTGGGTGATACCCATAGATTATGCAAGATGCTCAAGTATGCACATGCACAATGAAAACACACACAATAGAAACCTTTGCTCACTTACAATCAACCTGGGGGTGATCTAAAGTAGACACTCATAGATGTGCAAGATGCTCAAGTATGCACATGCACAAAGAAAACACACAAAAGAAACCTTTGCTTGACATATGTACAAGAGAGATGTAGAGTTGGACAGTGCGCCATCTTCTTGACTCTTTGCATGGTAGAGAGAGCTTGAATCTTTGAATAGATGGCTGAAATTTCAGATTTGCAGGTTTGCTACCCTAAAAAATGGCAAGATAGATATGGTAGAGAGTGAAGGCTCCTCAATGTGGAGGAGGGAATATCATTGAGGAGCAGATAGGTGTAGAGGAAGATGGCGGAAGTAATGTAGAGGCTCGCTTTGAATGAAAGAGGAATTTTCAGCAAAGGGAAGATGTTTAAGCGAAGGAAAGAGGGTTGTATTTATAGATTGAGTTGCCTAAAGAACAAAAAGAGAAATGGAAAGAAGATTGTGACAAGTGTTTAACCACATGTCAAAAAGGTGGATAAGTGTCCCATCTTTTGGAAGCTTTGACACAAGTATCTTGCCACTTGTCCTTCTAGAACCAACCTTTTTGGCTCAAACAAAACATCAATGTGGATATCAACTTGAAGCTCTTTTTGAGTACAACACAATTTTTACTTTAGAAAATCAAAGTGAGATTCGTATAAGCTCGCCCTTGACACACCACATGCTTATTACTGCCAATTAACACTTTGCATGAAAGATAAGTAATAATCTTTGGGTAGAGCTTGAGAGGGCGAGACATATATGTGTAGAGATATAGCATAATAGATGGCGTAGAGATATGGATAACTTGAAAGACTGTGAGATAGATTAGAGAGATAGAGAGTGAATAATAAATTCAGCATGGAATCACTGTGAAACAATGTTGGTTTCCCATCGTTTGCATGTGTTGCCCTTACAAGCACATATAAGAGTTCAGAGAAACTCACCCGTTTGTGTGCCACCCCAAAGGCCTACCAAATTGTCTTTTGTCTTTGACAAGTGTCCTTACACACGTAACAAGTGTCTTGACACTCGTCTTTCTTTTAGAATACCTCTTTTAGATTCTTCTAGCCCTTGACTAGAAGCGTCTAGAACATTCTAGAATCGATGGACAAGTGATAACAAAACCATCAATATGGGAATCAAATGAAAGCTCTTTTCGAGTAGAATACCTAATTCTCAAGCATTTTCAAAACAACATTGAATGCAAGTTATCATGCATGTTTTACTCTGTACGGGCCTAGGCTAGATTCCATCGGTTCCATACACTTATATCGAGCTCTCTCTCTTCTTTGACAAGTGTCCTTACACACGTAACAAGTGTTTTGACACTCGTCTTTCTTGTAGAATACCTCTTTTAGATTCTTCTAGCCCTTGACTAGAAGCGTCTAGAACATTCTAGAATCGATGGACAAGTGATAACAAAACCATCAATATGGGAATCAAATGAAAGCTCTTTTCGAGTAGAATACCTAATTCTCAAGCATTTTCAAAACAACATTGAATGCAAGTTATCATGCATGTTTTACTCAGTGCGGGCCTAGGCTAGATTCCATCGGTTCCATACACTTATATCGAGCTCTCTCTCTTCCAATAAGGTAAGAGGAGTTAAACGCTTTTCAAGAATGTCAATGGCCATTCATACTTTCCCACTTAGGGATAGAAGTATGTCTAATCACTCATGGTTGAGTAAACACAAGAACACATGTCTTATTATGTAATCTTTCTGTCACGATTGTGACTATGTTACATTATTATATTTAGTCCTAGTTGCATATACGAGAAGTAGGACCCGTATAGTTGGATGCCACGACTCTTCACTCTAGAGACATGCCTCTTCATAAAAAAGCCACACTCTTTTGACGACAAGTCACACCCCTTCGTCCAATGGTTGTAGCTGTTCTTTCAAAGGATGTGTCTTTATGTTAACAGTCGTTTACACCATGAGACGCATCTTTTCATTTGTGACTCTTCGTCTTCCATATAAGGAGCGTCAATTTCAATCAATCGAACAATTGTGTTCAAATCTCTCAAGTCTAATTTACAGTTTTCAGTCTCTAGAACGCACAGATAACTAAGACGAAATACTAAGTAGGAACAATAATCCTCACAACTTCAATTGAAAGACAACATATGTAATCTTTTATCAATTTCTTGGATTCATGGGTTTCAAAGGTTGATGACGTAGGTACCCCCCCAAATTTCAATTGTCCTCTACTAAACGGCTTCCAATTATGTCACGTGCGCACTTCACTTGCGCTATGTGGACATGCTTTTGCTACAGTCTAGCATAGCTTAAGACCTAGCGTGGCACTTTGTGAGCCTCTAGCAGGATGTGCATGTTCAGGCCGGTCATGGTCGCATACCCTCTCTTGCACACGACAACATTTCAGCATATAGGCATTTTACCGCGTGTGAACCACCTCTTAAGCCATTTTATTAGTAAGTGACTTTTCGTTTATCCTTGTTGGAATGTAGGTAGGGCAAATGGCTAAAGGACCTATAAAAGAAATCCCTTGGACGCTATTGGAAGACAAAAGAGGCAGTAGCAGCAGAGGAACCTGCATACTCGGGGATCGCAGGCCAACACCTAGCGTTTCCAGCCTTCTTCTCCATCAGCGTTTTTAGCCTTGATGATCAACGTTTTCAACCAAGACAACCAACGTTTTTACCTTTCCCGGCTTCCTGCGGCACCACCCCCAATAGCGTGAGTGCGTGTGTGCGAAAGCGTGAGAGGAGAGAGAGAGATAGTGGACAACAAACGCAAGATATGGTGAAGAGGGGGCGATCAGTCCCCATGACTACCATGAGCAGAAGATCCAATAACTAGATAGTCTGGAAGTGGATATCTCCCTGGCCCCATAAATAGGTGCCGAAGGGGAGGTAGGGCAAAGCTTGGAAAAATCCCCTACGATCCAACAAGAAATAAATGAAGTATGAGGGCACCCGACCCAAAAATGGGCGGCTTGACAATGCAATTTAAATGCATATGCAAAGGGTGGCCAGCCCGAAGGCACACTAGCAGTACATGCATGCCCTAGACCTGTGAAGCAGCAGAGTGGTGTAAATCTAACACCCCCTCTCAACATCGGATGCTGAACAAATCGCATGAAGCCGAAGATGTGAGGCAAATGATGAAGATGTCTGCTGCAATGTCCCCTGAAGGATACTCCATGAGTGTAGCAGCAGTCTAGGGTGTCACAACTGTCGAGAGATCTCCATGGTTAAGTGCCGTCATGAGCAATAGCAAACTGCTATACTCCACTGATACAGGGTAAAGATACCTCGTGAAGGTTCCAAACTGAGTGTGAAAACAACTCCTTGTCGTAAAAGAAGTGCCAATAGATTTGTAAGTGTCCTGTCCAATAGGATTTATGGTATCCGTTGTCAAACCGTCTAGAGAAAATGGAACCGTCATGAGAATGAATGAAAGCATGTCACCGTAAGCTGCAGTAGTCACCGAGAGACCGCACGGACAACCATTGGATGGTGTCTTGTAAGTAGGTAGGGTAATCCAAGATGAGGGGAAAGCCAAACTCAATAGCTTGCATTGTGAAGGGCCTCTGAGAAGAGGTGTGGTCAGACCAAGCTGTTTGCATCCTGACCATCCTGTAGAAGTAGGGAAAGCCAAACTGAGAAGTCTGCACTGTGAATATCCTCTGAGAAGAGGAGAGGCCAATCCAATTTGTTTGCGCCGTCTTGCCTGTATCTCCTATCTCCAATTCTCCGATGTCAACCAAAACAGGAATCGGCGCCAACAACGCCACCAAACCGCATCTCGAAATGGCTCTCAATGTGAATGAGCTAAGAGTGGCCTACTGCCCAGGTCGGGGGATAAGTTTGCTGTAAGGTTATTGAGGGTGAGTGTAAGTAACTCTGAAGGTAGCAATCCAAATGATCAGGAGTGTAGAAGAGCAACTGCACTACCATCCAAGCTAGGCTATGGGTGACTCTGGATGTAGTCGCGTAATGATACCAGATCTCCTGCATTTCGTGGGGAAACTCTCCAAGAGAGTCCAAAGAACTGAATTCCTACTCCAGTCTGTAGATTCAAGCAATGAACGTGGCCAGGGAGAGATCCAAGATCCTCTCCCTAAGTCCTTGTAGATGCTCGTGTAAGCAAGTGATGTGACGTGTCGAGGTCAAGTGATAAGTGTCTGTCCACCAAAGATGGTGGTGTCTTATCCGGGAAAGTCGGAATCCCATATGCCATGAGCATGGGATTCCGACTCCTCTGATGAGTGCATAGGTGTGTCCATAGCAAACCACAAGTCACCACCCTTTCTGGAGTGTGCAACCGCCGAATGATGAATGGAATGAATGGATCTTCCAAGGATTGTATGCCCGTAGATGATCTTTCCGATGTCGAAGATATCGTGTATTGCAACAGTCACTGAGAGACCGCACGGACCACCATCGACTGTCACGTGACACATCCAACCCCATGTGTCTGTGGACAAGCTAGAGCATGACCAGGGTTCAGTTCAGTCAAGTTAGTCTAGAATAGGAAGTGATTTTGTACTTTTGTGAGTGTGTTCGCAGACCATGCATGTCCAGACACTTAGATTAGATGCGTATCCTCTGGTTGCACACATCATGACCATCAGATTCCAATCAGATCCCATCACTAGCATTTTTAGAGTGCATAGACCTATTTTTGACATTTTTCACTTATTATTTTTAAGCGACTTTTGTTGGAAAGTAGGTAGGGCAATTTTGCTAAGTTTGTATATAAGAAAACTAGAGTTAGCACTTTCTGGCAGAAGAGGCAGCAGGAGCACCCTCCTCAACAAGCAACTTCTCAGCAAGGCCAACAGCCGCAGTAGCCCTAGCGTTTTCAGCAATCTGAGGACCTAGCGTTTTTGCATCAGATCAGCCTTGGCGTTTTGTGCACAACAGATCAGCCCCGACATCATCACGACACAGCAGATCAGCCTAGTGTTTTGCATTTGCAGAACCACCGACCACAACAGGACCAATTTCAGCCCTAGCGTTTTTGGGACAGTAGAGCACCTAGCGTTTTTGAGTTCCTCCGCGACGGAATCAGCAGAACCACCAGCGTTTTCAGTTTTCAGCCCTTAGACAACGCAGATCAAGTCCTGATCCTCGCAGATCTCACCTTCCCGCAGCAATTCCTCGCCGCACGGTGGGATTCATCGAAGTTTGCAGTTTCAGCCCGGAAAACGCAGATTTCAGCATCTGCGTTTTCAGCGCGTCGTCGTCGCATCGTCGCTATCGACATCGTCATCGACATAGAGTCAGAATTCAGCAGATAATGATTTGCAGATTTCAGCCATTAGCATTTTCAGATTTCAGCCCGTCTCGTCGTCGTCCTCATCGTCGTTGACATCGTCGGCAAGTCCAAGCATGTAGAGATTTGTGCAATCATAAGTAGACCACTCTCACCATAGAGAGTGGGGCCTTCGGAGGAGGGTTTTACGTCTCTAGTGTCGTATTTTCTCTCTATCTCTCAGTCTCATGCACTTTCACGTACAATGTCCATTCACTCTGTTTGTGTCCATTGCACTCTCTCATTAAGAACGGAAGGCTTTCCCTTCCATAAGAACAAAAGGAACCTTGAGCACAGTTCGGAGCACTCATCTTGAGCAAAGTTCAAACATTCATTCCACTGCACCTTACATTGGCATCAGAGCTTTGACAGTGTTCTGTATCACTCAAGGAAAGAACCACATAATTTCTTTTGCTTGTTGAGGTCGCACGAACCCTTCGCTTGGGTGTGTCGATTCCTAATCGTGTTTTTGAAGAGTGACAGGAAACCCAAGAAAGAAGGGCTTGTCGAGCCTCCCCTTGTGCCTCTTTTCACTCATTGAGAGCGGGCTGTGCACTTAGCGGCCGGCCAATCGACGCGAGGTGGGAAAAAGCAACCTTGGTGTGAGCGCAAGGCCGCCAAGGGGTGCACCCGCGGGAAAGACCAAAACTTGGGTGAAGAGAAGATCCTTCTCGAACACAGTTTGCAAGCGAAAGAAGAACCTCAAGAACCCCAAGAAACCAAGATCCGCAAGAACCCAAGTTCCTCGTGAACTTAAGAACCCAAGACCACAAGAACCCACGACTTCAGTGGATGGTCATCATTCGAACCTGAATGGATACTTCGCTTAGAGGTGATGAGCATGAGAGAGGCGAAGAAGAATTTTCCCCACTAGGAGGGTTTTCCGACTCTTCCCCGTATATGCCAAGGATTGCACTAACTCCTATCGAGGCTTTTGACAAGATGATGAGGGACAGGAAGTTAGATCGCGAAGCAAGAAGAGTAGAAAGAATGGCAGAAATGGATTGCAAACACGCAGAAAGAGAATCAGAAAGAAAGGCAGCCATAGAGCGTGAGCATGAGCAAGCGCGACACATGCAAGAGATGCTGCGACTCTTTTCTCAAGTGTAGGCACAAATGCAAGAGATTCGGGAAAAGGAGACTCTCTCAGTCTCTTCTCCTCCAAAACATGACACACATGATTTGCATGATGAATTGCATGATAATGATGAGCATGATGATTTGGATGATAAGGACAAGCATGATGATTTGCATGATCAAGATGTGATTTCTCACAAGCATGATGATTTGCATGAAGATGATGTGATTGTTCACAAGGATGATGTGTTAGTTGATACTTTCTCTAGTGAAGCTAACCTCATTGCAGATTCGATCAATCACAAAGAACCGATCTTGGCTCTCGAGACTAGGTCCCAAGAATCCTCTCATGAAGCACTGGTCTTGGCTCTTGAGCCTAGGTCCAAAGAACCCTTACAAGAAGTACTATGTGTTCGCATGATTAGTCAGCACGCATTGTACAAGTATTTCATTCGTGATCGTTTCTTGTATTTTAGTCAGCATCTTTATGTGATCCCTTTTCCTAGGCATGACATATTGTACGTTGAGCACGTTTCACTCATGAATGAGCACGGATGTATGCGGATTATTCATGAAAAGGTGAAAAGTATGCATTCAAGGAAGTCACATTCCATGTTTCTTTGTTTGCACGACACAGTTTCAGAAATAGCACAAGAAAGATTGAGCATCAAGCATAGGCATTTCCATTGTGTTTTGCCACAATTGATTGATTTAGATCAGCAAGAAAGTCGATCTCATTATTTGCGTTTGTGTGGTGAACGGTTTAGCACTCCGTCTCTTTGTTCATCTACAGTGCATGCACAGTCTTTGAGGAAGACAATATTTTTTCCACTCACTTTACATGGAATAGGTATGTTCATGGTTTTGTGTTGGAAATGGTTTCAGGAATTTTCAGCCATGGAGATTCTTGAAGGAGAAAGAAGCATGACTTTAGATGAAGTTGAAACATCGAAGGAGCCTCAGAAGACTTTGTGTCGCTTTCGGCGTGGCCCAAAGAAGCAAGTTCAAGTATCGCACGACCCACACCTCAGAGTGGGCCGGCGAAGAGTCCTTCCCAGGATTCTAGACCTTGTTAACGATCTTGCTCGACGCCATACAGTTCGGTACCAGTACCTCACTTTGAGAATGAGAGGATGTCACGTGACACATCCAACACTATGTGTCCATGGACAAGCTACAACATGACCAGGGTTCAGTTCAGTCAAGTCAGTTTAGAATAGGAAGTGATCTTGTACTTTTGTGAGTGTTCGCAGACTGTGCATGTCCAGACACTTAGATCAGATGCATATCCTCTGGTTGCACACAGCATGACCATCAGATTTCAGTAAGATCCCATCACTAGCATTTTTACAGTGCATAGACCTATTTTCCCTATTTTTGACATTTTTCACTTATTATTTTTAAGTGACTTTTGTTGTACTGATTCAAAGAGTACCAGTTATCTGTTGAAGCAAGTTGCATGGTACAAGGTTTTGTTTCCTAGATCTATGCTAAGTTAGAAGAGTTTTTTGTCATGCGGTCAATAAGCTTACATGGCTGGCTTCCAGTTGATTTCTTTGGACAATTAATGAAGTATCTTCACATCTTTTGAGTTGGTTCTGCTACCAGAACTTGAGGTAAAGGACTTGACGGCCATTCCGTGTGCAGACAGAGTAAGGCATACTTGAGCTTGATAGGGTTCCTTAAAGAGAGCTTAATGGTCAAGCCGTGTGCATCATTAACTGGAGCACTTGAGTCTGGCGGGGTTCACTAAACAAGTTATCTATGATTGAATGCTTTAAGGATACGACAGATACAATTCAGAGATTCTTGATGCACAGCTACCTAATGATTAAGCTAGAACGTTGATCATAGGGTATAAGCCTTATTTCATTTTTCATATGTTTACCAATTATGTGAGTCTGATGATGGCAAGAGCTTAAGGTACCTATAGCAAATACAGATTGAAGTGCAGTTGGCACAGACCGGAGGCTGTGCAGGTTCAGAGGAGGTGGATTACAATTCTTTCAAGAGGGGGGTATGTCACAAAATAATGACGTGGTAGGACTGCTCGGACAACAATAGGGATAGATGGTGTCGTAGCATGGTGCTGTGGTAGGTTGTACGGCGTGATGACGTGGCAGAATTGTAAGGACACTCGTGTTTTATGTTGGCAAGATGACGTGGTACATTGTACAGATTTTCGTGTTTTGCGTTGTACGTTGTTGTGCAGCTCCGCTCCCATGCTAAGAAATATGTCAAGAAGATGCAGATCAAGCTTATTGAAAGCCTACTTGATTAATGGTCAGTGATGAGGGCTTGTCAAGACTCAAGAGGCCAAGTTTAATGATTAATGTATGCCAGATGCGGCTTAAAAGGACCAACAAATGCCTTAATGATGTCAAAAATGATTATGCTTGAAGTAGGCACAGATGGGAGTTTATGATCTAGAACTGTAGTGCTCGACGTGCTCTATCGGCTTGTCTTTACGGCTTGTCGATTGGAGATACGGTGAAGAAGTTATGGCAGTTTAAAGTTCAAGTCGATTGCAGATCTGTACCGGATTGGGCAGCTGAGCTGAGGTGACATAATGAAATGAATGCACGCGCTTGAAGTGCTCACTTTGTGGAGCGCATCAGTCTTTTCAGACCAGTGATCGGAGTCCCGGTCGCCAAGATATTGGTCGATAAAGATTCACGGGGGGCGAGTTCCGTACTCGTCTGATCCGCTCGGTCAGTGTTCCCTCTGGGAGTTTTGAGCAACAACAAGGGTTTTGAATACAACAGAATAAGTGCTTGAGATAGCAATGCCTTGGCCGATATGTACGCCAATGCCCGCGTAATGTTGGCCAGCGGTAGTCGTAATTGGCAATGCTTGGCTAGTCTGACCATCTTTGACTGAATGTGATGGGAAGACCTTACGTCAAATGCAATCACTTATACTTGCATCTTGCGGGCATGTGGCACTATTCAAGACTTTACGACATTGAAATTCATGAAGACATGATTAGCCAAGGACTCCCGAGAGAAATAAGTTGTGCTTGGCAATGCTTGGGTCGATATGTATGCCGAATGTGGTGCCCTTTACTCCAAGGTTTAATGGCCAAAAGGGCCAAAGGCTACCCAAGGCAAAGTTAATGGCCGCCTAAGAGGAGTTGGCCGTCCACTTTGTAAACAAAAAAGGGTTTTGTGTGTGAAATAAAGAAAAAAAAAGGAAGACGATGGCGGGCTGGGGCGGAAGAGGGACTGCGTAGGAGGAAACGGGGTCGCGTCGGCCTATACGAGCATCGGATGAGCCTGGCCAAGAAAGGGAAAAGGTGTAGCTCGCCGTTGCACTCGTTTTCGGCACTACTCTCGGCAAATTCTGCGTCGTTCTTGTTGTCGGTTGCCACGTCATCAAGAGGCTCTTCTTATGCTCCCTAGCAACGACGGCGCTGCCATTGCTAAGGGAGGGGGCAAGCTTAAAATAGGGGGGGGATTTTGCATGAGGGGGTAAGCAACACAAAGGGCATTAAGGCAAGACGAAGGAACGGGGAGGAGGGCAAGGTGAGGTGGAGCAGAAGGAGCTTGCACTAGGGCGCTCTCTATCTCTCTCTCCCTCTCGTCCTCGGCAAGGAAGAAGCATCGTGTGACAAGAGGATGAGCAAGAAGAGCATTGCAAGGAGAAGAAGCTTGGGGAAAGGAGGGCTCGGAGCAAGAAAAGTTGCTTTCGTCCTCGAGGCAAGCAAGGCTTTCTCTCCCTCTCAAGCTTGAATGAAGCAAACAAAGCAAAGAGAACTCTCTCTCTCTCTCTCTCTCTCTCTCTCTCTCTCTCTCTCTCTCTCTCGCTCTCATCCTTGAAGTAAGCAAAAACGAGGAGAGGGAGGTTACAACGAGGAGGACTCGAGGAAGCAAAGTTAAGCTTGGGAACCAAGGAGATTAAGCAAGGGAGTTTGAAGCAAGAGAGCTTCGGCGAGGAGCTCAAGCAAGAAGCTTGCGGAAGCTTGAGCAATACAAGGCGAGTAGGGGATTCATCGGAGAAGCTTGAGGGTAAGCTCGTCAAGGCTTGAGCAAGCCGAGGCGAAAAGAGGATTACAAGGAGCAAGAAGAGCATTGCAAGGAGAAGAAGCTTGGGGAAAGGAGGGCTCGAAGCAAGAAAAGCTCCCTCTCTCTCGCTTTCGTCCTCGAGGCAAGCAAGGCTTTCTCTCCCTCTCGAGCTTGAATGAAGCAAACAAAGCAAAGAGAACTCTCTCTCTCTCTCTCTCTCTCTCTCTCTCTCTCTCTCTCTCGCTCTCATCCTTGAAGTAAGCAGAAACGAGGAGAGGGAGGTTACACGAGGAGGACTCGAGGAAGCAAAGTTTAGCCTGGGAACCAAGGAGATTAAGCAAGGGAGTTTGAAGCAAGAGAGCTTCGGCGAGAAGCTCGAGCAAGAAGCTTGCCGAAGCTTGAGCAATACAAGGCGAGTAGGGGATTCATCGGAGAAGCTTGAGGGTAAGCTTGTCGAGGCTTGAGCAAGCCGAGGTGAAAAGAGGATTACAAGCAAAGTCGAGGCTTGAGCAGGCAAAGGTGAGAAGGAGATTTACAAGCAAACGGGAAGCTTGAAGTAAGCAAGCAGGCTTGAGATGGCGAGCTGGGTCTCGAGCCAAAGCAAGAGAAGGAAGTAGGAGAAGGCGTGCACTTTGGTAATAACTGAAGCTTGATGATCGAGGCAGTGAATTGAATTGAAGACAACGGAATCCACGGGGCATTTGAAGCAGATAAAGTGACAGAGAAAAATTTTCATCATCGTCATCCGTTAGAGATTGCATTAGCATTTTGTTAAGTCCGGTGTCGTTAACGGCCCGGCTAATCTTGTAAACGGGAGCTTAAACTCCTAGTTAGCAGTTGATCCAAGTGACGGCGCTGTTAACAGCCCGCCTTGGCTAAGGACTAAATTGTACTCAAAGTAATATTCAATTAATTGATGATTGCGGTGATTGGCAGAGCTGTCAGTGTCTCTTGTTCTCTCTCTTTAACACCTCCCAGAGCCAGAGGCCCGGTGCCTGCCCGGCTCACGTAACGAACGTATATCCCCCGACAACGTATTTTCGTAAATCATGCTGGTGCTTTTTGTTGGTAGATTTTGGGAATAGTTTCTTTTGGAACAATTTGCTTTTGAAGTTTCATGCTTTTTGGGCTCTGCTTTTAGCAACCCTTGTAACCGTTATATTGAACCTAAGGAGCTCATTCTACAGAGGATCTGGACGTAGAGTCTGAGAGCGAGCATCCGCGGGCTATTGTACTTTGCTCAAAGATTAATATAAAAGAAATACCGAAAGGGGCGCTAGTCTTTGGGGCCAGTATCTCTTGGCTTGGAACTACGCCGGGCCGTGTCGACTCTCTCTTAATTATTTGAAGTGTTTTGAAGTGAATCTCTGCTGTGTCGCGACAGAATCTTGACTTGGGGTTTCCAAGTTTGTTACAGTCTAAAAGCATATGCAAAGGGTGGCCAGGCGGGAGGCACAATAGCCATTCATGCATGCCCTAGACCTGTGAAGGAGCAGTGTGGTGTAAATCTAACAAGTAGATCAGCCCTTCCCTCGTCGTAGTCGATCGTTCCATCCACGGCCAAGTCGACGGAACAGTTTTCAGAATTCAGCAATAGACCCGTTGTTGTCGTCGTCCCCGTCGTCGACATAGTACCCCAACACCTAGTACCCCTTGTGCCTTGGCTCAACATAAGGATCCATAGAACTCGTTGTCGTCAACATAGACCCATCAAGAACCTCATCCTCGTCGACATCGTCATCGACATAGTCTCCATCATGAACCTCGTCGTTGACATCATCGTCGCCGACATTGACTCCATCAGTACCTCGTCGTGGACATCACCGTCGTCGACGTAGACCATCAGTACCTCGTCGTCGACATAGACTCCATTACTACCTCGTCGTCGACATAGACCCATCAATACCTCGTTCTCGTTGTCATCGTCGTCGACATAGAACCTCTCAGTACCTTAGTAACCATCAATGGCATCAATACCAATATCCAACATTAGTAGCATCAGTACCCATTAGCATAAGTACCCATCAACATCAGTACCCATTAGCATCAGCATCTCAATATTTAGCACCATTGTACCAACATTGTGCAACAATAAAGAAAGTACTTGCTCTGGCAACAGAGCAAGGGGGCCCTTGAGGGTTTGGGACCCGACATCCCTGTGTCGTCTCCTCTCTCTCTCTCTCTCTCTCTCTCTCTTTCAGTTCAGTTTCTTCAAGTGAAGTAAAGTGTCCCTTGTGTTTGTGCGGAGTACTAGATTTGAGCTAATTCCTTTTCCATTGCACCTGACAAAATAGGGGTTTAGTTCTTCTGGATAATCTCTCAAATCATAGGCATCCATCCATTTTCACGTGCGCACTTCACTTGCGCTACGTGGACAAGCTTCTGCTACAGTCTAGCGTCAGTCTTAGCTTAGGACCTAGCCTAGCACCCTTGCGAGCCTCTATCAAGACGTGTCACTTGGGGGAGCAGAAAGCAGCCCTGCCCGTTCTGTAGCTCCTCGATTACACACCAGCCCTGCTCGTTCTGTAGCTCCTTGTTCAATCGCTTCCTAATTTGCTTGTTCAAATTTCGTTTGATGTCGATTTGCCTTCTCGCTTTCGACTCTGTTACACTCCCCTGTACCTGTAGTCCTCTAATGCTCTGCAAATGCTCAAGCTCTCTTGCTCGGTTTTGCTTTGCTTGAATGCCCTTGCTGCTCCTGCTTGCTACAGCCCAAGAGGCCTTCAAGCCTTCAATTTGCTCTCGATTGCTTTTATTTACTTTGCTCACGGCCTGGTGCTACCCTTAGCTCACTTGAGAGCTTGCTTGAGCCTTGCAAGGCTTCTTGATTCTCTCGTGCTTGATTTCCCTTGCTCACAGGCTCCTACTCGGTGTTCGAACTTTGCTACAACTTTGTTCACTGCCCCGACTGTGCTAGCCTGCTCAAGTTCGCTTGATGCCTCGTTGCCCGATCTCCTGTGGAGCTTCCAAGCTTCCAAAAATTCCACTCCTTGGGGTCGTTGCACACACGTGATGGGGAGGGGAAGCCCGGGGATGCCTGAGCTCTAATACCACTTGTAGGATCTGTGCGGTGAGTGCAAGAGAGGGAAGGAGAGAAGGGGGAAGGAGATGTAGGAGACACGGAGAGTTTTGGTGGAGCACTTGAGAGCATAAACCCTCTCAACTCCTTATTATCATTATAAGCAAAGAATGAGAATAAGTGGGCGAGCGCTCGGCCATGACCGGCCACGGGGCCTGAAACCTCACACATATTTACAATGTCTATGCCCTTTCCATCGAAGTAAGGAAGTTTCATACTTAGCTTACATGTTTCCATTTTATTCTTCTCATTCTCCGATTCTTATATGTTCCTCTCCTTTGTACGTAGCTCGGTTGATGAATGATGAGAAGAGGCTATTGTATAGGCTCCAAGAAAATAGCATTTTTGGAGGAGTTTGGATCAATGATGACCTTCCTTAATAGATATTCCTCGGCAAACACAATTGGGTTTCCAAGATCAGAATTTCTAAAAAAATTCTATAAAGTGAGATACCGTTGAATTTGTGATTGTCTTCCTAGCGACCACCAATTGCAGTTCAAGGTGTGACAACAAATTCCTAATCACTTTCAACGTTGAAGAAGCTTCGTTTCAAGCTTTGTTGATCCATCTTCTCTATGGGTGTGAGTATGAGATGATGATGGACTCTTTTCTGTGTGTCGGCTGGTTGATTTCTCATGATCGCTACTCTTGCAAGAGGATTCTGTTTTTGAGGAAGAGGAATCATTTGAATGACTATAATGCGTCGATCTCTCTTTGTGGCTTGGCATCTTTATGGCAGCAAGTCTTCAAATCCATGATTGCCTTCAATTACCCGGATGGTAATTCCGCTCTAATACCAATGAAACTCTTGACACATCACAATGCTTATTATCGCCAATTAACACTTTGCATAAAAGATAAATACTAACCTCTGGTTAGAGCTTGATAGAGAGGGACATGTGGAGAGATACAACATAATAGATGCGTAGAGATATGGATAACTTGAGAGAGAGAGAGAGAGAGAGAGAGAGAGAGAGAGAGAGAGAGAGAGAGAGAGAGAGAGAGAGAGAGAGAGAGAGAGAGAGAGAGAGAGAGAGAGAGAGAGAGAGAGAGAAAGAAAGAAAGAAAGAAAGCTTTATTAACGTCTTCGAAAGGCCGAACTCGACCTATGAGACAATATCATATACATGTGTTGATGCTCTAGGCATCGGAAAATAAAAAAAGGGTACAAACTGAAATGAGCCTATACTATGCAAGAGGGTGTGGTAGGGTGGTGCATGTGGTGTACAATGTATAGTGTGGGTCCTCGTGTCGAGGTGTGCTCACGCATCATCAGGCTCAACTAGGGGCTGCAAGGTGATACCACCATGAGATGATAGGGAGGGTATCTAAAAACAAGCAACATATGTAGGGTAGAGAATGTGGTACATCGGTGGTGGCCTGTTCAGGTATCTCTGGAATGCTGGATCTCCTGGTGCT
This sequence comes from Adiantum capillus-veneris, assembly GCF_014529385.1. Lineage (NCBI taxonomy): Eukaryota > Viridiplantae > Streptophyta > Polypodiopsida > Polypodiales > Pteridaceae > Adiantum > Adiantum capillus-veneris. The sequence continues at coordinate 59,184,482 of NC_140951.1, read as the reverse complement.
GGTACATGACTCTGCTCTAGATACTGATGGTGTAAGGTTAGTATCCTCGAGATCTCCCTCTGGTGACACCCATGTGTCCTGTATCCTGGGAGCCTCGGTCTCCGACGTGCCCTTTGAGACTCTGCCTGCAGAAGGGTAAGCCCTCTACTCTGTGTAGGTAGTGTGGGGGGGTCTGGTCCTGCTCGTCGGAAAAACTGTGTGATGGTAGTCTGTGTCTTGCTATTGTCACCAGCGTGTGACTACTATCTATCCTTTTTGTTGATTTCTTTCTTATTATCTATTTACTTTCACTTTTTGGAAACACCCCTCGGGAAATCTAACTGCCCTGCATTGCATAGCTAGTGTGGAACTGTCCAGAGGGAGTCCAGGCCTGAGGGCAAGAGAGCACTAAGGTTGGACAAGGACTATGGTTAGCCAAGTGGGGTCATTGACTAGCCAAAGTGGAATCCTTTGCTACAGAGGCTACATTTCAGTTTTGGATGTGGCCACAGTGTACAAAGAGGGTCGGATGACCTAGAAAGATATAATGGCAGCATCTCCTAAAATTTAGGGAACTGCTATTTTGGGACCTGAAAATGTCTTCGCGTCATTACGTGCAGTTTGACATGGGGATCATTTTGTTACTCTGTGGCCAAGTCAACAGAGGCTGCAGGTGAGATATTTTTAGACCCGAGGGTCTAAAGCGGGAAAATGCACAAATGAGTGACACTTGGCACTTTGAGGCCAGTTTACTACTTATAGAGAAGGCAAAAACGTGATTTATAGTTGGGAGGCTCATTTTGCAAGTCTCTGTCACAGGTTAAGAGCTATGGAGTGCTTGCTTTCCCTCTTATGCACAGTGCGGTGCCAGGAGTGATGCCCTGCACGCTACGCACTGCCCTCTCTCTCCCCTTTGGCAGTATGTTATGCCCCTCTAGTGGGCTCTTCATTTGACCAATGTACAGTTGTGTGGGTTCATGCGCGATTGCCGAGGCAAGAGCCTCTTGCACAGGTACTGGATTAGCTAGCGGCTAATCCCCCCGCAGGTACAGGTGAATTCGGAGAGGTTTCACGCCAGAAATCTCGTCCGATTCAAAGGGCAAGTAGCCCTACAGGTGCGGGAGCTCGAGGACTTGCTAGGGATGCGACCGGCACGCGAAACGGAGCCCGAAACAGTGAATTACAGCCTGCTGTGTATTTTTGCAGGTTTAGGGTTTTGGCCCTAAACGGACCCTAATACCCCCAGGAGGTTCGGGGACGCAAGGGGACCGCTGTACAGGCGATCTGGAGCATTTTCAGGGCTGAAAACAGAGAATTCAGCGTGCTGCAGATTCTCGCCAGGTTTTGCAAAGTGCCCGTATGCGTCGGGAAAGTCAGTCAATGCGTGGGAATACTGACCGTGAAGGGTTCTAGTACAGTTATGTTGCCGAAATCGGGCTGGAACAGTGGAAATTCAGCCGAGTTTGTGCGGGGCAGCTTGTAGGAACCACAGCGTTTATTCCCTCTTTTGAACAATAAAGAAATACCGAAAGGGGCGCCTAAGTTAGGGGCCAATATGGTGTCTGTCTACTCATACAGGTGCAATCTAGCAGCCTGTATCCCTCTCCCCTTTGTTGTGTCTTGAAAGTACAGGTAAAATAGACGACTAATAATGGGTGAAAGCTAAATCAAGGTTTAAAGTAAAGTCTACCGCCCTTTTTGGATTGAACAGGCCGGTTTCATGGTTCCATCGACGGGATTAAATCACTTTTTCCCATAGAAGTGAGCCTTGGGCAGTTTTCGGCTTGAAGACACAGGGGATCATAGACGAGACACAGGGAATTGTAATTATGGCTGACAGACCAGATGATGTGACTGAAGAGGTTTCCTCTTCACAGGGTCAACAGACACATGAAGTGGGTGAGTCCTCAAGACCACCACAGACTGATGATGATATATTCAGGACCCAGTTGGCTACTGCTGTGGCTATGTTCACACAAGTAATGCAGAACCCAAGGTTTTTAGCCTTTCTGCAACCTCCTGTTCCGTCTCAGCAAGTTGGGTCACTGGATCATATTCAAAAGCCTGTTAAGGCTCGAGCACAGGTGATTCATACCGCACAGTCAATGGAAACACCTGTACACTTGACGGAGAACATGCAGTCTCCACAACGTATGCCTAAGGTGCAAGAACAGGTGGCTGAGATGCCAGTTTTTCAAGCTGTACCAGTTCAGCCCGCCACCTTTCAGCAGCCTATAGCTGGTTCTAATGGGCAGGGAAGCAACTTACAGGCTATGCAACAGGTCTTCCCACCACCTTCAGTACACCCTGGCTATTTTGGAGGTGGATCCGTATTCCAAAGCATGGCTGGTCATGCACCTGGAAATCAGTTTTATACGCCAGGAACAGTGTTTGCGGGTGCTCAAACGATGATGCCTAACCCCATGTACAGTGTCATGGGTATGCAACCAGGGTTTCAAAGCACTCAGGGACAATTTGGGATGCCACAAGCAAATTTTGGTATGGCTGGAATTACAAATCAGCAGCCAAATATGGCATTTCCAGGTCAAGTTAATAGCGGCCAAGGAACACAGATGAACCTTAATAGTGTTCCCATGTTTCAGTCACTTCCATATGACAATTTAACGCCGCTGGAGAGGCCAACTCCGTACAAAGAAGGTGGCAAAGGAGTGTCATTTACGACCTTTACAGGGTTTGATGACAGGAAGAAGGCTCTTTCATTCCTCCAGCAGTTTGACAAGGCCTATGCAGGGGGAAACTTTACAGAGGCTTCAAAGGTCCGCAAGGCAGCCACTTTCTTGACAGGGAATGCGGGACAATGGTGGACAACTTTATTGCTTCAAGGGCAAGCTCCGTCCACATGGATTTACTTCAAGCAGATTTTTGCAGCAGCATGGTTATCTGATGATTTCGAAGCAGATGTCATGACAGAATGGCACCAGCTTAATGCTGCCACTTGCAGAAATCTGGATGATTACAATCGGAAGTTTTGGAAAGCTCTACTTCCAGTAACTTCCTATAGGTTTGTGCCATTGACAGAACAGATTGAAAAATACTGTTGTGGCCTACCCAAAGGATTGAGAAAATACTGCACAAAGACCAAAGTCACTACTTTGACGCAGCTCATCGAGGTAGCAAACACTGGCAATGGTTTGCTCAAGGGAGAAGATTGTGAATTTAACACTGGCGTCAAGGCAGGATCAGGCAAGAAAAATTCAGCCAAGAAGCACGTTCCCGATGAGGCTCCTAAAAGGACTCAGGAGTCGGCCAACGCAGGGAAAGACAAAGCTACGGCTGAATCAGAAAAAGGACCCGCAAAGAAATGGAAAAGACGTTTTCCTCGCAAGTCAGAAGAGCAAAAGAAGGTCCTGAGGACAGAGAACAAATGCTTTATATGTGAGCAGCCTGGCCACATTGCTTACAACTGTCCTACAAAGAAAAGGCCAGCTGATTCTGAAGACAAGGAAGACAAGAAAGGAAAGAAGCCCATGGCTGGTCTAGTGCCAGATATGGTGGGCGACAAGCCAAATTCGGATGCAAGTGAGCTTTGCAGAGCATGGGGAAAGGTCAGGGATCAAACAGTGCTTATCTTCTTTGATCCAGGTGCCAAAGCCAACTTTATTTCCCCAGAATTGGCTTCAAAGTTGGGAATCAGACCTGAAGAGATGGGGTATACAGCAGAGGCAGGTTTGGCATGTCCTGGCCATACAGAGGCTGTGACACCCATCATTGGAAAGTTGCGTCTACATATCCGTTCCTATGTAGATGCTGAAGAATTTTACATCATGCCACTGGACGGATGTGATGTGTTGTTAGGTATTCCTTGGTTGTTTCGTGTACAGGGAATCATGGATGCCTACAACAAAAAGATCACTGTACAGAGCAGGGGAAAGACTCATATTCTGGATGTAAAGCTTAAAGGGGAGTCTATTCCTACTGTATCAGCTTCTGCTATTACTTCTGTAATGAAAAAGCATCTTTCTGCGTACTTGGTTTTTGCACGTGAAGTGTCAGATTGTGATGAATCAAATTTATCTGTGCTAGATAAAGAAAGGTCAATGTTTTTACCACAGTATAGTGACTGTTTTTCCGATTCATTACCGTCTCAATTACCGCCAGAGAGACCCGAGGACCATGCGATAGATTTGGTGCCAGGCTGTAGCCCACCAAATAAGCCTCCGTACAGGGTTAGTGCGGCTCAGCAGAAAGAGATAATGGGCCAAGTACAGGAGTTGTTAGAAAAGGGGCTGATTCAGCCCAGTTCATCTCCATTCTGTTCTCCAGTGTTGTTGGTGCAGAAAAAGGATGGCTCATGGCGTATGTGCATCGACTACCGTGCACTGAACAAGAATACCATCAAGAATAGGTTCCCTATACCTAGAATTGATGATATTATGGACAAATTAGAAGGAGCAGCTATGTTTAGCAGGATAGATCTAAAGAGTGGGTATCATCAGATCCGCATTAGATCAGAGGATGTGCACAAGACTGCTTTTAGAACAACGTTTGGCCTTTACGAATTTTTAGTGATGCCCTTTGGTCTCACAAATGCTCCTGCTACGTTCAATAGGATGATGGACAGAATTTTCCGTCCACACCAGCAGTTTGTTGGTACATTCTTTGATGACATGATAGTCTACTCAAAGAATGAAGAGGAGCATAGGCATCACTTGGCCATTGTGTTCAAAGAGCTACGCAGTCATAGGTTGCTCATCAATGCAAAGAAAAGTGAGTTTTTTCTGGAAGAGATTCACTTTCTGGGACACATTGTCTCAAAGGACGGTGTCAGAATGGATCCTGCAAAAGTCGAAGCGATCAAGTCATGGCCAAATTTGAAGACGGTGCATGATGTCCGAAGCTTTTTGGGACTATGCTCCTATTACAGAAGGTTTATCCGAAATTTCGCTGAGATTGCTTCACCTTTACATGCTCTTCAAAAGAAAGCAGTCACCTTTAGATGGACACAGAAAGAGATTTCAGCTTTTAATCTCTTAAAGGAAAAGATGACTTCCGATCCAGTCATTGTGTTGCCAGATCTTAGGAAGTCATTTGTGGTCCAATGTGATGCCTGCGGTAGTAGCATTGGTGCTGTGCTAATGCAAGATGGCAGGGTAGTAGCCTATGAGAGCAGAATTTTGCAAGGGCCAGAGATGACCATGCAGGTCTATGAGAAAGAGTTACTGGCTGTGATTCATGCGCTCTTAAGTTGGAAACACTACCTGCTAGGTGCAGACTTTGTTGTCCAAACGGACCATCAGACCTTGCGATACTTCTTGACACAGACAAAGTTATCTGAGAAGCATATGCGATGGGCAAATATCTTGTCCATGTTCCATTTTCAGATTGTGCATGTGGAAGGCAAGAAGAACGTTGTGGCTGATGCCTTGTCAAGGAAGCCACAAATTTCAGCTGTGTCGATTCCTTATCATCATGAACTTGATGATATGAGAGAACAGTATGCAAATGATGAAGATTTTGCAAGGGTCTTCGAGCAACTAATGGATGGACAACGTCATGAACACTATCTTCTTAAAGACGGGTTCATGATGATGCATGGCAGATTGTGTGTCACAAAGCCATTGCGACGCAAAGTTATGGAAGAGAGTCATGTCCCACCGTATGCAGGGCATCGTGGTATCGATGCTACAGTGAAAGCGGTTGAGACATTCTTCTATTGGCCTACATTGAGAAGGGATGTGGATGCCTTTGTGCGAGAATGCCTAATATGCCAAAAGGTCAAGTTTGACAGGCAAAAGGCACCAGGGTTATTGCAACCACTACCTATTCCAGATAAACCATGGGAAAGTATTGCTATGGATTTTATCTTTGATCTTCCAAGAACGCAGACAGGAAATGATGGTATTTGGACCATTATTTGCAGATTCAGCAAACAGGCTCATTTTATTCCTGTCAGGAAGAAGATAAAGCCAGATCAGATGGCACGCTTGTTTATGAGCAATATTTTCAAGTATCATGGCATGCCACAGTCGATTGTTAGCGACCGTGATCCACGCATGACAAGTTTGTTCTGGAGAGGTTTGTTTGAGAATATGGGCACCACGCTCAAATTCTCTTCGTCATTTCATCCTCAAACAGATGGGCAGTCAGAAGAGGCAAATTCTACTGTCCTAGATCTGCTCAAGTGCTATGTGTCAGAGCATAAAGGAAAGTGGGAGCAGTATTTGCCATTGGTGGAGTATGCATACAATAATACAGTGCATTCATCAACTGGCAAGGCACCCTTTGAGATAGTTGAAGGTGGCAAGAAAGTTCCTCCCATACTGCATACAAAGGACAAGATATTTGAAGCAGATAAGTATGTTCAAGACATGGATGAAATGTACAAGAAGGTCAAAGTGGCCTTAGAAAGGACTCAGGCAAAGCAAAAGAAAGCAGCTGATCGTCACCGTCGTGAAGTGGTATATTCACTTGGTGATTGGGTGCTTCTACGGTTTGAAAAGGCAAGGTTAAAGAAGATGAAGGGCAAGGAAAGACTCTTTCCAAAGCTCAGCATGCGTTACTATGGGCCTTTTCAAGTATGCGACATAATCAGTGATGTTGCATATAGGCTGAAATTGCCTGACAGTTGGAAGATTCACAATGCGTTTCATGTGAGTCTTCTCAGACCCTATGTGGGTGATGTGCCAGAAGATATGCCAGCTGAAGATCAGCCGGAAGTCGAGGAACTTGACGAGATCTTGGTCCCTGAACAGATTTTGGCACACAAAGAAAGGAAAGTGAAAGGCAAGGTTGCTAGGCGTTACTTGGTAAAGTTCATAAACTATCCACCAATGGATGCTAAGTGGATGGAAGAAGGTGAACTTGCAGAGTCACCAACTGTGTTATCACTTTACCTGGAAGCCTTCGATTTGCAACCTACCTTGACCCCTTGAGTTTCAAAGCTAAATGGATTGTCAGTGTGACAATGGCTTTTGAAACAAATGATGTACATGGTATTTAAAGTGAGCTCAAATCAAATACCTGTTACATGAATGTTAGAGCTGTACAGATTGTCAGTTTGGCAATTGCTCTTATGGAATGTCCAAAAGTTTGGTTAGTGCTATAGAAGTGAGTATTTCTTGTCAGTCTGTCAAGGATACAGTGATTGCTTCTATTAAAGAGTACATGTGTAACTGCATTCTTAAACTGTCGGTTTGGGTATGCTCGAAAGTGTTACGGGATCCAACGTGTACTAGAAGACAGTGGCAAAATGTGCAGCTACCATTTTGTCATTGGAAAGTTAGTGACTCAAAGCAATGGCAGAGTGCGAAGCTACCACTATGTCATTGGAACAGGGTTCACACGCAGGCAATACATGAGTCGACGAGGTGTTGAATACACCAGGGTTGACAATGAGCATGTATGTGTCGTATATGTGTCGACATGTGTTGAATACATCAGTGTTGACAGTAAGCATGGACGACATAGATGCAAACGAGGACGTTTGAGATTTCAAGAGGGGGGTATGTCACCAGCGTGTGACTACTATCTATCCTTTTTGTTGATTTCTTTCTTATTATCTATTTACTTTCACTTTTTGGAAACACCCCTCGGGAAATCTAACTGCCCTGCATTGCATAGCTAGTGTGGAACTGTCCAGAGGGAGTCCAGGCCTGAGGGCAAGAGAGCACTAAGGTTGGACAAGGACTATGGTTAGCCAAGTGGGGTCATTGACTAGCCAAAGTGGAATCCTTTGCTACAGAGGCTACATTTCAGTTTTGGATGTGGCCACAGTGTACAAAGAGGGTCGGATGACCTAGAAAGATATAATGGCAGCATCTCCTAAAATTTAGGGAACTGCTATTTTGGGACCTGAAAATGTCTTCGCGTCATTACGTGCAGTTTGACATGGGGATCATTTTGTTACTCTGTGGCCAAGTCAACAGAGGCTGCAGGTGAGATATTTTTAGACCCGAGGGTCTAAAGCGGGAAAATGCACAAATGAGTGACACTTGGCACTTTGAGGCCAGTTTACTACTTATAGAGAAGGCAAAAACGTGATTTATAGTTGGGAGGCTCATTTTGCAAGTCTCTGTCACAGGTTAAGAGCTATGGAGTGCTTGCTTTCCCTCTTATGCACAGTGCGGTGCCAGGAGTGATGCCCTGCACGCTACGCACTGCCCTCTCTCTCCCCTTTGGCAGTATGTTATGCCCCTCTAGTGGGCTCTTCATTTGACCAATGTACAGTTGTGTGGGTTCATGCGCGATTGCCGAGGCAAGAGCCTCTTGCACAGGTACTGGATTAGCTAGCGGCTAATCCCCCCGCAGGTACAGGTGAATTCGGAGAGGTTTCACGCCAGAAATCTCGTCCGATTCAAAGGGCAAGTAGCCCTACAGGTGCGGGAGCTCGAGGACTTGCTAGGGATGCGACCGGCACGCGAAACGGAGCCCGAAACAGTGAATTACAGCCTGCTGTGTATTTTTGCAGGTTTAGGGTTTTGGCCCTAAACGGACCCTAATACCCCCAGGAGGTTCGGGGACGCAAGGGGACCGCTGTACAGGCGATCTGGAGCATTTTCAGGGCTGAAAACAGAGAATTCAGCGTGCTGCAGATTCTCGCCAGGTTTTGCAAAGTGCCCGTATGCGTCGGGAAAGTCAGTCAATGCGTGGGAATACTGACCGTGAAGGGTTCTAGTACAGTTATGTTGCCGAAATCGGGCTGGAACAGTGGAAATTCAGCCGAGTTTGTGCGGGGCAGCTTGTAGGAACCACAGCGTTTATTCCCTCTTTTGAACAATAAAGAAATACCGAAAGGGGCGCCTAAGTTAGGGGCCAATATGGTGTCTGTCTACTCATACAGGTGCAATCTAGCAGCCTGTATCCCTCTCCCCTTTGTTGTGTCTTGAAAGTACAGGTAAAATAGACGACTAATAATGGGTGAAAGCTAAATCAAGGTTTAAAGTAAAGTCTACCGCCCTTTTTGGATTGAACAGGCCGGTTTCAGCTATCCTGACTCTGGCGTGGCTGTAACAACTGCTCTCGAACCTCTAAAGCCGCAACCAGGAACGGGCCAAACCTCCTCTGCTCTCGGCCTATCATATGCTGCTGTAATGAGTCTCCAATGCCATCTCTCTCTCTCAGCTCTGTATATGCTGGGCATCTCATGACAAAATGCTCCTCACTCTCCACATACGTTTGGCAAATCCGGCATGTACGCTCCTCTCGTGGTATGCCTCTGGCTCTGCCACTCTCAATCTCTAGCTGATGTGATGACACTCGTAGCTGGCCAATGTTGACCCGAAGTCGGTGTGGCATGTACTCTTGCATGTATGATGGAATCTCAATGAATCCCTTCTCTGAGAACCTCAGAAAATGCTCATAGTAATATAGCATTTTAGGAGGTAGGGTGTCTGTGGGCTTGCGCCATGTCCTCTGAATATATGTATGCCATATCTCCTGTCTGATGACCCTATTCCACTCAGAGCGTGAGAGGGTATAGGTCGGGGCCTGGGTGTCATACTGGAGTGGTGGTAGTCTATCAATATCAAAACCGTGCTGAGCTAGCCAATCTCGTCTGGGCATACCATGAGCTAGTGTCCCCTGCCTGTGCCATCTCTCTAGATGCAATGAAGGCTCTATGAGAGATCCTATCTGGATCCATATCTTTGAATCTGCGAAGAAGGCAAACAGTCTGAAAGAGTGCCTCTACCAACATCGGTGGTGTAGCGGCTAGCCAGCTCAGCTCTAATAATGTCGTGTGGAACTGATGGCTTGCTGCGAATCATCCTGGAGATCATAATAATTTGTGGCCTCTCTATCTGTGTCCATACTGAGTCTGCCAGTCCCGGTCCCCAAATGGCCGAGGCATACATGAGTGCAGGTGTGACCAGTGTGTCAAAGAGCCACCCCTTCGTCCGGGGCTCCTGGAAGTGGGCCTGGTGGCACTGTCTCTCCATCAGAGCTAGTGATGCGTATCCTCTGGTAAGTCTATCTCTGGCTGCCTGTGTCATGGAGAAGGTCCCTGATGCTGCGGTGAATGTAACCCCCAGATATACATATGAGCCTGTCACTTCTATATCCCCTCCAATTACTGTAAATCTACTCTGTCGGCGAATCTGAGCCGATGTATGAAATATGAGAACCTTGGTCTTGCCAAGGTTCACCGTGAGTCCTCTCTGTGAGCAGAAATCATCCAGGGCCTGCAAATGTAGTTGTAGTCCCTCTGCCGTCTCTGACATCAGGACAATATCATCTGCATATAAGAGTATGTGTACAGTAGTCCCTGCAATATCCACACCCTCTCCACCCCTGTGCAAGATGAAGTCTACAATCTCGTCAATGTATAGACCAAAGAGTGTAGGTGATAGGGGGCAACCTTGTTTCACACCAATGGTGCTCACAAGGGTGTCAGATAATCCACCCGGGCATCTCACTCTGCCAGATACATGCTCATACAATGCATAGATCCCCCATGCCATCTCCTCTCCAATCCCAAGCGTAGCCAGACATCGGAAAAGTCTCTCTCTAGGTACTGTGTCAAATGCTTTGCGGAAGTCAACGAAGCAGCAATATAATCTCCTCTTCCTCACCCGTGTCTGGTCGATCAGACAACGAAGGGTGAAGATATGATCAATAGTAGAGAAAGCTCGGCGGAAGCCTGCCTGTCCTGGTGTCCTCATGCCCTCTCCCTCTGCTAGAGAACTGAGCTCCTCCTCTAAAACCGCGCCATATAGTTTGGCCAGTATAGGACCAATCATGATAGTGCGATATGTGCTAGGATCCATGGCATCCCCAGATTTGTGGATAGGCACGATGGTGTGCGCTGTCCACGACTCTGGGAATCCCTCTGAAAGCGCGCGGTTGAAGAGGTGGGCAATGAGTGGTGCCAATGCATCACAGCCATATATAAGATGCTCTGCCTGTAGGCCTGCCTGATCTCTAGCCCTCCCATGCTGTAGGTGGGATATAGCTTTCTTCACCATGTGGGTGGTGAAGAAAGTAGATGATGTGGGTCGGGTAGCCGATGGCGTAGGTATGGGTGGCTGTCCTGGGATCTCGTATAAGCTCTCGGCATATCTGTGCCATGCCGCTGGGTCCTGAATAGGAGTGGATGGCCTGGGAGGTCTGATCCGACGCCATGCCTCAGCACTATTCTTGCTCATGAGTAAATGATAGATGTCCCAATACTGGTGCTCCTCCCACTCCCGTCTTTTACGATGGGTAAGTGTCTGCATCTTGCGCTGAGCCTGGCGATGTGTAATCTCCCCTCTGGTCTCCAGTATATGTAGGTGTCTGTGTAGATCTCGACATTCGTCGTCGTACCACCTGTTTTGTGGCATAGTGCCAGTGCGTGGAGGGTGTGTGTGTATGTGATGTGGGAAACTTTGAGTGGCTGACTCGTGTAAGATGGATGTAATGTGTGTGGTGAGTGTGTCCAGAGGGGCTGTGGGGTCTAAGTGTATAAGGTGCTCATGCAGGTGATGTATATAAACAGGAGTGAGCTCATGAGTGAAAGAAATGGTAGTGTAAGTGTGAGGGGGGGAGGCGGGGGGGTCAGCAAGCTGTGTAGCAAAAAGGGAGAATGTGAGATAAGTATGATCCGCCCCTATCGGTGTGCGTGCAACGCTGAAGGAGTGTATAAGCTCTGTTGTCTGGGTAGAGCCCAACAAATAGTCTACTGTGCTCTCTCCGCCACTGTGTGGGAAGCAAGTGAATCCCCCAGAATCTGGCCACCTCGCCATCCCGTTATAAATAACGAGATGGTGCCTGCTGCCAAGCTCAAGAAGGTGTCTGCCATATCCAGTGTTGTCCTGTCCCCCATCTGCAGACACTCTACTCACCCCCATGTCCTCTGCTCAAGTGCCCTCATGATCTCCGGCTGCTCCATATCATAGATCTCACACTGTCGGCTCTGTGTCCTCCCGTTGAAGTCCCCCATGAGGAGGACTTCCCCGAGTGATGTGTAGTGAGAAATGTCCTCCGACAGTCGGGAGTAGGGGTCCTGGATAGCATATCGTGATCCATGTGGTGAAAAGTAGCATATGGCAATGTATAGCCCTCTCTCATGGGTGAGCTCTAGCCGTACCCACATATAGCATGCCTCCTCGTCTCTACTCATCACCTGTATCCGGTTGTGTAAGCTCTGTTTGAATAGTATGGCCACCCCTCCTGACCCCCGAGCTGTACTCTAAAATTACAAGTCTATAGGCTGAAAATTCAGCATGGAATCACTGTCAAACAAGTAAGAAAACAACCTTGTTGGTTCCCCTCATTTGCATGTGTTGCCCTTACAAGCACATACAAGAGTTGGAAAAACTCGCCAGTTTGTGTGCCACTCCAAAGGCCTACCAATGGGTCACACAATCACTTGTCTTCTCTTGCATGTCGAATGCACAAAAGTGATGCTCTTCGATGAAGGAGAAATTCAGCAGTGGCTTCTTCATGGATTCTCCTTCATGTGATCACTTCGGCAAAGCTTCTCCAACGTCTTCCTTCTTTACATAAGCTTGAATGAGAGAGAGAGGTAGCATGTAGAGCTTGAGGGAGAGATAGCATGTAGAGGGCAATGGTGATAGTAGTGAAGAGGCTTTTTTGGTTGAGACTTAGAGAGTAATTTAAGCAATGAGGGGATACTCCAAAAATGAGGGAAAAGGGGCTTGTTTTATAGATAAACTTGCCTCTTGAATAAGAGGTTATGTGTTAGCATTATCACAAGTGTCTTGCTAGTTTTCTAAAAAAATAAATTATCGTTGACAATTGTCCTTACATGTCTCAAGTATCTTGGCACAAGTGTCGTACAAAAAAAACGAGTGAATTGTCTTTTGTCTTTGACAAGTGTCCTTACACAGGTAACAAGTGTCTTGACACGTGTCTTATTTTTGGAATACTCCTTTAAGATTCTTCGAGCCCTTGACTAGAAGCTTCTAGAACATTCTAGAATCAACGAAAAACTGATAACAAAGCCATCAATATGGGAAGCTCTTTTCGAATAGAATACCTAATGCTCAAGCATTTTCAAAACAAAACTCAATGCAAGTGTAAGGTGCAGGAGAAGTGAATGTTGAACTTTGCTCAAGATGAGTGCTCTGAACTGTGCTAAAGGGTTCCTTTTACTTACGAAAGGGAGAGCCTTCCGTTCCTTTAGTGAGAGAGTGCAATGGACACAAACAAAGTGGTGAACACTGTGAATGAAGGTGCATGAGACTGAGAGATAGAGAGAGAAGAATACGACACCAGAATATTGTCAAACCCTCCTCCGAAGGCCCCACTCTCTATGGCGAGAGCGGTCTACTTATGATTGCACAAATCTCTACAATGCTTTGGACTTGCCGACGATGTCGATGATGATGAGGACGACGACGAGACGGGCTGAAATCTGAAAACGCTAAGGTTGAAATCTGCAAATCTTGTATCTACTGAATTCTGACTCTAGGTCGATGACGACGATGCTACGACGACGTGCTGAAAACGCAGATGTTGAAATCTGCGTTTTTCGGGCTGAAACTGCAAACTGCGTTGGATCTGACCGTGCGGCGAGGATCTGCTGCGGGAAGGTGAGATCTGTGAGGTCTGGGACTTCTATTGCGATGTCTGATTGCTGAAAACTGAAAACGCTGGTCCTTCTTGATGCCTTGTCGCGACGGAACTGCAAAAACGCTGAGGTCTAGGCTGATCCAAAAACGCTAGGCTGAATTTGGTCTCCTTGCAAAAACGCTAGGGCTTTTGCTGTTGCCGGTTGTCTTGCAGATCCAAATCGCTAGGCTGATCTGTTGTTCTACTGTCGCCCGGAATCTGCAAGTGCAAAAACGCTGGCTTCTGTTGTGGATGAGAAACGTTAGGTCTCTGCTTGGCAAAAACGCTAGGTTGGTCTTGGGGGGTTCTGTTGAGAAGGTGCCTGTTGAGCAAAGGTGCTCTTGCTGTCTCTTCTGCCAGAAAGTGCTAGCGCTAGGTTTCTATATATACAAACTTAGCAAAATTGCCCTACCTAGTTCCCAAGTCACTTAAAAATAATAAGTGAAAGTTGGCTAAAATAGGGAAATTAGGTCTATGCATTGTAAAAATGCTCCTGATGGATTCTGATGATAATGTTGATGATCATGCTGTGTGCAACCAGAGGATATGCATCTACTCTAAGTGTCTGGACATGCACGGTCTGCGAACAGACTTACAAAAGTGCTAAATCACTTTTTATTCTAGACTGACTTGACTGAATTGAACCCCGGTCATGCTGTAGCTTGTCCATGGACACATAGGGTTGTATGTGTCACGTGACAGCAAGTCATTGTGCATGTTTTACTATGTGTGCCTTTTCACAAATACGGATGCATGCACATAAATACTTTTGAAACTATTAAGTTATATCGTTTAAAAACTTAGAAATAATGTAGAGGGACATGACACATGGGACCAGAAGATTGGCTAGTCCCCCCTTCACGAGATTTTCTATTAGTATAACTTGATTCCTACAAACACATGAATTGCAGAGTTTTTCGTTCCAAAATTAATATGTTGCAAAAAATGCATGTGAATCATTAGCCTAACGGTTGAAATTTTAGCCGGAAACGGCTATGTATGTCCGGTTTTGAATTCCTCTATGCGGAAGCGATCACTTCTGTTAACTCCTTGCTTGTGGAGTGTCCAAGTGAGGTTGCCTTTGCTGAAATTCAGTGTCGGGAACTCGATAGAGTGCTGAAAAAACTGTCTGCACAGCTGGTAGAGCACTTGTCTGAGTGCGGCTATCTCCAACGGGTTGCACGCTAGCTTTTGTTGGGGTGACCTTCGAGTGTGTTGCGTAACCTATGCATGGCCTTCTCGAGAGCTTGAGCATGAAATAGAGAGAGAGAGAGAGAGAGAGAGAGAGAGAGAGAGAGAGAGAGAGGCGTTGAAACAATCAAGTCAAACATGCTTCAGAGAAGTATTTATATTGTGGTTGGCTAGCCATTTTCTTGGGCGGCCAGAGTCAAAATATTAAATTGTGACTTCTTTTGAACAAAATGGGGACACCATCTTATTTATGTGTTTGTCCTGATGCGTTCTGCATTGAATCTGGCTATTGTTCTACTTATCATACCATCTGGACACCAATAAATTGTAGATGGCACATTGCACGAAAAACCTTACACGTCTGCTAAATTATTAATTGGTACCAATAAATTTATAAATTAGTTTTGTGTGCATAAAAATCATTTTTATTCATTTATAGTCTTAGCTAAAAATATTACATCCTTGTGGCTTTTAAACAATTGTCCTCAATTGTAGGGCTTCATGATAATTATGCAGGATGTTTGGATAATCTTTCAATTCTAATTCTGTCATCCACTGAGCATCTAGAGGGGAGTAATTCTTGAACTTCACTAAATACTTACGATGAGTCAATGAGTCGTTTGAGACTTTAGTTGTTGCTAAATTGGGTTTATCTTACAGAAAAATAATTCTAAATGAATTATTGGATTTATAAGTGAGAGGGTTTTCTCGCTTGGAACACCAAGGAAAAATAATTCTAAATGAATTATTGGAATTTTAAGTGAGATGGCTTTTCTCACTGGAGACATCCGAGTACAGAGTATTCCTAGTGCGTCATTCAAAGTATTGACGGGAGCACTCAGAACGGGAATATCTGTAAGGCCACCAGGAACGGGTACTTCTGATGCGTCACATCGGATGGGTGACAGGGAGCATTGGAAAGAAGTATCCGACCATCCGGGAACGGACATCTTAGATGCGTCATAGGATGGGTGACATAGAGCATCTTGAAGGAGATTGTACCGTAAGTTCGGTAGGAAAGGACTAGGTGATGGGTATTCCTGATGCGTCACAAGGTGGGTGACTGGTGTATCGGAAAGGGAATATCCATAGTCGGGAGGAAATTCTGAACAGTGTTAGAATTGTGCACAAGGAAAAGCAAGCACTTGAATGAAGATGGGTTCAGAGGAAACTTTGAGGAAAAACAGATGCTTTCTGAGAAAGCAGGATTGCTTTTCGGGAAAGCAGATGCTTTCCCGCGAGGAAGTCTATGTTTGCATTGCAACTGTGCATGTGATTGCATCCAGGGACGCCTGGGAAGTGCTGTGAAAGCATTGTTTTTAACTTAAAAGGTTTTATTGAGTTTCTGGGCAGGTTCAGACTATTTTTAAAATACGCTGGTCGCCCACTTAATAAGTGGGCAGCCATCTGATAAATAAGGTAACAGATCAGCCATCGTTTTCTCTTTCTATTTTTCTGGTAGAACAGCGAAAAAAAATTTGAAAAAAAAAACGGCCGCAATCTCTACGCGAGCAGCTATTCGTGCCCGTGGCTAGGAGCTATAAAAGCATCACATGCCCTCACTCACAGAGGAGGAACAATCTTTGCAAGGAGGAGATGCTGCTGTAGATTTCAGCCGTAAAGAAGACGTTGCCGGTGATGCCCATGGCTGCCCCAAGTGTACCAGATGTCGCCAAGACCCAGTGTGTGAGTTCCCTCGCGAAGAAGTGCCTACGAAGCATGTTTCCATCGCGACAAGTTGCTATTTTTCTCTGTTTTCAGCCCATAAACGTCGTAGACGGGGTTGATTTATGAGAAGGAACCCGAGAACACACCTCTTTTGTGTGTAGGATTGGAAGAGAGGATTTTCTATGTAGAAATCTCTTCCAGGGGATTGCTTTTCGAGAATCGAGTTACGTTTCGAGCGTCGAGACTTTGAAGGTAACGATTTTCATGTTATGATCTTTGAGTATTTGATTGTAGGTGTACTTCCTCTTCGTGAGGGAGTAGGAGCAGAAGAAGGCACGAGCCTCTGCAGGAGAAAAGCACTCTGAGGAACTAGAGCCAGATCAGCCCAAGGGTTACGTACCCGAGTTTGGGAAGTAGATCCACGGATCGGAGAGAGGTAGTCTCTCAAGTTGTGATCCGGAAGTTGGGATTCCTAAGTAAGGACTTCGTGTCCGGGAAAGCAGAGTTGTTCTGTGGGAAGAGGACTCTGGAAAGAGAGTTGGAAAAGAGTTGCAGGGATGCCATGCCTTGAGTCTGGAAGGTGAGATCCAGAGGCAAGAACCTTGATTCTCGAGGAATTGGAATAAGGAACGGAAGTTTTCCTTGGAATAGGGTTTTTCCCTAGGAATCGGAAGCTGAGGCTTCCAAGAACCATCAAGTCTTATTCCAGAACGAACGTGGGAATACGTTCGGTTCCAAGTGCTTGTATAGACTTCTCCTCAGTAATAAAGATACTATTACGGGGGGGGACCAACCCATCTTCTGGTCCCCAGTACTGTGTCGATCTTCTCACTCTCTCTCTCTCTCTCTTTATTTCTCTCTATATTCTCTGGCTTCAGTAATAAGTGATAAATCCTATTTATCTGAATGTATTTTATATTGTTATGCGCTCCAGTTTGTGACATTAGTTGTCGCTCCTGATGTATAATTTGTTCTCGAAGAAGAATCTCTGCAGTTTCGTCTACTTCAAGGGTATCTTCAGTGAAACCGGCCCGTAGGGCGGTAGACTTTGGCTTTCACCCGAAATTCTTTACTTTACTTTAGATACAGAGAGAGAGAGAGAGAGAGAGAGAGAGAGAGAGAGAGAGAGAGAGAGAGAGAGAGAGAGAGAGAGAGAGAGAGAGAGAGAGAGAGAGTACTTTGCAACAAGAACTTGTGACGGAAATTAACACTTAAGTATACACACGGCTCGGAATCTAGAATGCTCCGAGCAGACACCGACAACCTGTAGGCTCCAAAATTGGCGCCCCTTTCGGTATTCTTTATACTTTGAGAAGGTAAAGTACAAAGTAGGTCCTGGAAATTCTTTATGTGTATTCAGCTAGATACCACCTGTTTTGGCCAAATTTCGGCAGCATAACAGTCCCAAAACTTGCGCGAAACCAATCTCCCTGCTGGAACTCATTTCCTTTGGCACAAACTCTCTGATTTCTGCCCCAAAACAGTAAATTCAGCTCGCTGTATTTATTGGTTTTTGCCCTGTCTTCAGCCCTAAATAGTCCCCGAACTGTCCTCTGTCAGTGGGGCATTGTTTCCAATGGTTCTGATGTCCGCATGGCTGAAAAACAGTCAAATTACAGTGCATAACCAGCGCTGAAATTGCACCCATACGATGAGGTTATCACTCTCATCGGAACCTGCTTTTGGAATAGCAGTTAGCTACTCCTGTTCTTGCTCAAGAAGGCTCTTGCCTCAGCACAAAAGCATGAAACCACATAGCTGTACATCAGTCAAATGAAGAGCCCTCTTGTGGGGCATCACATAACTGCACGTAGGGAAGAGAGAGAGAGAGAGAGAGAGAGAGAGAGAGAGAGAGAGAGAGAGAGAGAGAGAGAGAGCAGTGTGTAGTGTGCAGGTCATCACTCCTAGCACCACACTGTACATAGTGTCACAAGACCGGGCACCATGTGCCAATAGAAAAGAACAGATCGAACAGACTTTTAACGCTTAAATAATAACTGAACTGAGAGAGAGAGAGAGACGACAAGCGACACGGAGTGGCGGAATTCCACCCCAGAGAGTATTGGTCCCAAACCTTGGCGCCCCTTTCGATATTTCTTTATATTGCATCAACACAGTACAAGCCGGTACTCCAGACTCTGCATCTTCTCCAGGAAGCATGCCAGAGAATGAGCCCTAACCCCATATTTAAAGGCCCTTGGCCTAAAAAGCAATTACAGTGAAAAGCCTTCAAACTCAAAAGCATCTGGTCCAAAAGCAAAGCCAAAAAGCTGCTAGTGCAATTTAGGAAAATTCGTACAGCTTGCCATGTCATCAGCCAGCGTAAAACATGGAAATCCGTACAGCCTACCACGTCATCATGCCAGCGTGTGTGCGGATCCTGCTTTATTTTAATCCTTTATGTGACTTGGGGCTCCAACGAATGGGGTCCTCATAAGTTGGTAGGACTTCTTCTTCTGTTACTTGTTCTTCTTAGGGTTTAGGGCCTAGGCCCCTCGGCCGACATCTGCAAGTTGGCTCCCTTCTCCAAGGCTTTGACATGTCAGCAGTTTGTGACATCTCCCCTTCTTGAAAGAGAGTAATTGTCCGCGATTACAGCATTTCTGCAAAACAGCTCAAGTTAGCTCAAAAATTTCCGAGGGTCATTCCGAGGGACATTTCGAGGGACAATCAGTTTGCTCTTTTTGTTAAGGAGTTAGCTTCTCCTTTCGGCTCTTTTGATCAAGGTGTTAGCTTCTCCTTTCAGCTCTTTTGATCAAGGTGTTAGCTTCTCCTTTCGGCTCTTTTGATCAAGGAGTTAGCTTCTCCTTTCGTCCAGATCGAAACTCTTGATATTCCGGCGTAGTAAAATTAGCCATCACACCTAGACCGTGCTGATCTTCTAGGGGTGTCTTGATGCACTAAAATTACATACCCAGGCAATCTCATCCAATTAGGAATATTCAGTAGTTGGCACATCACAATGCAACACAAATGCTCACATATGCATGTTACAAAGATAGAAACATAAAGCCACCAATGAACACTCCCCCCGCAAATAACCATCCAGGTCCGGGCCATGAGTTGTTCAACGATTCCTCATCACTCCTCCCGCAAATAACCTAAAAGGGTCTGGGCCATGAGATATAGAGGCTTTTTACAACCAAACGCCCCGTAAATAACCACAAGGGTCCGGGCCATGAGTAAAAACAACACTTTTCAATCATTCAATACTCCCCCTGCAAACAACCACAAGGGTTCGGGCCATGAGTATGGACAAGCATTCTCACCCTCCGCCCGGGAGTATAATCACCAATCGTTGAAACCAGTATTAAAACCAGAGTCAAACATTTCAAATCGGCACCAAGATAGGTTCAAAACAGATACCATCCATTTCAAACAATTTCAAACAAAGCTTCAAACAATACTTTCTCAAACAAAGTACAAAAGAATCTAATTATAAAACAACTAGAGAGTTCATTCAGCCTTTCAGGGTTTTGTTCGGACAACCGAACTTTGAGGACGACTGGCTTGTCCTTTTGCATCACGGTGATGGTTCGGTTCCGAACTTGGAGAGTCGCATCATTCTTGTCATGTCAAGGCATGCTTAATAGAACATCACAATTGCCCAACTTCATAATGTGGAAATCCGCTTTTCCATGATAATTTTGTATAGTCATTGGAAGTGCACCAATGAGCGGTGCCACTTTCTGAGTTTGCCCCGTGGGTAGCTCAAATCAATTTCTCCACCCTTTGCATCATAATCAAAGTGCATCTGCTTCAAGAATTCTGGATGGATGAAATTCTCCATATCTCCTGGGTCAAAGAAAATTAGGGCTTTCAAGCCGTTGACTTTGCCATATGCTTGACACAATTTATATGTACTTTCAAGGCGTATACCATAGATGTCAGTTACTAATCCAATGGCCGGTTTAGCTCGTTTGGCTGGAGATGGTCCTCGGTTTCTGTCGACTGTCGACGCGGGAGTCGGCTCCGCAGGTTTGTCAGTACGTTGGGGACAACCAAAATAGTTATGTCTTGTTTGAAAGCATCTCGTTGTTGAGATGTCAAACGAGGCCTTTGTGGTTGACTTTCACGAGACTCGAGAATTTGTTCGTTGTTGCTGAGAGTTGTGGTTAGCGGTCGGAGATTCTTCTGTGGTAAACTCCAACTTTCCTTTCATAAGCTTGTAGCCGACCGCGGCATGGTCCATAAGCTCTTGCATGGTGGAGACTTGCTTGGATAGACAATATTCTTGCAATGGTGATGGTATTGCAATGGTGTATCGCTTGCATTGGGCCTCCAAGGGAACAGATCTAAAGAAAGACACCGGAAGGTACACGTCGAGAAACCTTTGGTTATATTCGTCCATGGTTTTGGTGGCAAGCATTTTCAAGTTGCCCCACTCTGCCAAAATCCGTACTTCAAACATAGAAGTCATGTAACTATGTGTAAAAACTGTCTTGAAAGCTTGCTAGGTCCTTCGAGCATGCGGTTGTGTCGCGATTGAACTCCACCATTGCATAGCATTATCTTTAAGAAATCCCGTTGCTCGAGAAATCTTGGATTGTGTATAGTTTCCCAAAGCATAGATGTTGTCGAATTGCTGTAGAAACTGCAATGCTTTCTTGCGATCTTTCACCCCGGAAAAAGTGAAAAATCTGATTGTCGTGCTGCCATCTTTGAAATCTTTGGGTTGGTTAGACGTATATCCCGGGTATGGATAATAAGGGTATCCATATGGGCTCCAACCATTGTAGCCTGGTGGCGGTGGTGGTGGTGGAGGTGGGGGCAATGGCGGTGGCAAAGGCGGTTGCACTGGATCGGGGTCAGATGGGTGCACCATATTCCTGAAAACTCCCCCGATCGGAAAAGACAGTTGAGAAGGTTGCCCATTGGAAGCTCTCGTACTTTCTGGTGCTGGAGGAGGAGGTACCACCTGGGGCATCAGAGGGGGTAACATGTAGCTCAAAAATTGTTGAGGATGCCGCGAAAGAATGTCGTGAAGCTCGTTGAGCAGAAACTGCAAATATTCTACTGAATCCATGAATTCCAAGTCTTGGGTTCTTTATGGCTTATGACCTGTAAGACACAGCGATGAAGACAGGAGCGCGCCCGATGCGCGATGAAGTAAGGGTGGGAGTGGCTAATAAGTCCGGCTTGGAGGGGGTATCAGAGGGGGTAACATGTAGCTCAAAAATTGTTGAAAACTTTGCAGCATCAGAAGATTCTGCTGAGGATGCAGCGAAAGAATGTCGTGAAGCTCGTTGAGCAAAAACTGCAAATATTTTGCTGAATCTATGAATTCCAAGTCGTGGGTTCTTTATGGCTTATGCCTTGTAAGACAGAGCGATGAAGACGGGAGCGCCTCCGATGCGCGATGAAGTAAGGGTAGGAGTGGCTAATAAGTCCGGCTTGGAGGGGGCATCAGAGGGGGTAACATGTAGCTCAAAAATTGTTGAAAACTTTGCAGCATCGGAAGATTCTGCTGAGGATGCCGCGAAAGAATGTCGTGAAGCTCGTTGAGCAGAAACTGCACATATTCTACTGAATCCATGAATTCCAAGTCTTGGGTTCTTTATGGCTTATGCCTTGTAAGACACAACGATGAAGACGAGAGCGCGCCAATGTAACAGGGAATGGCCGTTTTCATGTCTTCGTTCCCCGTTCCCATTCTAAGTTCCCGTTCTGTGTTTCAAACGTGAGTATCCGTAACAGGGAATGGCATTTTGTGGCAGTTGCCGTTCCGCGTTTCCCGTTCCTGGTAACTATGGAGCACGCCCGATGCGCGATGAAGTAAGGGTGGGAGTGGCTATTAAGTCCAGCTTAGAGGGGGTAACATGTAGCTCAAAAATTGTTGAAAACTTTGCAGTATCGGAAGATTTTGCTGAGGATGCCGCGAAAGAATGTCGTGAAGCTCGTTGAGCAGACATTGCAAATATTCTGATGAATCCATGAATTCCAAGTCTTGGGTTCTATATGACTTATGCCCTGTAAGACACAACGATGAAGACGGGAGCGCGCCCGATGCGCGATGAAGTAGGGGTGGGAGTGGCTAATAAGTCCAGCTTGGAGGGCGAAGATACGAGGGCGAAGATACCTCGAATAAAATTCCAATAGCTGTGTCTGTTCTTTTGTAGGACCGGTATGCTTTCAGAAAAGCACACGCTTGATGCTCTGATACCGCTGTCACAGGACCGGGCACCACGTGCCAATAGAAAAGAACAGACTGAAGAGACTTTTAACACTTCAATAATAATTGAACTGAGAGAGAGAGAGAGAGAGAGAGAGAGAGAGAGAGAGAGAGAGAGAGAGAGAGAGAGAGAGAGAGAGAGAGAGAGAGAGAGAGAGAGAGAGAGAGAGAGAGAGACGACACGCGACACGGAGTGGCGGAATTCCACCCACAGAGAGTATTGGCCCCAAACGTTGGCGCCCCTTTTGGTATTTCTTTATATTGCATCAACACAGTACAAGTCGGTACTCCAGACTCTGCACCTTCTCCAGGAAGCATGCTAGAGAATGAGCCTTGACCTCATATTTAAAGGCCCTCGGCCTAAAAAGCAATTACAGTGAAAAGCCTTCAAACTCAAAAGCATCTGGTTTAAAAGCAAAGCCAAAAAGCTGTCAGCGCAATTTACGGAAATCCGTACAGCTTGCCACGTCATTAGCTAGCGCAATTTACGGAAATCCATACAACCTGCCACGTCATCATGCCAGCGCAATTTTCGAAAATCTCAGTTTTTGCGTGTGCACAGGTCTTGCTTTATTTTAATCCCTTATGTCACTTGGGGCCCCATCGGATGGGGTCCCCATAAGTTGGTAGCACTTCTTCTTTTGTTACTTGCTCTTCTTAGGGTTTAGGCTCCTCGGCTGACATTTGCAAGTTAGCTCCCTTCTTCAGGGCTTTGACACGTCAGCAGTTTGTGACACATAGAGAGGAAAACAAGCACTCCATAGCTCTTAACCTGTGACAGGTTCTCAATGAAGCATCCCCCCAACGTAAATCGAGCGCCCCCTGTACTGCGCTTGACCTATAATGCATCTGTGAACAAATAGATGCAAAAAGGGGAAGATTTCCATGGCTGCCAAAACTTGCCTATCGCTGAAAACGCATCAAAACAGCCCTGTAAACGCGTATCTGATGCCTTCCAATGCTGAAAATGAGCTCCTTAGTCCTAGGTAAAGTCATGGGAAGCTCAAAAATGGAGAGAAATGATTGAAAATCAGAGTTATCAGCCTCCAAAACTGCTCCAAAAAGCAAGTTACGAGTTCTGTTCTCCAAACTTGGTAAATTGGCCAAAAAGTGCCACTTGGCACTCATACATGCAATTTCCCCACATTGGGCTTCTTGCTTAAAAATCTTTCAACTGGTGCATCAGTTGACTTTGCACTAGACGCCAGTTAAATGACTGAAATTCAAAAGGCTTTTTATTTCTTCTTGGCTGACTCGAGAGTATGAAGGCGATATACGAACTGCTTGGAACCATCTTCAGATGACCAAGAAGGATACAGTGGACGCTTATTGCGAGAGATTCTGGAGCTCTTTTTTACCCGCCTCTTCATTTAAGAAGATCTCGTTCAAGGAACAGATTGAGAGGTTTACCTTGGGTCTTCCTACAAAGATCCGAGATCACTACTTGGAACAAAAGTCAGCTTCCATTGAGGAGTTGATGAGTCATGGGAAACGGGGTTTTGCCATTCACTTAGGGAGTTTGACCTACCCCACATATGAGATCATGATACAAAGAGCCGAACAGACTTCGACAAATGAAAGTAGAAAGAGGAGGAGCAACCCAGAAAAGAAAGATACACGACCCAAACTCACTCCTCAAGAGAGATCGCTACATCAAGGAAGGGAAGTGCTTTGGATGCAGGGAAACTGGGCATATCTCCGTGAAGTGCCCTAAAAAAGCACAGAAAGAACAGAACGACAAGGACGACGAAAGGCCTGAGAGTTCGAGAGCAGCTGAGGAACGTGGAAGAAAAGGCAAGATGACAACAGGACTGGTTCCAGATTCCGTGGTACTGATCCGAGCACGATGGACGAGAGTACAGAACTTTGCCAAGCTTGGGGTAAAGTGTAAGACAAAGAAGCCCTAATCTTCTTTGATGGAGGAGCCAAGGCCAACTTCATTTCACTTGAATTGGCGGTGCAGCTCGAGATCACTCCCAATCAGATTGGATCACTTGCAGAGGCAGTTCTAGCGGCACTCGGCAGGGACATAGCCATTACACCTGTCATTGGCAAACTTTGGTTGCATTGTCGGGGGTATTTGGGGCATGAGGACTTTTACATAATGCCTTTTGGAAGGTTGTGATGTTCTCTTGGGAATTCCCTGGTACCACAAGAATAACGCCGTGGTCGACTATCGGGCGAGGAAAGCGACATTGACCACAGAGAAGGGCAGAACCATTGTACTATATATAAAACTTAAGGGCGAGTCTGTCCCTATTGTATCGGCTTCGACCATTTCAAAATTAATGAAATCCAGTCTGTTTGTTTACTCGATCTTTATGAAAGAGTTGAGTGATGAGGATAGAACAAATATGTATGAACTTGATAAAGACCGCCAAGGTTTTCTCCACTCTCATGCCGATTGCTTCTCAGAGGGCCTGCCAGGTGAGTTACCACTCGCTCGTCTTGAAGATCATACCATTGATCTGATACCTGGAAGCACACCACCGAACCGGCCACCTTATCGTGTGAGCCGAGCCCAGAATGAAGAGATTATGAACCAAGTGAAAGACCTCTTGGAAAAGGGTCTTGTCCAGCCTAGTACTTCACTCTATTGCTCTCCAGTGTTGTTGGTTTTGAAGAAAGACAGATCTTGGAGAATGTGCATCGATTATAGAGCTCTTAACAAAATCATCATCAAGAACAGATTTCCGATTCCTAGGATCGATGATATACTTGACAGATTACAGGGATCCTTGTGCTTTAGTAGGATCGATTTGAAGAGTAGATATCATCAGATCCGAATTGCGTCGCGAGACGTCTACAAGACAACCTTACGGAAGACTTTTGGATTATTAGAGTTTTTGGTGATGCATTTTCGCTTAACCAATGCTCCTGCGACAGTTAACCGGATGATGATGGACATGATTTTTCGAGAGTATAGACTATTTGTTGGCACTTTCTTTGACGATATCATTGTTTTCTCCAAGGATGAGGCAGAACATAGAGATCATCTGCTTCAAGTCTTTCAGGCATTACGAGATCACAAGTTGGTGATTAATGCGAAGATTTTCTTACCAGAGATACACTTTTTGGGATACATTGTCTTAGCAGCGGGAGTGCAGATGGATCCGGCCAAGATAGAGACTATCCGTGATTGGCCCAATTTGAAGAATGTCCATGAAGTTAGAAGCTTCTTGGGATTGTGTTCGTACTACAAGCGGTTCATTAGAAAGTTTGCAGAGGTTGCTTTCCCTTTGCATATCTTGACACAGAAAGGAGTTCCTTTCTCGTGGAGACCCACAAAGGTGATTGCCTTTCAGACATTGAAAGAGAAATTGACTACGAGACGAGTTTTGACTTTGCCGGACTTGCAGAAGTCATTTTGAAGTATATTGTGATGCTTGCGGTCGTAGTCTGGGTGCGGTCTAATTGCAAGAAGGCCATGTCATTGCTTACGAGAGCCGATTGTTCTCAAGGCCGGAATTGACAACACAGATAGAGACTATCCGTGATTGGCCCAATTTGAAGAATGTCCATGAAGTTAGAAGCTTCTTGGGATTGTGTTCGTACTACAGACGGTTCATTAGAAAGTTTGCAGAGGTTGCTTCCCCTTTGCATATCTTGACACAGAAAGGAGTCCCTTTCTCGTGGAGACCCACAGAGGTGACTGCCTTTCAGACATTGAAAGAGAAATTGACTACGAGACCAATTTTGACTTTGCCGAACTTGTAGAAGTCATTTGAAGTATATTGTGATGCTTGTGGTCGTAGTCTGGGTGCGGTCTTAATGCAAGAAGGCCATGTCATTGCTTACTAGAGCCGATTGTCGTCAAGGCCGGAATTGACAACACAGATTTATGAGAAAGAGCTTTTGGCGGTTATCCATGCTCTTACTCAGTGGCTGCATTACCTACTAGGAGCGGATTTTACTGTCTTTACAGACCATCAGAGTCTACGCTACTTCTTGTCACAGAAGCAATTATCGACAGAGCAGATGTGGTGGGCGAACATCTTGTCACAGTTTCACTTCCAGATTGTCCATGTTTAGAGACAGAAGAATTTGGTGGCAGATAATTTGTCTCAGAAGCTGTTGGTTCTGGCTATTTCCGCGATACATTATAGGAGCTTCGATGATATGGTCGACCAGTATGCCACATATACAGATTTTGCAGACGTTTTCACACGGATACGGGATGGAGAGACGATAGTGGGATATTCCATTCGGGATGGCTACTTGATGAGGAAAACCATGTTGTGCGTTACACAGCCGTTGAGAGAAAAAGTTATGACTGAATGCCACTGTCCGCCTTTTATGGGTCATCGCGGCATTGCTACCACCTTTAAAGGGGTAGAGAGATACTTCTTTTGGCCGAGACTCAAGAAGGATGTGGACGAGTTTGTGCGTAGTTGCTTGGTATGCCAGAAGGTCAAGTTTGACAGACATAATGCAGAGGGATTGTTACAGCCTTTGCCCATACCCACCCGACCTTGGGAAAGTATTGCAATGGATTTCATGTTGATCTCCGGAGAACACAGAGTGGTCATGATGGTATCTGGACTGTTATTGACAGATTTAGCAAGCAAACTCATTTCATTCCAGTAAAGAAAACAGTCAGGCTGGATCACTTAGCGAGATTGTTTGTGGCCTAGATTTTTAGATTACATGGCATGCCCGAGACGATTGTCTCCAATAGGAACCCCAGATTCACGAGTTTGTTTTGGAAGGCAATTTGGGAGAACATTCGCTCGCGGTTGCAATTCTCGTCATCTTTCCACCCGCAGATTGACGGGCAATCTCAGATTGCCAATTCAGCGGTTTTAGATTTATTGAAGTCTTATATCTCGGATCAGAAGACTCAATGGGAATAGTATCTGGCTTTGGTGGAATTTGCCTACAACAACATGATACACTCTTCGACGGGAAAGGCGCCGTTTGAATTATTGAAGGTGTTGCGAAGGTTCCAGCCTTCCGAAGCACGAAAGATAAGATTTTTGAAGCTGATGAGTACACGCGCGACCTAGACACGGCTTTTACCAAGGTCCTCGAGGATTTGCAGAAATCTCAGGAAAGACAGAAAAAGGCAGCAGATTGCCTGTTAGGTGCAGCGGAATGAATGTTTGCGCTTTGCTCAAGATGAGTGCTCCGAACTGTGCTCAAGGTTCCTTTTGTTCTGATGGCACGGAGAGTCTTCCGTTCTTAATGAGAGAGTGCAATGATCACAAACAAAGTGAATGGACATTGTGCGTGCAAGTGCATGAGACTGAGAGATAGAGAGAGAAGAGAGATACGACACCAGAGACAATGTAAAACCCTCCTCCGAAGGCCCCACTCTCGTCGGCGAGAGTGGTCTACTTATGATTGCACAATCTGGTACAAATGGTATGCATGAGACTGATGCAAGTCTAGGCTATGTCGACGATGACGACGGTGATGACGAAGTCGACCTAAGGGCTGAAATCTGCTATCTTTGTACTGCTGTCCAAAAACGCTATGGGCTGAAATCTGCTGCGGGTCCAAAAACGCTCATTTTTGGGCTTTTTTTGTGGGTCTTTGTCGTTGAAATTCTGCAGGTTTAGGGCTGAAACAGAGGTTGATTAAGGCTGAAAACTGAGGTCTTTACCGGCTGAATCTGCTACTTCTTTATGGTTGGATCTGCTGGTCTTCCTTTGCTTGGAATCGCCACGGCTGGGTTCTGCAAAGGTTGGGATCTGCCAGCGCTAGGTCATCCAAAATGCTAGGGCTGATGTTCTCAAAAACGCTAGGTTGGGGTTTATCAAAAACACTAGCTGCTTGGGTTTGCTGGCGATGATGTTGATGACGAACGCTATGTCGTGGGAGGTATGGCGATGATATGCTGGTGCAAAACGCCATGCAATGCTGATGAAGAAACGCTAGGATGGGGGATTTGCTACTTGGAGGGAAACCGCCAAGGTCTTTGTCTTGTTGAGAAGTTGCCTGTTGAGCTTGGCTCTTGTTGCCTCTTCTGCCAAATAGTGCTAGCTCTAGTTTACTTATATACAAACTTAGCAAAATTGTCCTACCTACTTTCCAACAAAAGTCACTTAAAAATAATAAGTGAAAAATGTCAAAAATAGGTAAAATAGGCTAAATGCATTGGAAAATTCCCCTGAAGGATTCTGATGGGAATGCTTATGATCATGCTGTGTGCAACCAGAGGATATGCATCTACACTAAGTGATTGGGCATGCACGGTCTATGAATAGACTCACAAAAGTGCCAGATCACTTCTAATCTAGACTGACTAGATTGATTGGACTGACTGAACCCTTATCGTACTGTAGCTTGTCCAGGGACACATAGGGTTGGATGTGTCACGTGACATCCTCTCCTTTTCAAAGTGAGGTACTGGTACCGAACTGTATGGCGTCGAGGGAGATCTCCAATAGCATCCGGAATCCTGGAACGGACTCTTCCCGGCCCTCTCTGATGTGTGGGTTGTGCGGCAGTTGAACTTTATAAAGGTCTGCAACGCTTGCTTCTTTGGGCCGCGCCGAAAGCGACACAAAGTCTTATGTGGCTCCTTCAATGCTTCAACTTCGTCGAGAGTCATGTTTCTTTCTTCTTCAAGAATCTCCATGGCTGAAAATTCGTGAAACCATTTCCAACACAAAACCATGAACATACCCATTCCATGTAAAGTGATTGGAAAAAATCTTGTCTTCCTCAAAGACCGTGCATACAATGTAGATGAACAAACAGACGGAGTGCCAAACCGTTCACCACACACACACAAACAATGAGATCGAGTCTTTCTCTTCTGATCTAAAGCAATCAATTGTGGCAATTCACAACGGAAATGCCCATGCCTGGTGCTCATACTTTCATGTGCTCTTTCTACAACTGTTATGCCAAGGAAGAGACATGGAATGTGACTCTTTTACATACATACTTTTCAGCTTTTCATGAAAAATCCGCATACATTCGTGCTCATCCATGAGTGAAACGTGCTCAACGTACAATATGTCATGCCTAGGAAAAGGGATCACATAAAGACGTTGACTAAAATACAGGAAACGATCACGAATGAAACACTCGAACAATGTGTGCGTATCAATCATGCGAACACAATACTTCCTGTGATGGTTCTTTGGACCTAGGCTCGAGAGCCAAGATCGGTTCTTCCTGAATGATCGAATCGTCCTATGGGGGTTCTTTGGACGTCGACTCAAAAGCCAAGATCGGTTCTTCGTGATTGATCGAATCTACAACGAGGTTAGCTTCGCTAGGAAAAGCATCCACTAACACATCATCCTTGTGAACAATCACATCATCTTCATGCAACTTATCATGCTTGTGAGAAATCACATCTTGATCATGCAAATCATCATGCTTCTGAGTGTCATTCAAATCATCATGCTCATCATTATCATGCTTATCATTGTCAATCAAATCATCATCATGCTTGTCATAATCATCCAAAACATCATGCTTATCATCGTGCAAATCATTGTCATTCAAATCCTGTGTGTCATGCATGGGAGAAGAAGAGATTGAGAGTCTCCTTCTCCTGAATCTCTTGCATCTGTGCCGGCACTTGAGAAAAGAGTCGCAAGAACTCTTGCATGTGTCGTTCGCGCTGTTCTTGTCTTGCCTTTTTTTCTGCTTCTCTTTCTGCTTTGTCTTCTGCGTGTCTGCGATTCATTTTTGCATTTCTTGCTTCGTGTTCTAACTTCATTTCCATAAACATCTGGTCCAAAGCCTCCATAGGAGTTAGGGCAATCCTTGACGTAGATGGGGAAGGGTCGGAAAAACCTCTTGGTGGGGAAAATTCTTCTTCACCTCTCTCATGCTCATCACCTCCAAGCGAAGTATCCATTCCGCTTCGAGTGATGACCATTTTGAAGTTGAGGGTTCTTGTGGAGTCTTGTGGTCTTGGGTTCTTAAGTTCACGAGGAACTTGGGTTCTTGCGGGTCTTGGGTTCTTGAGGGTCTTGAGGTTCTTGAGGTTTCCTTTCGCTTGCAAACCGTGTTTGAGAAGGATCTTCTCTTCACCCGAGTTCTACTCCTTTCCGCGGGCGCATCCCTTGGCGGCCTTGCGCTCAGACCAAGGTTGCTTTTTCCCACCTCACGTCGATTGGCCGGCCGCTAAGTGCACAGTCTGCTCTCAATGAGTGAAAAGAGACACAAGGGGAGGCTGGACAAGCCCTTCTTTCTTGGGATTTTTGTCACTCTTCAAAAGCGCGATTAAGAATCGACACGCCCAAACGAACTTGGGTTCGTGCGACCGCAACAAGCAAAAAAAATTCTTGTGATTCTTGTGGTTCTTTCCTTGAGTGATACAAAACACTGCTAAAGCTCTGATACCAATGTTAAGTGCAGCGGAATGAGTGTTTGCGCTTAAGATGAGTGCTCCGAACTGTGATCAAGGTTCCTTTTGTTCTTATGGAAGGGAGAGCCTTCCGTTCTTAATGAGAGAGCGCAATGATCACAAACAAAGTGAATGGACATTGTGCGTGCAAGTCCATGAGACTGAGAGATAGAGAGAGAATAGAGATACAACACCAGAGACAATGTAAAACCCTCCTCCGAAGGCCCCGACTCTCGTTGGCGAGAGTCGTCTACTTATGATTGCACAATCTGGTACAAATGGTATGCATGAGATTGATGCAAGTCTAGGCTATGTCGACGGTGATGACGAAGTCGACCTAAGGGCTGAAATCTGCTATCTTTCTACTGCTGTCCAAAAACGCTATGGGCTGAAATCTGCTGCGGGTCTAAAAACGCTGATTTTTGGGCTTTTTGTGTGGGTCTTTGTTGCTGAAATTCTGCAGGTTTAGGGCTGAAAACGGTTGCTTAAGGCTGAAAACTGAGGTCTTTACCAGCTGAATCTGCTACTTCTTTATGGTTGGAACTGTTGGTCTTCCTTTGCTTGGAATTGCCAAGGCTGGGATCTGCAAGCGCTAGGTCATCCAAAACGCTAGGGCTGATGTTCTTAAAAATGCTAGGCTTGGGTTTATAAAAAACACTAGCTGCTTGGGTTTGCTGGCGATGATGTTGATGACGAACGCTATGCCATGGGAGGTATGGCGATGATATGTTGGTGCAAAAACGCCATGCAATGCTGATGAAGAAACGCTAGGATGGGGGATAAGTTGCTTGGGAAACCGCCAGGTCTTTGTCTTGCTGAGAAGTTGCCAGCTTAGCTTGGCTCCTATTGCCTCTTCTGCCAAATAGTGCTAGCTCTAGTTTGCTTATATACAAACTTAGCACAATTGCCCTACCTACTTTCCAACAAAAGTCACTTAAAAATAATAAGTGAAAAATGTCAAAAATAGATGAAATAGGCTAAATGCACTGGAAAATACCCTGAAGGATTCTGATGGATTCTGATGGGAATGCTTATGATCATGCTGTGTGCAACCAGAGGATATGCATCTACACTAAGTGACTGGGCATGCACGGTCTACGAATAGACTCACAAAAGTGCCAGATCACTTCTAATCTAGACTGACTGGACTAACTGAACAATGATCGTACTGTAGCTTGTCCACGGACATATAGGGTTGGATGTGTCACGTGACATCGCCATCGTCGCGATTTGAATTTGAAGGAGGATGATTGGGTGCTTTTACGTATTGAGAAGGCACGCCTAAGAAAGAAGAAGGGAAAGGAGAGGCTTTTTCCAAAGCTTAGCATGCGACACTACGGACCTTTCCAGATCTCCGAAAAGATCAACGATGTCTCCTTTCGACTGAAACTGCCTGACACTTGGAGGATTTACAATGCATTTCATTTGAGTCTCTTGAAACCTTTTAATGGTGATGTGCCCGAAGATGGGGAGTCTGATGAGCAACCCGAAGTGTTAGGAAACGAGGAGATCCTTGTTCTTGAACAGATTTTGACACATAAGGACAGAAAGAATAAGGGTAAAGTGAGAAGGCGGTTCTTTGTTAAATTCAAGAACTATCCTGCATTGGATGCGAAGTGGATGGAGGAGGACCTAGCAGATACTCCTTAGATTGTGAACCTTTATCTCAAAGCTTTTGGTTTAGCATAGTCTACTCCAAATAAAACCCCGAATTCAGCTTGGCCGAAGATCTGGTGGAGTGGGTTGCACAAGAGAGGAGTTACTTCGCTCCTTTGTCAACAAATCTGCCTTGATTTTTGAATACTAGAGTCACTGATGTCTCTTTGAGCTTTAGGGATACTGAGAGTTGACAGTATTCTGTTGTATGACTTTATGAAATGGAATTCCGGAAAAATATGAAACTGATTTGTTCTTGACTTGTTTGTAAGTGCAGGAACTGATAGACGAAATGACTGCAGCATTTTGGTCTGAATGATCTCGAATAGACATGGTTGCAATAGGGGTTAGTCAATCGGGCATCTATGAGGTCCTGAGTGGATCTAGATGCGATTGCTAATAGCATTGCCGATAAATCATGGTCTAAGATCCGAATGAATGTTGAATGTGATTTGTCATGTGATGTCCTGTGATGTGACTGTCGATTGGTACATGAGCTAGATGTGTGTTCCTAGTGCGTCGGTACTAACAATCAGTGTCCGCTAAGACAGCTTATGGCTTGTGTCTGTTTTGTAGGCGTAATCGAGGGCAATTACAATGCTTTCAAGGGGGGGGTATGTCACAAATTGGTGACGTGGCTGCCCAGTACACACAAGCAATGGACCCCCGGAAAAATGCGGTTATACGCTGACGTGGCATTGCCATATAGCATTCGGAATCTGCGGAAGATCAACCACGTGGCGTGGTACGGACGTCCGCAAATCGCGGTGCTTTTTGCGGCAAGACTTTTAGCCAGCTTTTGGCGTGGCTGCTTTTCCTACGCAAGAGGAGAGAGAGAACGTGTTTGCTTTATTTTATGCAAGAGGTTCAGAGAGAGAGAAGCCTCTCTTGCTTTATTTTTCAAAGTTTTGGGAACAGCTTTTGGGCTCTACTTTTAGCATCCCTTGTAATCTTTAAATATGCGGGCAAGGCCTCATAACGCAGAGCATTTGGACGCAAGTCTGAGTGAGAACGCTTGCCTGCACTCTTGTACTTTGAACACAGATTAATACGAAAAGAAATACTGAAAGGGGGTGCCAATCTTTGGGGCCAAAATCTCTAGGCACGGAACTCCGCCGGGCCAGTGTCGAATCAATTGTGAGCTGTGAACTGTTTTGAAGTGATTATTTGTGGTGTCGCGGTAGATTCTCGACTTGGAGTGTCCAAGTCTGTTACATACTCTGTGTCTTTACCCAAAACAATCGAGGCTCACTTCTTAAGGAAAAAGTGACTAATGTCCCGGCAACGGAACCTTGAAACCGGCCCATGGGGTGGTAAGCTTTGGCTTTTACCTGAAATTCTTTACTTTACTTTAGATACACAGAGAGAGAGAGTACTTTGCAAGAGAAACCTGCGACGGAAATTAACACTCAAGTATACACACGGCTCGGAAGCTAGAATGCTCTGAGCAGACGTCGACAACCTGTGGGTCCCAAAGTTGGCGCCCCTTTTGGTATTTCTTTATACTTTGAGAGGGTAAATTACAAAGTAGAGTCTTGGAAATTTTTTACTTGTATCCAGCTAGATACCACTTGTTTTGGCCAAATTTCGGTAGCATAACAGCCCCAAAACCAATTGCCCTGTTGGAACTCACTTCCACTGGCATAAACTCTCTGATTTCTGCCCAAAAACAGTAAATTCAGCTCGCTGTATTTTTTGGTTTGCCCTGTTTTCAGCCCTAAACAGTCTCCAAATTGTCCTCTGTCAGTGGGGCACTGTTCCCAATGGTTCAGACGTCCGTATGGCTGAAAAGAAGTCAAATTACAGCGCATAACCAGCTCTGAAATTGCACCTGTACGGTGAGGTTATCACCCTCACGGGAACCTGCTTTTGGAATAGCAATTAGCTACTTCTTGCCTGCTCAAGGAGGCTCTTGCCTCAGCACAAAAGCATGAAACCACATA
This sequence comes from Adiantum capillus-veneris, assembly GCF_014529385.1. Classification (NCBI taxonomy): domain Eukaryota; kingdom Viridiplantae; phylum Streptophyta; class Polypodiopsida; order Polypodiales; family Pteridaceae; genus Adiantum; species Adiantum capillus-veneris. The sequence goes on along the minus strand of NC_140951.1, from coordinate 59,150,047 downwards.
GCTGTACATCAATCAAATGAAGCCCTCTTGTGGGGTATCACATAACTGCACGTAGGGGGAGAGAGAGAGCAGTGTGTAGTGTACAGTTCATCACTCCTAGCACCACACTGTACATAGAGAGGAAAGCAAGCACTCCATAGCTCTTAACCTATGACAGGTTCTCAATGAAGCATACCCCCAACGTAAATCGAGCGCCCCCTCTTTTGCGCTTGACCTGGAATGCATCTGTGAACAAATAGATGCAAAAAGTGAAAAATTTCCATGGTTGCGAAAACTTGCGTATCGCTGAAAACGCAACAAAACAGTCCTTTATCTGATGCCTTCCAATGCTGAAATTGAGCTCCTTGGTCCTAGGTAAAGTCATGGGAAGCTCAAAAATGGAGAGAAATGATTGAAAATCAGAGTTATCAGCCTCCAAAACTGCTCCAAAAAGCCAGTTACGAGTTCTGTTCTCCCAAACTTGGTAAATTGGCCAAAAAGTGCCACTTGGCACTCATACATGCAATTTCCCCACATTGGGCTTCTTGCTTAAAAATCTTTCAACTGGTGCATCAGTTGACTTTGCACTAGAGTAAGAAAATGTTTCCCTTGTCATTCTGAAGCTAATGATGCGAACAGATTTTACTGTCCCAAAATAGTAGTATCCTAAATTTTAGGGGATGCTTCCGTTGGACTCCCATTGGTCATCTGACCATCAATGCCCCCTGGGACCGCATCCAAAAATGCAATGTAGTCGAGCTGTTAGGTACTTTCCTTTGGTGACTCCACCTTGACATTGTACCTTAATATATTGAGTTCACTTCCTAGTATCTACCAACTTGCTAAGTGCGACGGGGGGACCTACATGATCTTGAACTGAGCCTAGACATCCTTTTACTTTACGAGTTCGAGTGTCGACCAACTTCCCGTCTGCGGGTGAAACTATCGTTCACATTGGCCATACAATGTCCAACCATTTGCAACTTCAAAAAGAGGGTCTCAAAAATAAAACAAAAATCATTGCAAAGAAACTAACAACTAAGGTTAGCAGTTGCTATGTCCTTGTGACATTCAATAATTGGTTCTGCAAGAGGTTCACCTATGAAAGGTCGTAGGAGACTCATGTGAAAAGGGTTATGGATTTTCCAAGCACATGGAAGATCGAGTTGAAATGTGGCTTCATTAATTTGATCTATAATCTTAAATGGGCCATGATATTGTTAGATTTACACCACTCTGCTGCTTCACATGTCTAGGGCATATTTGTACGCTAGTATGTCTCCGGGCTGGCCACCCATAGCCTAGGTTTCTCCTTGTCTGGCCGCCCGAGTTTAAGACCGATCGCCCACTTTTGTCTGGTCGCCCACATATATGTCCAATGTCTATATATGATTTTTCTGTTGGGTCGTCGGGATTTTCATCAGGCCTTGCCCTACTTCCTCTTGGGCACCTATTTATGGGGCCAAGGGGGTACCCACTTCCACACACATCTGTTGTACTGAGGTTCTCTTGCTCTGGTAATCAGTGGGGGGACTGATCGCCCCCTTTCCTACACATAGCGTTTGTGTCCTCTCTCTCTCTCTCTCTCTCTCTCTCTCTCTCTCTCTCTCTCTCTCTCTCACGCTTCCGCACACGCGCACTCTCACATGGTATCAGCAGCTTCAGACTCTGCCTCTTTTGAGGCGCAACATCGCATCAGGTTCTTCTCCTAAGGGCTGGATCAACCAGCATTTTTGCAATTGGAGCCAGATCTGCAAGTGTTTTTACACCAGCTAGGCAAGCGTAGAAACGGGAGCCATTTCTGTTCGGAGGACCTTACCTCAATCTGTGTTTTTTGCAAGAAACATCAGATCTGTTGATTTCCTTGCTAGCGCTACCATTTCTAGACATCTTTGGTGCGGAAAACCCCTCCAGATCCATTTGCGTTTTTGACCTCCATCTGTGTTTTTGGGTTTTCATCTCATTTTTGGCAGTTTTATTGGTCACTTTGTGTCGTTGACACCTTCCACAAGTTGCTGGGCACCTAGGGTACCCATCAAGCCTTTGTTTTTCCAGCAAGCAGAAGGTTTTTGGTGCCAAAAAGTGCAGCAAAAGTGGGCTGCAAATTGGCCTGCGTTTTTGCAGCAGGAGGACACCGCTTAGCTTCTGGACCCCGGATCTCCCCACCAGCTACCCGGCTTTGCATCTAGTGCATTGGCGCTGTATTAGCGGAGTACAACAATTTTCTACATTGCTAGTGACGGCACTTTACCATGGAGATCTCTCGGCGGTCGGGACACCCCAGACTGCTGCTACACTCACGGAGTTTGCCGGAGTATTGTCCTTCAGTGGACATCGCAACAGACATCTTCATTCATTTGCCTCACATCTTCGGCTTCACGCGGTTTGTTCAGCATCCGGTGCTGGAAGCGGGTGTTAGATTTACACCACTTTGCTGCCTCACAGGTCTAGGGCATACTTGTACGGCTAGTATGTCTCCGGCTGGCCACCGATAGCCTAGGTTTCTCTTGGTCCGGCCACCCATAGCCTAGAGTTCTCCTGGTGCGGCCGCTCGAGTTTGCGGCCGAGTTTGGGGCCGGCCGTCAACTTTTGTCCGAGCCCCCACATATATTTCCATATATCATTTTTCTGTTGGGTCGTGGGGATTTTCATCAGGCCTTGCCCTACCTCCCCTTGTGCACCTATTTATGGGGCCAAGGGGGTACCCACTTCCACACACATTTGTTGTATTGAGGTTCTCTTGCTCTGGTAGTCAATGGGGAGCTGATTGCCCCCTTTCCTACACAGTGTTTGTGTCTCCTCTCTCTCTCTCTCTCTCTCTCTCTCTCTCTCTCTCTCTCTCTCTCTCTCCCCCCCCCCCCCCCCCTCACGCTTCCGCACACGCGCACTCACAGATATTTGTTGGAAAGTTTTACATCTTTTCCTTTTTGATTGGCCTGTTTCTTAAGTTAGTCTTTGTGAAACTTTAGAAGAACAAATTGTCCTTCAACTAGTTTGAGATAATGACGATGTTTATCTGTTGCTTTCTTATGCTTTTCTTGAGATCTTATGATAATTCGTTTTACTTGAGTGTAAGTGGTATCTAGATCTTGAACAAATTCATTAGTTGCAAGTTTCTTGTCCTTGGTGAGAAGAATCAGGGGAAGATGTGGTTGCCATAAATAACCTCAAAAGGAGCTTTTCGTGTAGAGGAATGTTTAGTGTTATGATAGGCAAATTTTGCTAGAAATAAATACTTCTCCCATTCTCGTTGGTCATTTGAAATATAGCACTTTAAGATGTCTAGGATTGTAGAGTTAGGGATTTCGCTTTTTCCATCGGTGTGAGAATGATAAGTTGAGGAAAAATTTACCTTAGTTCTTAGATTCGTAAAAAGTACTCTCTAAAAATTAGTAGTCATTCATGGATCTCGTCACTTATAATCGTTTTGGACATTCCATGATGTTTAAAAATCTATGCAACAAAGATCTTGGCCTTGTGATCAGCTTTGATGGTTTTTCTTAGAGCTTGCTTGCTGAATCTACCTACAATAGTCGAGATTGCATCATTTCCATTCGGAGTTCGTGGCAAATCCATCATAAAATCCATGGCAATACTTTCCTAGGGTACTTGAGGTATCGGTAGGGGCTGAAGTAAGCCATGAGGTTTATAGCGATCATACGTAGCCTTTTGGCATGCTACAGAGTGACATATTTGTCTATGTCTGCCCGTAGTGTTGGCAAGTAGAACTATCTTTCTAGGGCCTTTGTTGTGGACATGATACCTCTATGCCCCCCACCTATTCTCTTGTCTATAACTTTCATGTGGCGTGCTCGAGGGGAAGCTCTCTGCCACATAGTTCATGGTCAGAGGCAAGTTCTTGTCGTCATTGCATCTCTTGCTATCTATCCTGACACTGAGAGGGGGTGTTAAGAGTTTGTCACCTCTTTGACTGGCCTTGGCGAAGCTGCTAATGCCCCAGGATCTCCCAAGGGCTGATCATAGGGAATGAGGGCTGTGTGAGGTAGTTTTCTCATTTTCGGTGTCACAAACTGTTGACGTGTCAAGCCGCTAAAGAACGGAGCCAACCTGCACATCTTGGCGGAGGGGCCTAAACCCTAAGAAGAAGCAACAAAAGAAGAAGAATCTATGTGAGGTAGTTTTCTTATTTCGGTGTCACACGTGTCAAGCCACTAAAGAACGGAGCCAACCTGCAGATCTTGGCCGAGGGGCCTAAACCCTAAGAAGAAGCAATCAAAGAAGCAATAGCAGTAGGAGAAGTTTTACCACCTTACAGATCTCGCCGAGTGGGGCAATTTTTAAAGAAGTTCCCACCAACTTATGGGACCTCGTTCGATGGGGCCTAGGGGACCTAAAGACATTAGAATAAAGCAAGACACACACACTCTCCAACTCTCTCGCGTAACGTATGATGACGTGGCATGTGTACGAACGCCTTGCAATTTGCATTGACATGCTGTACGGACTTGCAATTCTCGATGGCTGCTGACGTGGCTCTTGTATGGATTTTCGTAATTTGCGTTGGCTGATTTCAGTGCCAGCTTTTGGGCCAAATGCTTTTAGGCTTCTAAGCTTTTCATGGAAACTGCTTTTGAAGGGCCAAAGGTCTTTCAATATGTGCAGAGGGCTCATACTTTGGCACTCTTCCGGGTGAAGGTGCAGAGCGCAAGTACCGGTATTGTAAAGAGTTCAAGCAATATAAAGAAATACCGAAAGGGGCGCCAACGCTTGGGGCCAGTGCTCTCTTGGGGTGGAATTCCGTCACTCCCCGTCTCTTGTTTTGTGCATCTCTTTCAGTTCAGTGTTAATTGAAGCTTAAAATTGTTCAGTCTGTTCTTTTCCGTCGGCACGTGGTGCCCGTTCCCGTTACATTCGGACTGGTCCACCATTGTTTTGCCCACCTTGTACTGTTGGTAGTGTTATATAGTGTGGCTCTTGGGGGATCTAGGTCTAGGGTATTTTCTTAGATACCTTGTGCATCACCAGAGTTTTGGGCTCTCTCTCAAGCGTTTTCGCTCTCTAACAGCGTTTTCTGTGTCCAACGTCTCTCTCCAGCATTTTTCCCCAGATCGCCCTCCCTCTCTCTGCCTTTTTGCAAGTTCTCTCTTCTCGTGCTCTCTCCTTCCCTAGACGACTCTCCAACTACAGTGTTATCTACGAGATCTCGGCGAGGGGGTTGCTTTCTGAGATTCCACATTTGGAGGTTGTTGCTGTCTACCATCAGATACGAGAGGAGGTGCACCTGCTGCCGCTGTTTTCAGCCATATCCGTCCATCTCCGCTGCCACTTTCGGCAACCTTCCCCCACCAGATGGTGACCCTAGGATGCGCGCCTGGTCTAGTTTCCCATTCTTGCCGACTTCTGGGCTGTCTAGCTGTCCCCCTCCCCCCCCCATGCGGCCCCTGCCCCCTTGTGACTATGAATTTGGAATTTATGCAGGTGTATGCTCTGCAGTGCCGCGTTGGCAAGTGCAGGCTTCATGCGGCAGGTGTTGGTAGCCAGCAGGCAGGAAAAGGAGACTATACTTCATCAGATTAGTATGCTATTTCAGGGGTTTCTCCAAGGAGATGAGCACTGGCACATTCTGTTCCTATTTCCTATTTTCATTAACACTATTTAAAGGGGCCTTACGAATATTGACGCTGAATTCATACTTTTTATCTTTCACAAATGTAACCAATTCTTACTAAGATATCTGCTTTTGGTACTATGAGTACTAAGTTATGTTTCCCAATGATATAGGTTTGTACGGTGTTAGCTGCCATTTACTTGGAAGGGACAAGGTTATGTTTTCCAACAACATAGGTTTGTAACATGTTAGCTTCCATTTACTCAGTTTCTTTTTCTCTTTGTAGTGGCCAGAAACGACCGTTCCAAAGTTTGGAGAATGGGATGGCAGCGAAGACCTTTCGTATAGCATTGTGTTTGATAAGGTTCGGGCTGATAAAGAGAGGTTTATGCCTACTCTGAAAAATGATTCGAAGGATTTATCCCTTAACCAGCAAAGGCACAAGACTCCTGGTTTAATACCTGGTAAAGAAGCCCCTACAATTGTTAGGAGAACTATGGAACCTGGAAGTAGAGGCTCTGAGCAAAGCACTTCAAAACTGTCCTCAAGACACAATTACCGAAGTGCCAATGATCAGAAAACTTATCACGTCGTTCAGGGAGACCAGTCAGATACATCAGATAGAGGATCTGTGTATAGCTCTTCAATGGCTTCGTCGTGCCAGCAGCCTATTGTAGCAACAAAAGATTTAACTGCACGGGAGATGATTGCTCTTGCTAATGGCTCTAATTTTCATGTATCACATGATGGTCTCCATGGAAAAGTGCAGAGAGTTCCTGGACCAACAAGACAAAAGCATCAAGAGTACTTGATGGCCCCAAAGATGGCACGATCACAGGGATGCTCAGAAACTTCAAGCATAGCTGACTTGGTATGCCCAAACCTTGTGCTAACTCTGCTTGCAAAAAAACATTTATTGTGTTGATAGTTTGAACTTGACATTGAAAGCACTTTTGGGTGTACGGTGCAGCCAGAGAAGGTTAATCTACCAAAGTTTGGTGATTGGGACGTTAGTGATGCTAAAGCTGGAGAGGGCTTTACAGTTATTTTTGACAGAGCTCGAGATGAGAAGAAGTCCAAAGTTCCACACAAAACACCAACAAGACTCATTTCCCCGATGCGACCATCTGAAGATCTGTATAGAGGTTCTCAGGTCCGCAAGAAAAAAAGGGTGAGTATATATTTGCAATTTGAGTTGTGTATGCTGATCATCAAAAATCCTTTTCCGCACTCTTTTTTCCTGTGTGTGTGTACACCAAGCGTGAGGAGCCTGATAGAACACTTTTTTTCACTGCATATCTAATTTATTTGGCCCATTTTCATGAACAGAGGTCTCTCTTTCAAGTGAAGTAAAGTAACCTTGTGTGTTTGTGTGAAGTACTAGATCTGAGTTAAAATCCGTACACCCTTCCGTTGCACCAGACATTGGTATTAGAGATCTGGACGTACTTCGGTTTCACGAATTCAAGGGAAGCACCAAGAACCCAAGAAACCTCTCAGATTTTTTTTTCAAAGGAGTTTCGTACTAACACAAAGTTTCGTACAAAAAACCTCTCAGATTTTTTTTTCAAAGTGTCCTTGCATCGTACTAACACACGTTTCCTACAGATATTAGCCACTTCCACCCTTAGTCCATCGTGCATCAGGCATGGCCCCATCGTTATTGTTATGTCTTGGATACCCTTAAGGCATAACCCCATTATCATGAACAAAGATCGGCATCGGATACACGAAGATCGAGATCTTGAGTACCAGCATTTGCTTGCCTTGTATGCGGATATGGGAGTTGGAGCCAGGATCCCTAACTCTCTTTTGCATTGGCATTCGCATGTAGCGTGTATCCACTTCCGTGGACATGGAACAATTGGAAATACCTCCGAGCACCCTTACCTTTCATCTTCACCTACAATGTTTTTACGACAGGACGATTCTGGTGTAGTACTTTTGCAAGGCATAGTCAGCATCAAGGATGGTATTCTTTGAAAGAAATAAGGCTACCTGGTAACTCGTATTGTCGGTGGTTACATCGCAACAAGGCTTACATCCATAGTACCCACCAGTTTGGAGGCAGTTTTCATCCATTTATGCATCCACAAGCTAAGAAGCATTCAACATCAAAAGTACATAAAAAATCCACAAAAAGTGCGGAAGTTGTCTCTCACCTTCAATAGGGGGGATGTCATGTGCGCATTGCATTGGAGCCACGTGGGCAAGCTACTGCTACAGGTCAGCATTGGTCTTAGTTAGCTTAGGATATAGCTTGGCACCTTGTGAGCCTCTAGAAGAGCATGCATGATTAGGCAGGTCACAATTGCATACCCTCACTTGCACAATACAGTCACTTAAGCATATAGGCATACAAACAATCACTCAAGTCATTTATTAATAAGTGACTTTGACATGAGATCTATAATGAGGAGGTAGGGCAAATGGCTTAGAAACACTGAGGGTGCTTGTGCTGCAGCTAAAAAAGCTATAAAACACTCTGTTGCTCTTCAATCTAGGAGATCAGAACCCAGTATTTATAGGTTCATCCAATGCCCACAACACCTCAACACCGAGCATTCTCATCGCCAGCACCCCAACATCACCAACGTTTTCGCATCGGTTCAGCCCAGTGTTTTGCATTTGATCAATATTAGCATGGAGTAATTAGCATTCAACATTTAGCCATTGTATCAATGTTTGTGCACAGAGGGAGAGCATTGCCCCTCCATCTTGCTCCCCCTTCCCATCATATGTTTTTTCATCCATGTGGTTACCAAGTTCCTTCTTTGTACAAGGCCAATGACCGTGATTGACTACAAAGTAGAAACTAATTACTCAAAATTAGGAAACATCACAAGGCCCATGCAAGGGCCAAAGGTTTCCATTACAAATGGCCGTGGATAATGAAGAGGCAAAGAGGGCCTTCGAGCACTTGAAACAAATCGCAAAAGGAGACACAATCAACGACACATTATACATTGGTGATCGCCTAGCCCCTCCCTGCACATTGATTACAATACTGGGAGGTAGCCAGACTTTATGGCCATAGGTTGACAGGTAGAGGTGGTGGAATCTTATGTATACTTGGTGTCACCTTTACGAGCCCACCCAAGCGCTTCACCATGGCAAAGGCAAACTCACTAGAGGATATACGCTTTGGCTATGTTGGAGAGGATATGTCATCTAACACGCTTTCAAGAGCCCGACATTGGGGGGGTGGCTCTTCGACACTTTGATCACGGTAGCTTTGACATATGGACCCTTGGACTATTAGCCATGCCATGGACACAAATTGAGAGACCACACATATGTATGATATCACGCTTGTTTTGGAGGAAGCTCTCAGTGCCACGTGACATTTTTAGCGCAGAATTAGCCATTGCTGTAACCGGCCTGTACAACGTAGAGGGCGGTACTATTTCAATTACCTGTTAACTTTACACAGAGCACTTAGAAGAGAAGAGAACACAGTTGCGTCCAGCGATTAGAATGTCACTGCGCATACGAGACCGACACCCTGTAGGCCCCAAAGATTGGTGCCCCTTTCGGTATTTCTTTATTCAAATTAAGGTAGACGATCCGACCACTTAGCACAAGCTTTCACAAAGCTGTCCAAACCTGGCGAGGGCTGAAAACGCAGGTTTTCGACCGGATTTCGGCAGCATAACGGCGCAAAACCCTTGTAGGTCAAAAGCACTTGTCTAGGACGAATTCCCTCGCTATCTGGAAGCTTTCTGGTGAGCTGTCAGAGAAATTCAGCGGGCTGTAATTCTCTGTTTTTCACTACCGGGTGCCCAAAAGCCTGTACACACATCCCAAGGCTCTCATGAGGCTCCCCCGGGTTTCCCTTGCAGTTTAGGTGCGAAACCCTAGACCTGCAGAAAAACACAGCAGGCTCTAATTCGCTGTTTCGGATAGTTTTTAGCAGAGCGAACACGCCTACGCGTGTTCCAAGGGCTCCCGCATGCAATGGGACAGTTCCCTTGTGAATTGGACGAGTTTTCACGCGAAAAAACTCTCCGAACTCGCAATCTTTCGCGATGGAACTGTGCATACTTGTGGGGATTAGCAATTAGCTAATCCAGTTCCTGTTCAGAAGGCTCTTGCCTTGGCAAACGCGCATAAACCCCCAGAATTGTACATGTTCATCTGAGTAGCCCAACTAGTGGGGCATTACCATATGTGCCAAAGGGGAAGAGAGATGCACGTGAGCAAGTCATCGCGCTACCTGAGACAGAGGAGAAGGCAAGCTTTCCATTAAAGCTGTAGACCTGCACCCACTACTCACACACACACTGAAGGTCACTTATGTGTAAAAAATCAGCCCCCTCTCTCTCTTGGGCGCCTCCTCTAGCTGAGGTGTCATGCAGGCAGCTCTCCTCCTGCCAAGTGGAGTTAATTCTCTAGTTCCCACTGACTTATAAAGTTGTAAGTGACTTTCCGAGTGGCCCAGACTTCGTTTGGCGGGCACAGGCTTCCATACTCATCAGAATTCAGTGCTAACTGGCTCGACCAGTCCCAGTCTGATCGACCCAGACTCCCGATGTGAGAAACCTATTCGGCCGCAACCGTTTCACATTGGCCATGCAATGTCCACTTGCATCTTTTCAAGGGTCCCGGGGAAACAAGTAAAAATAAGAATAAATAAAAATATATAGTACTTATTTATTGAAGGCAACAAGAAAAATACACCTCTTGCATGCCAATAATACATGCGGTATCTCCTAATATCACATATATTCTATGATGGGAGTCCAAGATATACATGCTTCCGGAAATGTAGCGTTGGACGATTAAACAATCCCACCTACCTGGCTACGACAGATATATCAAGCATAGAAGCTTTCTAGTGTACTCTGAAGCACAAACTTCTCTAGCTAAATTCTGTATGGAAAGAGTAGATACAATTGCTTAACTACTCTCTTGAGCATCATGAACCATGCTCTTGCGTTGCTCCAAATAGGCTACATCAAGTCACTGTGGGTTCCATGTGAAAGGCTTCAAGATACAATTGCAATAGCCGAGGTGAATCAAGCAATTCAGACTCTTCCATCCATTTGGCATCCAACGATGGATAGTTCTTGAACTTCACCAAATAGCTGAGGTGAATCAAGCAATTCAGACTCTTCCATCCATTTGGCATCCAACGATGGATAGTTCTTGAACTTCACCAAATAGCGTCTTGCAACTTTTCCTCTAACCTTTCTTTCCTTATGTGCCAATATCTGTTCAGGAACAAGGATCTCATCCAATTCTTCCACTTCGGGTTGTTCCTCATGAAGCATATTCTCTGGCACATTACCAACAAAGGGTCTTAGAAGGTTGACATGAAAAGCATTATGTATTTTCCAGCCTTTTGGTAGCTTTAACCTATAAGCTACATCGCTGATCTTTTCTGAAATCTGAAAAGGACCATAATATCGCATACTGAGCTTAGGAAACAAGCGTTCCTTGCCTTTCCTTTTCCTTAACCTCGCCTTTTCAAAGCGCAAAAGCACCCAATCACCAAGTTAAAATACAAGTTCACGACGGTGACGATCAACAGCTTTCTTTTGCTTAGCTTGAGTCTTGTCAAGAGCAATCTTTATCTTCCTGTATGTTTCATCCGTATCTTGCACATACTTGTCTGCCTCAAATATCTTGTCCTTAGTTTGCAAAATGGGCGGGACTTTCTTCCCTCCGTCCACTATCTCAAATGGTGCCTTACCTATTGACGTATGCATAGTGTTATTGTAAGCATATTCAACCAATGGAAGGTGGTGTTCCCAGTTGCCTTGTGCTTTGACACATAACATTTGAGCAGGTCCAGGACAGTAGAATTTGCCTCTTCTGACTGTCCATCAGTTTGCGGATGAAACGAAGAAGAGAACTTTAGTGTAGTGCCCATGTTCTCAAACAATGCCTTTCAGAAAAGACTCGTCATACGTGGATCCCTGTCACTGACAATTGACTGAGGCATCCCGTGATATTTAAAGATATTGCTCATGAATATCTTGACCATGTGTTTTGGCTTTATCTTCTTCCTCACAGGAATGAAATGGGTCTACTTACTGAACCTACAAATGATAGTCCAAATCCCATCATTGCCGGTTTGCGTCCTTGGAAAATCAAAGATAATGTCCATTGCTATGCTTTCCCATGGCCTATCTGGGATCGGCAATGGCTGCAACAATCCCGGTTGTTTTTGTCTGTCAAATTTGACTTTTTGGCATACTAAGCATGATCTTACAAATGTGTCAACATCTTGACGCAAAGCTGGCCAATAGAAGAATGCCTCAACCCCTTTCACTGGCGCATGAATTCCACGATGCCCAGCATAAGGTGGAGAATGACTTTCCATCAAAATCTTTGTCCGTAACTGTTTAGTAACGCATAACTTTCCATGCATCATGAGAAAGTCATTCTTAAGCATATAGTGCTCATGATGTTGCCCATCAACAAGCTGGTCATAGATCCTTGCAAAATCTGAATCTTCAGCATATTGTGTCTTCATTTCGTCTAGTTCACAATGGTACGGAATTGACACTGCTGAAATTTGGGGCTTTCGTGACAACGTATCAGCCACCACATTCTTTTTCCCTTGCACATGCACAATCTGAAAATGGAACATTGACAAGATGTTTGCCATCGCATGTGCTTCTCAGACAACTTCATCTGGTGAGAAAATATCGCAAGGTTTGATGATCCGTTTGGACAACAAAATCAGCCCCTAGCAGATGGTGTTTCCAACTAGTGCGAGCATGAATTATTGCCAGCAATTCTTTCTCATAGACTTGCAAGTTCCTTTCAGTTTTCAAAAGAATTCTGCTCTCATATGCGACTACTCGGCCATTTTGCATTAGAACTACACCAAGACTATGGCCACACGCATCACACTGAACCACAAAAGGTTTCGAAAGATTTGGCAAAATGATTACCGGATTTGAAGTCAGCTTCTCTTTCAAGTGTTTGAACGCTAAAATTTCCTTCGCTGTCCACTTGAAAGTAACTCCTTTTCCTTGCAGTGCATGGAGTGGAGAAGCAATCTCAGCAAAATTTCGGATGAACCTCCTGTAGTAGGAACATAAGCCTAGAAAGCTTCGAATGTCATGTACGGACTTCAAGTCTGGCCATGACCTAATTGCTTCCACTCTAGCGGGATCCATGCGCACCCCATCCTTTGAAACAATGTGCCCAAGGAAGTGAATCTCTTGCTAAAAGAATTCACTCTTCTTCGCATTAATGAGTAGCCTGTTCTTACGTAACTCATTGAAAACTGCAGTCAAGTGATCCCTATGCTCCTCTTCAGACTTCGAATAGACAATCATGTCATCAAAGAAGGTACCCACGAAGTTTCTATGTGGTCTAAAAATTCTATCCATCATTCTATTAAACGTGGCAAGAGCATTTGTGAGACCAAATGGCATGACAAGAAACTCATAGAGACCAAATGTTGTCCTGAACGCAGTCTTATGGACATCTTCTAGCCTAATGCGTATCTGATGGTAGCCACTCTTTAGGTCTATCCTTGTAAACAATGACGCTCCCTCAAGCCGATCAAGAATGTCATCTATCCTCGGTATGGGGAACCTGTTCTTGATGGTATTCTTATTCAAGGCGCGATAGTCAATGCACATGCGCCATGAACCATCTTTCTTCTGCACTAAGAGTACAGGCGAACAAAAAGGGGATGAACTGGGCTTCACTAACCCTGTATGGTGGTCTATTTGGTGGACTAGAACCTGGCACATGATCTATTGTATGATCCTCAGGTCTCTCAGGAGGTAACTCCCTTGGCAAAGAGTCCGAAAAACAATCACTGAAACCACTCAAAAAAGTTGACCTATCTTTATTTGAGGTAGACAAATTAGATACAACTTGAGGTACTTCTTTTGCAAAGATCAACTACGCAGAAAGATGATTCTTTAGTACAAATGAAATAGCAGAAGCAGAAACAATTGGAAGAGACTCGCCTTTAAGCTTTACATCAAGGACATGAGTCTTTCCTCTATGTACAAGGGTAATCTTTTTGTTGTAAGTATCCACCGTAGCATGCAACTTGTAACACCATGGGATACCCAGTAACACATCACAGCCCTCAAGTGGCATAATATGAAACTCTTTTGCATCCACATAACTCTGAATGTGCAGACGAAGCTTCCCCAAAATGGGAGTAACGAGCTCTGAATGACCTGGGCATGCCAAACTTGCTTCCCCTGTCATACCCATCTCCTCTGCACGAATGCTTAACTTTGATGCCAATTCTGGTGATATGAAATTTGCACGGGCTCCTGGATCAAAGAAAACCAGCACTGTCTGGTCTCTAACTTTGCCCCAAGCTCTGCACAACTCCGTGGCATCTGTGTTTGGCTGGTCTCCAACCAAATCTGGAACAAGTCCTGCACTTGGCTTTTGGCTTCTTCCCTTTATGGTCTGACTTGTCATCCTTATCCTGCGACTTCTTCTGTGGGCATTCATTTGCAAAATGTCCTTCCTGTTCACAAATGTAGCATTTCTTGGCCTCCCTAAGAGCTTTCCTTTCTTCAAAAGTTTTGCCAGAAAAATGCCTTTTTTGTTCTTGTCCTCGTCCCGAAGAAGACTTAGAGTGCTTCTTGGACGTATCCCTTTTGCAGTGGAGGGCTTCTTTGTGGGAGGCTCAGAAGGCTTTGCTGCAACATTGCCCTCGGCTGAAAACTGTTTGCCCTGGGACCCTTTCTTGTGGCTATTAAATCCATCGGAATCTCCCTTCGACAGATTGCTGGCCACTCCTGCATTCTCAATCAACTGAAACATATTCATGACAGTAGTCTTTGTGCAGTAGTCCCTGATTTTCTTAGGCAATCCGCAACAGTACTTCTCAATGTGTTCTGACAATGGCACAAACCTGTAAGAGGTGACTGGCAACAGTGCGGCCCAAAACCGTTTATTGTACTCTTCCAGATCCGCACACTGTTTAGCATTCAACTCGTGCCATTCCGTCATTACATCCACTTCAAAAGTGTTTGTCAACCATGCAGGCGCAAAAAGTTGTTTGAATTGGACCCACGTTGTTGGGGCTTGACCTTGGTTCAACAATGCGGTCCACCATTGAAGCGCATTCCCTTTCAAGAAAGTGGCAGCCTTGCGTATCTTTGAAGATTCCGTGAAGTTTCCTCCAGCATAAGCTGCATCGAACTGCTGTATGAATGTCAAAGCCTTCAATTGATCCTTAGTTCCTCCGAAAGTTTCAAACTTCACTCCTTGTCCACCTTCCTTGTAATCCTTAAGCTGACTCAAAGGAGCCACATTATCATAAACAGGTGCCTGTAAGAGTGGTGCTCCATGATTGTTCATTCTAGCACTCGCATCAACTGTTTTACGTGTCATATCTGCATTTTGTACGTATGGCTGTGAAAAACCAGCCATACCAAATTGTGTTCCAGGCACTCGAAACTGGCCATAGGCACCCTGAAAACCTGGTTGGACACCCATGTTCGCGTACATAGGGTTACCCATGCCTGTTTGCATTGTCCCGAACACATTCCCGGGCATATAACCTGTGGAAGGTCCAGCCATAGCTTGAAACACTGAACCACCTCCAAAATAACCAGGATAAGTATTAGGTAATGGAAGGGTCTGACGCATAGTGTGTTCATTACTCCCTTGACCATTCACAAACGGTTCCTGTCCAGCTAAAGCAAGTTGCTTTGGATCATTGGACACCGCTAGTTGCTCAACCACATGGGCTTTCCCTCGAGCATCATGAGTCCTCTGCGCATTAGAAATCTCCTTTTTCTGCAACGGCTCAGTCATGCCTTGTGTAGGAGGCTGAAAACCCTGTGTCGGAGCCTGTAAGAACTCCTGCATGCTTGGGTTGTTAGCCAACTGCTGAAACATGTCCATGCAGCAGCGTAGTTGAGTTCTAAACAATCTGTCCTCTTCTTGAAGAGTTGAAGGAACTTTCTCCATGCCATGTGAGGAAGATCCCTCTTCAGGTACTTGGTCTCTCTTCTCTGCCATAACGACAAGCTCTGTGCTGCTTTCACCCACAACAATCCACGCTGCACTTTTTGAAGAAAAAGTGACTATCCCGTCGATGGAACCATGTAACCGGCATGTACAATGTAGAGGGCTACTATTTCAATTACCTGTTAACTTTACACAGAGCACTGAGAAGGGAAGAGAACACAGTTGCGTCCAACGACTAGAATGTCACTGCGCACACGAGACCGACACCTTGTAGGCCCCAAAGATTGGTGCCCCTTTCGGTATTTCTTTATTCAAATTAAGGTAGACGATCCGACCACTTAGCACAAGCTTTCACAAAGCTGTCCAAACCTGGCGAGGGCTGAAAACGCAGGTCTTCGACCGGATTTCGGCAGCATAACGGCGCAAAAACTCCTGCAGGTAAAAAGCACCTGTCTAGGACGGATTTCCTCGCTATTTGGAAGCTTTCTGGTGAGCTGTCACAGAAATTCAGCAGGCTGTAATTCTTTGTTTGTGATTGCCGGGTGCCGAAAAGCTTGTACACGCATCCCAAGGCTCTTATGAGGCTCCCCCGGGATTCCCTTGCAGTTTAGGTGCGAAACCCTAAACCTGCAGAAAAACATAGCAGGCTGTAATTCGCTGTTTCGGATCGTTTTTAGCGGAGCGAACACGCCTACGCGTGTCCCAAGGGCTCCCGCACGCAATGGGACAGTTCCCCTGTGAATTGGACGAGTTTTCACGCGAGAAAACTCTCCGAACTCGCAATCTTTTGCGATGGAACTGTGCGTACTTGTGGGAGATTAGCAATTAGCTAATCCGGCTCCTGGTCAGAAGGCTCTTGCCTTGGCAAACGCGCATAAACCCCCAGAAGTGTACATGTTCATCTGAGTAGCCCAACTAGTGGGGCGTTATAGTATGTGCTGAAGGGGAAAGAGAGATGCACGAGAGCAAGTCATCGCGCTACATGAGACAGAGGAGAAGGCAAGCTTTCCATTAAAGCTGTAGTCCTGCACCCACTACTCACACACACACACACACTGAAGGTCACTTATGTGTAAAAAATCAGCCCCCTCTCTCTCTTGGGCGCCTCCTCTAGCTGAGGTGTCCTACAGGCAGCTCTCCTCCTGCCAAGTGTCCAGTTCGCCCCTTTGAGTTAATTCTCTAGTTCCCACTGACTTATAAAGTTGTAAGTGACTTTCCGAGTGGCCCACACTTCGTTTGGCGGGCACAGGCTTCCATACTCAGCAGAATTTAGTGCTAACTGGCCCGACCAGTCCCAGACCGACCGACCCAGACTCCCGATGTGAGAAACCTATTCGGCCGTAGCCATTTCACACTGGCCATGCAATGTCCACTTGCACCTTTTCAAGGGTCCCGGGGAAACAAGTAAAAATAAAAATAAATAAAAATATATAGTACTTATTTATTGAAGGCAACAGGAAAAATACACCTCTTGGTGACAATTGCACCCATGCTAGTCGAGGCTATTTTCAAGACAATTTGCCTTAATAAGAGAATGAGAGAGATGCCATTGGATACACTCACACGTAGAGCTTTCGAGGTCTTTAGACAAAATTGAGAGTCAAGCGAGCAAGAGTCTTGGTCATCAGCACCAGCATTTTCAGTTTTCAGCCATAACCTAGCCAGATTTGGAGCACATGGACTAGGCATGGAGAGATTACCAGTCTTCTAGTATGACCTAGACTCGCCCTTCATCCAGCGCTTGCACAATGAGAGGAACATAGTATTTGGACAGGATCTATGGTAGCTCTACATTAGAGAGCCATGGATTTCTCCTAGACAACCTCTTCCCTTGAAGATGTTGTATTACAATGAGCACTTCTTGACCAACTAGAGGGGGTTTCATCCATAGACCATGCTACATAGACACATACATGCCACATAGCTCACGAGTGGTGATTGGTTAGCTCCAAGTATCATCACACTAGCTAGAAATAGAGGCAAGAAGAGCTACTCATACCCCTCGAGCTGAGAGGTTTTTTCAGCTTTGCACAAAAAGGGTGATTGAGGACGAGGAGCACTTTGTCTGCAAATGTAGAGCATATGAAAGTATCAAAGAAAGATATGAGGCTCTTTTCCCGGGACAGAGTCTAGAGACCATCACCAATTTGGTTGTTTTCTAGTGGAGATACGTAGGCATAGAGGGACACTACTTGCACTTGTAGCGGCACCACAGGGTGGCATGCAGACAGCTTATAGACTTCTTTCAAAGGACCACAACTCTATTGCCACTCGTCATAGAGACATAGAGAGGGGTCACCCTATAGCAGGTTGAGAGGGTCAGAGCTAGGAGATCCAGGAGATCCATGAGATCCAGAATTGCCACCACTAGGCAACCCAGGAGATATTTGCTCTGATGCTAGCATACCCAACCATGATCATACAGGTAACCCGTTCACCATTCCCATCCATGTATCGGAAATTACACCTCGAGTATGACATGGGATGGGGCTAGTCAGTTTGATGTGGATGGGAATCGGAAATTACACCCCCAAGTTTGACATGGGATGGGGCTAGTCAGTTTGATGCACTTCAAGATGGTACTTTCTTGAGCATATAGATGTGCATTGATACCCCCTACAGATAAAGCTTCCCCCCCCCCCCCCCAAAAAAAAACACACACACACACACACACACACACCCCCAAAAAAAAAAAAAAACCATGTATCGCGTATCCTAGCCTCCCATGCATAACCCCCTCCCCCCCTTACCACAGGACCACATCTTGGTACTTTGTTTTTTTGTCCTTTCCTGATAGATAAAGGACACACACATGCACCTTTGTATTGTCTCATAGGCGGACTTTGGCCTCTCTCTCTCTCTCTCTCTCTCTCTCTCTCTCTCTCTCTCTCTCTCTCTCTCTCTCTCTCTCTCTCTCTCTCTCTCTCTCTATCACCCAAGTGTGGTAGATTGGTTATGCCATTTCCCTCTTGAATATCAAGCCTTGAGTTCAACTCTCGTCGGATAGATCTTTGAGGTCGATTGGGATAGTTTCCCACAACTTTAAAATTCTCTTCTTCTCGGGTGTGTGGGTGGGTGTGTGAGTGTGTTAATAAAAAGAGGAAAATGGTGTAACCTTTCTATCACCCAAGTGTGGTAGATTGGTTATGCCATTTCCCTCTTGAATAACAAGTCTTGAATTCAACTGTCGTCGGATAGATCTTTGAGGTCTCTTGGGATAGTTTCCTACGATGTTAAAAATTCTCTTCTCTTCTTCTTCTTCTCCTCCCCCCTTCCCCCAATACCATGTATCTTGTATCCTAGCCTCTCATGGATAACTCCCTCCCCCCTTACCACAAATTCACATTTTGGTACTTTGTTTTTCTGTCCTTTCTTGATAGATAAAAGGACATACACATGTACTTTTGATTAGTCACAGTGATTGACTTTGGCCTCTATAGACATAAAAATCTCTCTCTCTCTCCACCCCCCCCCCCCCCCCCCCCCCCCCCCCCCCCCCCCAAAAAAAAAAAAAAAAAAAAAACAATATACCATGTATCTTGTATCCTAGCCTCCCATGGATCACCCCCTTATCACTTGACCACATTTTGGTACTTTGTACTTATGTTTTTTCTAGATAGATGGAGGACACACAGATGGATCTTTGATTTGTTTCATAGGCCGACTTTGCCCCCCCCCCCCGCGATGGTTCCGAGCCACCACACCTTCTATTGCATCATGACAATAGTAGCCACTAGAGCAAAGGTGACAATGGTGTGCGTGCCCATGAGAACAATCCCATAGGCAATGCATGTGTCACACAGCATCTGCCCGCAGTGACTATGCGGACCACCTCCCGTGTATTCTTTTAATTCTTATGTCTCCATTATGAAAATTTATGCCGGTTGTAATTTGCAAGGCCTTTCAAAAGCAAGTTGTGCACTAACCAGAGGTTGCCAGCATCCTGCTCAGTGATGGGAATGGGATCGTGCTAGCTAGTGTGGATGAAAGATAAACATCATGCATACAAGTGAGTGTGTGTTGGCTAGATTATCACTCAAGCGAATTAGGTTCAAAGATCAATTAGCTTGGACTCGTAAACACGATCTTGAGTTGTTGCTAAGCCATCCCAAGCTCACCATAAGCAAGAGTGATGTAATGCAAAATAGACTTGTGTTTATTCATTCATGAAATGAGCTTTAAGTAGCTCTACAGCCTTGCACCACTGCATGTGGGATAATTCCACCTTTCATCTCCTTGACGCATAATCTAGGACTCTAGGACAAAGCTCACACCTTACAATCTCCCCTTGAGGTTTGGACTAGGAAGATACAAAGAAGGTTCTTTATCCACTAAGGATGTCAATACAAGAGGAATCCTCCCCTTGAACTTTGGGCTACAACTTGAAGAAGAAAGACAACACTCCAATCCAGGAGCTTAGACAACATACATCCCCAATCCAGAAGACAAACAGCATAACACTCCAATCTAGGAGCCACACTCCAATCCAGGAGCAAGAAACAACGCTCTAATCCAAGAGCAAAATTCTGAAAAAATGTCTGCTTCGCAATGCTTTGTCTTCAACTGCTTCATGGTTTTTGTCTTCGTATCCTCCCCTCGAACAAGTGCTTCTTCCCCACTTATGTTGTGCAATCAGGCTTTATTAAAAAAACAAGTGCAATGCAAAAATACTCAAGTAAAAGTGCTGCTAATGATGCTATTGCCGATTTTCCCTCCCCTTGAAGTGAATTTTTAAATTTCTCCATGGTGCCTTGGAGCCGTCTTTGCACAATGTATAATCTCTGTACAATCGCACAATGACGTTATCCTCCTTAATGATGGATGTAGTGACATACATTGCAAAAATTGTGCTTGGTTGCCAAGTTTTTGGAGTTTAAATGAATGAGAGAGAGAGAGAGAGAGAGAGAGAGAGAGAGAGAGAGAGAGAGAGAGAGAGAGAGAGAGAGAGAGAGAGAGAGAGAGAGAGAGAGAGAGAGAGAATTCCTTGGATTTTGTGAAGCTTCTCTTCACCGGAGTGAAGCCCCTCTTCACAATTTTGATCTTTCCTTTGCCTTGAAATAGCCAAACGAAGTCTTTGAAGCTCTTCGGTCACCTTTGAAATGTTTTTGGAAAGCTCAATGTTTGTCTTGGAGAAGTCCTTGATGAATTCCTTTAGCTTTCGAATGCTCAAAGTATTAATTCTTTGAGCCTTTTGTTTTTGCACACAAGAAAACTCCCTTGGACTTTGCGAGTATCGCCCTTTGTAGGTGGGATGCTTTAAGCCTTGGATCCTGCTTGCAGGATTGAATGCTTAATAGGGGGGAGCTAAACCCTTGGTGGCAAAGCTGGCATGGGAAATCACCCCTTGGTTGGGCTCTTGGCGTCGGGCGGTGTGAGGCCCGTGGGAAAGACCGCTTGGCTTGCAGTGGCCGGTTAAATGACGCAACGAAATCAAATGGTCAACGGTGCCCAAAAAGAAAATATGGTGCGCGCGTGTATACTGCTTACGGACCTAATAGGAGTCTTCAACACAATTGACCGCCAGTCTTGGGGTCTTCCAAGTTGCCCAAAATGGGCCCTTGAACCCACACCCTTCACAGGTTGCCTTAAAATAGCAAGGCTAAACCAACAAGCCTACGTGATGGGTTGTGATTGACACCTTAAACTGTCACAAACTGTTGACGTGTCAAAGCCCTGAAGAATGGAGCCAACTTACAGAAGCCAGCCGAGGGGCCTAAACCCTAAGAAGAACAAGTAACAAAAGAAGAAGTCCTACCAACCTATGGGGACCCTGTTCGATGGGGCCCCATTGACATAAAAGAATCAAAATAAAGCAGGACCTACGCAAAAGTTGATGATGTGGCAGTTGTACGGATTTCCAATGACATGATGACGTGGCACTGTACAGATTTCCGTGTTTTGCGTTGACTGTTGACGTGGTAGTTGTACAGAATTCCGTGATTTATGCTGACAGCTTTTTGGCATTGCTTTTGAACCAGAAGCTTTTGAGTTTTGAAGGCTTTTCACTGTTACTGCTTTTCAGGCCAAGGGCCTTTAAATATGAGGCTAGGGCTCATTCTTTGGCATGCTTCCTGGAGAAGGTGCTGAGTCTGGAGTACCGGCTTGTACTGTGTTGATGCAATATAAAGAAATACCGAAAGGGGCGCCGAGGTTTGGGGCCAATACTCTCTGGGGTGGAATTCCGCCACTCCGTGTCGCGTGTCGTCTCTCTCTTTCAGCTCAGTTGTTATTGAAGTGCTAAAAGTCTGTTGGCACGTGGTGCCCGTCTTGTGACAGTGGTATCAGCCCCCCCGGCTTGCTTGAAGGACTCGCCCTACTGCTCACTCGCGGTTTGGTGTGCTCTCTTTAGCAAGGCTTGGCCTCATCTTCACTCCTTCCGCATTCTTGTTAGCAGCAGACACAGATGGAGGCTCATGCCTTGCCCCAGAGGGACTCTCTAGAAGCCCCCTCGCCCGACTTTGCAGAGCCCACCATTCGACTTGCTCTCTCGCCGACAGAGCAAGCTAGCCTAGCCGCAAAGGTGCAAGATCATCGGCGCCCGACCTAGCAGAAGAGAGGTGCGTGATCTTCTTCAGGCCCACCTTCTAGCCGAGGTGGGCAAGATTCTCGATGTTCAGTTTCTCAGGCGTGGCTACTACCAGATAGAGTTTGAGACTCCCGAGATGGCGTGTAAGGTCATTGCGATGAGCCCCTTGGCCATCCGAGCAGTTCGTGCGTACTTTCGACATTGGTGCCATGGTTTCGATCCAGCTACCGATGTTCTTGTCAAGGAGGTAGACCTGCCTGTCTTAGACTGCTTTCCTGGCCTGTGGAGGGAGCAGCGTAACCGCGAAACATTTCAAGGTCGAAAAGTTTCACCCTGAAACGCGGCGTTTCACCACGAAACGTTTCAGTCCAAAATTAGAGCACAGTGAAACGCAAGACCAAAACGTGTGTTTAGCGACTTTGAAACTAAAACTATGGTAACTTATTGTTAGTGAAACAGCTTGTGTTTCACTTGGTGAGCGAAACGTTTCAAGGCCCGAAACGTTTCACCTGTCCTGACCCGTCGAAACGCGTTTCATGGTGACGCTGGGAGGGAGTACCTTCCGCTCCTTTCCAGGATAGGTTCAGAGATTGGGACTGTCCTGGACACACCTCACACGGCAACCTCTGTAGCTGCCAAGGCGACCGGCATCCCCACAGTACGTGTTCTAGTTCGGGACACCCACACTTTTCCGAAGGTCATCCTACTACCTCAAGTGAGTGGAGGTTGGTTCCGTTAGAGCGAGGAGTATTCGGGCCTCCTGAATCAGTGTTTTATTTGTCGTTAGATGGGCCATCTTGCGAAGGCCTGTCCACGGAGGAGACCTCGACCTACACCTCAGGCTCAACCCTAGCCTTCAAGGGTTGGCCAACATCAATAGACAGAGTCACAGGGTATGCAGGTAGAGCCACCCTCTGAGCTTGGGGCTCAAGCGGAGGAGGGTTGGTAGCAGGTTCATGGTCGACGTCGACATGGGCCACCTCGCCGGCCTGACACTCAGATTGGTCCCCAGGCTCCATCCAGCAGCAGTGGGTTCCCAAGGGAACTGTTTCGACCCTCTTCAATAGGACGAGGTCTCTGCTCCACCCTCCACCTCAGCCTCACCTCCAACAGCCTCACCTCCCTCTGCCTCTCCACCTCGCCCTCCTTCCTCTGCTGCTCCCCACCCCCCCCTCTCCTCCTCTTCCTCCTCCCGCTAGCCCCCTTGTTGGAGCGCTAGCAGTAGCAGGAGGGTAGCGCAAATTGTTTCTGCAGAAGAGGAACGCGAGAGAGAGAGAAGAAAAACGTACGCAGGTTATTTCGTGTGCTATGTGCACACTTTGCAAACCATTATGTTTTATTATTAAGGGCACACACTATAGGGTCACTTAAGTGACCGCAGGGGTGGTTCACATCCATAGAATAAAAGAATGTATACAAGGGTGGCTAGAGGGCCTTTAGACCCAACAACCTCCCACTTAAAGGCACGATGTGGTACCTTTAAGTAACTCCCACTAAGTGTAAGCAACGCTGATGTTGTGTCTTAGCAAGACACTTAGTGAGAACATCTGCGGGATTATCTTGTGTTTTGACCTTTGTCAAAGTGACAAGGCCATCGTTCAGTAGGTGGCGTATAAAATGTTACCACACATCAATGTGTTTGGTACGAGCATGGAACATGGCATTCTTGGCAAGGCATACAGCACTCTGACTATCACAAGCAAGCACTGGAGCATGAGCTGGAAGATCAAAAGTCCTCACAAGACGGCCAAGCCAAATGGCTTCTTTTGAAGCCTCTATAACTGAAATATATTCAGCCTCTGTAGTGCTCAATGCAACAGTCTTTTGCAATCTTGAACACCAAGAACTAGCTCCACCAGCCAATGTAAAGACATAACCACTGGTAGATTTCCGAGTGTCAAGATCACCTGCCATGTCCGAATCACAGAATCCCCGCACAGACAATGTACCCTTTCCATAACATATGCATGTGTCCTGTGTACCTTTCAAGTACCTAAAAATGCTTTTCACTACCTCCCAATGTGGTTTGCTAGGGTTAGACATAAACCTGCTAACAACTCCCACTGCATAAGCAATATCTGGTCGTGTAGCAACCATGGCATACATCAAAGACCCACAAGATGAGGCATAAGGAATACTTTTCATAGCATGGACAGCTGCAGCATCTTTTGGGCAATCATGCTTGCTAAGGTTTGTGTGTGGAGGTAATGTCACACCAAGAGGCTTAGCATCAGCCATATTAAATCTCTCAAGCACCTTTTTGATGGACTTGTCTTGAGAAAGGAATAAAAGACGCTTCTCTCTATTACTTGCAATGCGCATACCCAAAATATGTTCAGTTGCACCCAAATCTTTTCATAGAGAGCAATTTAACTCCTTTTTCAAAGCATTTAGAGTTTCCTTATGCTTGCGTGCAATCAACATATCATCCACATATAGGAGTAGCACAATAAAACTACCATCAGGAGCCTTTTTAGTGTAAAGACAGTGATCTGCATGACTGCGTTTGAACCCATGGTTGAGCATAAAAGTATCAAACTTTTTGTACCATTGTCTAGGGGCTTGTTTTAGCCCATACAAGCTGCGTTTCAGTTTGCATACCAAATGCTCTTTCCCTGGAATGACAAAGCCCTTAGGCTGCAGCATGTACAACTCCTCATCCAAGTCACCATGTAAGAAAGTAGTAATTACATCCATCCAATTTGCGAGCGACACCAGAGGAATAAGAGAACTTCACTTGTTTCCATAGATACAATCATTACAAAAATCAAGGCCAGGGCCTTTTACATCAAACTTCCCCAAAGAGGAGAGAACATCAAGCCCTTTTTCACTCATATGGCCAAGTCTTTTGTGCCAAAGCTCCTTATGAGAATGAACTTAAGCCACAACCAAAAACTTGACAGGTAATGCCTTGCAATGTAAATAATAAAGAGTTCCCTTCTTGCTACCCTTTACAATCAGCATAGAGCCTTTGAGCACTTTCCAAGAGCCACCGCCAAACATAGTGTGATAACCCTTTACATCTAGCTGCCCAACCGAAAGTAGACTTTTCTTGATGCTAGGTATATACCTAACATCATGCAAAATCAACTGTTGACCATTTTCAAGCGCCAAGTGTATAGTGCCAACGCCCTCAATCTCACATGCATGGTTATTGGCCAAGTAAACTTTACCCAGACTACTTGCAGTGTATGAAGCAAAAGACTCCAAAGATGGAGTAACATGAAACGAGGCACCATTGTCTACTATCCATGATTGTGACAAACCATCCTGTGCTGAAAGTAATGCATCAATTACCTCTGGTTTTGGGATATACATATTACTAGCCATTGCCACACTATCATCATGAAGGCATGAGTCAACAACAAGTGCATCATCCGTATCAACAATTTCTTCATTGACGACACTCGAAGCAACATTTGCCTTTGCAACTTCCTTGGAAGAAGAGTCATGATCATCACTTTTAGCATCATTAGAATCCTTCTTCTTGCCTTGCTGCTTCTTTCTTTCAAGTTCTTGCTTGTAGTACCTGCAAATCGGGCTTTTTATGCCCTTTGCGTCCACATTGATAGCATGTAACATCCTGGGACTTACCCTTGCTCTTACTCCTGCTCTTGCCTCTATTGTTTGCAGTATTCTTCTTTTCAGACCCTCTTACATTATACGCTGACCCGTTGCTTTCACCGCTGGTCTTTCTTCTAATCTCTTCATTGAGAATAGAACCTCATACACCATCAAATGTCAAGGCAATAGTGTTTCTCAAAGAGACAACCAAAGCTTCCCAACTGTCAGGCAAAGTTATCAATAAGAAGATAGCCTTGAGCTTATCACCAAAAGGCTGCAAACCAGAGTCTTGCAATTGACTCAAGACACTTGTGAAAGCACTTAAGTATTCAGATGCAGGCTTGGAATCATCTAACTCCATGTTTACAAGCTTTCGCAGAAGATGCACTTGATTCACAGGAGTTGTGTTCTCATAGGTTTCTGTCAATTTCTTCCAGATAGCATAAGCAGTGTCAAGACGCTTAATGTCTTTGAGCACATCATCAGACATTGCCATCTTGAGTAAGCAATTGCTTTCTTGTTAAGTCTAGCCCAATCTTCATCTGACAAAGCTGCAGGTTTCACTTCCAAAAGTGCATCGTCGCTATCTTTCAGGAATAGGATTCCCTGCTTTCTATCTTTCCACAGTCGAAGCCAAAGCCGTCAAACCTCTTAATTTCAAGGAGAGACTTTGACTCACTGCTCGTAGACGCATTAGAAGCCATTTCGGTACAAAAAGACTCGAAAATTCACTGCTGTAATTTTATGATGCAGGCTGAAAACTGAGATTTTAGCCTCTTACGGGCTCAATACTCAGTGTACAAGAGCAAGGGATGGTAATACTATGTTACTGGCACTTTATCACAAGTGTGTAGCAGTAAAGAAGGATAAATTTCAGCACTAAAAGCTGAAATTTCAGCACACAAATAGGAAATACAAGCCTTGCATGAATACTCCCACTTCAACAATATAACCAAACTACATATGCATCAACCTCAAATCTGCAAATGGATTAAAAGCTACTGCGAAATGTATTTTCAGCAATACATCAACTCAATGGCGAGCATCTCGCATCTAAAATACATAAATGTGCGAATACATAAGCTTTCCGATGTGAATAAAACTGTGTTTTCCTGTAATTCTTGAAAAACACAAGAATAAACTTCAAATTCTATGCTCAAACTATCCACAAATTGCAATACATGCTCAAATGTCTGCAAAGTAATGAAATTTCAACAAAAGCCCCAAATATTTTTACGGTCTAATTTCTGAAATTTCAGCAAAAGCCCCAATTTTCCTCAACTTGTAAATGCAATTGCCACCTGTAAAGCATCAAAATGCTGTGAAATTGTTGAAATTTCAGCCACCTGTAAAATCCCCCTTTCTTTTGTGATTGATTTTGCCTGCTACTCCTACTGTATCGCGAAACGAGACCCTCATAGTCTCAGCTTCATCAAGAAGCTAAGCTGTGGTGGACTCTAGTGAGAGGAGAGAGAAAGCTGATAATCAGAGAGAGAGAGAGAGAGAGAGAGAGAGAGAGAGAGAGAGAGAGAGAGAGAGAGAGAGAGAGAGAGAGAGAGGGCTGAAATTGAAGAGAGAAAACGCTTGTTGTTTGCTTCTCGACGCGGAAACGTACGTGATGCTGTGCTCTGATATTAGTTTTTGGAGCGCTAGCAGCACGAGGAGGGTAGCACAGACTGTTTTTGTAGAAGACGAACGTGAGAGAAAGAGAAGAAAAACGTACGCAGGTTATTTCGTGTGCTATGTGCACACTTTGCAAATCGTTATGTTTTATTATTGAGGGTACACACTATAGGGTCACTTAAGTGACCCTAGGGGTGGTTCACACCTAAAGAATAAAAGAATGTATACAAGGGTGGCTAGAGGGCCTTTAGACCCAACACCCCCTGCTTCCACATCTCCTCGTGCTCCTTCTCCGCAGTCGACCCAGGGGGAGGACCATCCTCGGCTGCTAGGAGATCTTTGGGGAGCGCTTTTGCCATGAGTCGCTTGGTGAGAGAGAGACAACCTTTCTTGCGAACCCCCCTTCTGGTGCAGACGTCCACCTTTGCAGCAGTTCCTCGTGGAGTGACGAGTTTCAACATTCGTCGTCGTCAAGATTTCTTTGCCTACGACTTTACACGGTTTCTCGATGATCCCTCACCAGACTTTGAGGCAGCTTGCTTCAGTGTTCATGTACTGTTCCTTCCAGCTAGAGGGATAGTGGCCTTGGACTCAGCGGTTGGCTTCTCTTTTCCCCTATGTGATAGGGACCAGCCTGAGTGGACCTTAGACTCAGTGTTGGAGTGGCTGCAAGCACAAGCCCTTGAGTTCTCTCATCACATGGGAGACCTAGGGATTACAGACTTGGTTCAGACTCTGTGGCCGTTGGCCAAGTTTTCAGTGACACCTCCAGACTTGGCAGGATGTAGACACATTGTGGTTCACTTCTTTGTTGACACGCAGAGCCCGCCATGCTATGTACATATACGTGAGGACTCCTGGACAGAGGAGGTTGCCTTGCGCTCGGAGCGAGTGGTTTCTCTTTGGACAGAGGGCTTAGACATGCAGGACTCTCTTGTTGACAGAGTGGCCTCTGGACTTGCGCAACTTAGTAGACTCTTTCTTCAGGAGTCTACGGCCCGCTTAGCTACAGCCTTGGCTGCAGCCAGAGAGGAGGAGCAGCGTCTCCGACGGGGCGTTGCATCCTTGCAGAGGAAGCAAGAGCAGCATCCAGACAATCCCTTATTGGAGGAGCAGTTGTAGCAGGCTCGCTAGGAGCTTGTCAGCACAGAGGAGAGACGCCATGAGTTTGCTTCCCACGACAGGTATCTCAATGGACCCAGGTGGGTGATAGAGTGACAGGGGCTTCTTTCAGACAGTGGGACCCCAACATGCGCACAACAGTGTCAGCCAATTGAGGAGGCTTGGCGGGTCAGTTGCTTCAGAGCGAGAGGACATGCATGCAATTGCTATTGAATTTTACCATGACCTGTTGTCAGGATGCATGCAGAGAGCAGGTTTGGGCACAGATGCCTTGTCTTGTGACTGAGGAGATGTGCTAGAGGCTTGAGCTGCCCCTTTAGCTAGTAGAGGAGCTCCACGCGGCCCTCAAAGCACTTCCTCGTGGTAGTTGTCCCAGTGAGGATAGTTTGACTCCCAGTTTTCTCCTAGAGTACTGGGACTTGCTTGGCTCAGATCTCTGCAGCGCTTTTTAGTATATTCTACACACATGAGAGATGTCTGACAGCTTGAGTGAGGGCTTGATTTACCTTATTCTCAAGGAGGGTGGCCCCTTGGATGAGATTCGGTAGTGGCGGCCTATCACCATCCTCAACTCAGCCTGCAAAATTCTTGCCAAGGCTCTGAGTTTGAGGATTCAGCAACTTCTAGAGAGCATTATACATGGGATGCAGACATGTTTTGTCAAGGAGAGCGCAATATCCTTGACAACATCTTTACTTTTTGGGAGGCATCTGCCCTTGCACGCCTCCGTGGTGAGGATCTAGTGATTCTTCTTCTCAATTTTGAGAAGGCTTACGATAGAGTAGACTTGGACTTTTTGGAGGGCACTCTACGCAGGATGGGCTTCTCAGATGCCTGGATCAGAGGTGTGTTAGCTCTTTACAGAGGAGATCGTTTCATGCTCACACATTTGGTTAGACGGGGCTGCCCTCTCGTCCCCTTTCTCTTTTTGTTCTATGTTGAGGCGATGAGCAGGTTGGTTTACGTGGCTTAGCGCTCCCTATTCGGGGCGACGAGCTACTCGATGCTGAGTTTGCAGACGACTCAGCCTTGTACTTGGAGGGTCAGGAGGCCAACCTACACAGGTGTGAGCAGGCTCTTGAGACCTTTTGTTGTGCATCAGACGCATTGATCAACTGGAGAAAGAGAGTGGCTTTCTCGGTTGGCAGTGCTCCTACCCCTTGATTGGCTGCCCGGTGAGGGTTTCAGATGGATCTCCCCAAGGATTGCAGTTTGATACTTGGGCTGTCAGGTTGGCTTGGACTTGTCTCCTGAGCAGTAGATTGCTCCCCTTCTTCTGTCCATCCAGAGGAAGCTGTTACATTGGAGCTCAACAGGACTTTCTCTGGCAGGCAGAGTTGTAGTGGCCAACCAAGTGTTGTTAGGTACGATGTGGTACATTACATCTTGCTAGATCTTTTCAAGTTCTTGCATCAGCCAAGTAGAGAGGCTGATGAGGAATTTCCTTTGGTCAGGGCGCGACACTCAGATAGCCCGGGCCAAAGTGGCTTGGCAGGTCATCACTCTACCTTGTTCTGAGGGGGGGTTGGGGATCATAGACCTAGCACAGGAGAGCAGAGCCCTTCTTGGGAAGTTTGTTGTTAGAGGACTGCTTCCAGGGGAGGAGCCTTGGAAGGAGTTTTTGCTTGAGTGGCTTTGAGCTAGAGTGCCTCAGGCTGGAGGCCCTTGGTGACCTTCGATCATATGGATTTTCACAGAGATGCGCAGAGTTTGCCCGAGGAGGAGACTAGAGGACCGTTTTGCTGTGAGTCTGCTTCGCTCGTGGGAGGAGCTGAGGAGAGGCTTGGAGCAGCACTAGCCTACTTGCTCGGAGGAACGCTTGAGATAGCCTCTTGTTTGGAACCCCATGGTTAGCACTCGAGAGGCCAGTTGGTTGATAGTAGGTCTCATGTTTCTTGAGGTCCCATGGCAGAGGGGCCATCACGCACTTTAGGTGTAACAAACTGCTGACGTGTCAAAGCCTAAAGAATGGAGCCAACTTACAGATGCCGGCCGAGGGGCCTAAACCCTAAGAAGCAGTAGAAGAAGTGTCACAGAGTGAGGACGTGGTAACCCTAATTGCTGAAACCCTAATTCTGGAAACCCTAACCCTAAAACCTGCAAACCCTAATTTCTGCCAGAAACCCTAACTGCTGAACCCTAATTCTGGAAACCCTAACCCTAAAACCTGCAAACCCTAATTCTAGAAACCCTAAGAAGAATAAGCAACAGAAGAAGAAGTCCTACCAACTTATGGGGATCCCGTCCGATGGGGTCCCAAGTGGCATAAAGGCATTAAAAATAAAGCAGAACACACTCAAAAGACTTTGCACATCAAAATATGATGATGTGGCACCTGTACGGACGTCCCGGAATTCGCGGCGGATTTTTAGGGAAATCCCGAAATTTTAGGAAAGTGATTTTTTGGGGTCAGCTTTTCATATTTGATGCTTTTAGGCTTTGGGCCTTTAAATATGAGCCTTGGGAGCCCTCTCTGGCACTCTTCAGCGGGCAGATTGCAGAGGAGGTGCTCCCCGGTTGTTGTACTTTGCAAATCAGCAGTAATATAAAGAAATACCGAAAGGGGCGCCAAGGTTTGGGGCCAATACTCTCTGGGGTGGAATTTCGCCACTCCGTGTCGCGTGTCGTCTCTCTCTCTCTCTCTCTCTCTCAGTTCAGTTGTTATTGAACAGTTGTTATTGAAGTGCTAAAAGTCTGTTCAGTCTGTTCTTTTCTATTGGCACGTGGTGCCCGCATTTGTGACAGTGGTATCAAAGCATCAGGCGTGTGCTTTTCTGAAAGCATACCGGTCCTACAAAAGAGCAGACAGAGCTATTGGAATTGAATTATATTTGAGGTATCAGCCACTCCCACCCTTACTTCATCGCGCATCGGGCGCGCTCCCGTCTTCACCGCTCATGTCTTACATGGCATAAGCCATGCAAGAGAAGGATCCAGATTTGTTTCAAGTCACTGTTTTTCTCAGAAGCAGTGCCATGCAGATGTTGATGTCTATAGCTACCAAGCAGCATACTCCAAGTACTTGGCAAGCTTTCAAGAAAAATTTTGCCCGAAGTTATATGGTTTCTGACATCTTCCTTTGGAGTGCAACTTCTGGCAGAGTGGGGTATCCTGAAATGCTTGCCATGGAAACCCTAGCAGATTATAAATTGAAATTTCTCGACATCTCTCAGTAGATGTCTCTTCACGAGCAGATGACCTTGGAGGTTCAGTGTGATTGCTATCTCTTGGGACTACCATCGCCGCCAAAGAAACACTGTCTGTCCAAGAGTTGATGGACCATGTTGTGCTCGGCTACGACCTCATGGAAGGAACCTAACCCTAATTTTTGGTGCAGGTTTCAAGATGGAAAGTCAGTCGACTTTTCGAGCTCGACTGATGTCGAGATTTCTTTTTAAGTTTAAGTTCTGTTTGATCTTGTTTGGTGATCCTGTTTGGAATTTGTTTGAAATGGATGATATCTGTTTTGAACCTGTTTTGGTGCCGATTTGAATTGTTTGACTCTTGTTTGATACTGGTTTCAATGATTGGTGATTTTACTCCTCGGTGGAGAAGTGAGAAATACTGTTTTGGTATTGTTTGAACCTCGGAACGACGCAGGCCGATGCCTGGGGATCGTTTCGTTGTATGTTTGAAAACCTCCGAACGACGCAGGCCGATACCTGGGGAGCGTTTGGTTGTATGCTTGTAAAATAATTGTTGGTGTGACTCCCGGCCCGGACCTGGATGGTTATGCGGGAGGAGTATTAAGAAGTCTGAGCAGTGGTTACTCTCAGCACCTCCAAACGACGCAGGCTGCGGTCTGGGGGGCGTTTGGTTGTAAAAGGCCTCTATATCTCCCGGCCCGGACCTTTTTAGGTTATGCGGGAGGAGTGATGAGGGAGTCGTTGAATATCTCCCGGCTCGGACCTTGTTAGGTTATGCGGGAGGAGTGTTCATCGGCGGCTTTATGTTTCTATGTCTTGTAACATGCATATGTGAG
The DNA here is from genome assembly GCF_014529385.1 of Adiantum capillus-veneris. Taxonomy (NCBI): domain Eukaryota; kingdom Viridiplantae; phylum Streptophyta; class Polypodiopsida; order Polypodiales; family Pteridaceae; genus Adiantum; species Adiantum capillus-veneris. Next base: position 59,117,767 of record NC_140951.1, on the reverse strand, counting down.
CATTTGTGTTGCATTGTGATGTGCCAACCACTGAATATTCCTAATTGGATGAGATTGCTTGGGTATGTAATTTTAGTGCATCAAGACACCCGAGGAAGATCAGTACGGTCTGGGTGTGATGGCTAATTTTACTACGCCGGAATATCAAGAGTTCCGATCTGGACGAAAGGAGAAGCTAACTCCTTGATCAAAACAGCCGATAGGAGCAGCTAACTCCTTGATCAAAAGAGCAGAAAGGAGAAGCTAACTCCTTAAAAAAAGAGAAAATTGATTGTCCCTCGGAAATTTTTGAGCTAACTTGAGTTGTTTTGCAGATATGCTGTAATCGCGGACGATTACTCTCTTTCAAGAAGGGGAGATGTAACAAACTGCTGACGTGTCAAAGCCTAAAGAATGGAGCCAACTTACAGATGCCGGCCGAGGGGCCTAAACCCTAAGAAGCAGTAGAAGAAGTGTCACAGAGTGAGGACGTGGTAACCCTAATTGCTGAAACCCTAATTTTGGAAACCCTAACCCTAAAACCTGCAAACCCTAATTTTTGCCAGAAACCCTAACTGCTGAACCCTAATTTTGGAAACCCTAACCCTAAAACCTGCAAACCCTAATTCTAGAAACCCTAAGAAGAACAAGCAACAGAAGAAAAAGTCCTACCAACTTATGGGGATCCCGTCCGATGGGGTCCCAAGTGGCATAAAGGCATTAAAAATAAAGCAGAACACACTCAAAAGACTTTGCACATCAAAATATGATGATGTGGCACCTGTACGGACGTCCCGGAATTCGCGGCGGATTTTTAGGGAAATCCCGAAATTTTAGGAAAGTGATTTTTTGGGGTCAGCTTTTCATATTTGATGCTTTTAGGCTTTGGGCCTTTAAATATGAGCCTTGGGAGCCCTCTCTGGCACTCTTCAGCGGACAGATTGCCGAGGAGGTGCTCCCCGGCTGTTGTACTTTGCGAATCAGCAGTAATATAAAGAAATACCGAAAGGGGCGCCAAGGTTTGGGGCCAATACTCTCTGGGGTGGAATTTCGTCACTCCGTGTCGCGTGTCGTCTCTCTCTCTCTCTCTCTCTCAGTTCAGTTGTTATTGAAGTGCTAAAAGTCTGTTCAGTCTGTTCTTTTCTATTGGCACGTGGTGCCCGCATTTGTGACATTAGGTGATTGGGTACAGTTGTCAGGCTTGTCAGAGGAGCTTCAAAGCATCCAGCTACAGGACATGAGAGGGGTGCAGAGCATGTGTCAGGACATTATAGAGGCAGTACCAACTGAGTGGCTTACACCTCTCGAGTCAGCAGCCCCCAAATGGATGGGGGCTTTCACGTGACTGGAATTCCTTATTGCAGCTCGGGCTTGCTCAAAGATTGTACCCTCTCTGTTTTTCAAGCTACAGGGTGAGGGTCGTTTACACCGAGTTGTAGTAGAGGCCTCACAGGTTGTAGAGTGATGTTTTCAAAGGATTCGAGTTATGGGCATCTGTGGGAGGACTTGTGTCATAGATACTGACCCAGTAGCTCATGAGATTGGCCACTGTGGAGTCTGTGGGCTTGGGAGAGCTGTCCACTGGCACAAGTGCAGCGGGATCCTGGAGAGTGGTTTTGGAAACCCTTTCTCCTCAACCGACCATCCAGGTGTCCCGTTCTTTCAGTACACTGTTTCACTGAGACGTCACATATTGGTAGCACGGAGAGAGAGTCGTTCTACTGCAGCACCTCATTGGCAGGAGGAGGGTCTCACAGCTGAGTTCTTGTCAGCTTTTTGGGCGAGGTTGTGGGACGCCAAGCAGCCACGGCAAATCGCGTTGTCCCAGTGGCTGGTTGCACATAGAGCTACAACAGTGGGGAGTTGGCTTGTACACAGTGGTCTCTCGGCAGCATGTGCAGCTTGTGACCATCCCTTGGAGAGTCAACACCACTGTCTTTGGGATTGCCTTATGGCACAACAAATTTGGCTTCGGGTCCTTCGGCTGATGCCAGTTCTTTCCACTGTACGACAGTACACTTGTGGCGCAGCTACTTGGTCCACTCTCACGGGCCCTGCATTGCAGCTTGAGGTATCTTCCACCAACAGAATGATAGTTGTCACAAAGTGATGACGTGGCGGACAGCAGAAACCCTAATTTTTGCCAGAAACCCTAAAATTCTTGCAAACCCTAATTTTTGCCAAAAATCCTAAATTCCGGAAATCGCGGAGGCGGATTATTAATTTTTTATTTTTTTTTTTGGAAAATGATGAGCGACGCGAATTTTGCTTTTGCTTTTTTTTTTTATAAAAAAAAAAAGAAAAGACTCTCAAGAGAGAGAGAGAACTGATGCTTTTGATTTTAAAAGCTTTTGGGGCTCTGCTTTTGGGCATCCCTTGTAACCTTTAAATTAGTGGTGAGGGCCTCACTTCTCAGAGCATCTGGACGCAGAGTCTGAGAGTGAAACCCTAACCGCTCTCTTGTACTTTGATGATTGATTAATACAAAAAGAAATACCGAAAGGGGCGCCAGTCTTTGGGGCCAATATCTCTAGGCACGGAACTCCGCCGGGCCAGTGCAAATCTATTGTGATTTGTGAATTGTTTTGAAGTGGTTATTTGGTGCTGTCGCGGTTGATTCTTGACTTGGAGTGTCCAAGTTTGTTACAGTGGTATCAGAGCACGGCCGATTTCTCTTCTACGGGAAATCCGATCCCCGAATTTTTTTTTTTCCGCGGCACCTATGGCTTCAGGAAATGATCAGTCGACTCCCTCTGCATCTGGAGATGCGGGCTGGGATCACAACGAAGATTCAGACAGAGAGTATGGCCCGCCTCGGCCTACTCAGGCGGAGCAAACAGAGATGGAGCGTCGTCAATTGATTGGCGATGCAACAAAGATGATGCTCAATTTTGCCAAGGACCCGAAGATGGTAAAATATATGAACCAGACCTCTTTGAAAGAGGTACAGATGGAGTGGCAGAGAACCACAACACCACTCCCGAAACCCGCTCTCAAGAAACCTTCTACCTCCAAGAAATATACGGAGAAGGAACTGGAGAACGTGGTTGATGCACGGATTGCTCAGCTTTTCGACGTGCAAAAGAAAGGCAAAAAGCACGGCAAAAAGCAGAACAAAGGTACTGACTTCCCGGGATATTTGGGTCGTCAGTCGACATTCGACAAAGCAAAGAAACGGAAGAAGCATGTTCGATTTGAAGGAGTACCCAGTTCTTCTTCTTCTTCTTCTGACAGTTCTTCTAGCTCCTCGGATTAGAGCGAAGAAGACAGAAAAAAAGCAAAAAGCGAAGCAAGACACAAAGCTTCGGAACGGGCAACAAAAAGGCAAAGAAGGCTACATCTCGCCCAGAGACTGACAGTTCTACTGAGGACTCGTCTACAGACAGCTCAGATTCCGATGACGGAAAGTTTTATGCGAACAAGAAGAATTTTTACAAAGCCAACCAGTATGACTTTCTCGAAGATAACAGCAAGAAAGTCCGAGAGTTTAAGGAAGGTGGCCACTCGATCAAGTTTGATACTTTTCAGGATACTCAGATGCTTCGAAGGCTTTGTCTCTTATACAACAGTTTGACATCGCTTTCGCGGGAGGACGCTATTCAGAGCACTCCAAGATTCGGAGAGCTGCCTCTTACTCTGAGGGGAATGCTCGTACTTGGTGGTCCACGCTTCTATTAAGCAAGACTGTGCCAGTTACATGGCTGAAATTCAAGAGGCTTTTTATTTCTTGGTTGACTCAAGAGTTTGAGCGAGATATACGAGCTGCTTGGAACCATCTCCGGATGACCAAGAGCGATACAGTGAATTCTTATTGTGAAAGATTCTGGAGCTCTTTTCTACCCGCCTCTTCATTCAAGAAGATCTCGTTCAGAGAACAAATTGAGCGGTTTACCTTGGGTCTACCTACAGAGATCCGAGATCACTGCTTGGAACAGAAGTCAGCTTCTATTCAGGAGTTGATGAGTCATGCGAAGCGGGGCTTTGCCATTCACTCTGGCAGTCTGACCTACCCCACAGATGAGGCCATGACACAACGAGCCAAACAGACTTCTGGGAATGAAAGTAGAATGAAAAAGAGCAACCCAGAGAAAAAAAAAGGATGCACGACCCAAGCTTACTCCTGAGGAGAGAGCTCGCTTCATCAGAGAGGGGAAGTGCTTTGGATGCGGGAAACATGGACATATTTCCGCAAAGTGCCCTGATAAGGCACAGAAAGAACAGAATGATAAAGACGACGACAGGTCTGAGAGTTCGAGAGCAGCTGAGGAATGTGGCAGAAAAGGCAGATAGAAAAGCAGAACTGGTACCACATGGCGTGGGACTTGCACCGAATCAAATGAATGAAAGTACAAACTTTGCCGTTTTTTTTTGGGGCAAAGTGAAGGATCAAGAAGCTCTTTTCAAGGAGCCAAGGCCAACTTCTTTTCACTTGGAATTGGCGGCTCGATTTGGAACTGCGCCCGACAGACTGACGCCACTGGCGGAGGTAGTTCGACTGGCACCCGGATGGGATGTTGCCATTACACCGAGCATGGGCAAACTTCGTTTGCAATGACAGGGGTGTTCAGGGCACGTGAGTGACGTTCTACTCGGGATCCCTTGGTACCACAAGAACTACGCCGTGGTTGACTACCGGGCCGAGAAAGCGACTTTGATAAATGAAGGGCTTAGAGATTGTACTTGATGAACTTCAGTTTTCTTACTCATTCTTTTGGGAGAACTGAACCATGGATAAAAGTTGAATATGTTTTGACCTGAAGAAAAGAACGCCAAGATTTTTTTCTCCACGCTCATGCCGATTGCTTTTGAGAGGGCCTGAAGATCATACCATTGATCTGATATCTGGAAGCACACCACCGAATCGGCCACCTTATTGTGTGAGCCGAGTACAGAATGAAAAGATTATGAACTCAGTGAAAGACCTCTTGGAAAAGGGTCTTGTCCAGCTTAGTACTTCACCGTATTGCTCTCCAGTGTTGTTGATTTTGAAGAAAGACAGATCTTGGAGAATGTGCATCGATTATAGCACTCTCAACGAAATCACCATCAAGAACAGATTTCCGATTCCTAGGATCGATGATATACTCGACAGGTTACAGGGATCCTCGTGCTTTAGCAGGATTGACTTGAAGAGTGGATATCATCAGATCAGGATAGCGCCAGGAGATGTCTACAAGACAGCTTTTCGGACGACTTTTGGGTTATTTGAGTTTTTGGTGATGCCTTTTGGCTTAACCAATGCTCCTGCGACATTTAACCGGATGATGGACAGGATTTTTCGAGAGTACAGGCTATTTGTTGGCACTTTCTTTGACGACATCATTGTTTTCTCGAAGAATGAGGCAGAACACAGAGATCATCTGCTTCAAGTCTTTTAGGCATTACGAGATCACACGCTAGTGATTAATGCAAAGAAAAGTGAATTTTTTCCTACCATGGATACACTTTTTGGGACACATTGTGTCAGCAACACAACAGGAGTGCAAATGGACCCGGCCAAGATAGAGACTATCCGTGATTGGCCCAATTTGAGGAATGTCCATGAAGTTAGAAGCTTCTTGGGACTATGTTCATACTACAGGCGGTTCATACGAAAGTTTGCAGAGGCTGCTTCTCCTTTGCATATCTTGACACAGAAAGGAGTACCTTTTTCGTGGGGACCCACAGAGGTGACTGCCTTTCAGACATTGAAAGAGAAATTGACTACGGGACCTATTTTGACTTTGCCGGACTTGCAGAAGTCATTCGAAGTATATTGTGATGCTTGTGGTCGTAGTCTGGGTGCGGTCTTGATGCAAGAAGGCCATGTCATAGCTTACGAGAGCCGTTTGTTCTCTAGGCCGGAGATGACAGCACAGATTTATGAGAAAGAGCTTTTGGCGGTTATCCATGCTCTTACTCAGTGGCGGCATTACCTACTCGGAGCGGATTTTATTGTCTTTACAGACCATCAGAGTTTGTGCTACTTCTTGTCACAGAAGCAGCTTTCGGAAAAGCAGATGCGGTGGGCGAACATCTTGTCACAGTTTCACTTCCAGATTGTCCATGTGCAGGGACAGAAGAATGTGGTGGCAGATGCTTTGTCTCGGAAACCATTGGTTCTGGCTATTTCCGCGATACATCATAGGAGCTTCGAGGATATGGTCGATCAGCGTGCCACAGATACAGATTTTGCAGATATTTTCACACGGATACGGGATGGGGAGACAGTAGCTGGATACTCCCTTCGGGAAGGCTACTTGATGAAAAAGACTATGTTGTGCGTTACACAGCCGTTGAGGGAAAAGGTTATGACTGATTGCCACTGTCCACCTTTTACGGGTCACCGCAGCATTGCTACCACCATGAAAGGGGTAGAGAGAGATTTCTTTTGGCGGAGACTGAAGAAGGATGTGGAAGAGTTTGTGCGCAGTTGCTTGGTATGCTAGAAGGTCAAGTTTGACAGGCATAAGGCACAGGGATTGTTACAGCCTTTACCCATACCCACCCACCCGCCCCTGGGAAAATATTGAAATGGATTTCATTTTTTTTTATCTCCCGAGAATACAGAATGATCACGATGATTTTCCGATTACATGGCACGCCTGAGACGATTGTCTCCGACAGAGACCCCAGATTTATGAGTTTGTTTTGGAAGGCAATTTGGGAGAACATTGGGACGCGGTTGCAGTTCTCGTCATCGTTCCACTTGCAGACTGACGGGCAATTTGAGATTGCCAATTCAGTGATTTTAGATTTATTGAAGTCTTGTATCTCGCATCAGAAGACTCAATTGGAAAAGAACTTACCTTTGGTGGAATTTGCCTACAATAACACGATACACTCTTCAACGGGGAAGACGCCATGAGAGATTGTTGAAACTGCTGCGAAGGTTCCATCCTTCCTGAGCACGAAAGATTAGAAATTTGAAGCGGATGAATATTCGCGAGATTTGGATACGGCTTTTGCCAAGGTTCACGAGACTTTACAGAAGTCTCAAGAACGACAGAAAAAGGCAGCGGATCGCCATCGTCGCGACTGGAAACTGAAGGAGGATGATTGGGTGCTCTTACTTTTGAGAAGGCACGCCTAAGAAAAAAAAAAGGGAAAGGAGAGGCTTTTTCCAAAGCTTAGTATGTGATACTACGGACCTTTCCAGATTACTGACAAGATAAATGATGTCTCCTTCCGATTGGACCTGCCAGATACTTGGAGGATTCATAATGCATTGCATGTGAGTCTCTTGAACCCTGTTAAGGGTGATGTGCCTGATGATGGGGAGCCTGATGAGCAACCCGAAGTGGAAGAAAACGAGGAGATCCTTGTTCCTGAACAGATTTTGGCACCTAATGATACGAAGAAAGGTAAAGTCCGAAGGCGGTTCTTGGTTAAGTTCAAGAACTTTCCTGCATTTGATGCGAAGTGGATGGAGGAGGAGGACCTAGCAGATACTCCTCGGATTGTGAAACTTTACCTCGATGTTTTGGTTTAGCATAGTCTACTCCAAACGGAACCCAAAAACTCAGCTTGGCCGAAGATCTGGTGCAGTGGGATGCACAAGAGGGGAGTCGCTCCACTCCTTTGTCAACAGATGCCTCGATTTTGATAGTAAAGTCACTGATGTCTCTTTGAGCTTCAGGGATACTGAGAGCTGACAGTATTCTGCTGGATGACTTTATGAAATGGAATTCCTGATTATGATACTGATTTGTTCTTGACTTCTTGTGAGTGCAGGAACTGATAGCCGAAATGACTGCAGCATTTTGGTCTGATTGATCTCGAATAGACATGGTTGCAATAGGGGTTAGTCAATCGGACATCGATGAGGTCCCGATTGGACCTAGATGTGATTGCTAGCTACATTGCCGATAAATCATGGTCTAAGATCCGAATGAATGTTGAATGTCATGTGATGTCCTGTGATGTCTGGTGATGTCCTCTGATGTCGTGTGATGTGACTGTCGATTTTGTACATGTGCTAGATGTGTGTTCCTAGTACGTAGGTACTAACAGTCAGTGTCTGCTAAGACGGTTTATGGCTTTTGTCGGTTTTGCAGGCGTAATCACGGTCGATTACAATGCTTTCAAGAGGGGGGTATGTCACAAAGTGATGACGTGGCGGACAGCAGAAACCCTAATTTTTGCCAGAAACCCTAAAATTCCTGCAAACCCTAATTTTTGCCAAAAACCCTAAATTCCGGAAATCGCGGAGGCGGATTATTTAAAAAAATTTTTTTTTTTTTTTTTTTGGAAAATGACGAGCGACGCGAATTTTGCTTTTGCTTTTTTTTTATAAAAAAAAAAAAGAAAAGACTCTCAAGAGAGAGAGAGAACTGATGCTTTTGATTTTAAAAGCTTTTGGGGCTCTGCTTTTGGGCATCCCTTGTAACCTTTAAATTAGTGGTGAGGGCCTCACTTCTTAGAGCATCTGGACGCAGAGTCTGAGAGTGAAACCCTAACCGCTCTCTTGTACTTTGATCATTGATTAATACAAAAAGAAATACCGAAAGGGGCGCCAGTCTTTGGGGCCAATATCTCTAGGCATGGAACTCCGCCAGGCCAGTGCAAATCTATTGTGATCTGTGAATTGTTTTGAAGTGGTTATTTGGTGCTGTCGCGGTTGATTCTTGACTTGGAGTGTCCAAGTTTGTTACAATAGTGATACAGGGGGGTCGACCTACACTCAAGTCTGCTACAGAGCTTACCACACAAGAGTGGTGCAATGAGAGAGAGGTGTGTTGGGAGCTCGTCTGTGGTCTGACACTCTGGTTCTTCTGGCAGGCCCGTTGCTTCCGCATCTTCGAGGCTCGCCTTGTGCCACAACGGAGACTGTTCGGGATTTTTGGCTAGATCTGATCCATACTCTCAGGGGACAGTTCGAGAGACTTCCAGGGCAGCTTCGACCGCATGCTAGAGTGCAAAGAGGAGTTCCTTCGACTCTGGTGCCTTGGGCCTTTCTTCACCATGGTCCAGGGGGAGCTCAACTGGCACTACCGTCCACCTGTGTGGCTTTTCCCTCCTCCCATCTCCTGATCTAGCCTCATTGTACATATGCTGTTTTTTCACTGGAAGAGTCTCCCCTTATGAGTGTTGTAGCCCTCTCTAGTAGAGGTGGTGGTAGCCCTATGGGCAGTTTCATTAACTAATAGAAGGATCTTTTTCTCGGAAAAAAAAAAAGGCCTAGGAGATGCAGAACAAAGTATTGCCATGAATGCCTCATCAATAAGAGTATGAATCAAGTTGAAATGCCAAGTCCAAGAGAATTGTCTGATTTTCAAGTTAGGGGGTGAATGTGGTTCTATATGCATATCCGATGATACGCTTAGCTCAATATCTTCTTCATGAGATGTTGTAAGCCGCTCGTGTGACATAGTGATGATGTGGCATGACCAACTGACAGAGAAATGGCCAAGTGGACAAGAGAAACTGAACGGACTAACTTGAAGAACTTATGAAGCACCGACATGGGGCTCAAAACCCTAAAAGATAGAAGCATAGCCTAAAAGGGATTTCCATAAAACACGCTGACAAGCTGATGTGGCAGATTGTACGGATACTGACGTGGTAGGGCCGTACGAAATTTTTGCGATTTGCGTTGCAGGTGCCACGTGGCAGGCTGTACGGATTTCCACAAATTATGTTGATTGCTTTTGGAAATCTCCAATGCTAGCTTTTGAGAGTAGATGCTTTTAGGGGAAAGTGCTTTTGAACCGATTGCTTTTGGGGCTTTGCTTTTGGGCATCCCTTGCACTATTTATAAGAGCCCTTGGGGCCTCACTCTGCAGAGCATTTGGACACAGAGTACCCTCGAGAGCTGTACCTTGTTGAGATCAATAAATAAAGAAATACCGAAAGGGTGCCAATCTTTGGGGCCAATGCTTCTGGGGGCAGAACTCTGCTGTGCTCTCTCTCTCTCTCTCTCTCTCTCTCTCTCTCTCTCTCTCTCTCGTGATTTTGAAGTTTCTGTTCATGTGTTGCTATTGATTTCTCGCTTGGAGTGTCCAAGCCTGTTACTGAGGTATCAGAGCTCAGAAAGATTCTCCTTCTACGAAGGATCCGATCCCTTTTGCAGCACACATAGGTTTTTGTGAAAGAATCTTCCTGTCCGGACCCCGGAGTTGTTAGCCACTACCACCCTTCGTCCATCGCGCATCGGCTTTGTCTTAAAGGGCATAAGCCATAAAGAACTCCAAATTACTCATGGGTTCTCTCGGAGAATCTGACGAAGATAACACCTCTCAGGGAGGGAGAGCGAAGAAAAGCTGAAATACGGCGCGGGAGCTGAAGATACGAATGAAGATTTGGACAAATTCTTGGCAGAAAAGTTTGCCACAGGAGAGTACAAACGTCAGTTACAGGCTGACACATGTGTGGAAAGACTGATGAGGTACTTCAGAGACCCAAGATTTGCGTAACACCTAAAGAATTACCCAATGGATTACATTCATGCGAGATGGTCAAAGGCCATTGATTCTCCTCTCAAGTTGGGGAGGAAGTTGAAAGGACAGACGACTGCAGAAAAGCGGAACCTGCACTCGTAGAAAGAGCTGGACAGAACTCTTGAAAAGAAGATGAACTAGAGAACTACCAAAAGATAAGCCAGAGAGTTCTAGAGTAGCATACGAGCGTGGAAAGGAAAGGAAAGACAAAAGCAGGATTGGTACCAGTTTTTGTGGGGACCACCGACCTTGATTAGATGGACCAAAGTATCGAACTTTGCAGAGCATGGGGCAAAGTGCGAGACCAAGAAGCACTTATCTTCTTTGATGGAGGAGCCAAGGCCAACTTCATTTCAACCGAATTGGCGGCTCGACTTGGAATTACGCTCAAGGAAATGGAGCCACCTTCCGAGGCTGTTCTAGAGGCACTCGGACGGGATGTTGCCATTACACCTGTCATTGGCAAACTATGTTTGCATTGTCAGGGGTATTTAGGGCACGAGGATACATTATACCTTTAGGAATTGAATGATGATCAAAGGTCAAATATGTCTGACCTGGAAGAGGAACGACAAGAATTTCTGCAAGCTTGGGCTGATTGTTTCTTTGAAGGCCTTCCAGGCAAGTTACCTCCTTCACGTCCTAAAGATCACACGATTGATTTGATTCCTGGTAGTACACCACGGAACCGGCCACCTTAGAGTTATTCGAGCCCAAAGTGAAGAAATAATGAACCAGGTAAACGCACTTCTTGCGAAGGGTCGCATCCAACCTAGTACTTCACCATTCTATTCGTAGGTGTTGGTTTTGAAGAAAGATGGGTTTTGGAGAATGTGCATTGATTATAGAGCTCTCAATAAAATCACCATCAAGGACAGATTCGATGATTATAGAGCTCTCAATAAAATCACCATCAAGGACAGATTCACTATCCTAAGGATCGATGATATCTACAGGGGTCTACTTGCTTTAGCAAAATCGATCTGAAGAGTGGATATGATCAAATCCGAATTGCTCCTGGGGATGTCTACAAGATAGCTTTCAGGACTACTTTTGGTTTGTACGAATATTTGGTGATGCCCTTTGGCCTCACGAATGCTCCGTCTAGATTCAATTGCATGACAGATAGGATTTTCAGAGAGTACCGATCATTTGTGGGCACTTTCTTTGACAACATCATCGTCTTTTCCAAGAGTGAGGTGGAGCACAGACACCACCTATTACAGTTTTCTAGGCACTGCGAAAAAGAGCGGAAGGTGTAAAGATGTACCGAGTCAAAGTAGAGACCATTCTTGATTTACCTGATTTGAAGAATGTTCATGAAGTTCGAAGCTTTTTAGGCTTGTGCTCGTACTATTGGCGGTTCATTCGGAAATTTGCAGAAATAGCTTCGCCTTTACATGTGCTGACAAGAAAGGGGTTCCTTGTACTTGGGGACCTTCAGAGATTACAAAAGCCCTTTGGAATCTAGTGTGATGCATGTGGTCGCAGTCTTGAGCAAGAAGACGAAGGAGTTCATGGAAGGGGGGTCAGGTCATCAGGTTTTTAGGCTATCAGGACACCCATCGAGCCCTTGAGTTTGTATAGCAGTTTGACATCGCCTTCTCTGGAGGTAAGTTCACAGAACACTCCAAGGTGCAAAGGGACTGAATAGAGTCAGACTACTGCACAAACATTGTGGTCTACTCTGTTGTTATGCAAAGAAGCACTTGCGACGTGGTTAAAATTCAAGAAAATTTTCACGTCAACTTGGATATCAGATGAATATGAAAGAGATGTAATCATGGCTGGCATCACTTGAGAATGACTAAGAAAGATACATTGGATGACTATTGCCAGAGGTTTTGGGATACTTATATGCCACTGTCTTCGTTTCGGAAGATTACTTTGAGAGACCAGATTGAGCGGTTTTGGCTGTGGTTTGCCAAAAGAGATTCGAGACGATTGTCTAAACAAGAAGAGGCTTCATCCATAGGTTCATCTTTTTCCATGTGTAATGGCACTAGAGGGATGTCGGCTTGCGAATCATCAATCTCTGACTCTTCTCGAGAAAAAGGATTATTAATTTCTATTGGAGGAGATGGAAGATTGTGAGGAGAATTTACGATAGGCAATGGTTGGAGTAATCGAGGTTGCTTCCCTCTATCATACTTGGTCTTTTGGCATACCATACATTTTGAAACATACTCTTGTATTTCCACTTTCATGGTAGGCCAATAGAAATACGTAAGCAAACTCAAAGTAGAGTAATAAATGCTTACTGATTGGAGTGCTTGGTGCTAACGTATGCACTTTCCATATCCTTCAGCACCAGATTAGACTTTGTAATCTGCCTATTCCCTTGGATAACTGACAATACTGAGATGTGTTCCCTCACGGTTTACAGACAGTCGTCCCAAATGACTGGTAAATGGGAATCTTATGGAAGATGCTATGCAACGATTTGGAATGAATGCGGCTCATTGACTATCCTACGGACATGATAGTATCCACCTCAACAGGGCGCCAGTGAAGAGAATGAATTAGGGAAACCAGATGACAGCTCATCGCCGGATTCTGGAGAATCAGATAGTAGTACATTCGAAGGTTCCGACGAACTAAGGGAACCAGATGCAAGTTCATCAAAGGGTTCAAGAGACAAAAGAGGATCATATGATAGTGCGACTCGGGGTTCCGATGATTGAGACTGACGTGCCAATGGACAGGGGAAGCTAGCGAAGCTACCACATAGGTCCCAAGGTACAAGGAAAGAAAGGAAATGGGAATCAGCTTGTAGATCAAAAAATTCACCAGACCCAGGATGAGATTTTTGAAGCAGATCAGTATGATCTAGATACTGCTTTTGCCAAGGTGCACAAGGCTCTTGAGAAGTCTTACGCAAGGCGTAAAAAGGCAGCGGACAAGCATCGATGCGACTGGTAGCTGAAGAAGACGATTGGGTGCTCTTCGGTTTGAGAAGGCACGCCTAAGGAAACGAAAGGGAAAGGAGTTTCCAAAGCTAAGTATGCGATACTATGGCCCTTTCCAGATTCAAGAGAGGATCAATGATGTATTCCTCAGATTGAAGTTGCCAGATACTTGGAAGAGTTCACAATGCTTTGTTGAAACCTTTCAAAGGCGAGGTGTCAGTGGACAGGGAGCCTAAGGAGCAACTTGAAGTGGAAGAGAGCGAGGAGATTCTCGTTCCAGAACAAATACTGCTTGAACCTTGAAAGGATTTCCATAAAACGCACTGACATGCTGACGTGGCAAGGCCGTACGGAATTTCCGCGATTTGCGCTGCAGGTGCCATGTGGCATGCTGTACAGATATTCGCAAATTATGCTGGCTGATTTTGGGAATCTCCAGTGCTAGCTTTTGAGAGCAAATGCTTTTGAACTGATTGCTTTTGGGGCTCTACTTTTGTGCATCCCTTGCAGTGTTTATAAGAGCCCTTGGGGCCTGACTTTGCAGAGCATCTAGACCCTCGAGAGTTGTACCTTGTTGAGATCAATAAATAAAGAAATACCGAAAGGGGCAGGAATCTTTTGGGCCAATGCTTTTGGGCACGGAACTTTGCCGTGCCGTGTCGACTCTCTCTCTCTCTCTCTCTCTCTCTCTCTCTCTCTCTCTCTCTCTCTCTCTCTCTCTCTCTCTCTCTCTCTCTCTCTCCAGTGATTTGGAAGTTTCCGTTCGTGTGTTGCTATTGATTCTCTCGCTTGGAATGTCCAAGCCTGTTACAGCCGACCACAGGGAGATCTCAGATCGTGAGGGCAGGACTCCAACAAAGGTAGGTGGCTTGTGAGATTTGCCTGCAATGATTTTTATAAAGTTGGCTGTCATCGAACATGCCTCAGGAGTGTAGAAAACATGGAAGAGCTCGACGTAACCGTAGGTATATTTTTAAGTCCTGAAGCGGACATGGAGACTCGACATTGTGAAGTTTTACTCCGAGTTACGAGCAGTTGATATTGTTTAGTTCTTTCTATCTTCTGGAATGCGTATGTCGCATCAATTGCCTTGTTTTTGTGCTAATTTCTATCATATAATTCTTCGTCTAGTGCTAGCCTTCAGTATGGCCGAGTTGGCCCTGCATCTCTAAAGTTATGACAGAAACTCAGTATGTAGATCTTTGTGTGCGTGTGTGGGCGCTTTGGTATTTTGGGAACATATATTGGTACCTAGTTCTACACCCACTGTTGGGCACTAATGACATTAGTGGGGATGTCGTAGTATCTAGTCAATACCAATGCATGATGGAGCTGATGGTTATTTTGTCTTATGGCCTAAACTATACCTTGCACTTTCATGTAATGGCGAATCTGGGCTTATCCTGGATTTATCTAGGTATAATCAAAAGTGTGTTACTTGAAAAAGAATGGTCATGGGCAATGGCTTTCCGATGGATGGTTAGGTACAGATAACACGAAAGTCGGTTGGAAATTTTTGCGCTTAATGATAGGTTTCTGCATGAGTCTTTGAGAGAACTACCAGTTTGGGACTTATGTGTTGTTTGCTTGGCTGTGCAGGGGTGGCTCAATGCGTTGTGCTGTGTTGATACCAGTGAATGAAGTGGTTTTTTCCATCAAATTGGTGTTTGTTGCTGTATATGTGTCAAGATCCCACATTTGTTTCATGGCAAATACTTGATCCATGTGTAGAGTTTGATTTTCTTCGAAGCATATTATTTCAACAGTGTGTTTGGCAAGATAAGAGTGCTGCTTACATTCAGCATAACTATGTATATTACATCAAGTTTTGCCAGAGTTATCTCACCGGGCGTATTTTAGTAGCCATGTATGATTTCGAAGAGTCAGCAAAGTATCGTTACTATGGAAAACTTTGTTCCTTGACAGAAATTAGGACTGCAAAAATATTCCCAATGATCTTAATTTTGTTAATTGAGTTAATATGAGAAGGTATGTGCAAGGTGGGGTGGTTGAGTTTGCTGATCAACAAGCAATTTTGTGTTGTCTTTAGGAATGCCTTAGTCCTGTTTTGACCGTGTTTTCAATGCTAGCAAACAAGGGGTTGGCAGTTACAAAATTTATCTCCTGCATTGTGATTACGTGGATAGTGAGAAGTTTCTTCAAAACCATAATCAGCTCTGATTTACTAAGGATCTCTCTTTGTGCAGAGCATTACTTAAAATCTCATTGCAACAAGAAGGTGAATGAGAAGATGAAACTTGTTTAAGCTGCACGCTAAGATGCTGCATATCTGTGTGTGTGTGTGTGTGTGTGTGCGTGCGTGCGCGCATGCCCTAGTTTCACATTGTTCTTTTTACCTGTATATTCTATTCACTGCCATATTGCTTCATTTATATATCTAGGTATGTATATCAATCAATCAGTCATAAAGGGCTTGAAAGTTTGTGGGTGTTATATCAGCAATGAAATTCATTTGATGTTATTTGTCAAATGACAAGCTGAAAAGAGTCTAGATGGAGATTTCATGATGAGTTGGAAGAAAAAAAAAAACGAATGGGTGGGTGAGGTTTTGTGTACTAGTTTGAAAATGAAGTCATAAAATTTCTTGAAGTATTTTGATGTATGTGTGTGTGTGAGAGAGAGAGAGAATTGAAATAAAATATTATATTAACGTCTTCAAAATGACCTATGAGATCAATCTGTTACAAAATGGTGAATCTAATACCATGTCTGGGTACAAAGAATTAGATACTACTATTAGAGTCCATCCTCATTTGCACTTTGGATATCGAGAGAGTATGGCTCGAATCCTTTGTTGTAGTCTTTGTCGATGTTGTGTAGCCCCTCTCAATCGTGGTCATCTGGATCTTCGTAGCTCCAGTGCTGCTTGGTCGATGAGAGTGCAGGTAGTGGCCGAGGGAGTGTGGGCCAAGCTCTGCAATGATGACTGCTCCTTTGATTGTCCCATATCTAGTGAAAAGAAATTTGTAATCTGTCTCTGGGATTGTCTCTCTTTATCTCTCCACAGTAAAGTGTCTCTATATCTGTGTAACTCAAGTAGATATAGCCCAAGACATCTCTGATCCTCAAAACTCATGACCTTAGAGAAAGGACCGAAACCCTCTCTGAATAAGCAATGGAAACGGCCTTATATCTCATAGTACACTATGCAATGACATATGTAATGTAGCTCTGTCTCTGGCTCTAATTGGCATAAGCGGCATATCTTGTTGTTTGTTGGTATCCCTCTAAATCTACGAGTCTCAATCTCCAGTTGACGTGAGGATGTGTCACAAAGTGATGATGTGGCGGACAACAAAAACTGTAATTTTTGCCAGAAACCCTAATTTTTACAAGAAACCCTAAAATTCTTGCAAACCCTAATTTTTGCCAAAAACCCTAATTTCCAGAAATTGCGGAGGCTATAAAAAGATTTTTTTTTTTGAAAATGATGAGCGACGCGAATTTTGCTTTTTTTTATTATAAAAAAAGAGCAAAGACTCTCTAAGAGAGAGAGAGAAGTGATGCTTTTTATTTTAAAAGCTTTTGGGGCTCTGCTTTTGGGCATCCCTTATAACCTTTAAATTAGTGGTGAGGGCCTCACTTCTCAGAGCATTTGGACGCAGAGTCTGAGAGTGAATCCCGACCCACTCTCTTGTACTTTAAATTGATTAATACAAAAAGAAATACCGAAAGGGGCGCCAGTCTTTGGGGCCAATACCTCTAGGCACGGAACTCCGTCGGGCCAGTGCAAATCTATTGTGATCTGTGAATTGTTTTGAAGTGGTTATTTGGTGCTGTCGCGGTTGATTCTTGACTTGGAGTGTCCAAGTCTGTTACAGTGGTATCAGAGCACGGCCGATTTCTCTTCTACGGAAAATCCGATCCCTAAATTTTTTTTCCGCGGCACCTATGGCTTCAGGCAATGATCAGTTGACTCCCTCTGCATCTGGAGATGCGGGCTGGGATCACAACGAAGATTCCGGCAAAGAGTATGGCCCGCCTTGGCCTACTCAGGCGGAGCGGCGAGAGATGGAGCGTCGCCAGTTGATCGGCGATGCAACAAAGATGATGCTCAATTTTGCCAAGGACCCGAAGATGGCAAAATATATGGACCAGACCTCTTTGGAAGAGGTACAGATGGAGTGACAGAGAACCACAACACCACTCCCGAAACCTGCTCTCAAGAAACCTTCTGCCTCCAAGAAATATACGAAGAAGGAACTGGAGAACGTGGTTGATGCACGGATTGCTCAGCTTTTCGACGTGCAAAAGAAAGACAAAAAGCATGGCAAAAAGCAGAAGAAAGGTATTGACTTCCCGGGATATTTGGGTCGTCAATCGACTTTTGACAAGGCAAAGAAACAGAAGAAGCGTGTTCGATTTGAAGGAGTACCCAGTTCTTCTTCTTCTTCTTCTTCTTCTAACAATTCTTCTAGCTCTTCAGACTCGAGCGAAGAAGACAGAAAAAGCAAAAAGCGAAGCAAGAAACAAAGCTTCGGAAAGGACAAGAAAAAGGCAAAGAAGGCTACATCTCGGCGAGAGACTGACAGTTCTACTGAGGACTCGTGTACAAACAACTCAGATTCCGATGATGGAAACTTTTATGCGAACAAGAAGAATTTTTACAAAGCCAACCAGTATGACTTTCTCGAAGATAAAAGCAAGAAAGTCCGAGAGTTTAAGGAAGGTGGCTACTCGATCAAGTTTGATACTTTTTCAGGATACTCAGATGCTTCGAAGGCTTTGTCTTTTATACAGCATTTTGACATCGCTTTCGCGGGAGGACGCTATTCAGAGCACTCCAAGATTCGGAGAGCTACCTCTTACCTTAAGGGGAATGCTCGTACTTGGTGGTCCACGCTTATTTTAAACAAGACTGCACCAATTAAATGGCTGAAATTTAAGAAGCTTTTTATTTCTTCTTGGTTGACGCAAGAATATGAACGAGATATACGAGCTGCTTGGAACCATCTTCAGATGACCAAGAAAGATACAATCAATGCTTATTATGAAAGATTCTGGAGCTCTTTTCTACCCGCCTCTTCATTCAAGAAGATCTCGTTCAGAGAACAGATTGAGCGGTTTACCTTGGGTCTACCTACAGAGATCCGAGATCCCTGCTTGAAATAGAAGTCAGCTTCTATTTAGGAGTTGATGAGTCATGCGAAGCGGGGCTTTGCCATTCACTCTGGCAGTTCGACCGACCCCACAGATGAGGCCATGACACAACGAGCCGAACAGACTTCTAGAAATGAAAGTAGAAAGAAAAAGAGCAACCCAGAGAAAAAAAAGATGCACGACCCAAGCTTACTCTTGAGGAGAGAGGTCGCTTCATCAGAGAGGGGAAGTGCTTTGGATGCGGGGAACATGGACATATCTCCGCGAAGTGCCCTAAAAAGGCACAGAAAGAACAAAATGATAAGAACGACGAGAGGCCTGAGAGTTCGAGAGCTGCTGAGGAATGTGGTAGAAAAGGCAGATAGAAAAGCAGAACTGGTACCACATGGCATGGGACCTGCACCGAATCTAATGAATGAAAGTACAAACTTTGCCGCTTTTGGGGCAAAGTGAAGGATGAGGAAGCTCTTTTGAAGGAGCCAAGGCCAACTTCTTTTCACTTGGAATTGGCGGCTCGATTTGGAATTACGCCCGACAGACTGACGCCACAGGCAGAGGTAGTTCGACTGGCACCCGGATGGGATGTTGCCATTACACCGAGCATTGGCAAACCTCGTTTGCAATGACAGGGGTGTTCAGGGCACGCGAGTGACGTTCTACTCAGGATCCCTTGGTACCACAAGAACTACGCCGTGGTTGACTACCGGGCCGAGAAAGCGACTTTGATAAATGAAGGGCTTAGAGATTGTACTTAATCAACTTCAGTTTCTTACTCATTCTTTTGGAAGAGAACTGAACGATGGATAAAGGTTGATATGTTTCAAAAGAACGCCAAGATTTTTCTCCACACTCATGCCGATTGCTTTTCAGAGGGCCATCTGGAAGCACGCCACCGAATCGGCCACCTTACAGTGTGAGCCGAGTACATAATGAAAAGATTATGAACCCAATGAAAGACCTCTTGGAAAAGGGTCTTGTCCAGCCTAGTACTTCACCGTATTGCTCTCCAGTGTTGTTGGTTTTGAAGAAAGACGGATCTTGGAGAATGTGCATCAATTATAGCACTCTCAACGAAATCACCATCAAGAACAGATTTCCGATTCCTAGGATCGATGATATACTCGACAGGTTACGGGGATCCTCATGCTTTAGCATGATTGACTTGAAGAGTGGATATCATCAGATTAGGATAGCGCCAGGAGATGTCTACAAGACAACTATTCGGACGACTTTTGGGTTATTTGAGTTTTTGGTGATGCCTTTTGGCTTAACCAATGCTCCTGCGACATTTAACCGGATGATGGACTGAATTTTTCGAGAGTATAGGCTATTTGTTGGCACTTTCTTTGACGACATCATTGTTTTCTCCAAGAATGAGGCAGAACACAGAGATCATCTGCTTCAAGTCTTTCAGGCATTACGAGATCACACGTTAGTGATTAATGCAAAGAAGAGATCACACTTTAGTGATTAATGCAAAGAAAAGTGAATTTTTCCTACTAGAGATACACTTTTTGGGACTCATTGTGTCAGCAGCAGAAGTGCCGGCCAAGATAGAGACTATCCGTGATTGGCCCGATTTGAGGAATGTCCATGAAGTTAGAAGCTTCTTGGGACTGTGTTCGTACTATAGGCGGTTCATACGAAAGTTTGCAGAGGTTGCTTCCCCTTTGCATACCTTGACACAGAAAGGAGTACCTTTTTCGTGGGGACCCACAGAGGTGACTGCCTTTCAGACATTGAAAGAGAAATTGACTACGGGACCTGTTTTGACTTTGCCGGACTTGCAGAAGTCATTTGAAGTATATTGTGATGCTTGTGGTTGTAGTCTCCGTGCGGTCTTGATGCAAGAAGGCCATGTCATAGCTTATGAGAGCCGTTTGTTCTCTAGGCCGGAGATGACAACACAGATTTATGAGAAAGAGCTTTTGGTGGTTATCCATGCTCTTACTCAGTGGTGGCATTACCTACTCGGAGCGGATTTTACTGTCTTTACAGACCATCCGAGTTTGCGCTACTTCTTGTCACAGAAGCAGCTTTCGGAAAAGCAGATGCGGTGGGCGAACATCTTGTGACAGTTCCACTTCCATATTGTCCATGTGCAGGGACAGAAGAATGTGGTGGCAGATGCTTTGTCTCGGAAATCGTTGGTTCTGGCTGTTTTCGCGATACATCATAGGAGCTTCGAGGATATGGTCGATCAGTATGCCACAGATACAGATTTTGCAGATATTTTCACATGGATACGGGATGGGGAGACAGTAGCTGGATACTCCCTTCGGGAAGTCTACTTGATGAAAAAGACTATGTTGTGCGTTACACAGCCGTTGAGGGATAAGGTTATAACTGAATGCCATTGTCCACCTTTTACGGGTCACCGCGGCATTGCTACCACCATGAAGGGGGTAGAGAGATACTTCTTTGGGCCGACACTCAAAAAGGATGTGGAAGAGTTTGTGCGCAGTTGCTTGGTATGCCAGAAGGTCAAGTTTGACAGGCATAAGGCACAGGGATTGTTACAGCCTTTACCCATACCCACCCACCCCTGGGAAAGTATTGCAATGGATTTCATTTTTGATCTCCCGAGAACACAGAATGATCACGATGATTTTCCGATTACATGGCACGTCTGAGAAGATTGTCTCCGACAGAGACCCCAGATTTATGAGTTTGTTTTGGAAGGCAATATGAGAGAACATTGGCACGCAGTTGCAGTTCTCGTCATCATTCCACTTGCAGATTGACGGGCAATTTGAGATTGCCAATTTAGTGATTTTGGATTTATTGAAGTCTTGTATCTCGGATCAGAAGACTCAATCGAAAAAGCATTTACCTTTGGTGTAATTTGCCTATAATAACACGATACACTCTTCGACGGGGAAGACGCCATGTGAGATTGTTGAAAGTGCTGCGAAGGTTCCATCCTTCCTGAGCACGAAAGATCAGATATTTGAAGCGGATGAATATTCGCGAGATTTGCATACGGCTTTTGCCAAGGTTCGCGAGACTTTGCAGGAGTCTCAAGAACGACAGAAAAAGTTAGCGGATCGCCATCGTCGCGACTTGAAACTGAAGGAGGATGATTGGGTGCTCTTACTTTTGAGAAGGCACGCCTAAGAAAGAAAAAGGGAAAGGAGAGGCTTTTTCCAAAGCTTAGTATGTGATACTACGGACCTTTCCAGATAACTGAAAATATAAATGATGTCTCCTTCCGATTGAAACTGCCAGATACTTGGAGCATTCACAATGCATTGCATGTGAGTCTCTTAAAACCTGTTAAGGGTAATGTGCCTGATGATGGGGAGCCTGATGAGCAACCCGAAGTGGAAGAAAACGAGGAGATCCTTGTTCTTGAACAGATTTTGGCACATAACGATACGAAGAAAGGTAAAGTCTGAAGGCGGTTCTTGGTTTAGTTCAAGAACTTTCCTGCATTTGATGCGAAGTGGATGGAGGAGGAGGACCTAGCAGATACTCCTCGGATTGTGAAACTTTACCTCGATGTTTTGGTTTAGCATAGTCTACTCCAAACGGAACCCAAAAACTCAGCTTGGCCGAAGATCTGGTGCAGTGGGATGCACAAGAGGGGAGTTACTCCGCTCCTTTGTCAACAGATGCTTCGATTTTGATACTAAAGTCACTGATGTCTCTTTGAGCTTCAAGGATACTGAGAGCTGACAGTATTCTGCTGGATGACTTTATGAAATGGAATTCCTGATAATGATACTGATTTTTTCTTGACTTCTTGTGAGTGCAGGAACTGATAGCCGAAATGACTGCAGCATTTTGGTCTGATTGATCTCGAATAGACATGGTTGCAATAGGGGTTAGTCAATCGGACATCGATGAGGTCCCGATTGGACCTAGATGTGATTGCTAGCTACATTGCCGATAAATCATGGTCTAAGATCCGAATGAATGTTGAATGTCATGTGATGTCCTGTGATGTCTGGTGATGTCATGTGATGTGACTGTCGATTTTGTACATGTGCTAGATGTGTGTTCCTAGTACGTAGGTACTAACAGTTAGTGTCTGCTAAGACGATTTATGGCTTTTGTTGGTTTTGCACGCGTAATTGCGGTCGATTACAATGCTTTCAAGAGGGGGGTATGTCACAAAGTGATGACGTGGCGGACAGCAGAAACCCTAATTTCTGTGGGGGAGCAGGAGAGAGAGCCCACTTGTTGTCCTATGCAATGAGAGTGAAGGAGAAGAGGAGAGAGGCGCTGTAGAAGCACACGCAGAGAAGAACGTGAGAGAGAGAGAGCTCGTTGAAAACTGGGGAAAAATCCACGCAATGCATTTTGGGCTTCATATTTGAGTATATGAGTAAGTGACTAGGGGGCCATTCACACTTGGGCCCCCTCACTTATAAGTCTTTTTAACTTATAAGTTATAAGTACAAGGCACTTAGGCCTTTATTCCCTAACAACCTCCCACCTAAAGGCAATGTACCTTGGGAGATCAAAGAATCA
Source organism: Adiantum capillus-veneris (assembly GCF_014529385.1). Classification (NCBI taxonomy): domain Eukaryota; kingdom Viridiplantae; phylum Streptophyta; class Polypodiopsida; order Polypodiales; family Pteridaceae; genus Adiantum; species Adiantum capillus-veneris. The sequence continues at coordinate 59,094,864 of NC_140951.1, read as the reverse complement.
GCTAACTATGATACAACAGCTGATCATGCACTTACTCATCCAACACCCATCATCTGTCGGCAATATGCAAACCGCTCTGCTGGAAGACTCTTGGTCAAAAGATCTGCAGGGTTGTCATCTGTGTGCACCTTGACAAGTGTAATGCTCTTGTCATCAAGCACACTCCTGATAAAATGATACTTCACCTCTATGTGCTTTGTCTTGGCATGAAAAACAGGATTCCTTGCAAGCATAATAGCACTCTGACTATCATAGTGTAGCACAGGAACCGGTGACTTAATGCCAAGCTCTTCTACCAAACGCATGAGCCACAAAGCTTCTTTGCATGCCTCAGTGGCAGCCACATACTCAGCCTCAGTGGTAGACAAAGCAACACATTTTTGCAGTCTAGAAATCCAAGAAACTGCACCTCCTGTGAATGTAAACACATATCCAGAGGTAGACTTCCTGCAATCTGGATGTCCAGCAAAATCTGCATCTGTAAAGCCATGCACAGATGTCTCACTCTTCCCAAAACAAATGCACAAGTCTTTGGTGCCTTTCAAGTATCTCAAGATACACTTCACTGCTTCCCAATGCTTTTTGCCAGGATTGCTCATGTACCTGCTTACCACTCCCACCGCAAATGCAATGTCCGGACGTGTAGCAACCATAGCATACATCAAACTGCCAACGGCTGATGCATAAGGAATCTTGGCCATTTCAGCCCGCATATCATCTGTGTTTGGGCAGTCATGTGCAGTCAGTTTTACATATGGAGGCAGCGGAGTACCAAGTGCCTTTCCCCCATCCATATGAAAACGATGTAGCACCTTATTGACATAATCTCGTTGAGATAGATACAGACGCCTGTTGATCCTATCTCGAGAGATACGCATGCCCAAAATATGATTAGCATTACCAAGATCCTTCATGTCAAAGCGATTCTTTAAGCTTTGCTGTAGTGCATCCAACTCCGTGACATTGTTACCCGCAATAAGCATGTCATCAACATACAAAATCAGCAATAGAAAAGATCCATCACTTGCCGTTTTGATATACAAACAGTGATCAGAATTACTTCTTTTGTATCCTTGAGACCTGATGAATGTATCAAACTTGTGATACCATGCACGGGGAGACTGTTTCAAACCATACAAGCTCTTCAAGAGTCTACATACTTTCTTCTCTTGCCCCTTTGCCACAAAACCTTCTGGCTGCATCATATAGATTATCTCAAGCAAATCGCCATGCAAAAACGTTGTTTTGACATCCATTTGCTTTAACTCCATATCTTCAGAAGCAACCAGGCCTAGAAGAAGACGTAATGTGGCAAGCTTTACAACAGGAGAAAAAATCTCATCAAAATCAACACCATGCTTTTGCTTGTACCCTTTAGCAACCAAACGTGCGTTGTACTTAGAAGAAGCATCAGATGTGACCTTGGTCTTGTAAACCCATTTACATGGGAGAGCCTTATGCCCTTTAGGCAAATCAACCAAGTCCCATGTATGGTTTTTCTCCAAAGACTGCATTTCCGAAACCATTGCTTTGAACCATTTCTTACTGTCTTCCCGTTGCATAGCCTCTTTATAGCAAGACGGCTCACCACAATCAGTAAGCATGACATAGTCCAAAGACGGTTCATATCTATCGGGGGGCCTTGTCACCCGAGTAGACCTACGCACCCAATGATCCATAACAGGTGGATTTTCAGCCTGTAAACCATCAAAAACAGCAGGCTGTTCAGCCGGTTGCATCGCAACAACGGGCGGTCTAGGAGCATCAACCTGTTCCCCTACCTGTGGTGCATCAATGGCAACTTGTTGGGGCTGATTTTCAGCAGCTAATGGTTGATTTTCAGCACCATTTTCAGCATGTAAAGGCTGCTGAACATTGGGCCTTCTTGGCTGTCCATATGTAACATCTTTACGAAAAACAACCCGGCGCACTTCCTCGACCTTTGTGGGCTGTTTGTGCATGCAATTCTCATTGAAGATGATATCATTGCTGCGTATGATTTTCCGTAATGCGGGATCCCATAATCTATACCCCATTTCACCATCCTCACCATATCCTAGGAAAATGCATTTATGAGACTTTGGTTCTAGTTTGGTGCGCAGTTCACTCCGGATGTGAACATAGGCCTCACAACCAAACACTCTTAAATGTGAATATGAGGGTGGCTTGCCAGACCACACCTCCTCAGGCACCTTTCCACCCAAAGCCTTGCTAGGTGAGCGATTAATCAAGTGAATAGCTGTTTGTACAGCTTCTGCCCAAAAACCATGAGGTAATGCAGCATGTGACAGCATACTCCGAACTTTCTCTTGGATAGTCCGGTTCAACCTCTCTGCAACTCCATTCTGAGAGGGATTAAAAGGAGCCGTGAGCTCTCTTTTAATACCTTTAGTAGCACAAAAGTCAATAAATGCTTTTGATACATACTCCCCCCCATTGTCTGAGCGCAAAGACCTAAGCTTCTTGTCAGTTTGATTCTCAACAAACGCAAGAAACTTCTTGAAAGTATCCAAAACATCGCTTTTAGCACGTATTGGATACACCCACACCTTACGTGTAGCATCATCGATAAACGAGACAAAATATTTCTTTCCCCCTAAGGACAATTGTGGCATTTCACATACATCGGAATGCACTAAGTCTAACCTGTCAGACTTCAAAGAAATAGACCTTTTGTGCGGTGTTTGACTGTGCTTACCATAAATACAGTGCTCACAATGAGAAAAATCAGCATACCTCAAACACGGCAAATAACCACAACGAGACAGAGTTTGCATTCCTCTTTTACTCATGTGTCCCAACCGGCCATGCCACAAAGAAACACTTGGCTGCTCGGTTACGGTGACAACATGGTCACGCACACTAGATACATGCAAAGGATACAAAGTGTCCGATTTACAACCCTTGGCTACAATCCGGGGCCCTTTACAAATTTTCCACTTGCTATCACCAAAAGTGGTGTGATAGCCTGCATCATCTAGCTGCCCTGTACTAATCAAACTCTTCTTGAGTTGTGGCACATGACGCACTTTGTGCAAAACAAAAGTCATACCATCAGCAAAGGAAAACTGGACACTGCCAATACCTGCAATGTCACATGCATAGTTGTCTCCCAAATAAACAGTGCCCTGCACCTCACCTGAGTACTGTGTAAACCAATCCCTATGAGGTGTTACATGAAAGGAGGCACCTGAATCAAGAATCCAAGTATGCGTCCACATCAGAACCCATAGCAAGGGTATGTGCATCCACAGAAGAGGCATTGAGTACATCAGTGCTGCTGTCACTGTCACAACTACTAGCAACATTGATTTCCTCAATCAACACAGTGCTCTTCTTGGCATTTCCCTTGTCCTTTGCATCAGTTTCAGCACCCTTGTTCTTCTCTTTCTTCCACTCATAGCATTCCCGTTTATAATGCCCTTTCTTTCCACAATGATGACACACAACATCTTTCCTACGAGATTTGCTGCGTGCCCTGTCCTTACTGTCAGATTTCTCCCTCTGTTGAGACCTGCCTCTCAAGTGCAATGCATTAGAAGACCCACCTGTGGTGTTCTTCCTGTTCATCTCTTCCATCAAGAGAGAACTCTCTACATCTGCATACTTAAGTGACGCACTTGAGTTACTAAGAGCTGTCCGGAATACATCCCAACTCTCGGGCAATGTGCATAGCAGAAAATTAGCTTTGAACTCCTCATCAATAGTGAATTTGAATCTGTCAATTGGTTGAAAATAGAATTGAATTCATTGAGGTGCACCGACATGTGCGTGCCCTCCTTCATGCGGAGATCCATAAGCTTCTTGAGCCAATACACTTTACTGGCAGCACTCTGCTGTGCATACAACTCGTCTAAACGCTTCCACATGCCCCATGCTGTCTGCTCATTCTCTACATTGAAGAGTAAATTGTCAGACACCGAAAGCATGATCGTGGAGCGAGCCAACTCGTCCACTTCTTCCCATTCTTCAACCTCCATATCAACCAGTTTCACACCCTGTAACTTAATAGGTTTCGCCTGTTTCTTCTGCAACATCACATTATAACATTGCTTCTTCCATATAGCAAAGTTATGGGCACCTTCAAGCTTGCGAATGTGCAACAAATTGCCACTTTCACTGCTAGAAGCCATTCTGAGTGATTGCAAACACTGAAATCCTGTTTTGCCGACCTAAACACGCCCAAATGTGCGCAATCGGGCAAAAAACAGCTTGCTGTTACAGAAAAACAGCGAGCAAATTTCACGCGAAATCACCCCAAAACAGCGTACATTCACTGCCAAACCCTTACCAAAGGTTTCCACAAGGTGTATACATCATTTGCTTGCTGAAATTCCCTGTTTTAGGGCAAAAATCAGACCTGTAAACACCTGTTTTGCTGAATTTTCAGAACCTCGTTGGTGGAAACACCTGTAAGATTGACCTGTGAGACTTGCCCTAATGAAATTGCATCAAATTGACCCCGAAATTGGTCAATTTCAGCAGAAATAGGCTGCTGTTCGCCAGTTTTTGAAACCCTAATTTTGGAGAAACTGTCACCGGAGGTCGATTCTACACGGTGAGAGGATCCCTTCGCGACAGAGTTGATCGAAAACGGTTGAATATCCTTCCCGCAGCGAGCAAAAACAGAATTCTGATCTGTGTTGCGAAGATGGCTCTCTTGGAAACCCTAAAGCTCTGATACCATGTGTGGGGGAGCAGGAGAGAGAGCCCACTTGCTGTCCTATGCAATGAGAGTGAAGGAGAAGAGGAGAGAGGTGCTGTAGAAGCACACGCAGAGAAGAACGTGAGAGAGAGAGAGCTCGTTGAAAACTGGGAAAAAAGCCACGCAATGCATTTTGGGCTTCATATTTGAGTATATGAGTAAGTGACTAGGGGGCCATTCACACTTGGGCCCCCTCACTTATAAGTCTTTTTAACTTATAAGTTATAAGTACAAGGCACTTAGGCCTTTATTCCCTAACAATTTCTGCCAGAAACCCTAAAATTCCTGCAAACCCTAATTTCTGCCAAAAACCCTAATTTTCGAAAATCGCGGAGGCTATAAAAAGATTTTATTTTTTTAGGTTGAAAATGATGAGCGACGCGAATTTTTCTTCTTTTTTTAATAAAAAAAGAGAAAAGACTCTCTGAGAGAGAGAGAGAGAACTGATGCTTTTGATTTTAAAAGCTTTTGGGGCTCTGCTTTTGGGCATCCCTTGTAACCTTTAAATTAGTGGCGAGGGCCTCACTTCTCGGAGCATCTGGACGCAGAGTCTGAGAGTGAATCCCGACCCACTCTCTTGTACTTTGAATTGATTAATACAAAAAGAAATACCGAAAGGGGTGCCAGTCTTTGGGGCCAATACCTCTAGGCACGGAACTCCATCGGGCCAGTACAAATCTATTGTGATCTGTGAATTGTTTTGAAGTGGTTATTTGGTGATGTCGCGGTTGATTCTTGACTTGGAGTGTCCAAGTCTGTTACAGGATGTGCGTATTTGACCAATGGCACACTGCAAACCATGAGACATATGTGTGTCCATATAGCTGGGTAGAATCACAAACCCATCTCCTGTGAGGTGGAGAAGATGCTCTCTATAGAAAGCCATATTCGTGCCCAACACCTGTGGCGTCTCTATCCATGTCCTCCTGGTATCCAGTTGGATCAGGTTCTGACAAATGATTCAAGTAATCTCCACCCGTGCAAGAGACATCGAGGGTGCATGGAGAGAGTATTAGAAAGGGGGCAGCCTGTCCATGGTGAAACCATGCGTCTGAAACCATGATGTCATCTGTGCATACCAGCATGAAGTGCCCCTGAAGAGCTAACTGTCTGGAAGACTCAAGGGCCAGTCTAGCATATCTTTCTCTAGTAGTATCCCACAAGCATTGCTACCCCATCTCCTATAGTCTGCGCATCAATCGAGCTCTCGATACCATGTCAAATGCTTTGCGAAAATCCACAAAGCTACAATAAATTTGTCTCCCATGTGACTTGCCCTCCTCAATGATGGCTTTGAGTGTCAATATATGATCGAGAGTGGAGAACCCCCTCCTGAAACCGGCGTGGCCCTTTGCTCGTACAGCCTCACCCTCTGCCCAATTACTCAAATGTTGCTCAAGAATATATGCATACAACCGTGCCAATGTGTGCCCAACCATAATAGTGCGGTAATTCCCAGGCTCTGTAGGATCACTTGCTTTGAAGATAGGTACAATAGTAGACAATCTCCAAGTCTTAGGTTACCCGTCACACATGGCACGATTGAACAACACTGCAAAAACCTCTACCAACATATCTCTAGCATGTGTAAAGTCCTGTGCTACTAGACCACCATGATCATATGCCTTGTTGGTCCTCATCTGTCAATGGCTCTGTTTACCATCTCAGTGGTAAAGAAGGTGCTGTAGGTGGGCATGGCTTTGTAAGATCTAGAAGGGGGTCCTTTCCAGGAACCGTATTTAATGATGAGGCATATTGGCCCCACACATCAGGAGAAGTAATCACTGGGGGAGATGAGTGCTCATGAAAGAATCGCCATGCCTCTCCTGAGTCTCTAGTCATGAACAATTGATACAAGTTTCGCTCCATCTGGGCCAAGTAAGCTCGTTTCTTCTGTCCCATAAGGTGTTGGGAAGCAATCCGAGATTGTTTGTAAGTGATGACTCCTAAAAGAAGATCCCTTCGAAGCTGGGCTCTCATCTCTCTGCACTCCTCATCATACCAACTATTCTGGGGCATGCTCCCTGAACATGCCTCCGACCCGGCTGAGTGTGTGGGTATGCCTGTGATGCTGTACCATGCAATGTTTCAGTCAGTAAAGACTCCTCCACTGAGAGGCCAGGACCAGTTATGCATAGACGGCTATAGATCTCCTCTGTATAAACTGAGTCAGTCTCTGGTGTAAATGTATAACGGGTATGTGACCTATCTCCTGATGTCTGGGCTATACTATACTGAAATGAAACAGAAAATGTCAAAAGAGTAAAATCCACTACTACACCCACTGGTCTGGCTCCAACCATGAAATCCTAAATACAAGGATTAAAGCTCGGATGTGCCATAACATAGTCCACTGTAATGGCCCCGTGTCTCTGTGGAAAGCATGTGAAATCGGTTGCTCTAGGAAATCGCTGTAAGCCATTAAGTATGCCTAATCCATGTGCAATCTTCATCTCCGTGAGGTATCTCCCATACTTCGTTTGCTCTCTATCATGTGAGCATCTCTCAAGACCTAACTCACCCACATCTAGCTCTCTAAGCATCTCGTTTGAAGTGCAGTAGAAGACTGTCTGAGAGTTGCCCGTTCGGGCATTGAAGTCCCCTAGGAGAATGATAACACCATCCGAAGAAAACTCCCATATATCATCATCTAGTATAGAGAAAGGCGAGTGTCCTCTAGATGCTGCATATACTGACGTATTGGGGGGAAGTAACATATGGCAATGTATAGACACTCCAAGTCAAGAATCAACCGCGATACCACCAAATAACCACATCAAAACAATTCACAGATCACAATAGTATCCCAGTCTAGCATATCTTTCTCTGGCATTACCTCTCTCATATGTGCAAGCTGTGAGAGAGTGAGATCATCACCAAGAAAAATACCTGTCTTCTTGAGAGTAGGCCTCTTTCCTTCTTCTCTTTCAAGGTGGGGAAGCATAGTATGAGAGCTCTCCCTTTCGAAGATTCTCCCAGGCCATCACTCTTCTTGCCCACTCTCCATGCCTTTGTGTGTGAAGGCTTGTCCACCCCGATCATGGATGTGAGGCTCTTTGGTACCTTCCGACAAAGGTTGTCTGATCTTTTAATAGTGATTTTGGTGTGCCTATGTTTCACCGAACAACTTTTCTTCTTGCAACCTATTTGCCTTATATGTAATGCTCAGTTGTCTTATTATGTGAAAAAGTTAATGAATACTATGCTATTTGTTTATTTTTCACATTTTTCCTTATCCTTTCTAGAAGGACAATATCGAATTTTTCCTTGTTTTTCCCTACACTCTTGGGAAAAGAGATTAACAAAGTAGTGCTAAAATTTGTGGAAACTCCCACAATGGACCTTAAATTCCAAAATTTCCCAAAAGTCCCTTTAATTTGGCAGCTTCCAGAATGTCTTCTTTCTTTTTTGAAATTTCCAGATACCCATTGTAACTGTAGGCTTTATTTTTTGCAACTCTTTAACAAAAGGTTAGTTCTCAAGAGAAAATGATAGTAGTAGGATTTCAAATGGTACTAAGGGCTTTCAAGATGAAACGACTCATTATTTGGAGACACAAATACCACTATGTGAGCTGATCGGGGAAATTTCTTGAAACACTAAGTAGCTCCATTATCTCGGGAAAGTAAAATGTGCAAAATTAGAAGGAAGGTATTGTTTTTACCACTTGGAACCTGTCGGCAAGTGTCTCATACATGAGAAGTGGAAGGGGGTGAGGTCAATTTTTTTCACACAATATTTATGTGGAGAATGTAAGGTGACCATGCCCCTTGGTTAAAGCAGAAACTTGGGTAAATCAGATTTGGGCACTTAAAACCTGTTTGAGTGAGATCTAGACTCAGTGTGGCTTATACCAACCACCCTTTTGGCCTTTGGGCAAAACATGTACACAATTTATTCCTTTGGTAAGTATCCTTGTGTCAAATTAAGCCGTAGGCTCCACTTCTCATGGTGTCCTCCTGTCAATTCCTTTTAGGTTGGAGCCTCGTGACCACACTCCCCCCAAAATCCAAAAAAAAAATAAAAAAATCTCATGGGGTGTTGGCATGAAAGTAATATCTGTGAATTCCTAGTCAGTCTCATTTATGGTTGAGACTAAGACGATATTTGATATTTGGATGTCCTTGAGCCCCCAATTTTCGATCTTGATAAATGAAAACATCTTGGTACATGCTTTCATTGTATGGATGTATAGGTCTTTATCACCCATACATGCTCACAATCTTGTCAGGGTATTGAGTTCAGATGCTTGCATGTGGAGACAAGGTAAGGGTAGATTTGAGCCAATGGTAACATACATGAGAAACTTAAAAAAATGTGTTTGATAGTCCCCCCCTTGAGAATGCTTCTCAAAATTTTCTCTAGGAGAGACTTTTCTCGTTGGTAAGTTTTCCCTCGTTTCTCTCTCCATCATATGATTTGGTTGAGATTTGCACAAGCTTGCCCAAAAAAAAAAAAAATGAAGCTTGCTTTTGGAGGCATTGTAAGAACCTTTCATCTCCAAATATGATCGTCAAGTTTGCTTGTCAATATGCACCAATTATGCCCAAACTCTTTAAAAATACTCATAATTAATTTTACAACGAAATGATTGAAAATTTAATCACTTAAATACACCAATTCTAAGTTGTAACCAAGACAATCCCATTTATCAATAGCAAAAAATCGAGCCATTGCAAAAAGGATTATTCCATCCTTGTGTAAATTTAAATGAGAATTTTATGAAGAATTGAAATAATTTAAGGGAACAAACCAATTACTTCTCCCCAATCTCGAAAAAATAAAAAGTCTCAAAAATTATTAAGTGCGTAAAGTGAAGGGCGAGTTTAGAAAATGAAAAGACACATGAAGGTGAAAAGTCAAATGACCTTTTTTGTCCATATAAAGAGGTGGTCAACTTTACATTGTGTATTTGTGTTTCTCTTCTCCTTTATTTTTCCATTAGCGTTTTCTTCTCTTTAAAGTCTCCTTCCTCTCTCTCTCTCTCTCTCTCTCTCTCTCTCTCTCTCTCTCATGCAACGTTGTATCCGTCTTTCTCATGTCCAACTGATACTATTGCAAATCTATGAACTTCGTCATTACTATAGTCGTATCCGTCCTTCTCATGTCCAATTGATACTATTGCAAATCTATGTGCTTCGTCATTATTATAGTCGTATCCGTCCTTCTCATGTACAATTGATAATGTTGCAAACTTATGTGCTTCGTCGTTGCTGCGTGCTATAAACTAGCACATCGTTTTTGTTGTTATTGAGGGAATCTTTGGATTAGGAATACCTTTTAAATTTTGTTTTGCGAACGTACCAATTTAAGCACCTACCTAATAGAAAATCTTACCTTGTAGATTTTCCTTTTTCTTTCTTGTATGCAAGGGGGGGATATGAGCGGGTTGATCTACTTGTCATCCAAGTGCGCCGACGCCGCCTCTCGTCCCACGACCCGTCCACGACATTGGCGCGCATCTTCGTCACAGACACCCGTCTCATGTCCCGAGTGTTGCCTCGCATCCCACGACCTGGCCACGGCGCCCTCGCATGTCATGGACGTCATCGCGCGTGTGTATGTGCGTGTGAGAGAGAGAGAGATAGAGAGAGAAAAGAGATTTTAACGAAGGTTGATGTTGGTTTCTACGTATCTAAGTATACCACGTGAGTTCAAAATAAGGGATATTTTATTTGGCACAAATTTTAAAATTTAATAGGATTATATATATATATATATATATATATATATATATATATATATATATATATATATATATATATGTTGTGATAAAGGTTGCCTCTCTTGCTTCATCGGAGAGTTCTTTTATGGATTTCTAGTGATGACAAATGCCTCGCATGTTTTGTTCCGTAGAGAAGACAAATGCTTATCCCAAGAAGAATGAATACACAAGTCATCTGGGAAAGCCTCACAGAAATCCCTTAACTACTCTTGGAAGGCCGTGCTTATCAATCGTTGGAATGTAGCAAGGGCATTGGTTAAACTTTGGAAAATTCAAAAAGGTACTTAAAAAATCCAAAATTGGTCTAGAAAATTAGACCAAAACATATCCAAAAATTAGGAAAAGTACTACCTAGAATAGCTTCAGGCATTGACAGAGGATCTCTGCCTCTTTCCCTACCCGGATTAACTTCGGGTTTTCACTAGGGGTCTCAGCCCCTACCCGGAATAGCTTCAAGCATTCACAGAGGATCTCTGCCTCTTTCATGTCAGAGTGGTGCCCACCCCTCCAACTATGTAAGCCCTTACAATGCCAATACTTTTGGCGCTTATTCTAGAGAAATGCATTGAAAGATCGGGCCTGCGTTATTTTTTAGACGCCGATAATATCGACGTAAGAACTTCTCTCTCTCTCTCTCTCTCTCTCTCTCTCTCTCTCTCTCTCTCTCTCTCTCAAGTGCATGCAGTTGTGAAATGGGTAGAGACCAACACCTGGAGAACCAAAATCCTCTTTGATTCTTTGTAATCGAAGATTTGACCATCCTCCACCCTATTACCAGCATCCTCCTCAAGGTATACATGGGCTATATATATATATATTAAACAAACACAACAATTTGCTTTCACATTTGACCAGGCCATTCTGCCTCTCAGGCTAGATAACCTATGTATGACATTGCAAATCATGTGTTGTTGTTCCCCTAGGTTAGTAGCATTAGATGTGGATCGTACAACCTCTAACCATGTGGGATCGTACAAGAAACAACAACACCTCTAGAGTCAAGGGAGGCCACCTCGAACAAGAAGAAGAAAAAAGAAGGCAAGAAGAAAGGAGAAAGAAGAGGTCACCATTTGCAGATGATAGTGAGGATGAGCAAGATGAAGCAAATGAGGAGTAGCCAAATTCAGACAGAGATGATGAGAAGCGGCAAGATAAAGAAAGGAATGATGAGGAGTAGCACACACAAAATTTCCCTCCACATAAACATCTAGTAAGCCCTGGGCCTTCCCATTAAATTTTCTTCATCTGAATGGAATGATGCGAGGGAGGGGAACTATACTGAAAATCCAAAAGAGTGCATCAAGAAAAGAAGAGAAAACAAAGAAGGCTAGGTAGGGGAGGATGATGAGGAGTACTGCGTCAACTCTCTACAATTCCTTTTCTTTTTGCATAATTGGGCTCTGAGTCTCCGACTCATCAGCTGCATGGGGAATGTCTCAATCGACAATTAAATGCAGTGGACGGATTTTCGTCTTGTAGAGATGATTGAAGAGGTAGAGCTTGAAAAATGATGTTGTTTAAGCTGAGCATGGTTGCTTTTTGGGCGATTGTTGGAGGAGGCGCATGTTGTGAGTGCACGGGGTTAAGGAGGAGAATGGGGCTTTTGGGGGGGGGGGGGGGGGGGGGATAAGAGCATGATTAAGGAGGGGTAATTAGCTGTGCGATGGTGATGGAGGAGCTAATAAGGGTATCGCCACACGAGAGGGGATAATTGTTATTGGATTACCCACCTCCCTCTCATAACTGCATCTCTTTGAGGTGCAGTTGGATTTTGCAAAGGTTACCCCCTCTTCTCTTTTTGTGTGTGCTTGTGCACAATTCAAATAAAAAAAGTAAGTGTCTTGTCTTACGAATTACCCCCTCCCATGTGGGGGGTACCTAATAAGATAACCCCCACACGAGAGGGAGTAATTTGTAAGATCAAAGATTTTAACAAACCATTTCGATTTTGCAAAGGTTACCCCCTCTTTCCTTTTTGTGTGTGCTTGTGCACAATTCAAATAAAAAAAGCAAGTGTCTTGTCTTAAGAATTATCCCCTCCCACACGAGAGGGAGTAATTTGTAAGATCAAAGATTTTAACAAACCATTTCACGGCCACACGTGAAAAAAAGAGGGGGGGGGGGGGGGGGGGGACAACCACCCCTCTTTGAGGTGCAGTTGGCTCACCGGTAAAAGTTAAATATCCTCCTTGGAATTTTCTAAAAGTACATGAAAAACTGTGAACCTCTTTTAGATTTTCCAACTCTATGACGTGGACACTCTTCCCCATGTGGAGCTTTCACTTCCCTCCCCTCCAAAACATGAAAGGAAACGAATGAAGGTCTTTTTTAATTATTCTTAACCTTTATGACTTCACTTTTCCTTCCGGAAGCGTGGCCTTTTCTTTTCCTTCCACAAGCTTGGCCTTTTCTTTCCTTCTTTTTTGTCATAGTGAAAAACTCTCTTCTCTCTCTCTCTCTCTCTCTCTAAACAGCTCGCGTGTGGTTGCATCAACTTTTTAAAGAGAGGGGGTAATTCCAACTATAGCTTATAACAAGGAGCTAACGGATTATAGCTGACCCCCTCTCGTGTGGAGGCCCTCTAAATACAGGTAGAGTTGGGTACTCAATGGCCTCTCTCTCTCTCTCTCATGATATTGTACGATCATCATGTAGTGTGTGTGTGTGTGTGGCATCGGCGTGAGAGGCTGAGAGTGTCCAGCATGTGGTTCCCTTTGTTGCACCCCCTTAAAAGAGAACAATGCAATCATTCCCCTCCCTTGTACGCTTGCCTTATGGTCCTTCTCATGCTCTAGCCTCTCTCAAATTATTGAATCACATCATGACACAACTCAAAAACCTGTCTGCACATTTGGTAGAGCAAGGAAGAGCACCCAACCAAAATCTACACCCAAGAAGGGCACAACGAAGGCAAGACTAATATTGCAATAATTGCCAAGAACATGGCCATGGTATGTATTTCTGCCCCAATCCTAGGAGGCAGACCTTTAACTGAGGTCCAAGATAAAACCAACTTTCCCCACCAAGGGTGATACCACCAGCTAGGAAACCACCACCTTTTCCTGTCCAAATCCTACAACCATCGGTGAGACCACCACCGCAACAAACCCCCCCCTCATTCCACCATTACCTGCTCCACCAACTACAAGTCAAGATGTAAGTGTGATCGATCTTGATCAAAAGAGTAAGTCAAAGGAGGAAGTGCAACAGCAAAAAGCTATAGCCAAAGGAAAATCCAAAGTAGAATAAGTATAAACCATGAAAGTAGATGAGCTAAGCACGGAGAGGAAAAGCTATAGATGTCAAGAAGGCTATCTAGTTCACGATGTAAAACTGACATCATCAACTTTGTACTAGGTAAGGGATTTGATCCGTATGATTCGGTTCAAGAAGTGTCAATGCAGGGCCCAAAAATCACCTGGCCCTAGTTACTTCATCTGGCACCCAAGGTGAGGAGGCAGTGGATAAAGATGGTGAGTATTTTGAAGTCCAAGTCTAAGATAGCTTGGATTCACTCTTCTTGCCATCAATGAGCAATCTATTGCGTTTAAGCTCATTTAAGACTGCGGTAAGATGGTCTCTGTGCTCCTCTTCATTTTTTGAGAAAATTATCATATTGTCAAAGAATGTGCCTAAAAAAGTTCTGTATGGACGGAAAATTCAGTCCATCATTCTGTTAAAGGTGGCAGGAGCATTGGTCATACCAAACGGCATCACTAAGAATTCATAGAGACCAAATGAAGTTCTAAAAGCAGTCTTGTGAATATCCTCGGGTCTTATTTTAATATGATAGTATCAGCTTTTCAAATCTGTCCTGCTAAATATTCTTGCTCCTTGCAACCGATCAAGAATGTCATCTATTCGCGGAATGGGAAACCTACTCTTGATCGTGTTCTTGTTCAAGGCTCTGTAATCTATACACATTCGCCATGAACCGCACTTTTTATGAACTAATAACATAGGTGAACAAAACGGTGAACTACTGGCCTGAATTAAACCCTTCTCTAATAGCTCATTAACGTGTGTCATACTTTCATTCTACTGTGTTGCACTAACCGTGTACAGTGGCCTATTGGGTGGAGTAGACCCTAGAACGAAATCTATAGTGTGATCTTCAAACCTCTCAGGGGGTTACTTTCTTGGTAAAGAATGTGAAAAACAATCACTGAACTTATCCAAGAAAGCTTTTCTACTTTCATCTAGTGCAGACAAATCACTTTCAACTTCATTAACTTCTTTTGCAAAAACCAAGTACGCAGAAAGATGATTTTTTATTATTGAAGTAATAGCAGAGGCAGAAACTATTGGGGCAGACTTCCTTTTAAGCTTTACATCCAGGGTGTGAGTTGAGTCTTGCTCCTATGTACAAGAGTGATCTTTCTGTTAGACATCCAAAACAACATGCTTCTTGTGTCCCCATGGTATCCCTAACAGAACATCACAGCCTTCCAAAGGCATAATGTGAAACTGCTTTGTGTCCACATAACTCTGAATGTGTATACGGAGTTTGCAAGGTTGCATTTGTACGTATGTATTGATCCGTACTGTACGATACGAATCGGTACATACTGATCTGTAGTGTACTAAATCAATTTTATTTTTTTTTGTCGAATGAAGTTGGATAAGGATTCTGCCTATTATTTGAAGACCCTAGGTGCCAAAAACATTTAATGTCAAGAAGCAATTACGGAGAGCTCCAACAGGAGGTGCAGAAATTAGAAACACACTTTGCAAACTTTGCAAAGTCGCACTTGAGACTTCAACAGTGGAGACTTCACTCTTGATATCGACTAGCCTACTTGCGCGGAGAAAAGCAGTGAGCACTGAGCACATACACGATGCATGCATAATGGTTTAAGTAATAAGTTTTACACTTATACGAACTATGTGCTATGCTAGAGCTTAGTTTTGAATCTTGAAGCAAAGTATTAGTGTTGACATCTTATGAAAATGCAAAAATATTTTATATTTTACGTTGCGAAAAAATGGTACGTACCGTACTGCACTGATTTTTTTTTCAAGTACTGTGACACGTACCTTACGTACACTAACCGAACTGTACACTACGTACCTTTCCACCTTGGGAGTTTGCCAAGTATCGAAGTGACAGGTTTAGAATGCCCAAGGCATGCTAAATGAGCCTATCCAATAGGTCCCATTTCTTCAGGATGCATTCCCAACTTGGCTGCCAATGCCGGTGAAATAAAATTTGCACGAGCTCCAGGATCAAAGAAAATAAGCAGTGTAGAATCTCTGATCTTGTCCCAAGATCTGCATAATTTTGAAGCATTAGTACATGGATGCATCTTTATCCTCCGTATCCTTATGCTACTGTTGTGGACACTTTGAAGCAATATGCCCTTTCTCTTTGCATAGGAAGCATTTCCCAGCTTGCATTAAAGCCTTTCTTTCTTCAAATGACTTTCTAAACAACGGCCTCTTCTGTCCTTTGCCTTGTCTAAAACCTTTTTGAGGTTGTTCCTGAAAATTCTTCTTGCCAAATGGTTTCTTTCCATAAAAAATCTTTTCTGTAAAATCCTTCTTTGTCAGCTTCCCGTTTGCCCTGAGGTTCCTTCTTGGCAGTACTCTTAAATCCACTTGAACCTCCCTACAACAATGCATTAGCCATGTTTGCATTCTCAATCAACTGAGTCATATTGGAAACATTGGCCTTAATGCAATAATCTCTGATTTCTTTGGGCAAACCACAACATTACTTCTCAATCTGCTATGACAATAGCAATGTTCTGTAAGAAGTATCTGGAAGGATTGCATCCCAAAACTTCTTATTATATTCTTTTAGATATGCACAATTAGTTGCATCCAACTTGAGCCTTAGTTGTCATGACATCAACTTCAAAAGTTTTTGTCAACCAGGCAAATGAGATTTGTTGTTTAAATTGGACCCAAGTAGCACATGCTTGTCCTTGCATTAACAGTGAGGTCCACCTCTGTAAAGCATTTCCCTTTAAGGATGTAGCTGCCTTTCCGACCTTAGAAGGCTACCTCAGTGTACGTTGCATCAAACTTTTGGATAAATGTTAATGCTTTCAACTTATCCTGCATGCCACTGAAAGTCTCAAACTTCACTGCTTGACCACCTTCTTTGTAATCCTTTGGCTTTAAGCTCTTTGGTGTCAAGTGATCATAGACTCGGGGCATTAAAAATGGCAAACCTTTAGGCATTTTCTCTGCATTGACCTCACCAGTCTCTGCTGCTAAATGCTCATTGGGCTGAGGAATTTCAGCCATGCTCACAAGTGGTGCAGGCATCAGAACTGGACTGTAGATGGTATGATGTCCTGGCTGTACACTAATGTTGGCATAAAGAGGGTTCACTACCTCAGTAGGCAACATTCCTAGTGACCCTCTTGGCATAAATCCTAGAAAACTAGTGGGTTGCCTTGCTATAGCCTAAAAAATTGACCCACCACCAAAGTATCCAGGTTGGACAACAATCTGAGTAGAAATGGTCGGCATAAGCAACTGTGTACTACTCCCTTGACCATTCATTATTGGATCATGTGCCTGTGTAACTTGTAGCACTGGACCTGCCGTCCCTGCTGGTGTCTTCTCAACATGCTTTGTAATAGGAGGAACCTGCTCCTTCACTCTGTCAGTAGCATGATGAGATGATTCAGCTTGTGAGTCCTCTTTATGTGACTGCATGAACTTCTTCATCTGAGGATTCTTGACAAGCTGTTGAAATGTGCCAACCATGCTCATAAGTTGTGCAGTAAACCAATCTTTCTGTTCTTGCTCTTCAAGAGTCATAGAAGGTTGTGGCACATGCTCTGTCTTGACATATGCTGACACTTATGCACCTTCCATGTCTCTATGGTGTCTGCGGAAAGAAGAAGAACTCTCTTCAAGAGGAAGGTTGCCTTTGCCCTTGTTTGCCAATCCTAACTCTAAACTTAAGTAAGATCTGATATCCAAAGAAAGATTAGCGTAATCTTTCTCACTTGTAAGGCAATTGTGTGTGTACACTTTTCACCCAAAATTGTTCGTGTCAGCCTCTAGCAAAATAGATGGCCTATCCCGGCAATGGAACCATAAAACCGGTCTATGCACACATAAAGCGGTGGTTCCTTCAATTAATACATGGACTTAATCACACACACACTAACTAAAATCTCACTTCCTCGCTCAACACCTGATTGGCCCCGAAGTCCGGCGCCCCTTGCGGTATTTCTTTAGTAATAAACAGGAGAGAAGATATAAAGGTTGAAAACTTCAAAGTCCACAACATGTTATCTGCTGATTTTCACTTGTCTTCAGAGAATTTCGGCAGCATAACAATACTAAATCAAGCTCTGAACAATATCTCAAGAAGGGGATCACTTTCACTGATCATAATCCTTCAAATGGAGCCGAAAACATTCAATTTCAGACCGCTGTATTTTTTGGTTATAACCTGTTTTCTAGCCTTTTTTCAGTTTTATACAATCCCTGTCATGTTCCCAATGTCTGGGGCTATGTTCTCCTCATTTCTGGCATTATTTCAAACAACACTGATTTAGAGCTGAATTCAGTGATTGTTTAGAGAGGTTATTACCCTCTCTTGTTCCTGCTTTGGAGTAGCAGTTAGCTACTCTTGTTCCTGTGCGAAGAGACTCTTGCCTCGGCGGTTTAGCATCAAACCCACACAATTGTGCATGAGGTCAGATGATCAGTCCACTAGTGGGGCATTACCACTACTTATAAAAGATAATATGAAGCAGGAAGCTCAACCACCTATGCATAGAGAGCAAGGAGAGGGAAGCATTCAATAGCTCTTACCTCCAACAATACACCTGAGAATGAAGAAAGGGCAGCCCCCAAGGTAAATCGGGCGCTCCCCCTCTCTCTATCTGACAATAGAGCTCAAAAACTGCCAAGTGGCACTCATGCAATGAATTTTCCGCTTTGACCTTCGAGTCTAAAAGATTCTCAACCGGCACTTCAGTTGACTTGGTGGCAGAGTAATATAATGTTCCCCTTGTCATTCTGGAACTAATGACGCGAACACATTTCGGTGACCAAAAAGAGTAACTCCCTAATTTTAGGGATCACTTCCCATGCAACCCCTCGGGGCTTTTGACCATTTTTCAACTCTGTGAGCACATCCAAAAATTCATAGTGGCACAAATACAATGACTTCTAGGTGGTGTCCACTCACAACAGTGCACCATCTTGTTCGCCCAGTCACTCTCATTCTCACTGGCCAAGAACACGGTACTGTTCCGCTGTCATTCTGCTCTTCAATGCCAGTTCATAGGCTCAGATAGACCATTAGTCCAATGTCCAAATGGCTGCCTTTCATTGGCAGTGCAATGATCCAAGCTTAATCCAAGATTCCGAGGGAAAGCAACATTATCAAAGAAAATGAAAAAGTAGTTATAAAAATATATAAATAGAGGAAGCAATTGCAAAGAAATATCACCGCCTGGTAACAACAGCCATGGGGGAAGCTTGTCAATACCCGTTACAAATAACGAGATGGTGGCGGGCGCCAAGCTCAAGTAGGTGGTCCCCATAATGGCCTCTGTCTAGGCCTGTATCCTCCGATGTGCAGGCTACCCCCATCTTATCTGTCTCCACAATATGTAGCATCTTTGTGTCGTGGTACTCATAGATAGGACACTATCTGCATTGTGTACGATAATTGAAGTCTCCCATGAGGAGGACTTCACCAAGAGTAGAATAGTGCATAATGAACAGGATGTTTGTCACCCGGAGCACGATTCTTCAGACACAAGGAGACGCAAAGTACCAACATTCGAGCACTTTTAGTCTTAACGTGGATTTCCTTGAAATGTTACAGTAAACAACAATCTTCTTGGAATCTTTGTTAGCAACAGAAGCAGCAAAATGAAGCTTCCCTTTCCAGATGGCTTCTTTAGTGGCACTTATTTTCGACCCTAGTCGAGTACTCAATCGTGAATATCATGACGAGATGGACAAGTTTTCCCTCTTGAGCCATGCCCTATTCCTACGCGCACACACCGAAGCTAAAAGAAAACCCAGAAAAAAAGGGAGGGAGGGGGGGGGGAAGCAAAGCAGTAAAAGAAAAACAAAAGGAAGAAAATCAAAGGGAAAATTACCAAAATATCCCTCTAATTTGAGGAAATTCCCAAAATACCCCTCAAATTTGAAAAATTCCCAAAATACCCTTGTATCTATTTTGCTTGGAATGTTCAAGATTTTCTAATCTTCATTCGTTTTTGACAATTGAGATCCGTTTTTGAGTGCTCAGCAAGTAATTTGTCACCGGCTACCATCGCAAAAAAGGCAATTATGTCTAAAAATAATGAAGCAATTCATCTCCAAAGCCTACGTAAACAACTCAAATTGTAGTTTTAGCATCTTGTACGATAGACAATCACTCTTCTTGTGAATACCTACAAAAAAATTTATTTTTCGAGAAATTTAGTCTCACAACAAGGGGTATTTTGGGAATTTTGGAAAATTTGAAGGGCACTTTGGGAATTTATGACAAAATATCGGGGGCATTTTGGGAATTTTTGAAATTTGAGGGGTATTTTGGGAATTTCCTCAAATTAGAGGGGTATTTTGGTAATTTCCCCAAAATCAAAAGAAAACACAACACACAGACACACCACAACAAAAGGAAAAAGACAGAAAAAGGGGGGAAGGATGAAGAACGCAAAGCCGGGAACAGGCGGCGGCGAGGATGGCAGCAAGGGCGGGGTAGATCCACAGGTGGCCACAGATGGAGAGGAAGAACTCATGAGCCCTCGCGCAAGCGCTCTCTTCAAACTCTGATGGGTTCAGAATATGCTGACGTGGAAAATCGTCATACAGGCAGCGTGCGGGTAAAAAGCTCACGTGGACTAAAATCGTCAGACTAATGCTTAAATGGAAGCGTAAAGCGGGTAGGGTGTGCACGCGACAAGGAGGACAGGCAGCGCTCTCTCTCTCTCTCTCTCTCTCTCTCTCTCTCATTGCACAAGTGTACTATGATACGGGCCGTTTCCACTGCTTATTCAGAGAGGGTTTCGTTTCTTTATCTAGGGTCAGAGTTATGAGGATCAGAGACTATACCTAAGGTGTAGAGACACTTTACTGGGGAGAGCTAGAGAGAGACAGATTACAGATTTCTTTTCACTAGATATGGGACAGCTAGAGGAGGCAGCCACCACTGCAGAGCTCGGCCCACACTCACTCGACCATTGTCGGCACCCTCATCGACCGAGCATTGGAGCTACGTTGTACGGAGATCCAGATGACCACGAGTGACGAGAGGACCTACACAACATCGACGGAGAGTACAACAGAGGATTCGAGCCAGACTCTCTCGACATCCAGAGTGTAGATGAGGATGGATCCTCACCATCTCTTCCATCACTGTTTCACACATTGTTACATCCAGTTTATTGGATACCTATTGTATCACCTATCACATCCATACAGTTCCAGCTTGTAGTAGTAGTATTTTTGTTCTAGTTCTAGTGCTTCTCTAGTTCTTTTGTACCTAGGCATGGTATCAGATTTACTATTTTGTAACAGATTGGTCTCATAGGTCATTTTGGCCTTTTGAAGACGTTAATATAACATTTCATTTCATTTCATTTCTCATGTACACACTCGTAGCACTCTCACAACATAAATCAAGTAACGAGAAACAGAGTTCTTCGTTCTTTCTTAAAGGCTACATGGCTGACCATAGGCACATGACAAGCTCTAGTTAACATGCATCCACATGCAACAATGCCATGAATCCTATTTTGTTCTTCTTGGAATATGTGAAACGAAACAAAGTGAAAATGGTCCAAAAAAAGTTTTGAAAAATTATATGCAATGTTTTTTGTGACTATGATTGCACCTTTCACTATGATTGTCAATGTATGTCTGTTCAAAGCCAAATAGAGAGGTGTTGTGTCTCTTCTGTCTGTTCTGAATATCGGGCATGTTGAGGGCTATACGTATGAACGAAGTCTCAACACTAAGACCAAGCATTTTAGCAGCCATTGTTTTCAAGGATGCTACAATGTGAAGGGAGCGTTGCCCCACTACACCATGTGAAATTATTGTATGTATTCACTCTTATAATTTCGTCGTTCCACCAAATATTGATAATCTGTGTGGTTGTCGCCTTGTAATGCCACCGAAATGTTTTTGAAATGTTTTGGTTTCCTAGTGGCATCTCGTGATTTCTATTGTTTGGACTACATTTTTCCTCCAACACATTAGAAAACTGAACTTATACTTGCTTTTCTCTTGAATTCTTTAGATCTATTATTTTAAGTCTTCAATAGTTGTCCACTTGGAATTGTCATCTTTGTTCCTGTTTCTATTTCCACTATGTTTTAGTTACTGTTTTCAGGTTGGAATTTCTCTCACTTATGGTTTATGTGTAGATTTCAAGAAAGAGGGAAAGAACGTTGAGTGAACATCCAATTTTTTTAAAAGCAACAAATATTTGAAAATTCCAAGTATATTCTGGGTATGCTTTTTTCTAAATTCACTGTCTATAAAGGCAGGTGTGCTTTAAAGCTGCATTGGTTTAGGTGTTGGAGTCTTTTGAAGTTTTATGGATAGCAAGCAGATTTGATCTTGTGTTTTACTCAATGTGTTGTAATCCAGGATATATCTTCACATCGTGTTTCAGTCCTATCAATCAGAAGTATGTGAGTTACTCATACAATGAGGAGATTTTGTTTCCTCCTATATTATTCCAGTCTTCACTTATATGGATGATCATATCGAGGATGGTCCCAAATAGGAGTGATGTGCTTGCAACACACTTGTATGATGAGGATGATCTTGAATAACTCCTTATTTTCACATTGGGTTGTGAGCTGCTTTCCCATGAAGCTCTATTCCATTCTTGTAAAAACAAATGTCTTAACTATATTATTACAGAGGAGGTAGTACTTGATAACAGGGATTAAATAGATAATGTTTGAATATACTACGTATTGAAATTTTGTGCAAGAAAATACCTTCAACCACATTGCTACCATGTGGAGCCTTTTAGTATATGCAATGGTATAAAGAGTATAATTTGGCATGTTGCTATTAGTTGCTAATTTTCTTGTTGAGTACTTGATGGATCTTTTGACAGGTTGATGATGTAAAAGCACTTGAAACTGCTCATTTCTCTGCATGCCTGATTAGTCCCTGGGTCTGGTTATACAGCGATTGGAACTATGGACTTCTTTCCAACTAATTGCTTCAAAGCAGCCAGAAGGCATGTTTCATTTCTAGCTTTGAAACCGAGTGTTAAGCAACAACAAAGTCTTCATGAAAAGGCCCTACAACACAGAAACAATAAAAAATCAGGCAATCTTCTTACACATTTAACGTCTAAAATGATATATGGCTATAGAACGGTGAAAAAAATACCTTTGTATACAGGACATTGCACTGCCAAGCTGCTAAACACATTAGCAAAAATGTTCAATCTTCAACTGCTTTTTCAACACAACCAGAGATGCAAACTTCACTGAAACTACACTTTTCTAGTTTGAACAACTCAACCTTGTTCAGGTCTTCAATTAGACAAAATGCCAATCTTAAATACAAAATAAACGTTACATCTAAAAACAAGAATCAGGAAGTAAAACTAAAAATTCCTCTTGAAGCCCAACAGAACTTCTCCTAGCTCCCAAAGGCGGTTGCTGAGTTGCTACAAATCAAGACCGACTTCAACATCAGGATGAAAAGAAAGGAGAGAGGCACACAACTCAACACACAACATCCTCAAAACTGCCTGAGGAGCCTGAAAACACAATTAATACATGCACATACTGAATTTTTAAGGTATTGCCCTAGCACATAACAAGCCTCAAAAGAGAGCTATTTGTGTAAAAAAGAGTTGTTGCAATACACTCCTCTTGTTAGAGCTTCTACAGTGCGCATTTATTTACAAAGCTGCATCTTAAAAGAGAGTTGCCGAAGTAGAATGGAGAGCTGTTTCTACAAAAGAGTGTTGTTGCAATACACTCCTCTTGTTAGACCTTCTACAATGCTCATTTATTTACAAAGTTTCATCTTAAAAGAGAGTTCTGAAGTAGACCTCCATAGCCCTTGCTGCTTCAAACTATGTGCAGTCTTTCATCCTGTGCTTACACTTTTCTGCGCTTTTAGTTCTGGCTTGTTGCCCTGTACGGCATGTCGGCCAATTCATTGATTGTGGAACGGGACCTCTTTTCCAGCTCCATGATCTTAATTTCCACTTCAAGAAGCAGAAAATTGTCTTCTGCTGAGTCCACCAACTCGGGCAGCCAATTCATCTCCATGCCTTTCTTAATTTCTTTCAAGATCTTTGCCTGTATAGTCCAATAATCCTTCCTTTCTTCGGCACTAGCTCTACTCGTATCCTCAAAATTATAGTCAAACACATGCCCTTGATTGATCCCTTCTTTTCCTCACTTTCTTGAAGGCCTTCATACTTTGCTTCACATCAACGTTATGGCTCACTTCAATCCCTTGTTTCACATAGCTGGCCAATAAACTCTGAAGGTACGTTTTGTTTTCAAACTTGCTCTCAAATGCATCTCTCTCAACCTTCCCTTTCGCATGTTTGGCTTCCTTGGTGATGGCCGCTTCCACAAATGCATTGAGTTTATCTGTGATAGGTTTTATTAAGCTGATTGCGGCTTGCACCCTGTGGCCACAAAGCGGCTCATAAAGCTCGCTGTTATGAACCTCTTATTGTCTCTTTAGGCTCTCTAGCTCTTCCTTGAGGCTCTTCATTTGCTGCTCCAGATCAGATTCAGCCTTCATCTTCTTGTCTTCCACCAAGAGAAATGTCTTGTCGCCTTGCTTCGGGGATGATCTTAGTTCGGAAGAGGAAAGAGGCCGCCTAAGCCTCCTTGAAGATTTTCTACCAGCGTTTGGTGAAGTGTCTCGTAGTAAGGTTCCATCACTGCCTTAGCTTTTGTTAGTACAAGGTTCAAATTACTGCTTTGCTTTTTTGATGAGACGTTCCAAGCCACAGTCAAATTATTGCTTTTCTTAGCCCTTCATGCCACGCTCAAACATGGAATGCCTTTGCTTTTGCTTTAGGAAAGGATGGAGAAGGTTGCCTATAAGACCAATGGGCCACTCCAAGAAACCACAAGGCACAACATCGGAGGCCAGGTGGATGAATCTGGTGAAGGGGCGTTTTTTTTGCGTAAGCGACCTCTTTCTTCTTTCGAACTAAGATAATCCCCCAAGCAAGGTGACAAGACATTTCTCTTGGTGGAAGACAAGAAGATGAAGGCTGAATCTGATCTGGAGCAGCAAATGAAGAGTCTCAAGGAAGAGCTAAGAGCCTAAAGAGACAAGAATAGGTTCATAACAGCGAGCTTTATGAGCCGCTTTGTGGCCACAAGGTGCAAGCTGCAATCAGCTCAATGAAATGGGTCGCAGATAAACTCAATGCATTTGTGGAAGCGTCCATCGCCAAGGAAGCCAAACATGCAAAAGGGAAGGCTAAAGAGATTCATTTGAGAGCAAGTTTGAAAACAAAACGTACCTTGATCTCATGGGTATCTCTGATCCGGTAGTGGAAATGATTATCAAGGCAGCAGAGGAGAGTTTATTGGCCACCTATGTGGAACAAGGGATTGAAGTGAGCCATAACATTTGATGTGAAGCGAAGTATGAAGGCCTTCAAGAAAGTGAGGAGGAGAAGGGATCAATCAATGCATGTGTTTGACTATGGTTTGAGGATAGAGCAAAGCTAGTGCTGAAGAAAGGAAGGATTATTGGACTCGTTATGATCATCCATATAAGTGAAGACTGGATAATATAGGAGCAAACAAAATCTCCTCATTGTATGAGTAACTCACATACTTCTGATTGATAAGATTGAAATACTTGATGAAAGTAAGTCCCTTGATGAGAGTAAGTTCACACTGGAAAATCACCTTACAGCCATGCACAAATTCCATAGTGAGAATTCAATGTGAAGATATATCTTGGATTAACAACACATGTGATTAAAACACAAGATTAAATGTGCCTGCTATCCATAAAACTCTAAAAGACTCCAACACCTAAACCAATGCAGCTTTAAAGCACCCCTGCTTTTGTAAACAGTGAATTTAAAAAAAAGTATACCTAGAATATGCTTGGAATTTTCAAATATTTGTTGCTTTCAAAAAAATTGAATGTTCGCTCAACGTTCTGTCCCTCTTGCTTGAAATCTGCACAACAAAAGTAAAAGTAAACCCTAATTTCAATCCATTACAAATCCAAAAATGAAGAGAAGGGGGGACCAAACAACGTCGCCTCAAAGAAACCCCATGAACTCTTTCTGAAATAACTCAAGCCTTGGGGATGCCTTGGCATTATGGAATCCGACCCCAACCGGATTATATAACAAAGACTTTAGTTTTTCACTTTAAAGGCCATAATATTTCATTCTTGGCAAAATGATGGAGAATGGCATGTGCCTATGGTCAACCATGTATCCATTAAGAAAGAACGGAGAACTCTGTTTCTCGTTACTTGATTTATGTTGTGAGAGTGCTACGAGTGTGTACATGAGAAATGAAATGAAATGAAATGTTATATTAACGTCTTCAAAACGTCAAAATGACCTATGAGACCAATCTGTTACAAAATAGTGAATCTGATACCATGCCTAGGTACAAAAGAACTATAAAGCCTAGTCATTAGTCCATGTTTCTTAGCGGGTAGAGGATCCCCTTTTACCCTAGGACATCATTCTAAGATGGATGACTAATCAAGTTGTTGCTTGGGAGACTTAGCTGCCGCAAGCATGTTTGCTCTTTAGTCCATATCATAGTTCCAAAGTAGCGTGACAAATTCTACTTGGTGTTTGAGAGACGTCGTCATCACAAACAAGATCCTAAGCATGCATACTATTTAAATTTGTGTACATTAAAAAGAGAACTATTCTTATAAGACAAAAACATTGTTCATTTAAAATGCATTTTCATTTGCTTACTCTAGTGTAGCATTGTAAGCATTGACAAGGTTCATATTATCCTTAAGCTAGCTTCCTTGCATCCATCTAGCATCTTTAAAAGGATAATTCTTAAACTTAACAAGATATCATTGGATAATCTTATCGTTTCTTAATACCTTGCCTTCATGTCGTAGGATGGACTCAGATTGAAGTACTTCTTCTTGATCTTTGCTTTTTGGAGAGTCTGCAACTATTGCTTCTTTTGGTGGCGCTCCTTTGTAAGGTTTACGTAGGCTCTCATGGACATTGTGCATGAGCCAATGGTTGGGAAACTTTCATTGATAAGCCATCTCATTGA
Source organism: Adiantum capillus-veneris (assembly GCF_014529385.1). Taxonomy (NCBI): domain Eukaryota; kingdom Viridiplantae; phylum Streptophyta; class Polypodiopsida; order Polypodiales; family Pteridaceae; genus Adiantum; species Adiantum capillus-veneris. Next base: position 59,068,205 of record NC_140951.1, on the reverse strand, counting down.
TTGGCTTAAGCATTTAAAAAGGACCATAGTATCTTTTTGCTAGTTTAGCATAATACTCTTGGTGGCCCATGGATTCTTGCCCGTAGCATGCCTTAGATGGGCCTTGAGAAACTTTAGCAAGACCCAATCATTTTCCTTAAACGCTAAGGCTCTTATGTGCTTATTAGCAGCAACCCTTTTTGCCTTTGCTATGAGATGGATATAACCTCTTTAATCTTTGGAAAAGGTTCTTGTGAGTCTCGGTTATATTCATCAGCAGACAACGAAGATATTCCCATGTACTTTAAGTAGTAATGGACTTTTGGACCTTCCCTCCTTAACCTCAAAAAGTGCTTTCCCCATAGAAGTATGTACAATGTCATTGTACACATACTCTATAAGAGGTTGGTACTTCTCTCATTGAGAACGTTCCTAGCTTTGTTTTTTTGTTTTCGTTGTGGTGTGTCTGTGTGTTGTGTTTTCTTCCTTTTGTTTCTCTTTTAATGCTTTGCTTTTTCCCCCCCTCCCTCCCCTTTTTTCTGGGTTTTCTTTTAGCTTTGGTGTGTCTGGGTGTAGGAGTAGGGCATGGCTCACGAGGGTAAACTTTTCCATCGTAGTGATATTCATGACCGAGTACTCGACTAGGGTCAGAAATAAGTGCCACTAAAGAAGCCCATATGGAAAGGGAAGCTTCATGTTGCTGCTTCTATTGCTAATGAAGATTCCAAGAAGATTGTTGTTTACTGTAACATTCTAAGGCAATCCATGTTAAGACTGAAATTGCTCAAATATTGGTACTTTGTGTCTCGTTGTGTCTGAAGAACCGTGCTTCGGGTGACAAACATCCTGTTGATTATGCACTATCCTACTCATGGGAGACTTCAATATCGTACACAATGCAGATAGTGTCCTATCTATGACTACCACGACACAAAGATGCTACATATTGTGGAGGCAGATAAGATGGGGGTAGCCTGCACATCGGAGGATACAGGGCTAGAAAGAGGCCATTATGGGGACCAGCTACTTGAGCCTGGCGCCCGCCACCATCTAGTTATTTATAACAGGTAATGACAAGCTTCCCTCATGGCTTCTGTCACCAGGTGGTGATATTTCTGTGCAATTGCTTCCTCTATTTTTTTATTTTTTTATTTTTATATATACTTTTTCTTTTTCTTTGATATTGTTGATTTCCCTCGGAATATTGGATTAAGCTTGGACCATTGCATTGCCAATGAAAGGCAGCCATTTTGACATAGGACTAATGGTATGTATGAGCCTATGAACTGGCATTGAAGAGTAGAATGACAGCGGAACAGTACCGTGTGTTTGGCCACTGAGAATGTGCAAGACAGAGTGACTGGCTGAACAAGATGGTGCATTGTTGTGAGTGGACACCACCTAGAAGTCGTTGTAACTGTGCCACTATGCATTTTTGGATCTGGTCAAAGTTGAAAAATGGTCAAAAGACCTAAGGGGATGCATTGGAAGTGATCCCTAAAATTAGGGAGTTACTCTTTTTGGTCACCAAAATTTGTTCACGTCATTAGTTCCACAATGACAAGGGGAACATTTTATTACTTTGTCGCCAAGTCAAGATCTTTTTAGACCGGAAGGCCAAAGCACGGGGAATTCACTGCATGAGTGCCAATTGGCAATTTTTGAGCTCTATTGTCAGATAGCGAGAGGGGGAGTGCCCGATACCTTCGGGGCTGCCCTTTCTTCTCATTATTAGGTGAATTGTTGTAGATAAGAGCTATTGAATGCTTTCCTCTCCTTGCTCTTTATGCACGGGTGGTTGAGCTTCCTGCTTCATCTTATCCCTTATAAGCAATGGTAATGCCCCACTAGTGGACTGATCATTTGACCTTATGTACAATTGTGTCGGTTTGTTGCTAAAATGCTGAGGCAAGAGCCTCTTCGCACAGGAACAAGAGTAGCTAATTGCTACTCAAAAGCAGGAACAGGAGAGGGTAATAACCTCTCTAAACAATCACTGAATTCTTCTCTAAATCAGTGCTGTTTGAAATAATACTGGAAATGAGGGCAACATAGCCCCAGACATTGGGAACATGTCAAGGATTGGATAGACCTGAAAACAGGCTGGAAAACAAGTCATAACCAGAAAAAATAGCGGTATGAAATTGACTATTTTGGGCTCCATTTGAAGGATTATGAAAGTGATCCCCTTCTTGAGATATTGTTCAAGGCTTGATTTAGTACTGTTATGCTATCGAAATTTTTTGAAGACAATTGAAAATCAGTAGATAACATGTCGTGGACTTTGAAGTTTTCAACCTTTGTATCTTCTCTCTTGTTTATTGATAAAGAAATACCGCAAGGAGCGTCAGACTTCGGGGCCAATCAGGTGTTGAGCAAGGAAGTGAGATTTTAGTTAGTGTGTGTGATATTAAGTCCTGGTATTAATTGAAGGAACCACTGCTTTATGTGTCCATAGACCGGTTTTATGGTTCCATTGCCGAGATAGGCCATCTATTTTGATAGAGGCTGACACGAACAGTTTTGGTTGAAAAGTGTACACACACATTTACCTTACAGGTGAGAAAGATTACGCTAATCTTTCTTTGGATATTAGATCTTACTTAAGTCAGAGTTACGACTGGCAAACAAGGGCAAAGGCAAGCTTCCTCCTGAAGAGAGTTCTTCTTCTTCCGCAGACACCGTAGAGACGTGGCAGGTGCACAAGTGTCAGCATATGTCAAGACAGAGCATGTGCCACAACCTTCTATGACTCTTGAAGAGCAGGAACATAAATATTTGTTTATTGCATAATTTATGAGCATGGTTGGCACATTTCAACATCTTGTTAAGAATCCTTGGATGAAGAAGTTCATGCAGTCACATAAAGAGGACTCACAAGCTGAATCATCTCATCATGCTACTGACAGAGTGAAGGAGCAGGTTCCTCCTATTACAGAGCATGTTGAGAAAACACCAGCAGTGACGGTAGGTCCAGTGCTACAAGTTACACAGGCACATGATCCAGCAATGAATGGTCACATGATCCAGCAATGAATGGTCAAGGGAGTAATACACAGTTGCTTATGCCGACCATTTCTACTCAAATTGTTGTCCAACCTGGATACTTTGGTGGTGCGTCAATTTTTCAGTCTATAGCAAGACAGCCCACTAGTTTTCCAGGATTTATGCCAAGAGGGTCACCAGGAATGTTGTCTATTGAGCCAGTGAACCCTCTTTATGCCAACATTGGTGTATATCCAGGACATCAGACCACCTACAGTCCAGCTCTAATGCCTGCACCACTTGTGAGCATGGCTGAAATTTCTCAGCTTAGTGAGCATTTGGCAGCAAAGACTGGTGAGGTCAATGCAAAGAAGATGCCTAAAGGTTTGCCATTTTTAATGCCCCTAGTCTATGATCACTTGACACCAAAGAGCTTAAAGCCAAAGGATTACAAAGAAGGTGGTCAAGCAGTGAAGTTTGAGACTTTCAGTGGCATGCAAGGTAAGTTAAAAGCATTAAAATTTACCTATCAGTTTGATGCAGCATACACTGGAGGTAACTTCAGAGAGCCTTTTAAGGTACGAAAGGCAGTTATATTCTTAAAGGGAAATGATTTACAGTGGTGGACCTCACTATTAATGTAAGGACAAGCACCTGCTACTCGGGTCTAATTTAAATAGCAGTTCTCATTTGCCTGGTTGACGAACACTTTTGAAGTTGATGTCATGACAACTTGGCACAAGTTGGATGCAGCTAATTGTGCAAATCTAAAAGATTATAATAAGAAGTTTTGGGATGCACTCCTTCCAGTTACTTCTTATAGATTAGTGCTATTGTCAGAGCAGATTGAGAAGTATTGTTGTGGTTTGCCCAAAGAAATCAGAGATTATTGCATTAAGACCAATGTTTCTAATATTACTCAGTTGATTGAGAATGGAGACATGGCTAATGCATTGTTGTGGGGAGGTTCAGGTGGATTCACGAGTACTGCCAAGGATTATCTCACCAAATGGGTTGAAGCGAAGGCTACACAAAAGGCTGACGCTAGGACCACGACACAATTTTTATATGAAAATGTCTTTGTTAGGTACGGCCTACCTATTGAAATAGTCAACAACAGGGGAACACATTTTATCAATGAGGTCATTGAATGTCTCCTTGAAGAATTCATGGTCATCCATCAAAAATCAACCCCTTATCACTCTCAAGCAAACAAACAGGCCGAGGCTACGAACAAAACATTGTGCACGGTTCTAACCAAAATAGTGGAGGACTCAAGGACGGATTGGGATTGAAAATTACATTCAACATTGTGGACATATAGAGTGTCTTACACTAGGAACGACACCCTACAATATGGTGTTTGGTCTTAACATGATATTTCCCATAGAATTGTTAATCCCAACCGTGAGATTAGCCAAAGACCTTGAGTGGACAGGGCATGAATTGTCTTCTTGAATAGATGACCTAGAAAAGTTGGACGAGCTTTGCCTCAAAGCGGTAAAAGCAAGCAAAAAGATTTTTTTGATAAACATGTACAATCAAAAGAATTTAAAACAAGTGATTATGTATTGGTTTACACCCTTAAACAACATGCCAAGAAATTGAAAAAGTGAGAGATGGGACCCTATGTGATTAAACACCTTCATCTAGTGGCGTCGTCAAGCTTGCAACATTAGAGGGTGAGGAGATGCCTAATTGGATTAGTGTATGAAGGCGCAAGAAATATCACATGCCACTAACCTAAGACATGCTTCAAAATATCCACCAGGAGAAACAACAGACAAAAGAAAAGGCCAGAGTTTTGCAGGAAGCACAAGACAAGGCACAAGAAAGGATTTCCAAGATCTTGTGGATCTCTAATTTGGCCTCTCCTTGACCACTTTCTACTTCTTTACTTTAGCCTACGTTACATCTCCTTTCGCCCTCAGCCCCCTTGAAAGGTATACAAGAAAGTGGTCCTAGCTACAAGGCCAAAATGTAGAGATGTACATGATGATGGTAAATTCCCTTCTCCTACAATCCCTAAATGTATTGTGAATCCATATGCATGTATCATAATATGAATCCTTGCACTATCCAATCAACCCCAGTATTTGCGCAATCCCCAACCACAAGGATGAATTACAACTTTGGCACAGGCACTTGTGCCCAAGTTGCAATTCATCCTTGTGGTTGCAGATGTAGAAAATGCTGGGGTTGAGTGGACACTACTAGGATTCATATTATGATAGAGATAGGTGGACATAGGTGGATTCATATTATGATAGATACATACGTGGACATAGGTGGACATATGTAGGTGGACATAAGTGTACATATATAGAGGCACCATATAGAGGCCACATACATTCAAATTATAATGCACACATTGGGATTCATATACATACTGATAGATTGTATGGTGAGGAGTATAGACCACTCTTGTACATCTTTATTTTCTTGTGACTCCCACCACTTTCATTTCTTCTCTTCCACCTCAGTTGCATCTCCTTTGTCTGGTATATAAGAAAGTGGTGGCGGTGACGAGAAAATAGAGATCAAGAGGATGGTCAATTTCCCTCACCTACAATCCATAAATGTATGGAAAATCCAAATGTGAGTGTGTGTGGCCTTTCTCTACCTAGAGCTTCGTAGTGTACCAACACCGGGGTAGCTTTTGTGGGTGTTAAACCAGTGACACATACGAGACTAGCAGGATTAACAGTGCCGAATCCCTTTGATGGTAAGACCTACGAGGCTTCCTGCTTGCTCAATAGTGCTTAAACCATGAGTACCTCTCGTAGAAGTGCACTATTAAGACAACAGCTCTCCACATTCTCTCTACGCCGGCGGAAGATGGAGTAATAACTCCTACTACCCTTAGGTTATGTTACGGGCACACACTCATGGGGGACAACCCATCGGAAAGACGGAGTAATAACTCCTACTACCCTTGGGCTACATTACGGGCTGACATGCCTCTTCCAACAACGCTATTATGTGCATAACAAGGCAGCCATAAAGAGGGAGACATAGGAGGACATAATGCATACATATGGCAGCCCATATGCATGGATGCATTATGTCTGCACATATACAATCAATCTGGGCTATCATATAGTACGCTATGAAGCAATCATATAGAGAGAGACATAGGTGGACATATTGCATACATATGGGCAACCAGTATGCATACAACTTGTCCTATGTCTCACCTCTCTATGGTTGCGTTGTAGCGTACCAACACCAAGGTGGCTTTGTAGGTGTTAAACCAGTAACGTAGGCTAGACTAGCAGGGTTAAGAGTGCTAAATCCCTTTGGCAATAAGAGCTACGAGGCTTACTTGATTGCTCAATAGTGCTTAAACCATGGGTACCTCCTGTAGGAGTGCACTATTAAGACAACAGCTCCCCACATTCTCTCCACATCGGCAGAAGATTGAGTAATAACTCCTACGACCCTTAGGCTATGTTACGACCAAACACTCATCTTGTGAGGACAACGCTAGTACGTGCATTAAAGTATGTGAGCATGGGGGACAACCCATGGGCCACAACGGGGGCCTTTATCTCAACACAACACGACTTTCAAACAGTATTTGGAGCATGGGGGACATCCCATGCCACACCAAGGGCCTTTACCTTGACACATGTCGACTTTCAAACATTATTCGAAGCATGGGGTACAAACCATTGGCCACAACGGGGGCCTTTACCTCGACGCAATCCAACTGTTCAAATAATTCTCAGAGCATGGGGGACATCCCATGGGCCACAATGGGGGCCTTTATCTAGACAATGCATAGGAATCAACCATGGGTATGTGAGATTGTTTATATGAGAGCGTGTTTATGTAAGTATGTGAGCGTTTGTGTGTGAGTGTGTTTAACCTAAGTGTACATGTTTATGTTTATGTGCAAGTGTTTATGTGAGAGTGCATGTGTATGTTTATGTGAGTGTGTTTATGTCAAAGTGTTTATATGAAAGTGTTTATATGTATGTTTATGTGAGTGTGCATGTGTATGTGTATGTTTATATGCATGTGTGCATGTGTGTATTTGTATGTGAGAGTGTGTGTAGAAGAAGAAGGATATGGGTGTCTATGTGCTCATTGGTTTAGGAATGGAGAGGAGCTACTGCAAATCAAAGATGTATGCAAGAGAGGAGAGGGTGAAGGAGTAGAGTGTGTGTGTGTGTGTGTGTGTGTGAGAGAGAGAGAGAGAGAAGAAGATGGAGATGGAGAAGGTTCTGTCACTGCTTTGTTTGCATTTTTGTGTGAAGTTTGAGAGAAAACGCAGCCAAGGGCTCTACCCTTGGCTTTATATTGAAATAAAATAAAATAGTTTTCTGCATAGATATCCGCATTGATATCCATGGCCGTAAATTTTTCTTTAAAAAATTGGTGGTACCCGCGGGTACCACAGTTCCCTCCCATGTCCTCTCCCTTAACTTTTGCCTAAATTGAACCCGACCCTCTCAAATTCATAATGTTGTGCATGTGGATTTTTTTTTTCTCAAATTCAATTTTCCTATGACAAATTACGTGTATTTGGGTGTGAGGCATTCTCACATATACCTAAAGAGCTACACAAGAAGCTCAATCCCAAATCAGACAAGTGCATCTTCATTGGATATGGTGCAGATGGAAAAATGAGATATCGTCTCTGACACATGGAATCTAGAAAAGTTTACGTAGCTCACATGTCATCTTTAACTCATCAAAAATGCACAAACAACCTATCAAAGAGGTGGAATATTGTAGAGTCAGATTTGAGGATGTAGCCTCCAATGCTCTTAGACACACGACTCGCTCTATTTGGTGACGTTCCTACCACTAGCAGTGCTCCAGAGAGAGTACAGTCCAATAGTCACGCAGTAAGGAGATCGAGGTGAATCTCTCATGTCCTTGAGAGGTTTCAGCTAGGGTTAGACTATCTATTGGTCAATGATTGCGGTGAATCGTCCTACTATCAAGAGGCTATTCAAGTCAAAGATAGTCTCAAGTGGGAGCAGGTGATGCAATCTGAGTACAACTCAATCATTGCTAATGAGACTTGGGAACTGACAGAATTGCCAGAGGGAAAATAGGCATTGCCTTGTAAGTGGGTGTACAAGAAGAAGTATGCAGCAGAAGATCCCAAGACTAAGTATAAGGCTAGATTGGTTGCTAAGGGATTCAAGAAAAAGAAAGGCATAGATTTCAATGAGACCTTTTCTCCAGTCATCAAGATGACAACACTTCGTCTTGTGCTTGGTTTAGTAGCCATAGAGGACATGGAATTGGTCCAAATGGATGTGAATACTACATTTCTTCAAGGGATCTTGAAGAAGATGTCTACATAAAGCACCCATAAGGTTTTGAGATAAAACCTGAGAAGCCAACAAGGGCAGAATTGGTGTGTAGACTCAAGAAAGGTTTGTATGGTCTAAATCAAGGCTCAAGGCAATGGTACCAAAATTTTGACCAATACATACGATCCCAAGGATATGAAAGGAGCCACAAAGAGCACTGCTTGTATACAAGGAAATTGAACGATGGTTTAATCATCATCTTGATTCTCTATGTAGATTATATGCTCATTGCTAGGAAATCTAAGGATGAAATTGCAAGCTTGAAGAGTGCACTTAGCAAACAATTTTCTATGAAAGACTTGGGTGATGCCAACCATTTTCTTGGTATGCGTATCAAGAGGGATAGACAACGTGGCATACTAGAGTTATCACAAGAAGCATATGTCCACAAGGTCTTGCAACGTTTTAACATGCAGGGGGGAAAAGCTACATTGAGTACCCCAATGCAGGCATGTACAAAACTTAGAAAGAATAATTGTCCCAAGTTAGATGCTGAGAAATCAGAAATGGCAAAGGTGCCATACTCTTAGCAATTGGCAGTCTCATGTATGCCATGGTAGCCATGAGACCAGACATTGCATTTGTAGTGGGAGTGGTTAGCCGGTTTATGGAAAATCTTGGCAAAAAGCATTGGGAATCAGTGAAACATATTATGCGGTACTTGAAAGGTACATCTAGCAAATGCTTACGCATTGGGAACAGCGGCCCCTACGTTGTGGGTTACTCGGATGCATACTATGCAGGTTGTGTGGATACTCATAGATCCACATCTCGCTACATATTCTTGTTTACTGGAGCAGCAGTATCATGGAGGTAAATTCTCTTCTTTTAATCATTCATTTCATAGATTCACAATACTTTCAAAGTTTTTGTTAATGTGTTTATTCTCTAGCAGATTGATATTCTTGATGAGGATAATTTTTTGGGAAGAGCAGGAGGATCAAGGGGAAAGTTAGACGATGCTACATGTAGAAAGGAAAGTCATGCCTTGATGCATTACTTACCCAAGCTTGACAAAGATGTGTTTTGTTCTTTTCATGCTCACATCTCAGAGGACCCTGAGCTGCCTATGTTTGCAATTAAGATTCTTTCAACATTCATGGGATAGATTCCTCTTCAAATGAATATAAATAAGCTCCTTCTTTTAGCACTAGGTTGGTAACCTAACAGGACATAAAAGTGTCATTTCAGGGTTTTGAAAAAAACCTCCAAAACCATAGTAGATCCACTCATTTTGTAAAATCCTTTTATGAGGTTATAGTTCAAGGCCTACTACACATGGAAAAAATAAGAAACTTGTAAAATTTCTCATCTTTTGGTCACACCAAGCCTCCAAAGTTGATGGACCAGTACATTTTCATCAAAACAGTCATTTCTTACGTTTTGTTGCATAAAAATAAGATTAGGGATTTTTGTAGGACTTGAGATAAATTCCCTAATTAACTTCAATAGGTTGGTGATCAGAACATATGATTGCTTCTCACTCGCTATTTTTTGTTTTGCCAAAAGAAATAGGTACAAAAAAGTTTAATTTTTACCATTCTGCAAACCTATCATCAAAGTTTCTATAGCCACGCTCAATACAAATAATAATGCATGTTTTCTTAGTTCCCTATTGTCCTTTAGGTTCATAAGGAGACATGGAGCATGTCAAAAGAATAATACATCTCTTACCAAGGGGAATCTTGGGGACAAAGATGAAGTACTAAATACAGCAAACATGAAAAAACTGGGTTCAACATTATGAGTTGTAGAATCCCATAGAAACTATTCAATATCTAGCCAAATTTGATCCTTATGACTAGATATGGTTACTACCTACAAAATGCATGTAGTTGTCACAAGAAACTAATAATATTGAAAAAGCTATACTTGATATACTAGAATGTTTTGTTTTCTTCTATAATTGAAAAAATCAACCATCGTTGTCTACTATGCAAAATAGGGTATTAGGTGCCCCAAAACTCAAGGAATATTAGCTTTATGTTACAATATGCGGCATAG